>NC_092873.1:413650466-414850466 GCF_028372415.1 Notamacropus eugenii
TATATACATGCAGTGCCAACAAAGACCTCACTTCTACTCCCACAAAACTTGATTCAGGATAGCTGATTTTTCCCAGACCCTGACAGTGTCAAAGGGTATAAGTCAGAATAGAAAGTCCTGTTCTGGGGCAATAACTCTCAAAATATAAGGACTCTCCCATAACTCCTACTTCGCCTTCTTCTCTATCCTGATTTTGTTCTTTCTTTAAAAAAAAAAAACACATACATTTTGTTTTCATATTTGCTTCATTTGCAACGTATCCCTCCTCAACCTCCTACGTAGGAAGCCATCTTTTGTAACAAAGAACAAAAATCCAATGAAAAAAGGCAGTAATCAACTGAGTCTGATACTATGTGCAATGCATAATAACAATCCTTACCCCCTCTAAAGAAGGAAGGGAATTACATTGCCTTCTCTCTTTGGAATCTTCTGAGCTGCTTTTCATAAAGACAATCCACATCTCTCTTTACAATCTTGGCTCTTTTTTATTTAACTATGCAGAGATGGGAAACACTGAGTAACCCTCCCCCTTCAGACAACCATTTATATATACTTTGTACGTCTTTTCCAGGTTCTAGCATTTAAGAACTAATTACATACTCAACATTGCAATAATAATACTGATGATGACATTTAACATTTATTTATCACTTTAAGATTTGTGAAGTGTTTTACAAATATTATTTCATTTGATCCTCACAATAACTTGTGAAGTCAGTCTATTATTATGCCTATTTTATAGAGGGGGAAAATGAGAAAGAGGCTTTAAAGTTATTAGACACCAGGAGGATACAAAAGTAGCAAAAGACAACAATAGTCTTTGCTTTGGAAGACCTAAAAGTTGTAAAAATAAAAAAAATTTAAAAAAAACCAGCATAGAGTACAAACAGAAAAAAAAATACAAGGCAACCATGTAAGCAATCTATTATAAATTATATTCTTCTTTGAACAAGGAACACAGCAACACAGTAACCCACTGGAGTACATTTAACCAAGGAAGGTTTCTTAGAGACGATGAGGGCCAGGCCAAGAGTACCAACTAGAATTAGAGGTTCAAGGACCAGCTTGTTTGGTATGTCAGGTTTTTTCCCTAGCACTTTAAATACCTAAAGGGTGCTCTTCTTTCCAGTTTTCTCAAGCTATTTTGAAATGTGGAGTTTGTAAACGAACACATCATCTTGGCACTGGGAATGTAATAAGTGTTCAATAATTCTTTTGGGATAATTTAATCTTCTAAGAAGACCGAATAAAAACTGTATAGAGCATGTGCAAACCAGGCATTTCTGAGTTCAAAGTAACTCATAAAAATCAGGCTCATTGTAAGCAAATGCTAGTCAACTGTTAAATGGGCCACTTATATGCTGAAAACTAGAAATCAACACAGGCTGTCCATATAATAAATGTAATTGGTCTTGCCCCTCTTAAAGTTTTAAAGTAACTTCTACACAAATTCTATACACTGAAATATTTACAAAACTGTCAAAAATAAATATTAGGCTTTGATAGACATTTTACAAAACTCAAGGACTACTTAATGGTACTTAAAATTAAGCTTCAATCAGCCAGATTTTTTTTAAATCCACAGAGCCTTACTTATGTCCTCATCTTTTCTTCGGTCTAAAGTTCAGAATCTTTCTGTGTTCAGTTACAATGAATAGTTATGCTCAACTAAAGTTAAATGTAAAAATGTCTTCAGTTTAGGTATTATGAACTTTGACACTACATTGTGCCTGAAGGAATCTTACTTTATTCGAAGATCTTGTTGTAAATGACAACAAAAACAATTTTTGGTCATCCATTGCATTGATCAATAGGTAAAATTTCTTCAGAATAGAACTAGACCCATATCATATCTAGGGCTAGTCTTACCAAAATTCTGATGACAAGTAAAGCATGTTGAGTGCTTCTTCTTTTGGTATTGGATTCCCATCTGGGTTATCTTGTTCCCAGTTACCAACAAGCCCTTCTAAAGTTTATATCAGATAATGGCTAAGGAATCTTTAGTCTTAGTTAAGTTACAACATCTTTAAAAGAACTGGAGAAACTGAGTCAAGGCAAGAAGAGATTTAAGCTCAGGAAAACACTGTTTGAGAAACAGAAGAGTTAAGAATCTTCTGCTTGAACCCAAAGAGCAAGACTAGGAGTAATGGGCAGAAGTGATGAACAGGGAGACGCCAAGTAAATATAAAGAAGAACATCTAGTCCCCCAAATTAAAACAGCACTTTCCCCATCTCACAAAAGGCAGAAATTGGATCATTTGCTATCTGCAAAAGATTTCACATTTTGAGAAAGGATGGATTAGATGATCTCTAACAACTTTTCTAATGCTAAGATTCTATGAAATACTGTATAGAATATTTGAAAAGCACTTTCAAGACAAAAAGGAAGGAATCGCTAGTAAGAGTGTTCTGGTATTTTCCTAGCTCTTCCACATCTGAATATAGTTTTTACCACTAGAAGGATCAGAATTTAAGAATACCTTGAAGGAATCAGACCTAGCTATGTTGCTTGACAGAGTACTTTGTTTATCCATAAAGCCAAGAAAATAAAAATAGTAGGAAAAAAATTATTTCAAAGTAAAATTTTATATTTGTGTATGTATTTGCTTCCAATGACATGCCTGGTCTTTCTGGTGCTAAAATCTATTTGTGAGGTGAAACTTGAACCGGGTTTTGAAGGCTGAGGATTTGGATAGGTAGAGGATTGAGGAAGAAGGACTCTTCAGGTATAGGTAACAATATGAGTAATCCTAAACTCAGAAATAAATATGTTGGGGGAAGGAGAAGAGAGATGAGAACACAGAAGACAAGCAATAGCATTTGTATATTATCAGGGAGGTATAGCAGAAGGAGCCTGAATTTGAAGTCAGTACAACTAGACTTGAATTCTGGCTGTTATTTATAAGTGAGGGCATTTGAGCAGATCATCTTTAAAATCATTCTTAGTTGAATGTCCTATGAGCCTATAAAAGAAAACTGAGGATGTTTTAGAATGATTATTGTAGGAAATACATTAGGGGATTAATAAGAAATTTTTTGAAGGGCTGACAAGCAACAGTTGAGGACTATCCCGGAGAAGTTGAACAGCATAGATCAGTCATAGGTCAGGCCTGGCTGGCTTCCCTTCTCTCTCCAGTAGGGTTTTATGATCTGTAATGGGGAATAGAACAAGCAGATGGAAGGGGCAAATCCAAGTTGGATCAAAGATGCTGAAGAAGATGGCAAGAGGACAATAGAACACAGACTTTAGGGTGATGTGGAAGGTGGTGTTACCAAAGAGAATGGATAGAGTAGCTCTTACTTTGTGTCATGATCAGAGTGCATCCTTGGCCCCGAGCTCAAATTTTTGGCTTACAGATAAAAACATGACTAAGCCAAGCTCAACTAAAACAGTCATATTGACACACTTCCCCTAGTGGCTATGGTTTTCTGACCTTTCTCCTGATCTTTAGTAAGTGATGTGCTAAGTACTTGACAAAGTGAGTCACTCACAATTCTCAAGAGTTTACACCAGCTTTTTATTAGAAAAGAAATGAGTAATCCATGAAGTTAGTTATTACTCATTAGGATACTGCAAGATGAAAACAAAGCTATGAAAATTGAAAATATGCATCTCAAGATTATGTGCATAGATAATTAAGTATACCTTTTCTCAAGGCAGTCTAGATCTGCAATTTCATTTATATAGGGAACTCCTGGTGAGGAATCAAATTTCTTCCTCCAATACAGTCTTAAAACAGTTGTCTGATGAACTAAGAGACAGATCTCAGCCAAAATATATCAGATGTGGGACTTAAACTCAGCTCTTCCTGACTGAGAGCTCAGTTATCTATCCACCGGTAAGGCTGCCTCTCATAAGGATGAAATGTTCACAAAATAGATGTAAAGTAACTTGTGTGGCGGTGGGGTGAGGGGATTAGAAACCAGATCAGGAGGGGCCAGGGGAACAAGGTGGCTCTTGAGCCTGACCCTTGAAAGAAGCTAGGGATTCTAATGTATAGGAAACAGCCTGTGGAAGGGTGAAGAGACAAGTGACTAGTAGGTCAACTTGGCTAGACCACTGAGTTTATGTTAGCAATGTGTAAAAAGTCTAGAAAGGTGGGCTGGAGCCAATTTGTGAAGGGCAATAAATTACAAAAATGGGTTTATAACTTCTTCTAGAGGCAATGTGAAACAACTAGAGTTTTCTGCACAGAGAAATAACCATGGTTAGATCTGTGCCTTGGGAATATCATTTTGGTAGTTCAGTAGAGGATGGATTAGAGAGAAAGAAAAGAGGCCAGGAGAAGTCAGCAGGCTATTGGAATAGTTAAGGAAAGGGATATCAAAAGCCTGAAAACTAGGATTGTAGCTGTGTGAGTGGACAGAAAAGAATAAATGCAGAAGTTGGTATGAGGGCAGAATGTATTTGGATGAAGACTTGGGAAGGATGGCATTATTGGTAAAAGAATAAGGGATCTGTTTAGATGGCTATGGTTTGAGATGCCTGTGTAACATCCAGTTGGAAATACCTGATAGGTAGTTGCTACTGTAGGCCTGAAAAGGGGACAGGTTATAAAGAGATTTAAAAGATAATTTTAGATTTGATCCTGGAGATAATAGGAAGTCACTGGAATTTATTGAATACAGAGGTTGCATGGTCAGACCTGTGCTTTAGGAAAATCAAATTTGACAGCTGATTGATCTGGAATGAAGAGAGAAAAAAAAGCGTAAAAAAGAGGAAACTCCCATTTGCTGAGCCTCTGTAGTACAATGGATCCCGAAATCCAATCCTACATTTCCAACAGTTTTGATCATTCATTCCTTCAACAAGTATTTATTGAGCAGCCCTTATGTAGAAAGCACTGTGGGAGATATAAAAGATGGATCACTAAATTTACCAATAGATTCAGAAATGTTTAGTATGTTCATAATTCAAACACAAAAAATAACTACTCTCCCCCTCTCTTTCTCCTGTTCTCAGCAATTTGTACTGTTAAAGCAAAACACCACCTTTCCACCTTTATCAATTATAGGATTTTAAGGAAATCAAAACCAGGTCTTCATTAGGAAGAAGTTGGAAACCCTTTGGAGGTTAGATAAAGCTTTGGCTGCTTTGTTCTCACATTTTTAATAATGATCATAGCATATAATAAATGCATGAGAGAAGTACACAATTCTATCCAATGGGATGGAGGGTAGCATTTCCCCCAAAATTTGTAGTTTATAGGATCAAATTTATGCTTTCTAGTTGCCCAAAGAATTAGCACTTGTATGCATGTATGTAGCTATTGGTAGTTTAGACAAGCAAACAAAAAAAGACAGCTGAAAATGAAAGAAAATTAGTGCATATAATGGGACCTGAGAAATATGCTTTGAAATCCCAGGGTGTTTCATAGTACAGTTACCATAATGACAATATTGTTATTTATCTATCTAGATAGCATTTTTAAAGTTTACAAAGTGCTTTTTTCTCCTTTTCAGTTCATACCTTGTTTAGAGGGAAATTGTGAGAAGCATCCCTTACATTTCAATAAATTGAATATTAAAGAAAATCCTGGATCTTTTTCCCAATGGCTGTCATTTAAAATAAGGACACAGATTTCAATGTGCAACACAGGATTCCTTGTCACATAAACCCATCAGAATGATAAGCAGGCAAACCTCAAATCCCAGGAAACTTGCACCATGGAAGCCCCATGGTGCAGTTGTGCCAACTGTCCCTACCATGGCCAGCCTTGTTGCCTTGTCAGAAAAGATGTCACTATCTATCTTAGAGAATGTGTTTTGCTGCAGCAACAATGCTTTTCTGAAAGAAGCAGTTTAGGCCAGTGGGTATAAGGCTAGATCCAGGTTCAAAGGCTACCTCGGACACTATCTTATTGATAAGTCACTTAACTTCCCTATGCCTTCCCTGATTTGTAAAGTGGGTATAATCTGTAGTAATGTTTATTTGCAGACAACACAATGCTAATTATCATGTGCTCTGGAATACTAGGATATCCTAACCTTCTAAATGGGATTCAAAAATCACTCAAGAGTTTGACCAAACTACACTGGAGGGGAAAGAGAATGCAGAATGCCTCTAGATTATCTTATGCAATTGGATGGAGAGCCCAATAAGCTAGCTCATTTGTCTTGTATAGACCGTGGAGTTGGACAATGAACTGGATGAGGTATTAAACAGAAGGATGAAGGCAGACAACAGTGCAATTGGGAAATTGAGCAGGGCTTTCAATGACCCCAAGCTTCTAGATGAAACAAAATTTCACCTTTTTAATACCAATATTTTTTTCAGTGATATCATGTGACCCCAAATCATGAAATTGAATATAAGGAATTAAAATTATAATTCACTCAGATAATAAGGAGAAGACAGGTGGTGGGTTTACCAGCAGGTAATATACCATGGTATATTACCAATGATGAAATGTTTGCATGAAAGAGTCTACGACTAGGAAAAGACATGGAAGGATTATGTAGAGAAGGCAAGAGATAATGGCACTGGTACCCATGCATTCGGAAGAAGATACCCCAAGCAAGTTATGTAGATGTCCTATAAAGGGTTCAGGAGAGGAGAGTAAACATAGAAGAGAAGAAGGTATAGATGAGTGGTGATCTATACCACTGGAAGAAGTATTCACATTGATAAGAAAATGAATCTAGGGAAGTATCATCATCATCATCATCTATTATTGATTATTATCTATTATTACCTACCAAATCTAGAAAATAAATATCTGAAACTGTAGTAGTAGAACTAGTTTTTAAGTAGTGGAATTTCTAATGATTATTGGATAGTGGCATCAGGTGTTACTCCTAACAAACTAGAATCTAAAGAAACTGAGGAGGTTCAGTCAATAAAAGACAAGACAGGCCCAGAACAAGATCTTCTAAAGGGTAGGATTAAGCTGATTCTATTTAGTAAGAATATTCCATATTGGAATATTCCTACAAATTGCACATATACAAAGAACTGGGCTAAAGTGAAACTACAGTTCCTGACTTCTTTGACATAATTTAATAAACATTTACAAGGTGTTTACTATGTACAAAGCACTGTGCTAGGTGCAACAGGAGGTACAAAGATAAATAAGACATGGTATCAGCCTTCAAATAACTTACCAGCCAAGTAAGGGAGGTGAGACAAGTAACTGCAATATAAACTGGAATGTAAATGTATAAGAAAAGTATAAAGTGCTATGAAATCAGATGACAGTCTTAAAAATTTAGATGAAATCCAAGTGTGTGGCACACAGGATTATGCTTTAAAATGCTCTTCTTTTATT
Organism: Notamacropus eugenii; assembly: GCF_028372415.1. Taxonomy (NCBI): domain Eukaryota; kingdom Metazoa; phylum Chordata; class Mammalia; order Diprotodontia; family Macropodidae; genus Notamacropus; species Notamacropus eugenii. Next base: position 413,657,735 of record NC_092873.1, read on the forward strand.
CATTCATTCTGAACAGAAGAGATGTCTAGCTTTCTCGAAATATTTCCTTTGTTATTCAGTCTGACACTCAACATGCCTTAGAAAGTTTTCTTAAATCTGATCTAAGTCCCAAATATCCTTGTTCAACGCATTAAATATAATGTCTTCAATGTTTATTGATTGAATTTCTTTCACCAAGAATATAAAAGATAATTGCTACTAAGCAATGGTTGAGATTTTATTATGCTTGAAAATAGTTGTTAACTTAGTGATATCTTTTGGGTCAAAATTACAATCTGTAAACATCTGTGCTGCTGATCAAATCTGCCATTACAACTCTCAATGAACAAAAAAAATTGCTAGAAGGTTCATAAAGAGACCCTTATGTAGTAAAAAGTTGAATAGTAAAACTATACAGGAAAAAAAATGATAATGTTGGAGCAGGCCCGGGATGCCACCCTCACACCAAAGGTTGCATATAGTTCTACCCTAGAAATTTTCAAAATCAATTAACCATTCACATGGAAAGTAATCTGCTTTCAGCAGAAATGAGGAAATGTACTCTATTGCAATACAGAGGTTAAACAGTGAATATTTTCTTAACCTAAGTGACCAAATAGTCTACTCTTCATATGGTCAAACTATGCTAATATACACTATATATAATTTAGATCTGACCTCCTTACTTGAAGATGAGATTTTTCTTTTAAATCATACATTTTGTTAACTATTTTCCTTTAGAATCTGTTTGTTATTTAAATTATTATTTTTGAAAACCACTAAGAAACTATATTTCCATATATCTAAACCCATGATGAATTTGACATTTCTTTCCTCAAACTGAAAATAAGTGGTCTTTTTGACCCCAAACAATGAAATCCAACACTTCAAAAACAACAAAGATGCCTTCAAATTAAAGTTACTAAGGAAACTTCTAAAGTGTTTTAGCTTTGGACAGTTTTATTGTTTTTTTCTCTCTTACTTGCCATCTACTTTCAAACCACTTCACTATTCACCTGCTACTGATTAGCTGGAGGGAAAAAACACCCTTGTCCTCCAGCTGCTAACAACTTGCTATCACTGCATCCCAGACATTAACAAAGAAAGAAGGTTACAGAGGAGAGATGATAAAAGACTGTGGGAGGGTGAGAGAAACCTCCCTTATAGCACAGTTCACACATATTTCCAAATCCCCAGGCCAACCCAAACAAAAATCGCCAGTGAAAGATAAATAGTTATCATCTAGGGATGTCAGTTCATGGGAATGCTGAAGACTAAAATGGTCTACTTAACTGAGTCTGATTATTTAAAAGCTGTCTAAATTAGCAATTAATACTTGTAACTAATCAGCCAATTATTACCTCCTAATTGGTATCCCTGTCTCTAGTCTCTCCACTCTCCAATCTCCAATCTGTCTTGCACAAAGTTGTCAGTTATCTGCCTAAGGGAAAGGTCTGATAATGTTCAAAAACTGTCTTCCCAAGCTCCCTATTTATGCCTGGGATAAAATACAAAACTTATCAGGCTTCTAAAAGTCAGTCCTCCCCAGTCTGGCTCCAATTTACCTTTGCCACCTAATTTCATATTAGGCCCCTTTAAACACACTATCTACTGGTCCAAATGGACCACTAGCTGTTACCTGAATTGGACCTTCTATTTTTCAGCTCACACCCAAACTGTACCCCTTTGCATGGAATGCACTTCACTCCTCATTTCCATCTTTTCTTATCTTCCTTCAAGGCTGGCACCATTTCCAGGGGCCTTTTCTGAGCTCTGAAATTGTCATCACTGCCATTCATCAAATTACCTTTTATTTGCACTTAACGTGTGTACCTGTTGTTCCATGCCCCACTTCCCCAAGCTCCTTAAGGGTAAGAATTATTTAATTTTTTTTTTGGTAGTCTTAGCACCTACCACAGTGCTCTGCACCGAAGAAGGGCTTAACAAGTTTGTTGAAAAGAATTTTATTTTCAAATTTTTTTTTAAAATTATGCTTTGAACACAATCTAAACCCCTCCAAAATTTTTTTGAAACCCCCCCCCAAAATAAATATGCCTCCCAATGTTATACATTCAAATAATTTACATGAAACTTATTTTACAAAAACCAGTTATTTGTTAATCAAGCAAGCTCAAAAAAAAAATGGTCTTGATGTCATTTTTCCAGTCATCTCAGGAAACAAGAAAGGGATTCCATGATGTAGAGTTAGGCTTTGGTGAAAGGTTTGGCATGACATTTCCCCTCATGTTATCAGTTAATTATTTCTTCTAAAGACTACAGAGTTCAAAGGCCCTAGCAGATCACTAGTTAAAGAGCAGCTTTGCTACTGCCCTCTCAGACATGAGGGAAGTAGGGCATGGGAAATTCATTTTCAAACACATTTTGTTTCTTCCACTTATAAGGATGGGAAGAAATGGTTCTAGAAATCAAAGTACCACAGGGCTCCAAGTCCTGTGCAGCACTTACACCAAAACATGAATCCCAGAATGCCCCTTCCCATAGTAATTTGCGTGCATCCACACACAAACCCCTATATGTATGTGTACATATGTATATCATAATTAAAATATCTTTAAAGGACTGAAAAATACTCTGCTTAAAGAAAATATTGTTCTTCAGTTCATGTAGCTGTGTTTGGTTAGATGGCATCAGCAAAGAGCTTCATGTCTTATATTTCAAAGTTAGCCAAGCACTGAATTACAGGACTTGCTTTTGCACTGATGTCTTTTCATACCAGTCTATGGCCTTGTAGAAAACATTCTTAATGAGAACATCATATATTGTTTTCTTAATAAGAGGTGAAAAATTATCATTAATAAGAGTTCCAAGAAAAGCTAATAAGAAAAAACCTCATTCAATTAAACTAAACGAAGAGCATGGATTGAAATAGAAAATTCCACATCAAAACACTCATAGTACTTGAATACTAGTCACTAAATTGTCAGCTTTGGAAGTAGGGTAGAAGGGAACAAGGAGGTGAAGAAAATATTAATACCAATCTGGTACTGAACACAGAATTTTATGGTCTTCACAGTTAAAAAGCTAGGAATATTAATAACTTAAAAAGCAAGTACTGCATCTGATGATGTTTTCTTAAGGATTTGTGTTGTAGTTAAGTAGTTTTAAGCTTCAAAATGTTATGTTTGTTTGAATCAGGTCGTGCAATTATTTTTAGGTAGTCTGCATTGGGCTTTGTCTTAAAACAAACTCTCAAACACCTCAAATCCACAGCAGTTGGGATAAATAATTAACAAAAATCTAAGACTCACAAGAACATTTAATTGGGAAAAACTTTATAGATATTTTATTTCATTTTTCTTGCTAAGGAAGGCCCAGAGATCTTCTTTAATATATAATATATATATAATGTCCTCACTATAGCAAGGACAGCTGAGGTCCTGCTGTTCTTTTAACTTTGTTTTGCTGGGTATTTGTAAAAGGGAGCCTGAAAGCAGAGTCTGAAAGCAGACAGAATACTTTCTGGGATGCTTTATACCAGAATATTAGATCTAGAAGGAACCTGAGGTATTATCTCACTCAATCTCCTTATTTACAAATGATTTTTCCTAAGGTCTCAGAATTGATGAGTGCCAGTTAATCCAGATCTTCTGGCGCCAAGTGAGGCAATCTATCCCCTCTAATGTTGATTATAACAACGACAGTAATTTCATAGACTCTTTTAAGTTTGCAGAATGCCAGATATAGTATTTCACTTGAGCTTTACAACAACTCTGTGGAGAAAGGTCCCATCATAACCCTCTGTCTACGCGCTCTATTCTACTGCTTTTCTCTGGCTCCACTGAAGCTGATACTTCCATGTGACCTTCAATAAGCATCATCTACAAACATCAAATTAAAGTAAGATTCTCTAATTATCATTATTAGTAACTACTGCGTAGGTTCCTGCCAAGAAGTGAAAGATGTGAAATTCAAATGATATTCATAAACATTATTAAGTGGCTGAAGGTAAAATATTTCACTTAAATGCAACAAATAAATGATGAGAGGTTGACTCCATTGACCTCCAAAGTTCTTTCCAGGTTTAAATCCTATAATCTGTAAAATAGTGTGTCTGTTGACTTCCTGGGGTAGATAACTAAGACTTAACTGAGAACCTCTCAAGACTTGTTAAATCTGACAAATCTTATTACCTGCTTCTGGTAATTCACATGGGCACAAATGATTACTGTCCTTCGACTCCTGGAATCAGAAATAGTCTTCAACTCCTTCTTGCCTACCTAAGGTGTGCCCTTCTAGGTTCTCTATACCCAAAACCAGCTTCTCTGAATCTTTTGTTGGCTCCCAAAGGCCATTGCTTATAGCAATGCCAAATCAACATTACGTGCTGGAACCAGTGTCCAAAGACCAACACCACCCTTCCATCTCCTCTTCTCTTGAGGTTACAATTTTAAAAGTTAAGAAATAAATGTTATGGGGACAAGAGAACAGAAGATTGTGGGGGTATGGATTAGCACTGGGATAGACAGGGTTCTATAAGGGGAGATGAAACAATAGACATTAAAGAAATAAGTAAATAAACAAACAAAAAAACCAAACCTTTTAAAATAGTATCCTCATGTTAGGAAAACACTTGACTGATTGATCATACCAATGTGTTAGTAGGTTTTTATTTTCAAATTTTCACACTCTAAGTCTGGTGCTTTATATACTTGTAAGGCCTTCACTACTGTTGTTTCAAAACACATTTTAGTAACTCATAATCTTTTAAAGAATAGGGACACAAAACTATTTTGACCAAAGTAGTTAAATATTTGAAATTTTTTTCGGTGATATTTATGCAAACACTTAAACTGTTCAAAATAGTTCATCTGCCCCATAAATGAAGAGCAGGTTTGGAAGGACATAATTTTTTTATACTACTAACTTTTGTATATCTTCCTCCAAAGGCCTAGCAACATGCAAAGTAAAACTAGCAGGCACTAAATATGAGTTGACCATGTTGGGGAACATGCATAGAAAAACCACCATTATCAAGTATCTAGTAAGTACTATTTACTATACGGTAAATACTTTGACGACTGTGGTGGTAAACAGAAAGATGTAAAAAGCATAGTCGCTGCCTTCATGGACCTCATAGAGTTCTACCAGATGTGAGCAAACAACCAAACAAGTGATATCTGTAAGCTATATTCAAGTTTCTAACAAGTTTTCCATGCTTCAAATAGGGCTTATATTATATAATCACCCCTGCACGGCAGTGATCATACTGAGCAATTCAACTGTAAGACAGATTGTAGAGAAAAGAATGTAGGAAAGGATCTTTAAAACTTTGGATAAAGCTCTCACCAACATAAAGAATGTTTTGCTCTAGAAATATGTATATACGTATACACAGTTGTCCATTACATGCCAAAACAACAATATTATGAACTGATATAGCAGCCTTCCTTGTATGTTTGACATGTTGCTGAAAAGACTGACAAAAGATCAATGATCCTTTCTACACTGAGCATCTTTCCATAAAAATCATCTGAAAACATTTCTACATTTTGTGACTTAAGAACAAAGGAAAGTGCAGTATTTAAAATCCTACTGTGGGACCATAAACCCAGAGATGAGAAATGACTGAGAGATCATCTAGTTCAAGCTCCATCCTTTCACCAAAGAGGAAACTGAGGTCTAGAGAAATTAAGTGGTTTTTCCAAGGTCACCCGATGACAAAGACGAGCTGCAAACGCAGGTTCTCTGACGACAATATATGACTCCAGTCTGGTGAGCTGGCTGGATGCTAGAATTCAAAGCGTGCCTTCAGACTCCAATTGAACGAACATTTCTGTGCAGGGAACTACGTGAACAACCGGGAATACAAAGACCACACCCAAAGAATTTCTGCCCCCAAGAAGCTTATGTTCTCCAATTCTTTTTTTCATTACCTGCTCACATTTAAATGTGTGGCTTTTCTAAAAGGCAAAAACCGCTTCTATGTGGCCATATTTTAATCAAAATTATTTGAAATACTGCAGCAAGAAAAGTCATCCTCCAAAGGTTAAGCTCTATTCCTTCTTTGTATTTACACCGAGCAGCAACTGAGCAAGGCTCCAGAGAGAGAGAGTAGAGTACCCTTGATAACAATTACCCTTTTCCTGGAATCAGAGATGGAACGGTTCCATAGCAATGTTTTGCCTTTATGCCTCACTCTTTGGCAGATGCTCCCACTCCTCCTTAAAAGGGCTTAAAAAAACCCCCAAAACCCTTGAACTACTCAAACTTTCTCCCTCATTCTTAGACATCTGCCAAGTAACTTGCAGTAAAATGGAAAGGGAAGAAGGATAGCTAAAGAATGCATCTGTCTACAATTCACAATGATTTAACCACTCAATTTTATGAAGCAGTGCTTTGGGTTTGGGGTTTTTCTTGAGAGCAAGACTTGTGATTAAGGTCAAAGCCAATTAAGATCAGCAATCTGAAAGTGTATTATATACTGTGCAACACAGAATATGAGATTCAGCAGACTCTTAAGTCTACTAATTTATGATTGTAAGGGAAAAGTCTCTAAGAGAATATTAATTTTTAAGAAAAGTATCCATTCCAGTTGACTGTCAATTGACTTCCTTGGCAAGTAAAGCCTGGAACATTTTTTTAAAGTTTACAAACACTATCACTTCTTATTAATTTTGTCTGTTTTTAAGGTCTATAAAAATAAAACTACTTTCACTGAAATCAAGACTACAAAAATTCTCCTAAAATGAACCCTCATGAGGAGAATATCACGTTGGACACTTGCCCAAAATTCCTTGGAGGATTCACAAGAAAAATGGTTCATGGACTTTGGTGCTAGAGAGAAATATCCATAGGAGAAGACTTTTAAGAGTCCCTTGGACAGTAAGGAGATCAAATCAGTCAAAAAGAAATTAATTCAGGCTATTCACTGGAAGTGAACAGCTGAAGCTAGAGCTTAAATACTTTGCCCACATAATGAGAAGATGAGACTCACTGGAAAAGAACCTGTTGTGGGGAAAGACTGGAAGCAAAAAGAAAAGGGGATGGCAGAGAATGAGATGGATAGATAGGGTCATGGAAACAATAAACACGAGCTTGGACAGACTTTGAGAGACAGCAGAGGGTAGAAGGGCCTGGCATTCTATGGTCCATGGAGTCACAAAGAGTCGGACACACCTGAACAACTAAACAATAACAAAAACTCAACTACATTATCCTACATCCCTATGTTCCCCAAAGAAAAATGAATATCCTCTTAAATTTTTTTTAATTTTTGGCAATTTAGGGATAAGATGAAAGACAGAGCTACCAGTAGTAGAGACCCATCCTCAAAGCCAAAAGACATAGGTTCAAGTCCTGCCTCTGACAGAAATGGCTGAGTGACCCTGGACAAGTCACTTAACCTCTCAAGTACTCTAGATAACTCTATAAGAGTAAAAATTACAGAGAAGATGTTGATCTGCATTGGTAGAGGGGCATTCCTCACCTGAAAGTAACCTATATCAATGGAATCTAATTCCTCCCTAACCTTCTCCAGGGGATAAAGAAGAAAAAGAACGAAAAAACTGACTCACAACTCCTCTAGGCTTCTCCACTTGTTTTCCCCTATGGGGTATGGCAGTTTGCATAAGGATATAAAGAAATACAATCACATAATTATTAACCCATAGTTAAGCATTGCTCAAAGGTACTGCTGGGTCTCAGCAGGAGAGAATGAAGAATTGAAGAAGAAGAGAAGTAAAGGATAAAAATATAAGAAAACAAAGAGGGGAAGAAGAAAGAAAGAATACAAAGAGAAAAAGTAGAGTGTGGTCAAATATCCCTTCAATGCTATAGGTTCTTTTTTCTTGGTTTAGATGGAAACATTTTTCCCTCTAGCTATAATTCACCCCAAAGCAGTTGCTAGTTTATTTACTGGGGAGTAGGAAGATGGAGGAAAGAGGAGAGGGAGAACTTCAGGCTGCTTCCAGTAAGGGAAAATGGCTGCTTTGTGATCAAATGCTAAAGGAAGTGTGGCCCAGAGCAGAATTCTTTTTCAGCTTAAATAGGACTACTCCAACCCCAGTAAATATCTGTCTTGGAACAGATCTGAGGTCGGTCACACACACACACACACACACACACACACACACACACACGTACCCTATATATGACCCACTATCTTCAAAAACATCCCATTCGACTTTTGGACGGTGCTGTTTGAAAGTCAGCACATTCTGTCGCTTTGCATTTCCAATCCCAGCTCTTCATTCTACCCCTTTGAGGCAAGTGGAACACTCATAATTTCCAGGCACCTTGCCTCTCTTATGCAGTCTAAGTGAGCATAAGTTTTTCTGGTAGTTATGCTGTATTATGCCCTCATTTTCCAGTATTTCCCTAAAACTCCCAAAATCTTTGACACCAAAACTTCTGTTATTTCCATATGTGGGAAAGTGCTTACTGTAAATGATTATTCTCAACCTTAGAAGTTGAGAACTTCAGTTCTCTCTATATAGCCTTAATATCAGAAGAGTTTGCATTGTGCCTCATGTGTTGGAAAAAGAGCAGACCTCATAGCCTTTCTGGAAATGCTGATACTAATGCTTAGAGGACTATGGTGAAATAGAATAATATAGGTTTTAGGGCAACAGGAAAGGTTAGATTGTGATAGACTGATAGAAGTATGAAGCAAAGTGAGATAATGCTATAGGAGACTTGTGGAGCTGCTGAACTGTACATTCTCAGAAGAAGTCTTTAGCTTTACTACCATTTCATGCCTGGATAACATATTAAAGGGTAGAACTCCTAAATACTAACAATTTTTCCTTTAAAAATAAACAAAAAAATTCACATTTCTGACTTTTAAGAGAAAAAAGTCCAGCACATAGACCAACTGATGAAAAAGGGAAAAGCTTGGGAATACTGACTCTGAAATTAAAATAGCAATAAAAAGTGAAAGTGATCAAAAACAGGTTGAAAAGAAACATAGCAATAACTATGACCACTATGTACAGAGAGGCAGCAGGGGAAGTAGATATTGGCTGAGCTAGGTCTAAAGTCCTCTGGGTCTCTAACCAAAGCAATCTTAAAGCTTTATGGCTCCAGTTCCACTAGTATGCCACAGAAGGCATCCCAGGTGACCATCTGTCTAAGAAATCACATTTGTAGAAAAGTGTCTCTTTGGCAAGTACCCAAAAATATCACAGGTTTCCTAGCATGATAATGAGTTAGTTACATTACCAGGTACCTTTTATGGGAAAGGTAAGGGTGCTGCAATCAAGAATATTTGCAACACCAAATTAAAAAGTTAGTATAGTTTGGGTAAGAAAACTGAAATGCTATTTTTGGATGGAAAATTCCATAATAATTTGAACAATAATACTATTACCCTTTCACCTTAATACAGCAACAAGAAAGCCTCAATTGGATCATTTATGACTTATTTCAGCAAAGCCAAAAGCAATATGACTGGTTCCAGAGAAATATTTTCTATCTCATTGCAGAATAAAGAATATGGCCATGTAGTCTTTTAGAGAACCAGACAATACAGGGTTTTAGATGTGGAGTTAGGATGGAAAATATTATCTCCCACTATTATCCTACTCTAAATCTGTGTCAAACTGTTCTAATACTTGTCCTCTAGATCGGGTGGGGAACCTGAGGCCTCAAGGTCACATGTGGCCTCCTAGGTCCTTGGTGAAGCCTTTTGACCGAGTCCAAGTTTTACAGAACAAATCCTTTTATTAAGGGGATTTGTTCTGTGAAGTTTGGATTCAGTCAAAGGGCTGCACTTGAGGACTCAGAGGGCCACATGTGGCCTCCAGGCTGCAGGTTCCCTACCCCTACTCTAGATGCTAATTCCCATCTTCCTTCATTCGTGTACAGCACTCTTCTCATGATCTCTCGCTACCTAATTCCTGTTCATTCTTCAAGGTCCAATTCAAGTTCCATTTCCTTTTCTTCTCCCAAACCACCACAACCCATTGTTATTGTATTTTCTCTTATTCTTTCTCCCTCTGTCTCTCTCTCTCCTTCGTCCTCCCCACTCTCCTCTATTTGTGGTGTCACACAGAATCAGACACAACTGAATAACAATAATAGCAGTGGCACAACAAAGAGAGTCCTGGAGCTGGAGTGGGAGTGTCTTGGTTTCAAATCAGAGTGACCTTGGGCAAGTCATTTAATCTTACTGGGGTTAACAGGGTTAATGATACCTAGAGTGCCTATCTCACAAGGTTGTTGGGAGACTCAAATGAGATATGTATGTAAAGCATTTTGTCTCATGGTGTTCTATAAAATGTCAGTTATTAGTATTACTGTTACAATTATTTATTATACTGTTACTGTCATCTCTCCTACTTCTCCAATACTCAAGAGCTTTCTGAGTGCCCCCCAAGCCCTGTTTTCCTGTGGCATGGCACTCTACCTCTCGTGGAATTAGTAATTATGAAAGTTACTAGCAATTTTTATGTTAGTATATAGGGTGTCCCAAAAGTCATAGTTTTTCCCTAACACTGTTACATATACACACATGAGTTCATTTAACAAATTCTCTGATAGTATCTCTAAAATAGAGGTGATATATAATTCTTTTCTGATGCATATGCTTTTTATCCAAAAGTCCAGATTCTAAGGTCATGGAAAGATTGTCCCCACATTTTACTCTCCACAGTTTGTTGAGACTTTGCTTGTAGAAACGTGGTATTTTTCAATCTCTCTTTAAAAATACCAGTAAACTTAAAAGCTTATGTCAGGTTCTCATTCCTTTAAAATTAGATCATTGACAAATGCTAGGCCTAAAGCTGGAAAAACTTGACACAGTCCACCATACTGAAAGAACTGGTGACTTGCCCAAAGATTTAAGATGTTATACAAAGTTCTTTAAAAGGGCATTAGCTTCAAAACATGATATTACCTCTTTTTAACAAATGCTGGTTGACTTTTTATTCACACAATGGCATCTTTTAGAATGAAACTTCTAACAACTTAAGACTGAACAAGTAAGAAGCTGCAAGAAAAAAAAACTAGAATCTTCAACAGTTTTATAAGCTTCATAATTACAATATTTCCAAATCATACATATAAGGTAAACAATCAGAGAAGCAAATATGTAAATACTTTCAGATCAACTTTTTAAAATTAAAGAACAAATAGCCTCAAATACTTTCAAAACCTGATGAAAAGATAAAAAAGTTTTGTTATGTACTTTCTAGGTCTGGCTCTAATTAACAGGTTAGTTTCTCCTGCTGCTTTTTCAACTCTCCCTCTCTCTCCCTCTCCCTCTCCATCTTCCTCTCGCTCTCTCTCTCTCTCATATTTCTCTCTCTCCATCTCTGTCTCAATTTGGCCTTTACAAAATACCTGGTATTTGCAAAATGTGTTACCACACTTCAGGTGTATCCACAAACACACACACACACAGAAAGTGGAAACAAATTAAGGGCTCCCCCATGCTGACTCATATTTTCCTAGCACCTTTAAATCTCATGGATCTGAAAATGCTCTATAGTCTACACTGTATCATTATAACTAATCAGCCCCTACAAACACACAGCTGGATGTATGTATCAGTTATGAAAGTAACAGTTTAACACTATACAAAACCAAAATGCCTTGATGAGAAATCAAGGACAGAAAAGGAATATAATGTCCAGTACAAGTTTGAAATAAGGTCATTACAACAACAATAATTTGAACGGATACTAAACAGGAAGTTACAAGATTGGGTGACATCCACAAGGATAAGCATCATTAGCAAGCTGGTACTAGTTTGTGAAGCATCCTGCATGACAGCAGTATCTTTCTTCCAAATAATTTTTACAGTTCACGGTGGGCTGCTAGATGGTGCAGTGGACAGAGTACCAGAGCAGGAGTCAGGAGGACCTGAGTTCAAATCTCACCTCAGACACTTGACACTCACTAGCTGTGTGACCTTGGGCAAGTCACTTAATCCCAATTGCCTCATCCTGGGTCATCTCCAGTCATCCTGATGAATATCTGGTCACTGGATTCAGATGGCTCTGGAGGAGAAGTGAGGCTGGTGACCTGCACAGCCCTCCCTCACTCAAAACAAAGTCAAGTGCAAGTCATGTCATCATTTCTCTGACGGCATGGTCTTCTTCGGCAACAAAGGACAAACACACAGTTCAAGGTTCCTTAACCTAATATCTGTGAGTCCTGGTCAGTGTCCAGAGTAGCCCAACCTACAGTCCCCAAACCGCCCTCTCTCTCCTGTAGTCTCTAGTTACAAGTTATTTAAACTGAAAGGTGATTCTCCTCCTCTAAATAATTTTGACAGCTTAAAAAAATTATTTGAAAGAATTGCATTTCTTCCAGTTAGGATAAACAGCTGCCTAAAATAAATACTATAATCTAGAAGAAAAAGACAAGCTCAATCTAACTGCACTACATAAATCTTTCTTATAATGAGTTTTAAACAAAATAGAAATTCTCATGGTCAACAGAAAACAAAACTAATAAAAGTAATGTAAAAAGTAAAATGTAATGCTTTGCATTCTCTATATAGATTCGACATTTATACTTTTCCTCATCTTTATTGGGACATAAGCACAAGCAGGACAGATACGCACACACGCACATGCTCATGCACACACTTGCATACACACAATTAGCTGAATGCCAAAGAACCATCAAAACATTCATAGCACTCACCTTAGGTTGGTTATATGTTGCTGCACAGGCTGATGTTGAAAATGGTCAGGCCACTGATGATGCAGGCAGAATGATGGAGAGGGCTGAAGACAGCAGGCAGTCTGATATACAGGTGAATGGTTTTGACATAAAGATGCAGAATACTCTGAGTGTGGCTGCATGCAACACGAGGCCACAGTACCAGCTTGGGAATGGCACTCTTGGTGACTGCTATGGTTATTCAAAGAATGATGGTATGGGCAAGGATGGCAGCATTGTGATAACATCTGGGGGGTTCTTTGGTTGTCTAAAGGCAGAAAAGAAGGTTTAATTGTGCCATTAACTTGGAGGCATCCATTTGGACTCACTTTTGTTCTGGGTGCCTCTTTGGATGGGTGCTGTTGGATTGCAATGTCTCCATCACAAGATGTAAGCGTACTGGAGTTCGACATAATGTCACTATTGCTCAGAACCATGAAATCGTTGTTTCCACTGCTCATAGCCATGCTCCAACTTCTTTGCTATGAAAGAAAACAAAGTAAAATGAGTCCTTGTTCAGAAATACGTATGCTGGAAGGATAGGCAAAAATTTAAATTCATTTAAGGACATAAAACAACAAACGTAACAGAAGCAACGATTCATTCAACAGACATTGGCTAGGTGAGCTTTCTATACAAGGCACTGTGCTGGGTTTTGGAAAGATATAAAAATAAATAGAACATAGTCCTTACCTTCAAGAACCCTACAATCTAGTTTAAAATAAGCAAAATTAATTGCTTGGGAAGACTTCTATATTTTAAAATAGTATTGTAGAAATTAAATACACTGCAAAGCAATAATAGAAAACAGATGTAAAGTTAAGCATAATTCATTAACAAATTACCCTACTCTTCTCACCAACACCATAAGCACTTCCTTGATGTAAACTACTTGATCTCCATGGTCATACTGCTCCCTCCTCAATTCTTCTTCTCTCATCTCTTCCTCCCTTCTCCTTATCCCTGATCCTACCTACACCTAGCTTGGATGAGCACCTGAACATTTATGAAATAACACAAAAAAAACTGAGTGTTTTGTGGCTGAAGGGCAATTTTGTTGCACGTTCTCATCCTGGAATTAATCAATCATCAAGCATTTATTAAGCACCCATTATGGACCAGGTACTACACTAGGTGCTGAAAGTCTGTGGGGTGTTTATGCGCCTGCAAGGCTGGATATTTTAGTAAACATCTTAAAGTTTGAATCTGTTTCTAAGTAAATGAAGCCCTAAAAATAGGGTAACAAAAAGAAATAATCAACATATTAAGCCAAGGAATATGGCAAATGAACCACCAGGTGTAAAAGTCAGTGGGGGGAGGGAGGCAGGGAGTGCAGGTGGGATGGATTAAAAATAAATGTTTGATAGCTAAAAAAGAATCTTTGGGGAAAAACTGAGGATTATTACTCTGAGAAAAATGAAGAGGAGATATGCTATGCCAGCATTAGTCAGACACAAATCATTTTATTTATTTTCTAGGAGAAATGCACAAAGTCTTATAGATGTGAGAGGAAAAAAATAATCTATATGCAGAATTTTTTAAAGTTTTAAGCAAATTCATGATTTTTTCAGCTCTACTGTTACCAGAAGTCTCTAAAATAGTCGACAAAATTCTTAGTGGTCTGATCAAGTTTAATCAACAAGTCACTGTAAAACTAATTTACAGCAGAAAACTATAGGAAAAAGTGGGAAAGTGGTGCTCTTGGTCTCCTGATCCAAATCTGAAGGCTAAAGAAAGAAATTAAACCAAGCAAAGTAGCAGCTTCATTGAATTTCTTTTGGTTGACAGAGACTCAGTTTTCAGAATAAAACTTTCTGAACTCCCAGGCTTACAAATTGGAATTGAACTTTTCTTGATTTCATTTTAATATGTGGGGGAAGCCCTATGGGAAATGCTGGAATATATTTCTTCTTTTCAGTTTGCATCCATGATAATTTGAACAAATATGAATTTCCCATAGAGAAGATTTTATTTCAGACTTTGCACATCTGTAGACTACATAAGCCAAAAGCTTCTGAGCACAGAACGCCAGCAAAGTATGCTAGCAAATATGCTCCTGGAATAGGGCATTAAAACTCTGATATGCAATGTGGATACTTAGCGGAAGAGGACATATAATCATTGTATTAAAATGTGAACTTTGTTTCAATATCATGTTTCTTTAAGTTTTTACTCATGTCTTTTGTTTTTTACATCACCACAGTTTTCCCCAGTATCCTTTCCCTACTCCTCCCAGAGAGCTGCCTCATCACAAACTATATTTTTTTAAATTTTTTTAATTTTAAAAAAGAAAAGAAAAAGAGGGGGGGGAAATAAACACAACCAATTAATACACTGACAAAGTCCAAAGAGATGGGCAATGTACAACAATGCACATAGACCTCCTACAGTTATTCAAGAGTAGTGGGTTGGAGACATCATCTCATATCTCCTTTCTCAAGTTATTCTTGTTCTTTCTAATTCTGCAACATTCACTTTTGATTTTTGTACGTGTGTGGTTGTTCTTTCCATTTATATGGTTGTA
Organism: Notamacropus eugenii; assembly: GCF_028372415.1. Lineage (NCBI taxonomy): Eukaryota > Metazoa > Chordata > Mammalia > Diprotodontia > Macropodidae > Notamacropus > Notamacropus eugenii. Next base: position 413,672,868 of record NC_092873.1, read on the forward strand.
GTTGTATATATATAGTTTTCTTTGCTCTGCTTACTTCAGCTCTGCATTAGTTCATGTAGATCTTTCCATGTTTCTTTGGATTCATCATATTTATCATTTTTACAGCATAGTAATATTCCATTACATTCAAGTACCAAAATTTATTCAGCCAGTCCCTAATCAATGGGTATCTACTTTGTTTCTAATTCTTTGCCATCACAAAAATAGTGCTGCCATAAATATTTTGGTGTATGTGGATCCTTTATACTTATCTCTGGCTTCCCTAGGATGTTAGCCCAGTAATGGAATCTCAGGGACAAAATACATAAGCATTTTAGTCACTTTATTTGCATCATTCCATACAAAATGGTTTCCAAAATGGTTACACTGATTACAGTTCCCCCTAATGTCTACTTAATGGGCCTATCTTCCCATAACCCTTCCAAAACTAACTATTCTTATCTTTTGCCATCTTTGCCAATTTAAATGTTGTAAGATGAAACACTAGGGTTGTTTTGATTTGCATTTCCCTTATCATTAATGATTTGAAGCATTCTTTCATTTGGTTGTTAATACCTTAAAATTCTTTTGAGAACTGTTTATATCCTTTAATTGTTTACTATAATTAACAATAATTACATTTATGTAGCACCTTAAGGTTTGAAAAGAGCTTTCCTAAATGTATCTTTTTTTGATCCTCACAATAACCTTAAGAAGTTATTTTACAGATGAAGAGACTGAGGCAGAGAGAGGTTAAGTGATTTGTCCAGGGTCACACAACTATTAAGAGTATAAGGTTAGAAGATTTGAATAAGTCTTCTTGATTCCAGGTCTAGTGCTCTAGTTTAATTTATGTGCCAATCAGTTGACCCAGAGCAAAGGTAGGGATGAGTGGGGAAAAAAAGAGCACATAAACTAAACTAGTTAATGATTTAAATCTGTGCCAAAACATAACATGCCTGTAATTTACATAATATGTACACAATTTGCTTGGTAGTTTAAAAAAATGTTTTAGTCTTTAAAATGGTTGACTACATATGCTATAACACAGTGGGCAGGAAAGAGGTATGCCAGAGAAAAAGAGGGGGGAATAAAGGCTATGAAATAATAATAATAAAAACAACAATAGCTAGTATTTATACAATGTTTTAAGGTTTGCAAAGTGTTTACAAATATTATCTCATGTGATACTCACAACCTTTCCAGGTATGTGCTATTATTATCTAACTATACAGATGAGGAAACTGAGGCAGACGGAGGTTAAGTGGCTTACACAAGGTCACGCAACTAGTAAGTATACAAGGTCAGACTTGATAGAAGTCAGCAAATACTACCATTTTGCTATGTGTATAAAGATAGATAGTTGGAAAGAATTTAAAATCAATTTGGAAAAGAAAATGAGTAACTTTTTTTAAAAATTTGTGTTTAAATAACTTGTTTTCCTCAGGGTAATAAGGTATATAACTTGCCAAAACAAAACTCTTCTTTAAGTTCTGGCTTAAAATGTGATAAGTTTCTAAAGCAAGATATTTGAAAGAATTTCCTGCCTTTCACGAATATAATATGCCAATATTAAAATATCAAAAGTCAGTGAGCTCAAATCTCAAATTTCACCTTTTCAACTAGCATTTTTATGTCCTACGTGCTTTGACAATTTTGGATTGCAAGGTTTCTTTCTGGTCAATAATTGTTTTGTGATCCATGTTTTGTATGATTACCAAGTAATGAGTCAGAATGAAAATAACAATACAGGAAGATGTTGCCTAATAACAACCAAAGAACTATATATTAAGTTGAGTTTTTTAATAGCTCTCAGATGCCTTTCATAATATAACCATTTCAAACAGGATCTACTCACTTTTTGAGTAATGATTAATCAGGCTAATTCTGAATCTTTTTAGTAAGAAAAACTGAATACAGTTAACATTTTATTTTGTCTATACTATATGCCCAATTAGGGAGGGAAAGACTCGCAGGATTTTCAGTCAAAACAGAAACAACTGCTATTTATACTCACTTTGAGTCACAAAACCCAAAGAGTGACCAAGTGAGGCTTGGGCTGGGACCTATTGTTGACCAATCAGTGACAGCCAGAGTGATTTGGGTTTAAGGTACAGTTTTTTAAAATGACAGAATAAAAAAGAAGAGAAAAAAAAAGAAATCTAGACAGTAAACTCCAAGATAACAGATCTAAACAATGATATATCACTGATTATCTCAATACATCTTAACATATTGTGACTGGATTAATTGGAGCTTGTCTAATCATCATTTTGTAATTCTTGCTAATGATATTATTTTAACTCACGTGATAGCAAACCAAATTACTTAACTTATAAAGTTCCTGGGGAACAGGCACCTGAAAGAAACCCCAGGCAGCTTCATAGCTGTTGTCTTTGGAGTCAGGAGTTTACAACAAACAACAATGTAAAAGATGCTAAGATACTACATATCAACATTATAGGTAAAGTAATAGGGTTGGCTTGACAAGAACAATACAGAGAGAAGTAATTTCACTTATTCTATGACATCATCAACACCTTAAGAAGTCTCAGGAGACAAAACAAAGGGATGGACACCTATAGAAGAGTGAGTTGTCATCTGTGTTGGGTTAATAAGAGACCTGAAATTCCAGGTGAAATGCAAAAACTAAGACTAGGTCAATGACAATTTGTTTGCTCCAAATGGCTAAATCCAGTGTTGAAGGATATATGTGGATCTGTACCCAAATGATCACAGCACCATTAAAAAACAGGTGTTGCTCAATGAATTAGATAGTTGAATAGTTATTAAGAAGTAATCTAGATTTCTCCACCGCAAACCACACCCCCATTTTTTTAAATTGCTTTTTTCTCTTGATTAACAAGCATTTATTTTCTTTCCCTTCTTCCTCCCAGTCCATACCCAAGAAAATGAAAAAAAGAAGAGAGAGATAAAACAAAACTCCTGTAACAAATTAAGTCAAGCAATACAAATTTCCATGTTGGCTATGTCCAAAAATATATTCTATATATTTAGTCCATCATCTTTTTTGTCAAGAGATGGGTAGTGTTCTTTGTCTACTCAGACCTCTGGAATCATAGTTAGTCATTTCATTGACTAGAGTTCTTAAGTCTTTTGAAGCCTTTCATTTTTACCATGTTGTTGTTATTGTAAATTGTTCTCCTAGTTCTATTCACTTTACTCTGCATTAGTTCAGGCAAGTTTTCCCAGGTTTCTCTAATACTGTTTCCTCTCTTGTTTCTTAGAGCCTTAATATTCTGTTACATTCATATGCCATAATTTATTCAATCATTTCAAATAAAAGGGACTACCTTAGTTTCAAGTTTTTCCCAGCACAAAATGAGATGCTATAATTTTTCTTTTTGTATATATGAATCCTTTTCCTTTTTCTTTAATATCTTTGGAGCACAGACCTAATAATGGTATTACTAGGTCAAAGGGTATATGCAGTTTAGTAAATTTTGGGGGGTTCTAAATTGCTTTCATAAATGACTGAGTAAATTCACGGCTCTACATGTACCTCCTATTTCAATTCAAACTTAATATTAAATAGAAAGATAAATCCTATAAGTGCAGAGCTAGACAAATCTGTCTGCATGCCAGGTTATTTTAACAATACTATTCATAGGGTAGCAATTGATGACTCTAACTGACATCAAAAGTTATTCTTATTGCTTTTTATAGAGTAGAACAGTTAAAAAGTTGATGGATAGAAAAATAAAAAAAAAGAAAAAAAAAAGAAAAATAATATATGATCAATGTGACCCGAACATCAGGTTTCTGCTGAGAGTTATTTTTTAATTAATGAACAGTTTACTGGAAAATTTTCATATACAAATCAGTATAGATATTGAAGATACATAAGATGTATAAGATGCAAGGTTAGGGAAACAGCTGAGAAAAAAAATCTTCAGAAGAATTTTCTTCCTATCAATCAGTCTTGACTTTTTATTTGCAAGAAGTATATCAATAATGATACAATTCAGTTTTATATTAAAATATATTTGTATGAGCAACTATTTCTTGCTCCAGTAATGACCATGAGGCTCTAAACCAATAAAGTGAGGGTTTTTTCAGTGGTGAAGGGTCACTATGAAGTGAGACCTGAGAAAAAAGCTTCCTTGTTCTTTGCTTGAGTTGTTCTCCACCCCTCTCCCTCCAATTATTCACCTAAACAAGTATTTTTCTTTCTCTTTTTTATTGTATTTATTTATTTTTAGATTTCAACATTCATTTCCACAAAATTTTGAGTTCCAAGTTTTCTCCCCATCTCTTCCCTCTCCCCACCCCATAATACATTGCGTTCTGATTACCCCTTCCCTCAATGTACCCTCCCTTCTATCACACCCCACCCTTCCCTTATCCCCATTTTCTCTCTTCTTGTAGGGCAAGATAAATTTCTATACCCCATTACCTGTGTTTCTTATTTCCCAGTTACGTGCAATAACAATTCTCAACATTATTTCTAATATTATGAATTCCAACTTCTCTCCCTCCCTCCCTCCCTACCCATCCCCACTGAGAAGGCAAGCAATTCAATTCAGCTATATATGTGTCATTTTGCAAAAGACTTCCAAAATAATCATATTGTGTAATATTAACTATATTGCCCTCTATCCTACCCTGTTCCCCACATCTTTTTATTCTCTCATTTGACCTTGTCCCTTCCCAAAAGTGTTTACTTCTAGTTACTCCCTTCTCCCATTTGTACTCCCTTCTATCATCTCCCTCACCCCACATGTCCCCTCCTCCCCTACTTTCCTGTAGTGTAAGATAGATTTTCATATCAAATTTAGTGAACATATTATTCCCTCAAGTCATACGTGAAGAGAGTAAGCTTCAATTTTCCCCTCTTAACTTCTCCCTTTTCTCCTCCATTGAACAAGATTTTTCTTATCTCTTTTATGAGTTATAGTCTGCCCCATTCCATTTCTCCCTTTCTCCTCCGAGTATTTTCTTCCCTCACCCCTTAATTTTTATTTTATTTTTTTTATGGATATCATCTCTTCTGATTCAACTCAACCTGTACTCTCTGTCTACATGCGTGTATGTGTGTGTGTGTGTGTGTGTGTGTGTGTGTGTGTGTGTGTGTAATCCCTCCACCTACCCAAATACTGAGAAAAGTCTCAAGAGTTACAAATATTATCTTTCCATGTAGGAATGCAAAACAGTTCTACTTTAGAAAGTCTTTTATGATTTTTCTTTCCTGTTTATGTTTAGGGAAACATGCTTCTCTTCACTCATGATTGAAAGTCAAATTTTCAATTCAGTTCTGGTCTTTTCATCATGAATGCTTCAAAGTCCCCTAATCATTGAATGACCATTTATTCCCTTGAAGTATTTTACTCAGTTTTGCTGGGTAAGTGATTCTTGGTTTTAAACCCAGTTCCTTTGACTTCTGGAACATCCTATTCCAAGCCCTTCGATCCCTTAATGTAGAAGCTGCCAGATCCTGTGTTATCCTGATTGTATTTCCACTATACTTGAATTGTTTCTTTCTAGCTGCTAGCAATATTTTCTCTTTGACCTAGGAACTCTGAAATTTAGTCATGATATTCCTAGGAGTTTCTCTTTTCGGGTCTCTTTCAGGAGGTGATCTGTGGATTCTTTCATTATTTATTTTGTCCTCTGGTTCTAGAATATCAGGGCAGTTTTCCTTGATAATTTCATGGAAGATAATGTCTAGGCTCTTTTTCTGATCCTGGCTTTCAGGTAGTCCCATAATTTTTAAATTGTCTCTCCTGGATCTATTTTCCAGGTCAGTTGTTTTTCCAATGAGTTGTTTCACATTATCTTCTATTTTTTCAAACTTTTGGTATTGTTTTCTAACTTCTTGGTTTATCTCATAGTCATTAGCTTCCCTGAACTTGATTCTCTTTTTTAAAGAACTATTTTATTCAGTGAACTTTTGAACCTTCTTTTCCATTTGGCTAATTCTGCTTTTTAAAGCCTCCTCTTCATTGGCTTTTTGGACCTTTTTTTCCAGGTGAGTTAGCCTCTTTTTAAAGGTGTTATTTTCCTCAGCAGTTTTTTTGGTTCTCCTTTAGCAGGCTGGTTACACGCTTTTCAAGTTCTTCTATGGTCTGAGCCCATTTTATATTCATTTTGGAGTTACTGAAGGCAGAGGCCTTGACTTCCTCTGATAGTATGCCTAGTTCTTCCTCATCTGAAAGGATGGAAGGACACACCTGTTCTTCAAGTAAGTAACCTTCTATGGTCTTATTTTTTTTTCCCTTTTTTTGGGCATTTTCCCAGCCAGTTACTTGACTTCTGAATCTTTTGTCAAAGAGGAGGGTCCTAGCGCTATTCCTCTCCCCAGTACCATACTCAAGGCTGAGATTCAGATCAGCTGCTCATCTCCAGGGCTTTTGGTTGGGGGTGAGGCTGCCACTGAGGGCTGAGGTTCAGATCAGCTGCTCAATTCCACCAGAGGCTTTAAGCTGAGCTGCCTGGACAATGGAGCCAGGCTGCTTCCATGTAGCCACCTGCTGCCTGCTGCTACAACCGCGTGGGGCCAGTGTTGGGGGAACCCTGTTCCCCCCTCTCCAAGCTGGGAAAGCCCTCCCACTTTCTTTGGAACTTTCTTTGTTGCTTGTGGGTTGAGGGATCTGGGACCCTCCCTGCTGAGAATTCTGCCCTGGAGGCCTGTTCAAGTCCTGTTCCTCCCAGTGCAGTGCAGCCAGGGCTGGGTTCTGCTCTGCTCAGTGTCCTGTGAGACAGACCTTTCCTATCAGCCTTCCAGGTTACCTTTGGCTAGAAACCTCTTTCACTCTGTTGTTCTGTGACTTCTACAGCTCTAGAATTTGTTGAGAGTCATTTTTTACAGGTATTTTGTGGGCTGTGGGGGAAGCTCTAGAGTATATGCATCTTTCTACTCCACCATCTTGGCTCCACCCTGCCCTCTGCTGAGATTTTTAAAAAATGCTATTCAAATTTCAGTTTCCTCCCATAGGACTTACAGCAAATTATTCATGAAAAATTTTGTTTGAAGACTCATACTAAAGATATTCTTAAAGATATACTGTCTCTCATTACTGATCTTGAATTCTACATTTCTTAAGATAATTATAGGAGGTATCTTCTTTTCCTGAGGCTCTTTATTGGTTAGAAACAGATAACAGTCAATTAAAAATATCAATAAAATGTTTTCCATACGTGTACCACATTGTACAAAACTTTTAAAAAGCAATGAATTTTGTTGTTATAGGATACTGATTGCTTCAAAATATAATGATCAAATTCTAAAACCTGACTGTTTCATAAACAAAAAGCAAGAAATTAATTTAATTAGTTAAATAAAATTAAACATCTACTAAAAAGATATTTCCAAATAAGGAAATAAAATTGTTCCTTATGGGAACAATCATTTTCTTCTTGCTCTTCTCAAGAGTCACCTCATTTCACAGCATTTATCTTTTTTCCAATACTGTTGTGTTGGATCTACTGTTATAGATCTCTTTACCTATCTATTTTCCCTTTAAAAATGGGTATGAGGAATAAGATGAAATGGGTGGGGGAGAGGTCAGATCAATAACACCTGCCATCTCAGTACCCCATGACTTGGTCTCTTCTCTTCTGGCAGTACCTGTAGATTTCCTGGGGCACAAGAAGTTGTTTTGTCCTCACATAGTACAACTTCCATCTCAATGAAAGCGTTTCATTGCTATTAAATAGCTTCACAGGTTCACTGGTCCTTGTCCATTCTGTGTTTCTGTGTTTCCTTCTCTGACCTTCCACCCTCCTGCCATCAGTTGAGATTTCCCTCTCCTTCAGATTCTTTCTTTTTCACTTCGCGTTCCTTCTGAAGCACTTCTGTTCTTTCAGGGACGCCTCGCTATTTATTTAAATTTTATTTTTTGTATAATTACTTGATTTGTTTTTAGTTTTCAACATTCACTTCTATAAGATTTTGAATTGTAAATTTTCTCCCCCTTCCTCTCCTCCTCCCTCTCCAAGATAGCATGCAATCTGATATAGGCTCTATTCATACATTCATATGAAACATATTTTCACATTAGTCATGATGTAAAGAAGAATTAAAACTAATGGGAGGAACCACAAGAAAGAAAAAAACAAAACCACCAAAAAAAGGAGAGCAAATAATGTGCTTCTATCTGCATTCAGACTCCAAAATTCTTTCTCTGGATGTGGATAGATGCTTTACTCTTTCTGGTAATTTGGAGAACTGGGATGCATTTTCTAGCCCAGGGTTCTCTAGATCCTCAAGTATGACCCTTTGACTGAATCCAAACTTCACACAACAAATTCCCTTAATAAAAGGATGTTTTCTGTGAAATTTGGATTCGGTCACAGGGCCACACTTGAGGACCTCCAGGGTCAGATGTGGTCTCAAACCCCTGTTCTAGCCTTTCCTAGTGTCTGCTAGTAGAGAGACCCTCCATTTGCTGTGGTTCTGTGGGTAGGGCAGACACACAAACATACCACATTTGCCCTCCCTATTTGTAGAAGACTAAGCTCTGGGGCTCCTGTGAATAAAAAGTAAGCTAACAGCCTGAGCGCTGTGCAGGGGCAGCCGCTGGCAGTAGGGGTTTCTCAGTAACACTGTAAGTTCACCGAGCTTGTCCTCTAATTCTTATCATTATTGTTTGTTGTTGTTATTTTGATTGAAGCTTTCCTTGTCTTTTCTTTCCACCTGAAACTACTTGCCTGGGAAGTGGATTAAGCGATTAACCGTTTTCTATTAAAATCTTAAAGCTTTGTACCTCCTCCTGCCATGCTATCTCAAAAACATTTTCTATAAAAATAGACAAGAAATTCATAGCTTCATTTTTTTCCCAAGCATCATGCAATCAAAAATTTAGATCTAGAAGAGATCTTTCTGTCCAAACTATTCATTTCATAGAAGAGGAACTAAGACTTAGAAAGATTTCATGACTAGTCCAAGGTCATAGGTCATCTAACTCCAAATCCAGCACTCTTTCCAATAGGTTCCCTAAGTGGGTGATATCAGCCTCTGGGGGGCAGTAGTAGCCTTGGGTGCAACTGGGGGATGTTGACTAAAAATAAGGAGGCAGTGGAAGCATAAGGAAAGAAGAAAAGATAAAAACATTCTGAAAAACCATTTGCACCTGTTTCTTCTGTTGTATAACAGTTAAAGTTGCAGTCATTACATCATTTTCCAAATAAACACAAAATGCAAGTTATAATGATCAATGGTCAAGTCCACCAACAGGTCTTAACAAGTAAGTACCGGCAGGGAGCATGTTGAATATTGTTGGGAAGTCCAGGATGCATCAGCAGGAATAAGTTTGTGTAATAACTGGTTTACAATATAATACTATACAGTTATGTGACACAATATTGTGTCATCAAAATTTCAATGTGGTAAAACCTCACAAATTTAAAATAAAGTATTAAATTTAAGACGTGTCATTTTTCTTTTAAAATATTTTATATTTTTCTTGAAGTGAAACATTTCAAAAAAAATTTTAAAAGTTAAAGAAAATAGGTTACATTGTAAATTCAATAGGATTTAGGGGCCTTGCATACATTGTTCTATGAGAAAAAGAACTTATTTATCGATGAGCTATGGAAGCACAACCCATTTGCACATTGAGGACATTGTCTTTCCCTGAAAGGAAAGAAATAAATGCTGAAAAGAAAGGCTGCATAAAGCATGAATGACATTATTTCAATTAGAACTTGTGGCACCATTTACTATTTTCCATACAATTTTAGTGAAAAATTTTATTTGGTCTTAAAGATTGCTGAAGTGTTATGTGGTGATTTTTTTTGTTTTGACTTTGAAGTTCTAGAATTCTACATTCACTTATATTAAATATCTCCTCTAAAGTATCCAGGGTTCATATATTTTTCAAAGCTTCCTAGACTACAAAGGATTACCTAGTATCAAAATCAATTCTGTTCTCACTGACTTTGCTCAAATGAAAACAAAAGAGCAGTTATTCACCTGAAACAATTTTGTGTGAATCCAAACCAAGGACAGAATGAAACAAAGTTTTCTGTTAAAAAATCATTACATTTATAAGGGTCTGTTAAGAATGTGGAAATGAGTTGTGGAACAAGTTTTACTTACATTGATGCTGATAACACAACAAAAGTTCTAGAGAATCATTAAATGAAGTATTATCATTATTATGTCCTGAGAACTTATTAGTCCTCTTTTTGTCAAAGTCCTCACAGCACAAATGTATGTAAGCACAAACAGATAAATAAGGATGCCTCTAATTTTGATATAGCAACTAATCAACACCACTTTTTTGAATTTTATACAAAGCCCTTAAAAATATAGATTTTAAACAAATATCCACAGAGATATTTTATATTCCAATTTTCTTGTTTTTTTTTTATATGGCCCTCATATTTTTACATATATCTTTACATATAACAATATTTTTTCTTGACCTAGAACCTGTAATTTCCTTAATATAGGGAGCTCTTGGTGAGTAACTTGTATCAGTACAGATCGGCATCTTCTCCATAACTTCACTCTTAGAGGGTAGCCGTAGGCACTTGCCCTGTGATCATTCACTCAGTATACCTATCTTGCTGCTGCCTAACAGAAATGACAGAATAGAAAGAAAAAAAACCAAGAAGATAAATGAGTTTATTTTATTCAGATGAACAGTTCAGAAGACAACTAGTCTCAGAAAGATATTTTGATCAGTTTTTCTGTAGTCATTATATTTAGCCATCGCAAATCTGACTACAATAGTAAAGTCAAAGTACTTAACCACATGGAAATTAGGTAGGCTGCTGTGAATACATAATATATGCATTCATCTCATATTAGCAACCAAGAGTCACACACACACACACACACACACACACACACACACACACACACATTCTCGCATGAATAGGTGTGTAGAAATGCCAGAAAATAGAGCATAAACTCTCAGAGAGAAGAGTTTGAAGGTAATACTGCTAGTCTATGTACCAAAATCTCAGTTTCCTTATTCTGTTTTCTTTCTGTTTTACCATCTCCAACAAGAATGAGCTATTGAGTGTAAGGGAAGAGAAATTTTGGTTCAAAATTAAGAACTGATAAGCAGAGTGATGCGTTGGAGTCAGTCGAGGAGCTGTTGATGTTTTAGTGTGAGCATTTATAACTCAGAAATTGGCAAATACAACAAATCAAGGCTTGATTTATTTTTTTGTTGGTGGTGGCTCCAAGAAGCTAGAGCATTCACAGCAGCCACACCACAGTAAAATCAATGGGCTAAACCAAGTTGAGAGTATCTGACAGGCCTCAAATCTATTAGTGAGTTGGAGGGAGGTAGAGCATCTACCCCTAAGCATGTGAAGACTTCTCCCAATGGAAAGGTTAGATGGCCATGAAGATGACTGAAGGTCCTGTGGTAGTCTTGAAGATACTGTGGAAGGTCAGACATTCAAGACACCAAGGTCATCCATTGCATCCCTGGCCACTGACAATCATCTTGATTTCTGTCTTGCCATTGGACCTTGATGACCCTGGAAGAGAGTGAGGTTGCCAACTTTGTGCAACTCTACCTCACTTAAATCCACTTCACACACAAGTCAAGACATCACTCTGTGATGTCACTGGTGCTCTTTGAAAACAAAGGACCAAGAACAACGGGCTTAAAAAAGTGATGAAGAAAATGTTACTAATACAGATTAAAGTGTATCCTCATTACATATAGTTTTATGGAAAGCCACACCTGGATAGACAATTGCATCTTTCTCAAAATTAATAGAAACATCCCCTAAAAGGATTTTCCAAGGGCAGTACTAACATTGAATACCGTGAAAATCAATGCAGTCATGCTTTTTTTAAGTATCTCATTTAAAAAGACCAGGCCATATAATTCTTGCCACTCATCAATATTATACCAGGCAATGTGCCTAACTAAAGTAAACATTAATGTCCCTAGGGGGAGGAGAGAAAGTATATTACTGCAAGTGGGTCTTCTGCTTTTATTAGTATTCCTATACTTTTCAAGTATGATTTCTGTCAAGTCAGCTACTTTTTTTAAAGACCTAAGTCTCTGAGGACTCATATTAATTTGTACAACTGATGTAATGCATACCTTAAAAATATCTCGTACAGGTGCAACTCCAAAATGAAAGGTAGAAATCTTTTTTAATTTCATTAACTCATACTTGAAACAAAGTACTAGTATAATTTGGCAGCTAGGTGACACAGCAGGTAAAGTGCCAGACCTGGAGCCAGGAAGACTCCTCTTCCTGAGTTCAAATCTGGCCTCACGCACTAGCTGTATGACCTTGGGCAAGTCACTTCACCTTGTTTGCCTCAATTTCCTCATCTAAAACATGAGTTGGAGAAGGAAACAGCAAAGCACTCCAGTATCTCCACCAAGAAAATCCCAAATGGGGTCACAAAATGTCAGACACAACTGAACAAGAACAACAGTATAATTTATGTAGATATGTGGAAGACATTTATTTAAAGCCTTGTACTGGCTCCTGAAAAGACAATTGAAAAACAAAGTGCATGCCACTAAAGAGGCAAGGAATACAGGGAACAACCTATAATTTGTACAATTAATGCTAAATAGTTTACACTAAGCTAGCAGCTGCCATCCAGAAATGATGCCTTAAACAGGAAGGTTGCAGCATGTTATGAAGAACTTGGACTTGGTTCATCAAGTTGGATGTATCTTAGCACTTGGATTAACTTCACCTGTTTCTCTGACTGCCAGTGAAAGAAGCTTCCTGAGCTTTAAAGTTGGGGGAATTGGGGGAGAGAGAGAGAAGAAAAGCTTTAACCAACATCAGCTCAAGAAAGACCACGTGGTCAAACGCTTGCAGTTAGACTGACAACAACGCAGACTTCATCTGCAATGATGTAGTGGAAATCTGGAAGCAGCTGTTACATAGCCTCAGTTATCTGTGAAAGAAGAGAGTCTAGGAAACAGCTAATTTGACTAATTAGTTTATTTAACCACTTATGAAAAATCATATCTCCAGCCTCTTTTGAAGCCCCCAAATGGGATGTCTGAAAGCACTTCCATAAAAACATGTTCTCTCTCAAGTTTAGTACTAGAAAAAAAAATGAAACTTCCAAATGTATTTTAATACATCTTAAACCTTTTAATCCTAAGGTCACAAACAGCTTCCAGACACCCAGCCCATTATCTTCCCTCAGAACTCTGCCAAAAAAAGGCCACTTGATGCTGTAGTAATAAACAGGACCCTCAAAAAGTGACAGATCTCTCTCCAGGCCATAAGTTTTCATTTGAAGCTATTTTGCCTTAACTAGGATTTTAAAATGGGTAAATTTTACAGTTAAGTAACGTCTGTCACCCCATCTCTCTTCTCCGGGAGAAGCAGTAGTATCACATTACTAGGTTTCACTAATGTTATTGAACAGATCACAAGCATGCCCACTACTTCTACAGATTTGTAATACATCAAACATCAAGAAAACTCAATAATTAGTAACTTAAAGGAGAGAGTCCTGTGGGAGAGGAAGAGTGCAAATCCAACTAAGAAAATTCTATTCCCACGTATTGGCAGACAATCAATGGGATGTGAAGGAATTTTCTAAATGTCTTCTGTGAAGCCAAAAACTGAGATCAATCACCATAAAGCACTTAAAAGTTGTTTGACTTTGGTGGTGGTGTGTTGTTTTTAAATACTACATTAAGAATTATCTAGGCTTTTCCCACAAACACCAAGCATCAAATACCAGGCACTTACTCCCTGCTGTTTTGTGAAGTTTTAGAAATAACAAATGAAATTTCACTAGAGCAACTCCCCTGATGGGCTATGCCCTGCTGCCCAAAGAGCAGCAAATAAATCTTCAAGTGTATCACTTTTTAAAAAGTCTACTGCATGGCTTGGGGAAAATGTAGGTGTTTGTAGGTAATCCAAGTAAGGTCACCCTTATTAATTTGACAGATATCTCCTTAAGAAGGTATCAAGTTTAAGAGGATTTTAAAAAACTTTAAAAAAAACTTTAAATTGTTAAGTTTAACTCTTTCTACAAACTCAGAAACAAATTTAAGAAATTTTTTGTATCTTCTGTTCAAATTACATACATCCCATCCCAATGCTCACTCATTAGATGACCTTTATGTTAGTTGTTTGTATGTGATTCTTGTTAGCTCACAAAGCTGAACAAATTGTATTTTTTCCAATTAATTAGATGAATATTTTTTCATTCAACAAGTATTCTTAACTAAGTACCTAGCTTAGTGAGGAGGTTTCACAAATCTAAATATGCAAGCCAGATTAATACTTTGGCTAAAATGATAATTTTTTTTTAAATAGATTAAGATTTAGTGAAAAAAAAAAAGCCTTTTCTTAAGTTTCACAGAAAATATAAGTTGTTTCTTCCCCCTCTTCCAAAAGGATGACATGTTAAGAATCTGCTTTTGCCTTAGAGTCTATGACTTATTATTTCCTGCACTGGGCTCTGTTACAGGAGTTACACAAATCTGAGACCTGCATTTCCATATGATCTTGTGTCAGTCCGGAATAGCTCCCTTTCTGAGTTGGATCTCCCCTAAAATGACTTCACTGAAATTTTTACTACCTTCATTTTCCATAGCTAATAGTAGTTGAGAGAACCAAAAAAAAGAAAAAAAAATCACCAGTAAATATAACCGAAAGAAAATATATCACTTTTGTATAAACAGGATTTATATGTTTCATATAAATTTCATGTAGGGCTTTCAAAGGTGTAATATTTTGAAAAAACCTTGATTTGCATTAGATGTATTTATGGGATAAATACATTTGTTAAAAAGAATAATAATCATGGTGTCCAACAGCAAATCAGCTAAATTTTTACAGAGACATTTTCTGAGTGGTTCTAAATTTAGTTTTTAAAGTGTATTTATAATTTATTATATTTTATATTTTTATAATATAATGTATTATAACATATTTTATATGCTATCCACAATAAATTTCAATACTTTGCTGTTATACCTCTATAGTGAGTGATGTGGTTCACCTTTTAGACCAAGGATCAGATATATAAGACACAAAAAACACCATGCCTTTTCATATGGTTTAACAAATAGTTAAAAATGAAAAGCATATTTGGGGCCATTCAAGCAGTCTAATATTTAAGCTTGAACTAAAAAATAAACAGGAGAAAAAGAAAGTCATTACATAAACTTTTTAAAGTAGAAATAACTCAGTAGACTAAAGAGCATGGAAAGTGGTAAAACCCACTGCCTACAAGCAAAGTACTGTCATAGCTTTAAAGCTTATTTACATAGCTTAGTGACTTTCCATTACTATTCATCAAAGGGAATTGAAGTTTTCATAATTACAAGTTCCATGATCTAAAATAATACTATTTTGTGAAACAGGGGGGATGGGGGTGGGGAGAGGGGAGGAGAGGTAGGGATGCATTTTATGCTATTTCTTTCAACAACAATATTCCACATATTGTACTTAGATGGATTTTCAAAAAACCATAAAAGTGGGTCTAGAAATTGACCAGTATTGAGTCTTGCTAAAGGGGTTGTCAGACTGGTATGTAATAGGTTAATAAAAACAAAGCTTCAGTTTTTTTCATCAGCCTTTATCAGTAGCATCTCTTCCCCCTAAACCCTTACATACTTCCTAGTACTAGCCCAGGGGGGAAAAAAATCTCATATTAACCAAGTCTGAAAATTGTACTGATACTTGAATTAACTGTAGATTTTAAAAGTTTACATATAATTACTTGTCTTCATTTTAAAACTGAATACAAAAATTTAGGCAAATTATTTTTCTTCTAATTCAAGGAATAATCTAGTTGCGGTCTAGATATAGTGTTGCCAAAATTACAACATAAGTAACATTTTATCATTTAAAAAGAACTCACATATTTATCAGTGTATATGGCCTTTTGGAATATACTAAATAGAATTTAGCTTGCTGTCTGAGCAGTTCCCAGGAAAGTATCCGAACCAAGATAGTATATGTATATATTTCACTATATATTCAACCAATATGGACACACAAATGAATTATCCCTTCTCTAATTTTCTAGTTTTCTTTCCTTACTGACTGGTAAAGAAAACACTAACAAGGCAAACAAAGTATAAAATAATTTTAGGCTACTTCATATATTACTATAAAAATTAGTAAGGTATTCTTATACTATCCCCAAGTCCATGAGTATAGAACTTTCTTACCAGCCAAAAAAATCTGCTTACATTACCTTCCAGAGTAAGACTGTAATTCAAATAAACTCAACATGATTTAAATGCATTCATTCAAAGTTTACATTGGTAACTGTGTGGGCTCCCGTAGTTTGAAATACAGAATTACCATCTCAAGCATAAAGAACAAAGCAGGATGTTAAATTATTCTTACCAAAATAAAAAACACACATGTTTAAAAACAAGAACAAATGTACTTACTACCTTTCAGCCTAATGAAGAAACTTCACTCAAGGATCTTTACAGGCTCCCTTCCCCGGGCTGTCTTATTTGCAAATGACTGCAGGAGCAACCCCAGTAGCAGCAAGAGCAGCAGCCACACAACAGAAAGGAAAAGTTGGCCAGAGCTGCCCTTACAATGCCTGGAGACTAGGCTGAATGACAAGCACATGCAGATTGCCTTGAATTAGGCATGTTAGGGGGCTGGAACTTCCAGTGTTTGCTCTCCTATAGGACAGGAGAGTTTTTCTCCTACTTAACCCCTAGGGGCAAGGTCTTAATAATGGTAACAGCTGGCATACAGAGGGGCTTGATCCTAGCACAAGGTCAG
This sequence comes from Notamacropus eugenii, assembly GCF_028372415.1. NCBI lineage: Eukaryota > Metazoa > Chordata > Mammalia > Diprotodontia > Macropodidae > Notamacropus > Notamacropus eugenii. The sequence continues at coordinate 413,689,533 of NC_092873.1, forward strand.
CAAGTCAGGATATGAAGGTGACATGTAATTTCTAGCCTCTTCCTGCTTCTACAGGGAAGCTGCACAAAGTGCTGTTTTTAGTTATAACGTTCTTTGATCTTTTTGATTTAAAGTTGCTTAGCTGATGTTGGCCATGTTAGATGATCTTATTTTCTGCTTGCTTAGACTGACTTTAAGTGTTACAGACTGGGGTTTCTGGGCACTTAAGGCACTACATTTACATCATATAAATCAGTTGCTTATTTCCATACTTCAGGGATACTTGTGTTACAAATAACTCACATTCATAATTTTAGGTTGGAGCATTTACAAAGCAAAATACACTGTTTTTAAAGGCGTACATTAATTGTCTATAAGAAGGAAGGAATTGGCAAACAAGTTATAATTGCTTTCTTTCTAGAAAATAACATTAATCTTCCATTGCTTAATCTGTAATTTCAGAAATACTAAAAATCCTATAACTATAGCATTTTTTAAAAGTCCTTTAATAACCCAAAAACTACTGCTCTGAGCTTAGAAGTGACATCAATAGCAAATGGGCAATAATTCAGATGCTCAAAAAACGCTAAGAAATGTAATCAGCTTAATAAAAATTACTGGGAAAATTAGATAGCTCTATGCAAAAACCAAACAAACAGATTGGCTCCACATTGAACACCATATAAACTCTAACTGAATGAGTGTTCAAGTATTTTAAAAATTATTTTGGAAAACCGGAAGAAAAAAGAATAATATATTTATTTGTCTCCACTATAGAAGAGAAGCATTTTTATCAGTAGATGAAATCATTGGATACAAAATCAACGATTTTGATTTTATAAAAGGATTTCTGCACAACAGAAAACAATGCCTTTAAAATGAAAATAAAAAGAAAGATGGGGAACAATATTTGAAGTAAATATTCTAGACATTGGTCTGCTACCAGGAAGAGACAGATGCATATGTATAAAATGCACAATAATACACACTCCCCAATAAAGTAGTGATCAAATGAAATGTAGGTAATTTAAGGAAAACATACCAACTGTTAATAACCCAATGAAATGTTGCTGAAAACCAGAGAAACATAAATCAAAAAAAAAATTTAATATATCACTTTGAACCTATTAGAATTGCAAAAATGCAAAAAAAAATAGAGATAAATTCCAATGTTGGCAAGATTTTTGTGAAACAGCTACTTTAATATATTGTTATTGGGAATGTGGATTGAGGCAAACATTTAAGGAATAATATATAATTAAGAGTCATAAAATGTAGCAGATCTTTTGACCAAGTGATTTCAACCCACAAAAATTTCATAAAAGGAAGAAAAGACTTATCTATACAAAAATATCCATAGTTACTCTATAGCTTTCCAAAAAGCTGGAAACAACTTATCTATTCAACAACTGGACAATGGCTGAATAAACACATTAATTTAATGAATATAACAATGGCAAAAAAGAGAAAAATATGAAACACAAAAGAAAATGCTTTTAAAAAAACTATACAAGCTGATAAGGAGTTGAAAGCAACATTTACAAAACTACATACCCTTTGACTACAACCCAATTTTTTTAAGTGAGGGAAAAAAATTTCGAGGACAGAGACAAAGTTTGAAGAATTTTGGGAAGATCTGGAAGGTGACAACAAACATAAGCATTTTATTTGATTGCTTCTTTTTTTGTTAATTTTTTTTTTGGTTTAGGCTTGTTAAAAGCAAGGGGACTTGAGTAAGATTTCATACTTTGTTTAATGACTTTGAGTTTTTGTTGACATTTAAGTTCATAACAAAAATTAAATATCACAATTCAGTTAATTTAGAAAATTTAACAGTTGCTACTAATATACATAAAGTGCTCTGCAGACCTAAAAAAAATTTATATAAATGCTAGTAATTATTGTGAAATTATGAAAATAATTTTGGTAGGCTTTTTAAAAAACTATCTGCAGAAAACAAAGTATAAGTAGATATTTACCATGGTGGAGAGAAAAACACTCTAATTTCAGGCTTCAAAGTCTTTAAAATATTACTGCATGCACACGAATTCCTAAGATAAAAGGTTTTAGTCCAAAGTCTGCCTCCAACAGGTTATGTCATCTCCACCCCCACCTACACCCTCTCCCCACTCTGAAAAATGAAACCATTGGACTTGATGATCTTCAAGTTGCCTTTGAGTTCCAAAACTTATCAATTATTAGATAACATCTCATGTCCCTTCCAATTCTGAGGCACCAGGATCTTCAAATTAAAATGAGCCTACTCATTCATCTTTGGCTACTTCTGCAGTACTCTGGTTTATAGTAAAGTTATTACTTCCATCCTTGTGTACATGTTAAGACTACATATAAAGATATAAAATCTGAATTTTTCTGAAGTTATAGATCTCAAATCATTGGAAAACATTTAAATCATTTAAAATAAATTCCAGAAATAAAAATCTAAAATCTGCACCTCATATCATTTACATTACTAATTTAAACACTGCTTCAGATGATGAAAAAAAATTATGATAGACTCTTGGGTACATACAAAAATTATACAGTTTAAACTATACTTTTGGATTTGTTACATTATACACTGCTATCTATAAATAACAAACCAGTCTACTTCCAATCATCCTATTAATATCTTACTCTTCTTGTCCTTTAAAAGTTACAGACTAAATATCTTACCTATTTTTCATAGATTGCTGCAGTCCTACCTACTCTCTAACCTTCCAGAGTTATATAAAAAATACTGCCAATTTTTTTTCAGGTCCTATTAACTGCCTACCTTTTTTTCTTGTGCTGTGGAAGTAGAACAAGAGGCACTAAAGGCCTGGGTTTGAGTATTTATTTTACCATTAACTTGCCTTGTGACTTTGAACCAATCACTTCATTTGTCTGGGATTGCTTCCCCATCTGAAAAATGTAGGGGCTGGACTCATAACTCCTAAGTTGTCTTCCAAGAACAACATTGTATGATTATATGACCATTAAAGAGGTTGGAGAGAGGGTGACGCTAGAGCCTACTTTGTTGGTTAATTTTAACATACTGTATATATCTTATTTGCATGTTGTCTCCTTCTTTGACTATAAGTTTCTCAAAAACAAAAACTATTTTTTGTCTTTATATCTCCAGCGCTTAGCATAGTTCCTGACACATACTAGGTGCTTAATAAATGCTTGTTGTTAACTTACAAAGTATAAACAAAAGTGAAGGAAGGGCTATATAACTAGTCCTTTTATAGATGATACGTTCGATTCAAAATTTCTTTATACATCGTTACTAACATAACATAAATGTTATTAACTTTTAAGAAACTATCTGGTTATCTTGATTCTTGTTATACTCAAGTGCTAAATAGATTACCAGTACCTACTTATTATAAGGACTGTGCTATTTCTCCTACATTATTAACTAAGTGAAGTTTTTATTTATTTGCAAATTAGGACCACAAGTCTCAGACAAAAAAAAAATCTGCATTAATATTTCTGAAGGAAATTTTTTCCAGTCTACTTTTTTAAAAAAATATACATTGGGAGTTTAAGGTCAATAGTTGTATATCAAAATACTTGAAATTCTGAAGCATACATTTCTTAACCTTCAACTATATTTTAAACTTATAATTTTATAATAATAAGCTTTGAGTCTGACATATTTCAAAGTGATTAAAAAACTTATCATTAGATAGCCCACCAATCAGGCTCAAAATAAGTGACCTGGTATGTACAACTTTTTTCAAACAATAATTCTGAATTTAGTTTTCATGTCAACATTAATAGATGAAAATAAATCCAGATTTCACTGGCCACATCTGGATTATTTCAAAAACACACATGTACAAAATTCAGATGAAGATCCTAAAGAAAAAAAAAGGTGCCAAGCTGAAGAATGGTGGGGAGAGGGATGAAAACCCTTTTCAGAAAGCACTATTCCTGCAAAAATCACATATATTTCTTTCACCTTGCAATTTAAGAGCTAACTGTTGTACATTTGAGTGGAACTTTGGTTACAGCACTTCTTTCTAGCCATTCAAAGTCATTATGCCCATTAGCACATTGTGAAATCTAAGAACTAAACAGACCATACAAGCTGGGACACTAAGTTTGGGAAGTCAATTCAAAAGGGAGTCAGAAAAACTCCAGAATCTGGCCAAATGTAATTGTGCTCCAAGTTCATTTTTAAGTGGAAGGAATAGATGTCATTTGCGGGGGAGGGTTTAAACTATGCAAGTGGGAGGTCAGTCAGTAAAATGAAAAACAGAACAAAAGCTCTGGTGCTTAAAAATATCACTAGAAATACACAACACAGATAAGTCATGAGAATCCATAATGTTGACATCATCTTACTACAAGACTAGGCCAAATACACACTATTTCATGAAAGGCGATAAGGTAAAGGAAATTTTTGTTCTCTCTCGTTCCAGTTTTAACTTAAAACAACCAGATCCTATCAGCAAATCCCATATCTGCTCCTATCACACATACACACACACACACACACACACACACACACACACACATATACACTGCATATAATGCCAATTTTCATTTTGATCTAGAAGGCAAGAAAAATGTATGCATAATTACTCTAAATCATGATAGTCAATTCAGTTTGTTTAATAGGAGGAGGGAGAAGTGAGAAGGTGGGAAGGAAGAAAGAAGTAGAGAGAGGCTAAGGGTATGTGGGAAAAGAGAAAAATAAAAATAGGGAGGATAACTTACAATTCTGTGAATTCTTCATAAAGCATTTTCTGTACTGCACAGTATGACTTGGGGTTTAGTGCCCTCTTTAGACTTATAGAATATTAGCAATTAAAAGACCTTAAAGTTTATTTGTTTTAAACTAGATGATTAGAGGTCAGTCCCCTGGCCCAATCATGTTATAGTTTCAGAAACCAAGGTTCAGATAGGTGAGAGGATTCATCCACAGTTCAAAGAGCAGTGATTGGCAGAGCCAGAATTTGAACTCCCATCCTCAGACTGCTCTCACTGATGGTTATCCACTTGAACATAATGGCCTCACATATTCACAGCTTCCTCAACTCCAGGGACTTTGATATCTACTCCTCTTGATTTTCCTAACACTTCACTAATATTCATGTTTCCTCTGTTTCCTAAGAAGTCATTCTTACTTAGAATATGTCTGCCTTGGACCTTCCCTTTTCTGATCACAGCTTCCTTTCTTTTTGCTGCTCCTCCTACAAGCCTGCTGAACCTGGCCTTTCCACCGCATTCATAGTAATATCCAGTGCTGCTTTCTTACCGTATTCTTTTTTTTAATTCTTACTCTTTTAATTCTTTCTCTTTTGACTTCATTTGCCTGCCTACCCATTGTGGACCCCGAGATAAAAAATTTCAATGATGCCTTTGCTAGTCCTCTATCCTCTGACCTCTGCCCTGCTTAAAACCCTAAACTGGAGAAAGTTAAAATATTTTACTGACTGGGTCCACTACAATGCTATCTAATCTCAAATGTAACTTGATTGCTCAATGATCATTTCACTCATCTTTTCTTAATTCCCTATCTAATTCCCCCCAAATAGCTGTATGATTAATGAGTTTATGAGGGAGAGGGTTTACTGGTAACTGTTTAACAACTGGTTTTTTAGGAGGGGACTACTTATAACACACTTTAATGTTTAACCTGCATTTTTAATATTTTCTCCATTGTTTGCTTAAGTCTAGACAGCTAACAAAATAATAAATCAAGCCCTGATGTGTAGCTCACACTGAAATTCTAACAGTCAGCTCCCTTGAGCCAATACGAACTGGCTCTAGCATACCCCTTATATCTTTGTGTCATGTTGGAATGTTGCTATAGGCAGATTTTTTGAGATAATGTCTATATCTCCTTGATTGGAGGAAGGAAAAGCTATCAGGTTAATGAAATGGAAGCTTGAACACCTAAAAACCAACAATTCAAACAAGAGCCTTCCAGATTGGCTGAAAGGAAGCTCAGGCCAATGGGCCTAGGGTGACCAATCTCAAATCAGTGAAGGCTAAAAAGACATTATAGCTACAGTTGTGAAACATTCCCCAAGACTGATGGGCCATGTGTCACAGTTACTACCTCAAAGATGTAACCCTGGGTGTCTTTATGAAACTTACTATACAGATTGTCCCTCCAGGCAAGAAAGATGCTGACCCTTATCACAGATATGCCTACATGGGGAGGCTATCAGTTACAAGGATAGTAGTAGCCACACTGCACAAAAGCAACCAATTCAAAGAGCACTCAACTTTAAATCAATGGAGATTGGGGATTGAGTGACACTTCTAACTCAAAGTGACTTTGTACCATGAGTTACAGTGTAACTTTGGCCAAGTCACTTAATTTCTGAACCTTACTTTCCTCTTATGAAAATGATGATAATAATAGTTATGACACACAGTTTAAACTGAAGTAAAACATTTTGCGCACCTTAAAGTGGTCAAAATCTGTATGTAGTCACTATTTAGTACACTACAAGCTCAACTTGAGTCTACAGTGAGACATGGCAAATAAAAAAATGAACATACCCGTAGACTGCTTTAATCGAAGCATAATGACCTAAAGCAGGAAAGTGATCATCTCATTGTACTTCCACTTCCAATATTGTTTTCTGTTTTGAAAAATACATTTTAGGGAGGACACAGACAAATGAGTTCACATCCAAAGAAGGCCAACCAGAATTATAATGGGACACAAGAGCTATATGAAACAAGGATTAACTGAACGAACTGGGGATGTTTAGGCCATCAAACAGAAGTGTTAGTGGACATGACAGTCATCTTAAAGTATTTAAAGGACTGTCATGTGGAAGACCATTTTTCTCAGTCCTAGAAAGCAAACTCAGAGCTATGGGTCAGGTTGCAGAGATGCAGATTTCAGTGCAATTTAAGGACAAATATCCTAATGATTAGAGCTGTATAAAAATAGAAAGGGCTTTCCTCAAGAGGCAAAGAATTCACCAGAGGCTAATGACCATTTATCAGGGATTCTGTATAATAAATTTCTTCTTAAGCATGAGTTGAACTAGATAATTTCTGAGATTCCTTCTACCTCTGAGGTTCTGTGATCTGTACTATAGTTATTTCTGTACATATATTCTTTTAATCTATATGTTTCATGAGGTCAGGTACCAAGTTTTATCTACACTTTGTATGTCTCTACCTCCATGCCACCTCCCATGCACAAAGTACCATACAGAGTAAGCATTTAATAAACATTTTTGTTGAGTTAAGCCTCCTCTATTTTCTCCTAGAGCCTAAAATGGAGTCAGATTCATTACAAACTCTTCACTATACCATATTAAGGCTTTAGCGACACCTTTGACAGGAGTTGTAATAAGAATTCTTACACACAAGACAAGCTTAATTGAATGAAGTTAAGAAAGCTGCTTGCCTAATTTTGTGCCATTCCACTAGAGAAGAGACTCATCCTCAAAAGAGTGCAACTTGAGCTCCCTGAGCTCCTAAAATGACAGGGGGAAGCACTAGGTACATGTTACATGGCCATGGGGAAAGGTGAACCTATGATAGGAGATAAGAAGCAAAAATGCTGGGGTCCTGGAGACATCAGTCTAGGGCTGGAAGGAGGAGGGAACAGTTCTGCTACATGGCACAGTCAAAGGAGAGCTGTGAGGTGTAAGGATGGTTGGGAGGAACATGGGTGGAGAGGAAACTCTCTTCTGGATGTTGATACTCTGAGAAAAAGTTTTAGTCTCCATGTCTAGTTACAGCTCTGACCTGACCTTGTGAAATCACAAATGAATAGATGTTCGTTATTAAAAATAACTACATAATTGACATTTATGCCATCTAATCCATGCTTTTTTTTTTTTTGCAAATTTCCCTGAAGTAACTTTCCATACATCTCTAAATAGATAATTTGTATCCTATTTTTACTAGGTAATACCATAATGAACATCTCTCTGAAAATAGTTTTTGGAACGACAGGTTTTAATGTGAGCAAAATGAATGAGTATAGTAATATATCATTAAGACCCAAATAATTAGAAATTTGTGAGAAATAAAACACTGATTGAAATTTTTGCATCATGTAAGAAGGGAAGAATTTGCTAAACAAGTTAAAAATATAATCAGGATCGCACAGAATATCCTACCTTAAAAAAAATACAGAATTTTCAAAGTTACTTTAATACCAATGCATTTGAATTATCACTACCACCACCACCACTACCACAAAAAAAAACCAAAACTTACATTTATATAACCCTTTAAAATTAGAAATAATTTCTTCACAACAAATGGGGGGGCGGGGCAGGGAGAAGATAATACAAATACTATTATTACTAATTTATAGATGAAGAAACAAGGCACTGCAAGGTGAAACCTTTGCCCAGGACCAACATGTAGTAAGTGACAAAGGCAGGATTTGTTCAGACACTGGGTAGGATAGGATGACTTCTGAAGTTCTTTCAAATGCTGAAATTCTTTAATTCTATAAAAATCACAGTGCTTGGTTCCTTGAACTCTTACAAATCTTTAGTACAAGCATGCTTCATTAGGTGAGACCAAATAACATAATTCAAGTAAAATACTTTGAAAACCTTAAAAGACCATATGTTATCAGTTATTATTGTTACAAGGAAGAGATATACTCCTGAAAAGTTATATTTAAAATGCTATACATAGAACCCAATTTTCTACTAACAAATTAAAAAATTAAAGATGTGTTGCCTCTAAAGTCACCAAATATCACTGTTAGTATGATAGTGGTAACAGTGGTATGATTAAGTGAGCAAGGAAAAGGGTTCAAAGTTCCATAAGCTAAACATTATTGTGTGAAATTTGTTCCCTGACTTTCCATATATTAAATCCACACATATTAAAGGATATCTGCAGTAGGCTCTTTGCCCTTCCTCACACCAGTAGAGGTTACTCAAGCAGCCAATATGCAGGCCTCTTCTGGGGCTAAACAAATAAACAAAGCAAACGAAAATCTAACCAACATTTTTCTTGGCATTAACAGAAATAATCTTAAACTGGAAATTAACATAATAGGGAGATCTGTGCGGCAAAACCTTGAAAAATACTGGAGTAACAGTTTGGAGGCTAATATAATCCTTGGTCTTTATGCTTAATTATCAATACAACTTTTTTTCAATACTAAAAACATCTTTGGTGATAAGGCACTGTCTTAGGAAAGAAGATAGAATCCTTCATTAATATAGTAAATTAAATCTTATCTATGGCTGCTAGGTGGGGCACAAACTGCTAGACCTGGAGTCAGGAAGACCTGAGTTCAAATCAGTCTCAGACACTTAGTAGCTGTGTGAGCCTGGACAAGCCACTTAACCCTATTTGTCTCAGTTTTCTCACCTGTAAAATGATCTGGAGAAGGAAATGGCAAACCACTCCAGTATCTTTGCAAGAATACCAGTAAAGGGTCAGAAAGAGTTGGATGCTACTGAAAATGACTAAACAACAACAATAACAACAAACCTTTATCTTGATTGCGTGAGAACTAAAAGTCTTGAGCATTTTTTATCAATTAAGAAAGACTTTACTATTCAAAAATAAAATTTTTTTAACCCAAACTCCTAACAATTATTAAGCACCTACTGTGCTTAGAGTTTTATGCTAAAAAGGAAATATTTTGATAAGGCACTGAGGCTACCAGAAACCAAAGTCTCCACTAAAGATAATTCTAGGAAGAAATATAAACCAGAGTGGGTATTTTGTAATTTAAAAAAAAAGAAACCTCCAGTTTTGAGGTGGGGAAGATACCCTGAAGGAAAGAAATATAGAGGTTATACAACCCTGACAAAGACCCACAGATGTAAGCAGATGATAGAAGCAAAGAAAATAGGGAGGTGCACATCCTAATTGAAAAACAACTATAAAAATAATCTAATCTAAAAATGGGAAAACTATAATACTAGTTTAAATTCTTCTAACACTTAATTTTTCCCAAAGTAGCAAAGACAGAGGAATTCGCTCTTCTCCCCTCCCCCAAAGTATAAGGGATTCATTGCATTTTCTGGGAGTAGGAGAGAAGAGGGAGGCAGGACACCTCACATTTTATAGTCTAGTATCAAAACAAATTGTCATATTTGAAATAACTCAAAATACTAGAGCCTCAGAAAGGCTATCAAACATTTTCTTCTGATGTACCATGATTTAGAAGCAAAGCTTAACACACCCATAGGCTCTGGAGTCCTTCCAAAGCCTCCCTTCAGTTTGCAGTACAAGATTTCAAAATAAGATATTGTATCTTCTGTGTATTTCCTGGCACAGAGTGAACCCCTTAATTGAAAGCCTTTCTGCTTTGACTCTAATGTTGACTAGAATCCTCTTTTTAACTTCCTAGCAAATTTTATTTGAAATCATAGCAATTTACACGAGTATTCAGAGATTACAGCTAATTAATTAAGACGCTTGATAAGACAAGCTACTCCAGGACACATTATATTCATTGGTTTTTCTCATGCTGCCACATAATGATGACTACCCCAAAGTGAAACTTTAGACAGCAATAATCTAGGCACTCACACAGAAATGCCCTCCCATCATCGTTACAAAATCTCTAGACTGAGCCAAACTACATAACATCACTTTTCTTATATATATATATATATATATATATATATATATATATATGGAATAAAGTTCTAAGAAGGAGAGTCAAAGAAAGTACTAATTCAATTTTATTTATCTATTTCGTAATGTATGATAATATTATCTTTGGCAAGACGAGAGATTTATGCTAGCCAAACTTGAAAACTTTGAGATAAAGGCGCTAAAGTTAAGTATTTTGTGTGTGTGTCTGTGTATACATATACATATATGTCAGGAGTATGATATGCTGAAAACACATTCATCAGCCTGATCTGCTTAAAGTTCAAACAGTTCAAAAATAATAGAAGTCATGTTATGTCTGGTTTCATAAATTTGTTTAGATGAAGTAAAATTCTCTCTGAGGTGGCTCAAAGAAAGCAAGGAATAAAGCAATAATAACAACGGAAGAAAGCAGTGGAGTATTTATAACAGACCATAAGAATTCAAGGAATAATTATGTTTGACTCAAGCCTCTAAAAGCTTTTAAAATATCCTACAATTGCAGTGTTATTATTTTTATTTCATTACAAAGTATCCTTCTCAAGCATATACATTTGATAGATGCCTAGGTAAAATGCAACTCTATATGTTGCATTTAGAAACATGGAAGATAAATTGATATTTCACCATAGTTAAAGGACTCATGACATCAAGTTCAGTAAACTTCACAGGGGAATCATGAGAGTAAAATTGGCCAGGTGAAAAAATGTGTTCCACATCTGGTGCATAAAGACTGAAGTATATTCAGGTATACTCATCTCATGAAATCTAGAGTCCAGGGCAATTCTGACGAGCATTGCCCATTCTGAAGGTTTGGATTCCCCGGGGGGGAGGGGGTTGGAAAGAAGGAATGGAAGGGAGGGAGGAAGGAAGGGAGGAAGGAAGGAAGGAAGGAAGGAAGGAAGGAAGGAAGGAAGGAAGGAAGGAAGGAAGGGAGAGGGAGAAGGATGGAGGGAGGGAAAGAAGGAAAAAGACAAATGTTGAGTATTCCCAGAAGACTTTCAGAGCAACAAAAACAAAGTTTCCATAATTTTAATGACTAGAAAATACTATATGAAGAAAACAGTTTTGTCAACTGCTATTGTGAATAGCTTTATCAAAAGAGGCCAAAAATATGCTGAAAGATTACCATGAAAATGACCTTTGGTTTTAAAAGGAGGGGGAAAAATACATCTATCAGTGAGTTGCTTACAATATCCAGAATTTGAACAATACTCTTTCAGCAAAAGACCTCAAAGAAATTCCTATTTTAGAGAGTAATGACTAAGTCATCTGCAAGATCTGAAACAAAGAAGCAGTGTTAAAATCATTTCATGGAAGCATAAGAAAAAGAGATTAACTACCATCAAATCTGTGAGAAGCACAGAAAAACAACATTGAACTTCTGATTTTCAATTTTGGTTTTATTTTTTAAATTACAAGTGAATATATACAAGAGGAAAAATACATTTGAGATGCAGGAGGAGAAAGAGAAACACACAAATTCCTTGTTTCATTGAAAGTTAAGCCATCTGCTTTATCCAGTCACTCAACAAGTTTTTCCTCCCTCTTCTTCCCTTATTGGTTTCAGATGCCCTGGGTCGATTACCAAAAATTCCTATCCATGCACTCCATTTAACATCTTCAAGTCATATCTACTTACACATTACATTTCTGACACTAGCCCTTAACCATGTCTATAAGACATTATGCACTCTCCCTTCCTATCCCTATGGGATATTAGGCAACACAGTATTCATTTTTCCCACTGCCAAGTTGCTATCTTAGTAATACATAGCCACACCCTGCTTGTTTTGGAAAAAGTAAAACCCGGTATCCAGTATCCAGGGATTAAGTTAAGAGTTCCTAGATGAAAGTAAACTTAACTGTCACTAAGATTTAAAAGTGATCTCCAATCTTGAATTGGATGGGAATGTGTATTTTACTAAGATAGTAAAGATGGCTATATTTTCTTTCAACACCACCACCACCATCTTTCTTGTTGTTCAACTGGACAGTAGCAGCAATGAAGGTAAACGGATGTGTTGGTGTGTTAATGATAACTGGTAATCCTGCTACACATGTACAACCTATATCAAACTGCTTACTTTTTTAGGGAGGGGAGGAAGGGGAGAAGGAGGGAAAGAATTTGGAACTCTAAATTTTAAAAAGCAAATATTAAAAATTATGTTTGTATGTAATTGGAAAAAATAAAATGTTAACAACTGGTAATCCTAGAATCAATGCCTGGGATAGCAAAAGATATCCCTCAACCCCCCAAAATCTATGCTAATAAGAGCCACTGCGCCCATCACAACTACATCCTGCTTTTCATCCTGGAGAAGTAAAAAGTCTAAATTGAATATACCTCAATAGTTGTCATTATGACCACAACACTACCTTGCACTATAAAACTTGAAGGGCAAAGATATTTAAGGCCCTTTTTTGGGATGATCTAGTTGGGCTTGTCAAAATAAATTTTAGCAAACTGTGTTTAGACAATTCCTACACATTGACGCTTCCTACATTCCCTAAGCTGCAACCTTTGTGAGAAGGCAAGTACAATAAGAAGGTTATGTGGGAAGATTATTGAAGTAGTTCAATGCCCTAGTGTTCAAGATACTTTCCCTCTTGAGGGAAACATGCCTTAGTTGGTTTAAAGAAAAACTGCAACTCAGACTCATAATTAACATGCACACAACATCTCAAGAAAAATGCTCTTCTGATCCCGACTTCAAAGCACAGAGGTAATACACTTTTGGTTTAATGAATTTTGAATAGCAACTTAATTTGTATATAGTAATATACTCATACTGCTACATTCCACTGTGTTTGAAAGCTCAATTGTGCTTGCTACTCCTTACACTAAAAGAAGTTTTAATTAAAAAGTTCCTTTTTAAAAAACTTAAATACTAGTCCCTTTGATCTAAATTAACTTCAAATAGAGGAACAGGGCATTTTATAACAACTCATAGTAACTTCAATTATTTCCACCAGATCACCTGGCATCACTGTAAGCCCACACCCACTAGATTAGGGAATGCATATAGTAACATTAGGTATACAAAGGAGATCCAAGTGTTTTTCTGTAAAATCTGAGTTTACCCTCCCAAAAAACCCCAACAATTATCATTAAAAGGAGAAATTTTACTCTAACACCAGTAAACTACTTAGGTTCAGAGTATAATATTTGAAATGAAAGTGTAATACTTTAAATTTCCATTTCCTACAAAAGGTACTATTTTATAAGCAAAAACAAAGAAAATGAAGTATAGGTTTTCAGCAAAAATGATGATAATGATGTACTTTCCCTTTAATTACATTACATCTGAGTCCATTCATATTCCTTTTCTTAGGAAAGCCTTCTTCTAGATCACCAGAATTAGCCCAAAGATGATGGTGTTCTCCTTCCTATTTTTCTTTCACCATCCTATCTAGAGAAAAATCAGTCTTATCTATCTCTTATACCCATGTTTGTACCAAAATTGTATTTGACAGAAAATAATTCTACGTAATATATAGAATTTATTATGCTGCCAGTCTTCAGTAAAGGTTTAATGACAATACCCCTGGATACTATGGGAGTCAATTTTACTACGAATGAAGAAATACTATAAATTAGAACAAACCACTTAGGTCAGTAGGCCCTACTGAATGATAGTTATGTTGATGTGAGCATTATCTTAAAATCTTTAGGCAATACACCTACCCTAAAAATACCACATGGAAATTAATGCTGAAATTAATGTGATCTGTTGTTTATAGAAGTTGTGGTTAAGAAATAAAGGAAAACTGCATGGAACAAGATATCACTGCTACGAAAAGAACTAAATACAGCTGTTAACACTTAAAAGGATATTAAATTGTAGATGATTTTATTATCCAGTGAACTGATATAACTTACTTTTTAAATTAGCCACCAAACTAAGCTCAACAGAGATTACACCACTGGGCGAAGAGCCAGGTTTTCAGCTTTGAACAACAGGGATCTAATAATTGGACTGCCAAACCCTACATTTTTACACAATGTGAGCATTCAATGCAAGCTAATCATTATCATTATCCAAGAAAGATAATCCTGTGTTCATTAATTTGTAAGACTAGTTAATATTTCCGAGAATAATTTGGTCTGACTTTTTTCATTTTTCTCTTGACCATTTTATTAAGGTTTTGAAGACCTGACTAAGATTCAGGAAAAAGAAAAAAAAAAGAATCTCACACCTCTCCTAACATCAAAAGAAATGCTTTTAACTTAGGATAGGTTTTGGTTTCAATCACTTTTATGGCCTATCTAAGCCATAAATTATATTCAAAAGGTTTTTGTAAAAATTGCAGTGCATTTTTTGTAGCATTTTTTTTTTTTAGTAGAATCAAGCCATATATTAAAGGGTTAGATAAATTTAAGAATATATGCTCAATCTGCCTTTCCTGTGGATAGCAGAGGACAATCTTGTATTTTTTTCATCACCACTATATTCTATGCCACTGCTGAAAGAATTTCCCTTTAGCTGTTATATTTTTCTAGCTTGTATATAACATTCTGGTTAACCAGAATCTTCAAAGAGCAGTCATAGAAATGATTTAAAGTTCAAACAAAGTCCTAAAATATATTACTTTGCTGATTCAGGAGACCCTAAGTCCAAGGGGTCTATGAATCAGTCTAAGGCTTATAAAGGCCAAGTTCTTCCAGCAGTAAGAAAGATGGGGGGAACTTAATCCAATAGGATAGGGGATGGAAGCAGTGAGGGGGAAAAAAAGCCCAAGGAGGTTGATGGAGAAATGGTAGTGAATAATAAAGTGATACACACACATACACACACACACACACACACACACACACACACACACACATACACACATACAAAGAAAACAAAAAACTGAGTCGGGTGGATGTCAGTAGTGAGGGAAAATAAAGTCAACTAAAGGGAAAAAAGCAAACTGAGGACTTTGTGATGGACCACTAAGGAGAAAAAAGGTTAAGGTGATAACTCTACACCACTGATGTGAAACTCAAATGTAAATCAATCACTGCAGGCTTACATACTGATTTAGAACATCACAAATTCACATTATCTATGTTTTATTACATTTTTATTTATTTTGTTAAAAATTTCCCAATTTTATTTTAATTGGGTTCTACTTGGAGTTTTGCAAGCTAGCCTGTGGGGCCCAAATTTGATACCTCTATTGTATACAAAAGAACAACATATAGAGGTTTACAAAATAAGCTAGGTATTTTGGACCTGCCATATAATACCAGACTATCTAACTTTACAATCTGTAAGAAAAGAAATTTTGGGAAAATCAAAAAAGCATAAGAGAATTCTGTTAACTCTATAGATACAACTCTACACACCTAGAGAAAAAGATGAGCCTAAGACTACTATGGTACTCCCTTGAATTCTGGGGCTTTGTAGGTTTAAAATAAACAAAAACAAATAAATAAATAACCCTCCCCTCAAACACCAAACATGGTGCTGAACACATAGGAACTCAATAAATATTGAGAACTTTCAAAAAGTTTGGATGATCAAATGAGATAATGTATATGACAGGGGAAAAAGCATCTATATACTACCTATTATATGCCCAGCCCTATGCTAACTAATTTACAAATCCACCCCATTTGATCCTCACAACAACCCTGTAAGGTAGGTGCTATTATTATCCTCATTTTATAGTTAAGGAAACTGAGGCAAGCAGAAGTTAAGTGACTTGATCAGGGTCTCATAGTTGTAAGAGTCTGAGGCATATTTGAATTCAAGGCTTCCTGGCTCTAGTCCCAGTTTACACCAGTTTTTCACCAAAAACAGAATGTGGAGCAAGCACCACCATCACCAGACCTTCTTACTGGCCAGATCTACTTATTGTAACAATCTCCCAAGAGAGACCAGATCTTCCCTTTCTCTTTCTCCTCAATGAGTTGTCATAGTAAGTGGAGAACAAAGGTCAAGCTTTTGGCAGCTCATTTTTTAACAGTTACTGATCCTTTGAGGTGGGGAAGGAGGGGGAGTTTGTTTTGTTTTTAATGTTATGACAGACCAAGATGTTTCAAACTATTATTATCTAAAATATTCCTTAAAATTCAATTTAAATGCCAACTTCTCTGTGAAACCTTCTTTCATCTCTGGCCTACTCAACACTTACTCATATAGCCACCACCAATAGCCCTCATTGGTAAGGATCTTTCCCCTAAGATTTTATAGACCACCTTGTTGTACAATTCTTTAATGTACTTAACATACAATGCTGCGCATTATAATCACCTTAGTCACTTACTAGACCAGGCATTCTTAACCTGAAGACAGGGAACTTTAAAAAAAAAAAAAATTTTGATAATTGAATTTCAATATAATTGATTTCCTTTGTAATCCTGTGGATTTTATTTTATGACTAGGCTTTATCAGATTACCAAAGGGGTCCAGGACACAAAAATGGTTAACAACCCCTAGACTAGACTGTAAGTTCCAAGATATGGAGGATTTCAAATCTGAATTTCACATATCCTCCACTTCCCAGTACTGTGCTATGCATACAGTGTGAGCTCAACAAAAATGTTTAATGGATTGAAAATACTTGAACCTTCCTGAGCATGTGATACTCCTGATTCTTCTTAACTTTTGAGTTGTTATTTTATGAAACTTCTTAGCTAAGTGAAAGAAGGATAGCACCAAAGTTAAATTAGATAATTACCCACGAGTCAATAGAAAAAGAAGGAAACACACTTTGATTTGGGGAGATTTTCTTTGTAGTCATACTACCTTTTTGAATTAATGAACACGACCATTTATTTAACAGATGGATAATGCTGTGCAGATTACAAAGTTCACAAGCACTATCTTATTTGATCGTCACAGTAATTCTTTGAGATAAGCAGGGAAAGGATTCATATCCAAGGTTTTATGGTTGTTTTTTTTAAGGTGATGCTCAGTTAGGTTGTATTACTTGTCTATGGTTACAGAGCCAGTAAGCTGTCAACGCTGGACCAAAACCTAAGGCTTAGTCTTCTGGTCAATGCTCTTTCCACTATGCATCCTGATCTTTTACAGTACAGAACATTATGTCCTTTTCCAAAATCCTCACTGTTAAATGAGCTGCTATCCTAAGGATTAATTAGGTGACAAAGTGACAATCCTTTCAAACTGTCTATTTCCTCACCCAACAAAAATGGAAACTTAAAAGTAGTCTGGGAAAATAGCAAGTACTTACTTGAGAGTGAAAACACAGAAGTAAAGTATTCTTAAATTTTATGAGAAAAGCACATAACTCACTCATATCATCCCTAGCCTCTGACAAAAAAAGTTATTAGATCTTTCCTGGGGAAAAAAATGATCTAAAAACTATGCTTTTCCATTTTTCTTAATAGTCAGAGAACTTTCACCAGACTCCCACTGCTTACAGGATAAATCCAAATTCCTTGGCCAACATTCAAGGCTCTCCCATAATCTTGTTTCCATTTATCTTTCTACCCTTATCTACCATTAGTCTCCAACACAAACTTCTACTGTACTCAAACTAATCTCTTCCTTGTCACCCAACCATGCTTTCTATCAGAGCCTTACACATAATAGGTTTTTGGTAAATATTTCCCTAATAATACTGAATTAGCTATGTATATACTAGTGAAAATAACAAAGTCATTTACATAATATATCATCTCCCAAAAAATCTCTTTGCCTGTATTATTACAGTAAAGCCTTTCATCTATTCTGTGAAATCAGCATTACAGATATTATTATCATCATTTTATAGTAGAAGAAACTGAGACTCTGAGAGATTACAATATTTGTCCAAAATTACACAGCTATCAAAAATATTGAAAGTCAAATTAGAACTCAGGTCTTCCTGACTCCAAGCCTAGTATTCTGGCCAGAATAACATGATGCTTCAAGTTGCCATAAGGATAATCCCTCTTATTTACTTCCAATCACAAGAGGTCATAAGAGGTTCCAAAGAGCTTCTGCTGCCTAGGCTCTCCAGGGAAGCAGCTCAAGTCAGTGGGACTTGCCTTTACCCATACAACTGCAGCTATCTTGGGATCAACAGAACATGTTCCACATCAGTTCCAGAACTTCCTCTTCACCAAAGTGTACAAAATTGTCATGAAGTGCCTTCAAAACCATGTACCTTTAATACTACAGGTCACGGTACCTGCCCCTATGTTGGGTGTCCATGCTCGATAATGCACACCGAACCGACTGCATCTCTTGTTTGCAGTACTCAAGTGCTTGCCAATTCAGTGCAATTAAATTCACTCTGACAAACATGTGCTGATCACCTATGATGTACACAAGTACAACTAGACATTGAGGATACAAAGACAAAAGCAAAGTCAATATTTAATCTCTACTGAGATACAAACATATTCTGTAGATCTGACATTTATTGATAGAGTTTTAGACCTTTAGATCTTCTAATCAATCTAACACCATCAGCCTTTGCTTTTCTTCTTTCAATGTCTTCCCAAATAGGATAAAATCATACAAATGACTCCAACACCTCCAAGTGTTCATTCGACTTACCACTTTTTCCATGGGCTGGGGAAATACAGAAATCCCTTGGGTGCACCAACTCAAAATACTTAAAAAACAACAACAATAATATTGAAAAGGTAAATGTTGTTCTTCCTTATCTTGTTCAGCTATGAGGATTCTATCATCCTTACACTATGCCAGTCCAGCACTGAAAATCATTGGCTGCTTAGCAGTCACACCAAGGCATCCTGAACTCATGATTTGATGTACTGATCCACCTTAGTTCTCAAAATTCAATGGGCCATACTCATGAAACCTTCCAACCTTCAGTACTATGACTGAATGAGGCATAGGGACTATGGAACTTCATAATGAATGATGCCAGTAATTAACTGTCCCTTGAGGTCATCTTGAGAGCCTCTATATCAGAGGAAGCAATTTTCTAAGACTGCTCTTGTAAAGGTCAAGAGTAAGGTGGACTGGGCACAACCTATATCCCCCTCATATAATCACAACATCCTTCCTCAGATTCCTCAATCATTGGAAATTCTCCAAAGTCAAACTTCTCTGGATCCATTCCTAAACTCAAGATTTTAGTACTTCCTTAGTGATCCCTGTGAGCACTGTCCTCAATTTTCCTGCAGATTTCCAGTGGAGACATTAATTACCAGAATACTTAAGTATCCACAGCCACTTACTGTCCGCAAGACTACTAACAATTTGAAAAAGCTAAAGTTGGTTCCAATTAATGCTACAACTTCAGATATGTTTCCTATAGTTTTACTTTTCCACTGATACCCACCACTTTCCCTGGGGGAACTTCAAATACACTCTGAATCCCAAAATGGATATATATTGTTGCCCCAGTGTACTTTCTCCCTTACACCATCTCTTTACCGCTAAGATCTAATGAATCAATTTTGACTAGCTAGTTTTCTAGAAGCAGGGGAGGCAGAAGCTATTGTTGTAGTCCTGTGTACATGATAATGTACAGTTCCCCCCAACCCCAAGGTTGTGTGATTTAGTGTAATAGGGACCATGAGGTTCTGTAGCAGTTTCTCCAACTTTAAGACAAAATTGGAGGCTCTCTCCCCACAGTTTGACAATGTTGGCAAGCAGAGAAGAACTTCATATAAGTATTCTAGTCAAGTTAATTTCTCAATCATGTTTTCCTGAGAAGAGACTGATTGTTCATAATGCCTCCCTCCTTCCAGCTGTATTATATGAATGACAGTTTGTCACATATTTTAAGCCAATGCCCATATTGCTAATGGATCAGTACCAGAGAGGAGAGGGTTAGCACTAGATCTCCATCTGCTGGAGTGGCTCTCTCTCCTTTTAACAGGACTTTTACATAAACCTTAGGCCATTCAGTTCTCACCAAGAGCTTTAAATTCACCCATCAACTCCTAGTCCAGGAAGGAGGAAGATAGGGTAGGGAGCAGAAGAATGAGTACGGGAGGGGGGGGGCAGTTAATAACTAATTTCCAAATATTCCTCTTGTCATTTATCTCCCTAGGGTTCTGAGAATGCCCTCACAATTTCAGACAACTGAAACAGTAATTATATCATTTTATTTCCCGTAGGTTTTGCTCATTATTTCATATCCTCTTAAGTAGTCCACAGAATAATCAATCAGTAAATGTTTATTAAATGACAATATGACTACTACATGTTATGTGCTGGGATACAAAGAAAAGCAAAAGATAATGCCTACTTTTGAGGTGCTCATTTCTAATGGGGGAGATAATTTGCAAATAACTAAATGCGGACAATCTAGACACAAGATAAACTAGAAATAATTGACAGAGGGAAGGCAATAGAATTAAGGGGAAACAGGAGACATTTTTTTGCAAAAGGTGGGATTTTTTGATGGAACTTTAAGAAAGTCAGGAAAACTAGGAAGTATGAGATGAGAGAAATTTCATTTCAGGCAGTGAAAATGACTTAAGTTGGGAGATAAAACTGTCTTTTTCAAGGAACAGCAAGGAAGTTATTGTCATTGGGTTGAAGGGTACTTGGGGGTTAATGGGTGTATATGGTATAGGAAGACTAGAAAGGGAGCAGGGCAGGTTTTGAAGAGCTTTGAACACCAAACAGAGGATGTTATATTTGATCTTGGAAGTGATGGGGAGTCACTGGAGGTTACTGAATAAGGGGGGAAGGGTGTGTGTGACATAGACAGACCTGCGCTTTAGGAAGATCACTTTAACAGTTGAGTGGAGAATGGATTAAAGTTGGGAGAGACTTATGGAAGGCAGACCAAGGGTCTAGTTCCACCACTGAGGACCTGGTGTCCTATAACTGAGTAGCTATGACACCAATTGTCCTAGCTGACAAGCATATAGCTTCATTTCAAAACGTATAATTAGGTGAAATCAAATTTGCTTGGATCATTATAGCACGGTAACTAAAAATATAACTTATTAAACCAGCAAACTAGACCCATTTTAAAAAACTGCTGTTATCATAACCCCAAACTTTAACATAGTCTCCACTAAGCTGTCAATGATAGTAACTTAAGGCTACTATAATATAAGCAAATTATCCTTCAGATCCACAATCTATCCTGAATCAGCTTCCAAAGTATTACCTATATACCACCTGGCACATTTCCTCATAGGTTTGGGCTTCTGCTTGTGTGATTTAAATGCTCATCTCCATGTGAAATACAAATCCTCTATAGTTAATTAAAAACTAGATCTTCAGTTATGTTGTTCTAACAGAAACCTTTTAGTAACATTTCTTTCTGTTTTTTCATTTTCTATTAATTCTCAGCATTCATTCTCCCAAATGACATATTTCAATTTCTTTCTCTCTCTTTTTCTCCCTCCCTCCCTCCACCCCCCAGAAAACTGAGGAAAATAGTACAACATCTTGGCTATCTTGAACAACCATCACCCACAGTTCTCACTTTACAACTCTCTGGAGACCAGAGGTTCTGCTGTTCTGCTGGATCACCTTCTCTTAGCTTGACCAGAAGTGTTTTACCTATCAATCTATTTCAGGTTGGCTCCATGACTCAGGTTTCCTTGCTTTGAACTCCATATATCTCTGCTTAAATCTCCCTCTGAAACCCAGGCATCATCTTGAGCCAATCAGAATCCATATCTCCTGATACGGTCATCCTGCTCTGAAGGCAAAATCCCAACGGAACTTAAACTCTGGGAAAACTCTACCAGAGCAGCTCAGGAAACACAGTCGGCTCCTCATCTTGGCCATGGTTATGTCTCAAAATAGCAGCACTGTCAAAGTTTTCATGTGCCTGTGAAAGTTACTTCAAAGGACTAATGGATAACAATTTACAAGAACTAAAGCATTTCACATATTTAGCCAAAACCTTTAAATATTTTTCTCTACAACTTTTGCTCTTTGAGATTAACCCAAAGGGGATACAAACCCTCAGATAGGACATACTCCAAATCTTGAGGCCAGATTAGGAAATCATTCTGTGAAACTGAAAGTAACAAGGATAAATGGAAGTGATTCATTATATGTAGAAATCATCCAATTACCCAGCTTAAAAGATGATTCATCAATATGTTGCAGATAATTTGGAATTAGGTTAATTATATGACTAAAACAGTCAAAACTATAAAAGACAGAAAGGCTTCATATACTCCAAAATATTTATAGCAGCATTTTTGTAACAGAAAAGAACCAGTAACCAAGTTGATGCCCACTAATTAGGGAATGTCTAAAACAGACTGTGACATGTACATAAATACTATACTATATGAAATCATGAATAAAAAGAATTTTGAAACCCATAGGAATATGTAAAGTGAGCAGAACCAGAAAAAAAGGCATACAATCAACCATTCAACAAATATTTATTAAATGCTTACTGTATGCCAGGCACTATGCTTGGTGATGATATACAAGTATCAACAATTTCAACTCATAAGAAGCTTAAATTTTTAATTCAAGTTCATGATGACTCTTCCTGACTTCAGGCCCACCACTCTATCCACTGTGCCACCTAGCTGTGCTAGAGTAAGGAGAATAAATTATCAAGGTACTACAGCTTGATAGAAATTTTCTTTAAAAACACTCAACTCAATTTGAATTCTTTATCTGTGCATATCTTGTTTCCTCCCCATAAAAAAGTAATCTCCTTGAGACTAGGGACAATTTTGTTATTATCTCTAGATCCTCAGACTTTAGCCTTGTAATTGGGAAACCCTTGAAAAATATTTATGGAATTAAAGTTTAATTGAATCAAGCAAGGTTCTGACCCAAAGATTCTCCTGAGTGGATCCTTCCATGGGCAGATGAATTACATTTCTTAGGTCAAATAAACTTCCTAGTGAAAATTAAGATATAACCATTCTACTTTTTAGAGTTTTAATTAAATTTTATTTTTTCAATTAATCAAAATCTACCTTCTTTCTCTCGCTATGTCCCCCTTTTCCATGACTTCCAACTGAAAAAAAAAGTAAAATAAAATCTTCATAATAAATGCATAAAATCAAACAAAACATATAACTGCAATGGCCATGTCCAAAAAAAGACTCAATTTTCATTCTGACTCCATCATCTCTCTGTCAGGAAATGGGCAGTGCATTTCATCATGAATCCTCTGGAACTATGGTTGGTCATTACATTGATCAGAATTCTTAAGATTTTCATCAAGTCTTTCAATTTATTTATTTTTACAATATTGTTGTTACAATTCTTTATCACTACAAAAAGAGATGACAAATATTTTCATACATAAGGTTCTTTTTTCTCTTTCTTTGGTTACTTTGAGATACAGATCTAATAGAGGTCAAAGGGTATGCACTTTAATAGCTTTGGGGACATAGTAATAAAATGCTTTCCAGAATGCCTGGATCAATTCACAACTGTACCAGTAGTGCATTAATACATTTGTTTTCCTACAGGTCCTCCAGGATTTGTCATTTTCTCTTTTTTAAAATCAACTTTGCAAAACAAAACAAAATAGGTTTTCTAGCTTATAAATAAACTTCTTGGGTTTGTTGATCTATTGATGAGAATTTTGTTAGGGTATATCATCTACCAAAATTGATTATCTCTGGATTAAGTAAGAAAACAAAAAAAAAAAAAATCAAGCTTCTAAACTTGAAAAACTGAGGACCAAAATCCTGGGCCTAAAGTGACTCCACCAAGGTATGAAGATACCTTAGGCTCTACCACCCTATAACATTACAACAAAGAGAATTTTAAAATATGGCTTTGAATATTTTGGTATAACATGTCTCCAATGATCACTAAAGTTCTGCTGATTCTGTCTTAGTGATATCTCTCAGATTTTCCTACTCCTTTTGAAGCAGTATGGTATGGTAGAAAGAATACTTAGCTAAAACATAGTAAGTGCTGGATAAATGCTTATTGATAGCTTAGTAGCTGGAAAACCCAGTTAGAGGGGATTTGACTTGATAAAGAGCTTTGATTCTCTAGAGCTTTGACTCCATGATCCTCTTAAGAGTCACAGTTCTGCTATGTCCCATCTGTGTGTCTGCTGGAAACTCACTTAATTTTTTCAACTGGAAAATGTAAATGAATGAAAAAAATGAATGGAAAAGTCACTTATTAAGTGATTATTATGTGCAAAGCACTGGGGATACAAATAGAAGTCAGTCCTTATTTTCTAGGAATTCACATTCTAATGTGGGAGGAGGGGGAGAGAGAGACAACACACATAGATGAGTTCTAAGTCAGATGGAAAGCCACTCTGGTACATGGGGTATAAAAGCAGAGCAAATGGGAACATATATTCTTTAATGTAATTTTCACTGATGAAACTATATTCCTTTCTAATGTTGAACATGGATAATAGCATTACCTACTTCACAGGGTTATTATGAATAAAGTGCCTTGTAAACTTTAAGCTGTTATGGAATTGTGAGCTATTATAATTTTCCTTCCTATTTGCAAGGCCACCACTCTAGCCTAGGCCTCATCACCTGGCACAATCAGATTGTTCTAAAAGGTCTTAGAATTAACATCATCTGATTTTCCAGAGAGAGTAAGAATCCCTTCTCTGGCCTCTCATATCATAATTAGAGGCTAGATTAATCCATCTCCCTACTTCCAAGCTCTTTTTGTTCCATTCCATTAGACATGGCCAACAAGAATGCCAACATTTACATCCTGCAGTCTCTGTTCAATAACCTCTTCCAAACACACCAAAGCTCAATTACTCAGCCTAGCAGTTAAGCTTTTCCATTAAATGACTTCCTCCCTACTTTTTCCAAAGTTACAATGACTCTTCCATTGGTCAGCTCTCCCACTTTCAACCAAACCAGTATTCCAACATATATCTTCCCTCTATATTACATGCTGAGTCTCTCTCCCCTGAAAAATTCTCCATTCTCTCATCTGTCAACCTATGATCATTTCTTCCTGCTAAAAAAAATCATCATTAAAATCATTCTATCTTAATTACCATGTTTTGTGGCCTTTCACTACTTCCCTTAGTGTGGCCTCTTTAATAAGTAAAAACAATAAAAAAGAGATTACGTATCCACCAAGAACTTTGTTTTTCTGGAATAGTGACAGATTTGCAATAATTTAGTCACACTGTCTTATTTGTTCCCTAAAATGAAATTTTGATTTTTAAGAGGACTAACCAAAATAAGGGATAATAAATAACACATCACTATTTAGATCTAAGACATATTCAAGCAATACTTTCTTAAGTTTTAATAATACTTTTTTATACTATACTCATGCCCGCATATCTCCCAACATTAAACCTACTCTTGTAACAATGAAAAACATTTAAATAAAATCAAATGACAAACATTGTCTAACTACAAAGATAACATTATATAGTCACAGTCCTCAATCCCAACTCTCTATCTAGGGTAGAGATTTTTAACTTTTTTGTATCATGACTGGCTTCTCAGAATAATGTTTTTAACTGCACAAAATAAAATAATTACAAAGGAAAATACTGAATTCCAGAATAGACAAAAAACACACGTTTACAAACCCCAGGTTAAGAACCTCTGATTAACAGAAAAGAAGGGCATTTTATCATCTCTTTTTAAAGAATATGATTGGTCAATGCAGTTAATGTAAGTTTTGAGGTCTTATATAGTATTATTCTCATTTATATTACTACACTTATTGTGTATACTATTCTCCTGGCTCTACTTATTTCACTGTGAATAAATTTGTATATCTTCTCACATTTTTCTTAAATTTTTCAGATTCTTTGTTTCTTATAGAATAATATTCCATTACATATACATAACAAAATTTGTTCATCTATAACTCAATATCAATTGAGGATCTATCCACTCTGTTCAGTTTTTATTAGCACAAAAAATGCTCCTTTGAATATCTTATTTTACATAGGATCATTTTGTCTTTGACCTCCTTGGGGAATATTTCCAACTATAAGGTCACTGGGTAAAAGGATATAATTAATTTAGTGACCTTTTAAACATAATCCCAAATTATTTTTCAGAGTAGTTTGAATAATTTACAGTTCCAACAATGCAAGCCTGTGAAAAGTCATACCTTCCAACTGTCAATTTCTGTCTTTATCATCTTCAACAATCAGTATGAGATAAAACTTTAGAATTATTTTAATTTGCATTTCTCTTATCAGCAATTTGGAACATGCTTTATTACGGTTATTAACATTTCACACTTATTTTGAAAACTTTTTCATATCCTTTGACTTTTTATCTACTAGAAAATGGCTATTGTACAAATTTCCTGTATGTCTCAGATAACAGACTAAAATGTTTGATGCAAAATTCCCCCCCAACTCAGTCTAGTTGCATTGATTTCATTTGAGCAAAACTCTGAATTTTTTATAACCAAAACTGTTTCTTCTGTCTAGTGGTCTCTAACTCTTGTTTGATTATGAATTCTTACCATATAGAAATGAATTTTCTGTTTTTTAATTTTCAAATGGTTATGCTTATGATATGGTTTTTAATGCTTGTATTAAATTTTATGCTAAATTATTTATTCATCTGAAGCTTATTTTGTTATAGGTGTACAATGCCTAGAAAGCTTTCAGCATTTCTTCACTGCAAATAATGCTGTTTTTTATACATATATACATGCATGTTGCATAAATATAATATGTATACACATCTATGGATGTTTTATATATATATATGAAAATACATATATATGTAATATCATGTTAAAGAAAGTAACTTCTATGCAATATTTTTTAGGGTTTTCAGAAAAATAGCATATTTTTTCAAAGGTTTTTTTCTGACTATTGACACAATAATAAAGTTTTAGTTGTTTTTAAGATCATTATGCTAATTATTTTCCTAATGTTGACCCATTCTTTTTATCTGTGGTATAAATCCAACTTGGTGATGCTGAAATAATTTATTTAAGCACTCGCATCAACATTAACTAGTGAAATTGAGTCTATAGTTTTTCTTCTCTACTTTATCCTTCCCAGTTTGGGAATGAGGGTATTATCTTATGAGAGTAATTTGGTGCATTTTCTTTCATATGCTAGATTGAAAAGAAATGCTTGTAATTCAAATTGAGTTTTGGTGCTCTAAGCAGAGGGAAAGTACTAATGTTTAACTTTCTGAAGAACATTCAGTCATCTTCTTTCTCTGATCATAATTTCTCTGTATTGTAAAATGAGGGGTATTAACTAGATGATCTCTAATGTCACTTGCAATTCTAAATTCTTTGATACAATCTTTACACAGATAGAAATATAGATAATTCCTATCTAATTTGACCTTGAAACTACTTGTAATCACCATGAAGAAAAACTCCAGGTTCATTTTCTTATTTTTAAATTTGTCTTTATTAAAGCTTTTAAAAACAAGTTTCCATAAGCTAATAAGTCTGAATGAAGTCATGCACATTATCTAATACTAACAAGCCCATGGAGTAAATGTAATTTACTCATGAAAAGGACACTTTCATGGACCAAATTAAATTAATGAATAATAATTTTACCAGAAGTAAGATAAATGATTCTCTAAAAGTGCTATAAAATTTTATGCAAGCTCTACTAAATATTAGGTATTTTATGCAATTCAAATATAATTTATAAATAAGAAAGATTTTTGTAAAAAGTCTGAACTATTTTAGAAATAAGTCAACACATAATTACTATCAAGTTCATACATCAACATTTGAAGCTGATGTCTAGAATGATCCTATATATTATTTATATGGTCTGGAATTGAAAACTAAAATTATTATTTAATTACCTACTTCTAAGCCAACATTAATGGTTGTTTAGAAATGAGACTCATTACATGATTCCATAAATGCATACTATAATAAGGTACATTACCATGCAGCTGTATAAACATATTTACTAGACACACATTCTTCTACCACAGAAGAACATTTTCCATTATAGGCATTACTACTCATGCATCCCCAATTGAACTGCTTTGAAAATTAATAAAAAAGACAAAATATTTCTAATATTGAACTTTATAAAAATCCTATTTTAAAATAAAATTTACTGAATTGGTCATTTTTCCTTTAAGTTTATTTTTAAAATATCTTTATGTAAAAAACAGTACAAGTACGTTTGCAGTAAAGTCCATTAAGCTATTTGATTAACATCTTATCAACACGTAACCTTCTTAGGATGAGCAGAGCTTTCTAGGATTTCAAGATCTATACCCAAAGAAATGTAAGAGGTATATTACTTATTTAAAATTTGGTCACTCTTGTTGTTCAGTCATTTTCAGATGCATCAAACTCTCTGTGACCTCATTTGAGGTTTTCTTGGCAGATACTGGAGTGGTTTACTATTTCCTTCTCCAGCTCATTTTACAAATAAGGAAATTGAGGCAAACAGGGTTAAGTGACATGCCTAGGGTCACACAGCCTGAGGCCAGATTTGAACTCAGGAAGATGAGTTTTCCTGACTCCAGGTCCAGTCCCAATGCTCCACCCATTGTATCAACTAACCGGACTAATGGAACCATGTCTCTGTTAAATAAAACCAGAGTTCCTACATGATCTAAAAGTTTCTCTTTTCCTGAGATAATGCAAACTAAATAATTTTTTTTCCAAATTAACATTCTGGGAATATTGTGATGATTAAAATATTAAATGCCATTTAACAAGCTGGCACATACCCTAAAAGTTCTGAACTGATTATTTTGCTACTGAACTTTCACAAAGGTAAATGATTGAAGACCAAAGTAGCAATTAAAAACAAAAACAAAACCTTGGAAAGGTTTTTTTCTGTCCAGAAAATAGTTTCTACTCCAACGTGGGGTGTTGCTGGTTAATCTGAGTGGTAAAAAAGAAAGGAGGAAGGAAAAAGAAGCTAACCTATGACTCTACAAGGTGACACAAAGGAAGGACTCTAATCCTTTATGCTTTTTCAAGGGATTTCTAAAAGCAATGCACATAAGAGTATTTTCCTTCTTTTTGTCTAGCACTTAAAACTCCACCTTTTCTGATTAGGAAAATGAAATCAGCAGACTACCTTTCTTCTGCACAAAAGGGCTCTGAGGAGTTTGAGTAAACGGACACTGCCACAGCTCATACAGAAGGTTTTATTTGATCTCAGCATTGCTGACACACTAATGAAGGCTGAAATACACAGGGCAAAAGAAAATTGTATTTGAGCACAAATTTAATGTTTATTCACTTCACTGCCTTCTTTTGAGGGACTGCCCAAACACAGCTCTCCCAGTACAGAGGAGTCGATTTTTTCTGGCTGGTTATTAGCAAACTGATGGGAGCCTGAGAATTTCTCCTGTACTCAGATAAATCAAGGACT
The DNA here is from genome assembly GCF_028372415.1 of Notamacropus eugenii. NCBI lineage: Eukaryota > Metazoa > Chordata > Mammalia > Diprotodontia > Macropodidae > Notamacropus > Notamacropus eugenii. The sequence goes on from NC_092873.1 coordinate 413,719,239, forward strand.
TGGGCTGCTAACCTTCGGTTACCTTTAGAAGGGGATGTCAAATTTCTCTGAAACTCTCTGATTTCACCTACTTTATAGATGAATGTCAAACCACCAGCCTTCTAAATCAAGCTTTCTAAAAAGCAGGGACTCGGAACAGGCGTTTAAGCAACACAAACTTGTGAAATCAATGTACAATGTTGCTTTTTAACTCAGCCAACAGAAAAGGAAATACATGAACAATGGGAAAAATTTAATTTAATAATTAATTATTAATTGAATAATCTAATTCAATCCAAACCTACAAGGATTTAATAAGTACCTATGAAGTTCAAGGTACTTCATTAAAACTTGACAATACAAAAACAAAAGGATAAATAGTCCCTATAGAATATAACATAAAAATAAGAATTTCTGAAAGACAAGTAGAATAATGGATAGAGTGCCAGTCTCCGAGTCAGGAAGAATTTGAATCCAATTTCAAACACACTTACCAGTTACATGACCCTTGGCAAGCCACTTACCCCTGCTTAAGTTGTTTCCTCACTAGTAAAATTGAACAATAACATTACTTACTTCATAAGGGGATTGTGATGATCAAATGAGATTGCATAACATTTTGCAAACCTTAAGCAGATATATGTTAGTTATGATGAGGAGAATAAAATGAGGATGATGACAACGATGATATTTAGAGGAAAGGGATGTTATTGTTTGTCTTTCATTTTTGAAGAGGATCAATGACTTCATGGGGTGATGTCTTGACTTCTGCATGAATTGGATTCAAGTGGGGCAGAACTGCACAAAGTCATCAGTCTCACCCTCTCTTCCAGAGTCATCAAAGTTCAGTGGCAAGATAAAAGTCAGGATGACTGGCAATGGCCCAGAATACAGTGGATGACCTTGGCATCTTCAATGTCTGATCATGCTCTAAGCACCTGATAGCATCTGCTTCAGCCACCTTCGTGGTCACTGGAACAATTGTTCTTATTTGTCCATTCTATGGGGGGGTAAATCTTTACATACTCAGGGTAGTCAATGCCCTAACTCACAGATGGGTTTGAGGCCCATCAGTTACCCTCAACCTGGTTTAGCCTGTCCAGAGAAGGTTTATTAAGGTGTGGTCACTGCACATGCTACAGTTTCTTGGAGTCATAGGTGAGAGTTGAGTGCCAGGTAGATACCAAAGCTGGATAATCAGTCCTAAAAAGGGCTCCACAAAGCCTCACACCAGAGGTGCTATTCCTCCTTGAACACCCCATATAACCCCAGAAAGAAAGAGCAGTATGCGGAGGCAGGAAAGGCTTTCCAAAGAAGACAGTGTGACTGAGTTGTCTTAAAGAAAGCTAAGGAGGCTAAAGGATCTCACCTCTTTACCAGAAAAACTAAGGATATTCACCATGAGTTCCTTCTCCCCTTCTCCTAATACCATATTGTTCTGGTATCAGACCCCACTATTTCTTTCTTCACTCCAATCTCTGATAAACAAGGACCTTCTTGCTAAGGTCAACCCTTCTGCTTGTACCCTTGATCTCATCCCCTCCTGTCTTCTCTAGAGATTCCCCCCAATATCATCCTTACTCATTTCCCCTACTTGTTCTCCCTGCTGCCTACAAAACAAAACAACCATGTCTCCTCAGCCTCAAAAAACCTTCAGTCACTTTCTACCAATTTGTATGACTTTGGTCAGATTATTTATCCTTTCTAGGCCTTGTTTTCTTCTTTTGTGAAATGAATAGATGTTACTTAAGGTCTCTTCTAGCTCCAAATCTATGGAAGCTAGATTAGGCACATTTATCTATAACTGTAAATCTAATTAGACAAAAAAATTACACACAGTATAGTAAACTTCATCGTTTACTTCATTGTTCATCTGTGTCACTTAATCTACCTTGCATATTGAAGACTAGAAGACAGGCAGAGAAAAAAGTGCAGAGTCCAGTTTTTTCAGTTTAATTTCTGACACTTCAAGGAAATTTTTAACTTAAAATTTAAAATAGGGGGGGCAGAGGCAAGATGGCGGAGTAGAAAGACGCACATACACATAGCTCCGAACCCACAACACATAGAACGGCTACAAGGAAGTAACTCACGGCGAATTCTGCACCCAGAGGCCACGGAACATTGGAGCGAGGGAGATTTCTGTTCCAGAGAGATCTGCAAACCTCTCGCAAAAGGTCCTTCGCGCTGCGGACGCGGAGCCCAGCCCAGACCTGCCGTGGCTGCGGCCGCAGCACCGAGAGAAACAGATCCAACCAGGCTTCAGGGACGGGATCACCAGCGGCCGCACAAGTACCTCCACCCACAGGTGACGGGGGTTGGTGAGAGAGTCTCTTGGGCGGGTTGAGAGGGGAGTGGGGTGCCCCCATAATTCAGGCCCCCCCCGGGAGGTAGAAGCTGAGAGGCGGCTGCAGACAGGGGCTCCCCAAGCGGGTGGGAGCCTGGATCCATTGTGGAAGGTCTGTGCATAAACCCCCTGAGGGAACTGAGCCTGAGAGGCGGGCCCCCCCCCCCACCTGACCACCTGAACTTAATTCTCACACTGAATAGCAGCCCTGCCCCTGCCAAAAGCCCTAAGGCTGGAAGCAGCATTTGAATCTCAGACCCCAAGCGCTGGCTGGGAGGATCAGGAGGCGAGGTGGGTGTGAGGAGAATATTCAGAGGTCAAGTCACTGGCTGGGAAAATGCCCAGAAAAGGGAAAAGAAATAAGACAATAGAAGGTTACTTTCTTGGAGAACAGACATTTCCTCCCTTCCTTTCTGATGAGGAAGAACAATGCTTACCATCAGGCAAAGACACAGAAGTCAAGACCTCTATATCCCAGCCTACTCAGTGGGCTCAGGCCATAGAAGAGCTCATAGAAAATCAAGTTAGAGAGGTGGAAGAAAAGCTGGGAAGAGAAATGAGAGACATGCAGTCAAAGCATGAATAGCAGATCAGCTCCCTGCTAAAGGAGACCCAAAAAAATGTTGAAGAAATTAACACCTTGAAAACTAGCCTAACTCAATTGGCAAAAGAGGTTCAAAAAGCCAATGAGGAGAAGAATGCTTTCAAAAGCAGAATTAGCCAAATGGAAAAGGAAATTCAAAAGCTCACTGAAGAAAATAGTTCTTTCAAAATTAAAATGGCACAGATGGAGGCTAATGACTTTATGAGAAAGCAAGATATCACAGAACAAAGAGAGAAGAATGGAAAAATGGAAGATCATGTGAAATATCTCATTGGAAAAACAACAGACCTGGAAAATAAATCCAGGAGAGACAATTTAAAAGTGATGGGACTACCTGAAAGCCATGATCAAAAGAAGAGCCTAGACATCATCTTTCATGCAATTATCAAGGAAAACTGCCTTGAGATTCTAGAACCAGAGGGCAAAATAAATATTGTAAGAATCCACCGATCACCACTGGTAAGAGATCCAAAAAGAGAAACTCCTAGGAACATTGTGGCCAAATTCCAGAGTTCCCAGGTCAAGGAGAAAATATTGCAAGCAGCTAGAAAGAAACAATTCAAGTATTGTGGAAATACAATCAGGATAACACAAGATCTATCAGCTTCTACATTAAGGGATTGAAGAGCTTGGAATAGGATATTCCAGAAGTCAAAGGAACTAGGACTAAAACCAAGAATCACCTACCCAGCAAAACTGAGTATAATACTTCAGGGGAAAAATTGGTCTTTCAATGAAATAGAGGATTTTCAAATTTTCTTGATGAAAAGACCAGAGCTGAAAAGAAAATTTGACTTTCAAACACAAGAATGAAGAGAACCATGAAAAGGTGAACAGCAAATAGAAGTCATAAGGGACTTACTAAAGCTGAACTGTTTACATTCCTACATGGAAAAACAATATTTGTAACTCTTGAAACATTTCAGTATCTGGGTACTGGGTGGGATTACACACACACACATGCACACATGCACACATACATAGAGACAGAGTGCACAGAGTGAATTGAAGAGGATGGGATCATATCTTAAAAAAAAAAATGAAATCAAGCAGTGAGAGAGAAATATATTGGGAGGAGAAAGGGAGAAATGGAATGGGGCAAATTATCTCTCATAAAAGAGGCAAGCAAAAGACTCATTAGTGGAGGGATAAAGAGGGGAGGTGAGAGAAAAACATGAAGTCTACTCTCATCACATTCCACTAAAGGAAAGAATAAAATGCACACTCATTTTGGTAGGAAAACCTATCTCACAATACAGGAAAGTGGGTGATAAGGGGACAAGCGGAGGGGGGGGGGGGATGATAGAAGGGAGGGCATGGGGAGGAGAGTGCAATTCGAGGTCGACATTCATGGGGAGGGATAGGATTAAAAGAGAATAGAAGTAATGGGGGACAGGATAGGATGGAGGGAAATATAGTTAGTCCTATACAACACAACTATTATGGAAGTCATTTGCAAAACTACACAGATTTGGCCTATATTGAATTGCAGGGAGGGAGGTAAAGAAGGTGGAACTCAAAGTGTTAGGATCAACTGTCGAGTAATGTTCTTGCCAATAGGAAATAAGAAATACAGGTAAAGGGGTATAGAAAGCTATCTGGCCCTACAGGACAAAAGAGAAGACGGAGACAAGGGCAGAGAGGGATGATAGAAGAGAGAGCAGATTGGTCATAGGGGCAATTAGAATGCTTGGTGTTTGAGGGGGGGAGGGGATAAAAGGGGAGAAAATTTGTAACCCAAAATTTTGTGAAAATGAATGTTAAAAGTTAAATAAATAAATTTAATAAAAAAGAAAAAAGAAAAAAAAATTTAAAATAGAAAAGAAAAAAAAGAAAAAATATATATCCTCTGCTAAGATGAGGTCCCTACTTTCAAGAATCCATATGCAGCTATATAAGCCTAAAGTAAAGGTAGAGACCTTCAGTTCCTCAAGCTAACTTCAACTGCTCTTGAAAGAATTACCAAGAGGTAACAGTCCCATTTATGCCAATAAGAATGAACATAACAGGGGGGGCAGAGCCAAGATGGCAGAGTAGAAGGATGGACCTGCTCTAGTTCTCCCTCCATAGACCATAAAATACCTGTAAAAAATTACTCTAAACAAATTCTAGAGCAGCAGAAGCCACAAAATGATAGAGTGAAACAGATTTCTAGCCCAAGACAGTCCAGAAAGCTGGCAGGAAAGGTCTATCACATGGGGCTTGGGGCAGAGTCGTGCAGGATAGACAGAACTGGAGCAAGTTTCAGGGCACAGAATCACAGGTAGCTGCTGTGGTTCCCAGATTTGTCAACCCACAAATGCCGAAGACAGTTTCAAAGGTCAGTAAGAATGTTCTTTTACCTGGGTGAGAGCGGGGCACGATCTGATCCCAGCCCCTGCCCCAGAATGGAAGCAGTCACTGCAGCAGCATCTACTTTTGGAGCCCTAGGCCTAAAGACTCTGGAGGAATTGAGCTGCTGATCTGGGTCTCAGTCTTGAGTGGAAGTTCTGGGATGAGGAAGAGAGCTAGCATGGCAGAGCTGGTGGCAGCTGTGGAAAGGGAATGCTACTGGCAGTTCCAGGGCAGAAAAGCGTGCTTTTGGTTGCTCACAGACCAGAACATAGGCCAAGAGAGGAATAAACTCCTCTTCCCTGATTGGGCCACTTTGAAGGAACTGCAAATTTATAGGTACCCAGAGATATCTCAGAGAACTGCTGCACAAAACCTCTGAAGGCTAGGGTAGTATACCCTCCACTTGACAAAGGACTCAAAAGTCAAATAGCTGGCTGGGAAAGTGCCCAAAAAGAGGGGAAAATAAGGCTATAGAAGGTTACTTTCTTGGGGAAAAGGTGTTTCCTTCCATCCTTTCATATGAGGAAGAGCAAAGTATACTATCAGAGGAAGACAGCAATGTCAAGGCTTCTACATCCAAAACCTCCAAAAAAAAATGCAATGGTCTCAGGCCATGGAAGAGATCAAAATGAATTTTGAAAATCAAAAGAGAGGTGGAGGAAAAATGGGGAAGAGAAGTGAGAGCAATGCAAGAAAATCATGAAAAGCATGAAAAGCTTGTGTTAAAGGAGACCCAAAATGACGCTGAAGAAAATAACACCTTTAAAAACAGACTAAGCTAAATGGCAAAAGAGATTTAAAAAGCCAATGAGGAGAAGAATGATTTAAAAAGCAGAACTGGCCAACTGGAAAAGGAGGTTCACAAGTTCACTGAAGAAAATAGTTCTTTAAAAATTAGAATGAAGCAGATGGAAGCTAATGACTTTATGAGAAACCAAGAAATTATAAAATAAAACCAAAAGAATGAAAAAATAGAAGATAATATGTAATATCTCATTAGAAAAACAACTGACCTAGAAAATAGATCCAGGATAGATAATATTAAAATTAGTGTTGACCTGAAAACCATGATCAAAAGAAGAGCCTAGACATCATCTTCCAAGAAATTGTCAAGGAAAAGTGACCTGATATTCTAGAATCAGAGAGTAAAATAAAAATTGAAAGAACTCATTGATCATCTCCTGAAAGAGATTCCCAAAAAGAAAACTCCTAGGAATATTATAGCCTAATTCCAGAGTTCCCAGGTCAAGGAGAAAATATTACAAGCAGCCAGAAAGAAACATTTGAAGTATTGTGGAAATAAAATCAGGATAACACAGGATTTAGCAGCTTCTACACTAAGGGATCAAAGGGCTTGGAATATGACATTCCAGAGATCAAAGAAGATAGGATTAAAACTAAAAATCACCTACCCAGCAAAACTGAGTATAATACTTCAGAGAAAAAAACTGAATTTCAATGAAATTGAGGATTTCCAAGCATTCTTGCTGAAAAGACCAGAGCTAAATAGAAAATTTGACTTTCAAATACAAGAATCAAAAGAAACATATAAAGGTAAACAGAAAAGAGAAGCTTTAAGGAACTCATTAAAGTTGAACTGTTTACATTCCCACATGGAAAGATGTTATTTGTAACTCATGAGACCTTTTTCAGTATTAGGGTAGTTAGAGGGTATAAACTACCCTAATACAAACCTACACATATACTCATACACACCTCTGTGTGTGTGTATGTATGTGTGTGTGTGTGTGTATATATATATATATATATATATATATATATATACATATATATGAAATATATAATACAAACTTACATATATAGTATAAACATACATACATACATACCCATGCACACCTGTGTAGGTATGTATAGGTATGGATATGTACATGGGTGTATGTGTGTGTGTGTGTGTGTGTGTGTGTGTGTGTGTGTGTGTGTGTATATATATATATATATATATAGACAGAGGGCACAGGGTGAGCTGAATATGATGGGAAAATATCTAAAAAGTAAATAAAATTTACTGTTGAGTGGAATGTACTAGGAGTAAAGGGAGAGGTAGAATACAGCACATCATCTCACATAAAAGAAGCAAGAAAGAACTTTTACAATGGAGAGGAAGAGAGGGAGATGAAAGGAAATAAGTGAGCCTTACTCTCATGGGATTTGGCTTAAGGAGGGCATTAACACACACTTAATTGGATATGGAAATCTACCCTGCAGGAAGGCAAAGGGGGAGGGGAGAGAAGAGGGAAGATAATAGAAGGGACAGCAAATTGGGGAAAGGGATAAACAGAAGCAAACATTATTGTGGGAGGACAGATCAAGGGAGAGAATGGAATAAATGCAGGGCAGGATAGGACAGAGGGAACTGTGCTTAGTCTTTCATAACATAACTATTGTGGAGGTGTTTTGCATTGTTACGCATGTGTGATCTGTGTTGAATTGCTTGTTTTTTCAATGAGGGTGAGTGGGGAGGGAGGAAGAGAACTCAAAGCTTTAATAATGAATGTTAAAAATTGTTTTAGCATGCAGCTGGAAAATAAGATATACAGGCAATGGGGTATAGAAATCTATTTTGCCCTACAGGAAAATAGAAGGAAGAGGAATGGAAGAAGGGGGGTAACAGAAGGGAGGACAGACTGGAGGAGGGGGTGGATGGGGTGCATACTATCCTAGGGTGGGAGGTGGGGAGAAAATCCTGAATTCAAATTCTTGTGGAAGTAAATGTTGAGAACTGAAAGATACATTATAAAAATTTTTTTAAAATAAAAAAATGAACATAATGCAGAACTTTGGCTGGATGCCTTTTTTATTCATAATTTCTGAAAAGGCTACAAAATGAGAACATTATTCCTTGAAGGTCAATCTTGATATTCTCATTTTCTCTCCCTGTCTCTCCCTGTGTGTTTGTGTCTCAGCATCTCCTTTTCTGTGCATTAAGAATGCACAGAATGCACTGTGACCTTCATTTTCCCATTATTTTCCCTTTTACCTTTGCCTATCTTCCTTAACTTCTGTGATATAAAATTGAAATTCACTTTTTATTATTTACTACATTTACTGAATAGCATTTCTACTTCTCTATTCTTAGGCAGCACGGGGAAATGGAAAGCCTCGGAGTCAGAAATCTTAAGTCCCCAAGCCCCTCACTTTTAACCTCTCCCTGACACAGGCAAGTCTCTTAAGACTGTAAGTCTTGCAGTGCAAGTAATGAAAGTATTAATGTGACCTTCTGCACTCTCCAATAAATAGGTGGCCAAAAGACATGAATAAATAGTTTTTCAAAGGAAGAAATGCAAATTATTAACAATCATATGAAAGAATGCCTCAGATCACTAAGAGTAAGAAAAATGCAAAGCAAAGCATCTATGAAGTTTCTAACATCACACCCAGCAAACTGGAAAAGTTGATAAAAATTGGGAAAAATTAATATTGATGGGGTTACATAAATGTAGGCATACTAATGTATTGTTGGTGGAGCTATGGCCTTTCTGGAAATTTATACAACCATTATAGGAAAAAATTTGGAATTATGCAAATAAAAAAGCTAAAATGTCCTTAATCTTAGACCTAGATATTCTACTGCTAGGCATAAATCCCAGAAGGTTGACAAAAAGTAAGGTTCCAGGAATGCCCAAGCATTTATTAAACTATTTCTTGTAGTAGCAAAGAACTGGAAACAAAGTAGATGCCCACAGATTGGGGAATGGCTAAATAAATTTCTGCACATTGATGTAATAGAATATTACTGTGCTGAAGGAAAAAAATGAATAAAGAAAACTATGGAAAGATTTAGTTGAACTAAAGCAAAATGAAGTAAACAGAACTAGAAAAACAATAGACATAATGACTTCAAAGATGTAAATGTAAAGAACAACTACTATAAAACAAAAAGAAATGGTGAGAAATTATAAAAAAACAACTTTGCCCCAAAGAAGATATACAAGAACCCCTTCATATGACTTTCCGAGGCACAGGGGTCCCCATTAGCTTTGGAAATTGCACATAATGTCAGATTCTTTTGATTAAAGATTTTTTTCCTCTTCATCCTTTTTTTTTTTTTTGTCTGTTATAAAGGCTAGTTCTCTGGAAAAGTCAAGGGGATCCATATGAGAGGAAAACAAGGCAATGTGAAAACAAAAGATGTTAATAAAATCTATTTTTTTAAAATGGTATGACTTTTGGGGGGCAGGGAAGGGTAAATTATTGAAGTCCCTAAACCAGTGAAATCACAGTTCCTATGAAAAAATTCTTAAGCTAAAAAGTAGATAAGCACATTGCCATTGACATTCTATCATTAAAAACAGAATTCACAACCAATCCTAAATTTAACTTTCTGTTAGTGACCTCCCATAGAAAAATATTCCCCACTTTTACTCTAAGAAAAAGGTGAAATAACTTTAAGTGATGCTCAGCAGTAAAAGAAGATTCACTTAATGGCAGTGTAAAGGCAGAAAACCTTTAGGGAATCTGATTGGGTAATTATGTGTTGCCTCTGTAGTCAAGTCACAAATCCAATTAGATATAATCTTCTCTTCTCTATCCCAAGCCACAGCAGCATATCAATTATTCAGTCATGTGTGGTATAATGAAGGATATGGGATTTAAAATGAGAGGTCTAAATTCAAATCCTGCTTTACAACTTCCAACCTAGGTGATCTTTAACAAGTATTTTATTTTGAGAACTTCTGTTTTCTAATCTATAAAATAAGTGTTGGACTTCACAACCCCTAAAGTCCTTCCCATCTCTAAATTCTAGGAACTTATGACCATAAACAAGATACTTAATCTCTCTGACCCTCTATTTGCTTATCTGTATAATAATATTCAGACTACCTCACTGGGTGGAGGGGCTTTTAAAAAGTAACAGCTATTATATCTTATGGTATATAGAAAAATCATGGCCAGAAATACTGATTGCTTTGCAATGTTTTCACACTCCTTCAAAAGTATAAAGGAGATGCATTTTTCAATTCAACTAAATCTAAATTCAATTAAAGTGAAATAAAATGAATTTTATAGTGAGACTATATTGAGAATTTTGCTCTACCTCTTTTTAGATAATGAGAGTCATCCTAGAGTATCACAAAACTAAGAGTGGGAAACCTTGATTTAATAATACTGGAACTCACATGAGACAAATAATGAAAAAGATTAACATTCAAATAGGTGTCCTCTCCAAATCTATGTCCCATCTAACAAAATCTTTTAACACTTAACATGGATTGAATCCAAAAATCTTTCTTTAATGAAAAACAGCAGAGACCCTCTAATGACATTAACAAGAAAAGTACAACCTACAGACTTAAAAATAAATAAATGGAATACGTATTTTGAAGAGGTCATGAGTTTTATTACAGTTCATTTAAGTTTTTACAACTATCCACATAATCTCCTTTGGAACTACCACAGCTAATCTAAAATTTCACAGTAAAATCTTAGAAGGCAAATAAATATTAGGAAATAATGAAAATACTTCCATTATAGTTCATGATAGATTTATAGTAACATTTCATAAATCCAGGACTCACCTACCTGGCAGTCACACCTATTATGACACAGCAAAAAACCTGAAAGTAAGCAAAACCCCATCTAAGCAGACAAATATATGTCATAAAGTTCATATGTTAAAAGCTCATATACTTTACTCATGAGACTACCCCTCAAGCTTTTGCTCAAAGCCTGTTTATTCTTATTTCCCACCCAAATTTAGGAAGCTTAAACATATAATCCTAAATCCACAGAAAGTGTAAAGCAGATTAGAAAGGGAGAAATTCCATCAAGACACAAGCCAGATAAAGGAATTCAAATCATGGCAACTTAAGTCTGTTTTGCACTAGTGCAAACAGCTCTACAAATTTCAATAGGTCCCTTGGGCATCAATGTACCACAATGTGCTGTAATAATATGTACTCAAAGCAATGATATTATTATTATTAACAGATCGAAGTTAAATCAGGTTTATGATAATCTAATCCATCAAAAAGGATTAAATGATGATCAGTGGAGTACACAGATAAGTAAACTAGACCTTGTGGGCTAGAACCAGTCACCTGATTTTGTCCAACAGCTAAGCATGATTTTCTTATTTTAAATAAAGTTTTATCATATTTAAAAATGTAAAAACAATTCTTAGTTCTCCAGTGTTTAAGAACAGGTATTGACAGGCTAAATTTGACCCAGAAGTCATAGTTTGCTGACCCTGGTATACTTTGCTTAAGAATGAAGGAAAGTAGGGAAAATTTCAATGTCAAATTGGTAAATAATAAAAAAAAGTATGGGTGTCTAAAAGTGAAACCCCTCAGGTATCCAAAAACCCTTGCAATTTAGATAACTTATTACTAGAAAGGTTAGATGGTATACATAGAGAATCCTAGAAAATCAAGTAAAAAAATTACTTGAAATAATAAACAAATTTAGCAAAGATGCAGGATAGAAAATGAACTCATATAAATCATCGGCATTTGTATGTATTACTAACAAAGTCCAACTGCAAGAGATAGAAAGAGAAATTCTATTTAAAGTTACTATGGACATCATAAAATATTTGGGAGTCCATCTGTCAAAACAAAACCAGGAACTATATGAACACAATTATAAAACACTTCTCACACAAATAAAGTCAGACTTAAATAATTGGAAAAAATAGCTAATATAATAAAAATGACAATTTTACCTAAATTATTTCTTCAGTACCATGCCAATCAAACTACTGAAAATTATTTTATAGAGCTAGAAAAATAATAACAAAATTCATCTGTAAGAACAAAAGGTCCAGAATATCAAGGGAATTAATGAAAAGAAATGCAAGGGAAGGTGACTTACCTGTATCAGATATTAAATTGTATTATAAAGCAGCAATCATCAAAACTACTTGGTACTAGCCAAGAAACAGAGTGGTACATCAATGGAATAGGTTAGGTATGGAAAACACAATAGTCAATAACTATAGTAATCTACTACTTGATAAAGCCAAAAACCAGCCTCTGGGATAAGAACTCACTACTTAACAAAAACTGCTGAAAAAACTGGAAAATAATATGGCAGAAAGTAGGCATAGACCAACATCTTACATCCTATACCAAGATAAAGTCAAAATGGGTACATGATTTAGATAAAAAAGCTGATACTATAAGCAAACTAGGAGAGCAAGAAATAGTTTACCTGTCATATCTATAGAGAAGGGAAGAATTTATGACCAAACAAGAGAGAGAGAGAACATTATGAAATGCAAAATGGATGATTTTGATTACATTAAATTGAAAAGTTTTTGCACAAACAAAGCCAATGCAACCAAGATTAAATTAGAAGGGGAGCAGAAAGCTGGGAAACAATTTACAGAAATAATGAGAGGGTGGACTTCAGAAAAACTTGGAAAGACTTATATGAACTGAAGCTGAATGAAATGAGCAGAACCAGGAGAACAGTGTACACAGTAGGTTGTTGTGTATTTGTCCTTCATTCTCAAAGAGGACAATGACATAAAGATGATCAATGACTTGCAACTGACTTTGGTTTAAGTGAGAGAGGGCTGTGCAAGGTCACCAACCTCACTTTCTTCTCCGGAGTCATCTGGGTCCAGAGGCTGATATTCATCAGGAGGAATGGAGATGGCCCAAGGTGTAATATGAGACCCTGGTCCTTTCAGGCTAAGGTCTTATCACATTTTCACTTTGAGTGAGACATACCTATTCAATGAATAGGCTTCTTTAGGTTACTCAAGGGATGGCCCCTTTAATAAAAAAAGACCCACAGTAACAACCTCACGGAGTGATGAATGACTTTGATCAACTTGGCTCTTCTTAGCAATGCAAAGTTCTAAGACAACTCCAAAAGACTCACCATGGAAAATGCTATCCACATCCAGAGAAAGAATTTTGGAGTCTAGATGCAAAAGGAAGTGTACCATTTGCTCTCTTTTTCTTTTGTTGTTTTGTTTTCTTTCTTCTTTCTCATAGTTCTCCCATTTGTTCTAATTCTTCTTTACATTGTGATTAATGTGAAAATATGTTTAATATGAATGTAAAAAAAGAATTAAATCATGGCAGGATATCTGATACTGCAAGATGTAGAGCATCTTTAATGTTTTTCAGAGTTGATTGATATTTTGATTTTACAACCATCAATGGCTATGTTCAGAACCAACGCTTTAGTGAAGTAGTAAGATGCAACATGGGCAAGCACTGCCTGAAACATCTCAAATTCATTACATGTCTCATTTTGAATTTTTGGTAGTTGCACATTTAGAAACATTTTACTCTTGCCAAATTTTTCTCAACACTCTCATTCAATTACTTGACCCTGTATGGGATCACAATCTACAGCTTAAGAAGTGCTGTAAAACCATGCTTTTGGTAGTACACAGGACTTACTCTTTCCCTCATTTCTTTTATTTCCCTTTTGGTAATACAGCTCTTCTTTTGCCTTAAAAAGTGGTGCTGCTATTTTTTTAATGAGTACAACCCATTTATAAACAGTCAATTATCAGATTAGCAAAAACTAAATTATCTAATTAGAAGTTTAAATACTACCTGCTCTATCCAGCTTCCAATTCTGGAATTACTTCACTGCTGATTAACACTTGGAACAGGAAATGCAATGAAATGCAAAAGATTTGATAAATGATAGATGAAATTAAAACCACTGACTTAATTAAGATTTTGCATTATCCACATTTTGACTCTATTATATGGGCACAGATAAATCTAAACTGGATGTATAGGTAAAGATATGATAACAGACTAATTTTACAGTTTAAATAGAACCCAAAAGGAAGGTAAAAATATGTTCAGATTTTAAAAGAATTAAACTATTTAGAATTTAAAATGTCACTAACCTAACTAGCTTATACAATAGACTTCTTTTTAATCTTAACTAAACAATGGAGTATAATTACCTGAGATTTTAAATAAAAACCTTTGAAGGGTGTTAAAAACAAGAGAGCTGCCATTTCCAGAGACTTATTAATACAAAAGCTTTGTTTAGTCTACAGAACCCAACACTAAATTTCCAATGTTCCTGCCAGATAGATACTCATACCTTAAAGTAGGGTAAAGTACTGACCTTTTGCAAAAAGAATACAATTTCAAATTTTAATCCTGTTCTCTTGCTCAGCAACAGAACACAACTTTAAAGGTTTTCTTTGTTTGTTTGGTGGTGGAAGAAGGGGAGATGATTTCATCAGTGTGGGGAATTCTCAGAGAGATGAAAACTTCATCTACCACTTCAGATCATACAGATCAAATATACTAATCTGTATCAACTGAAAGCATCACCTGGGTCATTTTGAATGCTTAAATGAATTGCCTGGGGTCACATGGTCAGAATATAGGAGAAGCAAGACTTAAATGCAAAACTTCACACAGGTCTTCCTAACCCCAAAGCTAGTGTTCTCTGCTATTCCAACCTTCTCTTGGAGTCTGTGACCATAATTAAGCTACATATTTCTTTAGTGCTTTCATACACTGGGACAAAGTCCAAGACAATACATTAACTCAGGCAAGCATATTCTAATTGCTTTTTAGGTTATGAAAATCTTTAAAACTCCTTTTAAAATTCTTCCCAGCATTACATTTTGAAAAGTTTTCCACTCTGCTCTTTTCTGATTTTTCTCTCCTATGATCAAGAAGATTAAGTATTTCAATCAAGAGTAGTTTATTAAAGTACTTACAAATATTTTTAGAGTGTATATTTAATTCATTTTCATGTTTTGTAAATGTGTGTGTGAGTGTATCTTAAATTGGCCCTAAAAAACAATCAAAATATTTTTAACACATGACCATAGTATTTATCAATAACAGTTTACCTAAAGCTAACACTTTTTTTCCTTTGAGGCACTAAGAGGTTACTCTCCATATACAATTTTTCAGCCTTGTCTTAGAGTCATAAGTCTTGTTACACTTTGAAATGAAAGATGCAAACACAAAACTAAATTTATGAACTTGATGGAAAATAGACAATCTACACTCTTTTCAATCAATCAATCAACAGCATTTATTAAACATGTACTATGTGGTAGGCACTCCAATAAGCAATGAAGAGACAAAAATCAAACAGTCCCTAGTTTCAAGGAGATTACATTCTAACAGATAAGACAGTGTGTGTGTATATATGTGTGTATGTGTATACATTACATATACAAAATGAAAATAAGGTAAATTGGGAAGGTAGCATACTGAGGGAGAAGAAAAGTAGAAAGGTTTCCTGGAGCATTTAAGTCAAAGGAAACCAGGGGATTCTAAGAGGCAGAGGTGAGGAGAGAGTACATTCCAGGTAAAAAGGCAGGTAGATGGAAGGGGTGTGTGGGTGAGCATATGTGTGTGTGTGTGTGTGTGTGTGTGTGTGTGTGTGTGTGTGTGTGTGTGTGTGTGTGTGTGTGTGTGTGTAATTTATATATGACACTAGAGGAATACTGAGTCACTGGAATTTATTCTGTAGCACTGGGGGCACGTGGTGTGTGTAATGGTTAGAACTTACATCTTAGGAAAATCACTTTTATGGTTGTGCAGAGAATAGATTCAGGTGAGAACAGGCATGAGGTACAGAGAGCCAAAAAGGAAATCACTGCAATAGACTATTAGAAAGTAAATGACAAGATCTGGCAACTAGAGAAGTGGGAATAGGTGGGGTAAGTGTGAGGAGTGAAAGAATGTATTAACATTGCAAACCTGGGCTACTGAGATAATGGTGGTATCCTCAACCCTAATATGAAAGTCTGTAAGACAAGTGAGTTTGGAAGGGAAAAAAATGACATGTTTTGAACATGTTCAATCTGAGATGCCTAGATATGTTACGTATCTATATTATCGTCTTCACTGAGATGATAATTCAACCCATGGAATCTGATGAGATCGCCAAGTAAGACAGTAAGAAAAGAGAAGAAAGCTGAGTTCAAAGCCTTGGAAATATACTTAAAGTTTGTGGCAAAGACGAGGATGAATCCTTGAAAAAGCGGTCAGACAGGAAGGAAGAGAACCAGCAGGGAGAAGAGAAATGAAAACTCAGAGAGAACTGAGTATCTAGAAGGAGATGGTTAACAACATCAAATGTTGAAGGGATCAAAAAGGATGAGCTTGAGAAGAGGCAATTAAGAGATCACTGGTAAATAACTTTAGAGAAAGAAGTTTTAATTGAGTGGGTGAGATAGTAAACTAGATTTCAAAGGGTTGAGATGAAAATTATAGACATGAAGGGATCTAGTGCAGAAGGCTTTTTCAAGGAATTTGGCTTGAGAAAGGCAGAAGAAATATAGCTAAACAGCAAAGATCATAGATCTAGTAAGAGTTTTTGTTTGTTTATTTAAAGGAGGAGGAAGATCTGGATATGTTTATAACAATGAAGAAATAATGAAAATGAAGATACAGAGAGGGAGATGACTGTAGGACCAATTTGTTGGAAGAGAAGAGAATAGAGAGTATTCTGGGAAGATGGTGGAATAAAGCAGGAAATTATCTAGGTCTCCTAAATTTCTCCACAAATAATTTAAAATAATGTTTCAATGAACTTTAGAGCTGCAGAAATAGTTAAAAAGTCAGATTATAGCAATTGTCTAAACTAAGACAACTTGGAAAGATGTTAGAAAAGACTTGACCTCACAAGGTGGTTTTGTGAAGTACAGACTGAAATACAGATACCTTGGGCCAGATACCACTGAATCAACAAACAAGCCCTGGGGGAAGCTGTCAGGCAGCAGCTTCAGCTTCAAGAACTTTTGCCCCATGGACATTGGGGGAAAAGGGATCAGACAACTGATCAGGGCCCTCTACTAATATTGCCTATGGGACCCAGGTGCACTGACAAGATATAGTCCTGGACTGTGACCATGGGCAAGGAGTGAGAATACATTGGTGTGTAAAGTTGCAAGAGAGGCAGGAATCCTTCTGGTCATTCACAGGAGAGCAGAGTCCCTGGTTTCAGTTCCAGAGCAGAAGGGTAAGCAGAAGCTTGCAGCCTGTAGAGAGACCACAAGGACAGGGAGCAGGAGCATTTGTGGTGTCAGTTTGCTGGGGGCCCTGAACTTGGCTCAGAGGAAGAGAGGAGTATGTGAGATCAGGCCCCCAGACAAAGCTCAGGAAACAACAGCACAAAAAATCTGAAACCTGAGATATTATCCCCCACACTTTGGGACTAGAGCCCAACTCTAACATAAAGTTAACAGCCAAGAAACAAGACACTAAAAAAAAAAAAAAAAAAAAAAAGAGTAAGCAAAAGGGAAAGAACCTGACCACAGGTAAGCTACTATGGTGATAAAAAAAAAATCTGGGTTCAAACTCAGAAGAAAACAGTAAAGCCAAAACAGCTACTTCTAAAAGCTCCAAAGAAAACTGTAAAATTATCACAAACCTAAAAAGAGTTCTTGGAAGAGTTTCAAGAGGACTTTAAAAACTAAATAAGATAGGTTGAGGAAAAATTGGGGAAAAAATAAGAGTAATGCAAGAAAACCAAGAAAATTAACAATAGAAAGTCAATCAACTGGAAAAATGGATCCAAAAATGTATGGAAGAAAATAACTCCTTAAAAATTAGAATTGGGCAAGGGTAAGCTAATGACCTCATAAGATACTAAGAAATAACAAAACTAACTCAAAAGAATGAAAAAATAGAAGAGAATGTGAAATGTCTCAATACAAAAAAACAACTGACCTAGAAAACAGATTGAGGAGAAACAATAGAAGAATTGTTGCACCACCTGAAAATTATGATTAAAAAAAAGTCTAGACACTATACTTCAAGAAATTATTAAAGTAAATTGCTCTGAAGCTTTAGAACTAGAGGGTAAAATAGAAACTGGAAAAAAAAGTGATCCCAAGATGAAAAATTACAGAAAAGTTTAAGTTTTAAAGCTCCAACATCAGGATAAAATATAAGCAATTGGAAAAAAAACAGTTTGAATATTGTAGAGCTACAGTCAGGATAACACAAGATTTAGCAATTTCTACATTAAAAGACCAAAAGGCATGAAACATGATGTTCTGCAGAGCAAAGGAACTGGGCTTGCAACCAAGAATAACTTACCCAGAAAAGCTGAGTATAATTCTTCAAGGGAAAAAAAAGGATATTTAATGAAATAAAGGATTTTCAGGTATTGTAGAGGAAAAGACCAGAACTGAACAGAAAATTTGACCTATAAGGATCAGAAGAAATGTAAGAAGGTAAACATGAAAGACCGATTATAAGGGATTTAATAAGGCCAAACTGTTTACTTCTTATATAAGAAAACATAAATAACTCTTAAGAATGTTATCATTACTAGGTATAGGGTGGGAGTCACAGGAGAGTTTCTCCAGTCTCTCTCTCTCTCTCTCTCTCTCTCTCTCTCTCTAGCAGATTTACTCATGATCTGGGCAGATAGGAAGACAGGAATGGAGACAGAATGAGGGGTTAAATAAGCTTATTTTATTCTTGTCTTCTCAAAGGGTTTGCTGAAGATGGTAGCACCAACTCCTACAACATCCCCTAATTACTCTTCTCACAGAGGCTGGTGAGAATGTAGTAGGAGCCACAACTCTTACAGGTCCCCTAACTCTCAATGGGAACCTGTCAAAACTAACACATTAACAAATCCCCAAAGCCTTGAAAGGGGCCAATCAAGGCACACACAGCAGTCCAACTTGTGCATTCCTCCTGTACTGTTCATGTATTTTTGCTTAATTTGAAGATCTTTCCCACCTATTAATAGGCCCTTGTGACCTGCTTAAATCAGATTGAAGCCTAAATCACATGTGGGGGAGGAGCTTGCTGAACAGGTAGAACAGGAAGGGTGGAGCAGAGCTGGGAGGAAGCTGGTGAGAGCAGTTAGGGAAGAAGATAGAGGACACAGGCAGGAACAGGTAGTGTTGTACAAGTTTGTTTGTGGAAAGGCCCCAGCAGGGGGGTGGGGTGGGGGGGAAGGGGAAGGCTTGGGAATGGCATTGTCCCCTGCAATGCTAATGTGTATTGACTTCTTGGTTACTATGATGGATTTGACTTTCTGGTATCTGAATAAATGTCTTTCTTCTGCCTTCTATGTGGAGAGTCTGTTATACTTTGTGATTCAGAACTAGCCGGCATATTCATAGTCACCTTCAGTGAACACTGTCTTAGTGATACACCCCTCTAAGCCTCAGTGGGAGTCAGTTAAGGCAAGCACACATGCACACTCCCCTTGTGCATTCCTATTCCCCACTTATTGACCAGTAACTTCTTGATTTATAGGGTAACAGACAAAGAAGGCAACTTGCCAGCAACAGCCTCACAAGTTTACATTCTTTCACCGTTATATATCACAGCTCAGCTGCAGGGGATAGTTACAATTTTAAGCATAAATGTTTACATTATTTGTCATTACATAATGCTGCACAAGCATGGTGGAGATGTTTACAAACCATGAGCCTGGGAACTAGAGACTGTTATGGCCATGGATCCTGGGAACTAGTATCTAAAAAAGAATAACAAAATCCACCTTAATTACACTACAGTAGTTTGAAAGAACATACATGCATAGAAGGCTTGGGGTTGAATTCAGTATGATAGGGCAAACCCTAAAAAAATAAAATTGGGTAGGGGGAGGTAAAGTAGAGTAATGAGATAATTATAAAGTGAATAATGAGGTAATTATCTCATGCAAATGAGTCATTAATGGAAGAACTGTTACAGAAAGAAATGGAGGACTGGTAGTCCTAGAACTTTATTCTCATCAGAACTGGGTCAAAGAAGGAATACCATATACACCCAGAAGGGTATAAAAGTCTTCTTAACTTACAGAGAAATAGGAGGGTAGGGGAGAGGATAAGGGAGGGATTCTTAGAAGGGGTACATATTACAGAAGCAGCAGTCAGAAATAAATTAGATTTCTAAAGAAGGATAGGGTAAAAAGGGTGGGAGAGAAGGATAAACAATGAGGAAAAGGAATAAAGGAGAAAATATTGGAGTTTGATATCAAGGGGCTGGGAGGAGGAGAAGAGATGAAGAAACTCTCAGCTAATGAACTCCATTTTCTCAGTAAAGTATAAGGAGTGGATCTCAGGGACGAAGGTGGTGGGAAGGAGTGCCCTGTCAGGAGTAAGGATTAAAAAAAAAGAGAGATTTGGAATAGCTTTTGTGAGGAACAAGACAGAAAAAATTAAAAGAATTGTCTTGCTGCAGTAAGGACTCTATCATAGTTGTATAACATAAATTTGTGGTGTACCCAGTCAGCAAGGTGTGGTTTCCTACAGTTCTATTCAGCAGCAAATAAATGACAATAACAATAACAACAGTAATAATAATAAACAGCTACCATTTATAAACTGCTTTATATTACCTCATTTTGTCCTCATAAAAACCCTGAGGAGTAATTGCTATTACTGTGCCCTTTTTTACAAAAAAGGAATCTGAGGCAGATAGAAGGTAAGTGACTTGCTTTGGTAACACAGATAATATATGTCAGAGGCTGGATTTAACTTAGATCTTCTTGACTCCAGGTCCAGTACTCTGTCCTCTATGCCACTTAGCTGTCCAAAACTGAGAAAGTGGATAGTTGAAAGTATTCTAGGGCTGGGATTTAACAAAGGATGAATGATAAAAGGACCAAAGTCTGAGGCACTCAATAGTAGGAAACAGTGTAGGGTTGAGTTGGTTAACTATAGAGTAGAGACTGAAAAAGGAAGAAAGAGAAGTCAGAACAAGGATAACAAGTTGAGGAAGTACTAACAGGTGGAGGGCTTGGAGGAGGGCAGAGGGAATAGGTTTTAGAGGAGTGAAGCATAGGAATGGATAGAAGATTATGGACAGATAAAGGAATGTCAGACTTTTTGTTTTTTAATCAGTTCCATCATGAAAATTTCTAGAACTGACATGTAAGAAGTTCACATTTATTTTTCCAGCATACCAAATAAACTCTACTTTTCTTTAACAGGTATAATGTGTGACTTTCAATGAGGACTCAGATTAAACTAACCAGCATAATTTGATAGTGGATCTAGTCAGCACAACTGCAGGACTTCCTCCAGCTCTGTTCAATAGCAAATGAGTAGGAGTGGGGGAGGTAAGTGGTAGGTAACCTAGGGTTAAGGTTTGGCAAGCGATTAATATTGACAGGGCAAAGAACCAAATAACTGGAGAGAGCAGAGGAGAGTGGTGAGTTTGACAGATTGACTAAGGGGTTGAAATTGGGAAGGAAGGAGAGTGAAGCCAGAGCAGGGTGTTGCCTGACAAAGTACTGAGAGCTGGAAAGACTGCAGGTCATGGTGAGGTCAAAAGAGGAATAGAAACAGAAAAGCTAAGATTTAAACAGTATGAAAGATGAGTAATGGGTCTGTGACTGCAGCAGGCAAATGACTGCTCTTTTCCCTGCCCTTCTGTGAAGGGACAGAGGGAGAGAAGGATGTGCTACAGCAGGCATAAGGCTAGGATTCCCAGAATGAAGTGGACTGCAGGCACCTCCTCCCCTGCTGCAAAAAAAAAAAAAAAAAAGCCAGAAATACTTTCTTTAAAAAAAAAATGTCAGAAATGCTAAGGAGGTGAGGAGCCAGTATTACTAAGAAAAAGAACAAGGAAGAAGTTTGAGGCAGCAGACGCTACCTCTCAGGAAGACGTAGGACTTCTGAATCAAACCAAGAAATCAGAGAATCAGGTGCCAACCAGAGTGAACAGGTGGAACCCTTGGCAGATGAGCATGCAGCACACCAACATATGCTATCTTATATGTAGGATACTAGTGAATCATGGCTTCTGGAACTTTTCCAAGATTTATTCTATTAGTGGCCTGAGCTTCCAGGGTTTTTTAAATATTTATTTATTTTTAGGTTACAACATTCATTTCCACAAAATTTTGAGTTCCAATTTTTCTCCTCATCTCTCCCCTCCCCCCATAACACCTTGCATTCTCATTACCCCTTCCCTCAATGTGCCCTCCCTTCTATCACACCCCACCCTTCCCTTATCCCCATCTTCTCTCTTTTCTTGTAGGGCAAGATAGATTTATATACCCCATTACCTGTATTTCTTATTTCCCAGTTACATGCAATAACAATTCTCAACATTCATTTCTAATACTTTGAATTCCAGCTTCTCTCCCTTCCTCCCTCCCCACCCATCCCCACTGAGAAGGCAAGCAATATATGCATCATTTTGCAAAAGGCTTCCATAATAATCACGTTGTGTAAGACTAGCTGTATTTCCCTCCATCCTACACTGTTCCCCCATTTATTCTATTCTCTCATTTGACCTTGTCCCTTCCCAAAAGTGTTTACTTCTAGTTACTCCCTTCTCCCATTTGCACTCCCTTCTATCATCCCCTTCACCCCACTTGTCCCCTTCTCCCCTACTTTCCTGTAGTGTAAGATAGATTTTCATACCAAATTTAGTGAGCATGTTATTCTCTCCTTAAGCCATATGTGAAGAGAGTAAGTTTCACTTTTCCCCTCTCACTTCCTCCCTTTTCTCCTCCAAACAAAAAGATTTTTCTTATCTCTTTTATGAGTGATAATTTGCCTCATTCCATTTCTCCCTTTCTCCTTCCAATATGTTCCTCTCTCACCCCTTAATTTTATTTTTTTATAGATATCATCCCTTCTGATTCAATTCAACCTGTACTCTCTGTCTATATGTGTATGTGTGTGTTTGTGTGTATGTGTGTGTATAATCCCTCCACCTACCCAAATACTGAGAAAAGTCTCAAGAGTTACAAATATTATCTTTCCATGTAGGAATGTAGATAGTTCAGTTTTAGGAAGTCCTTTATGATTTCTCTCTCCTGTTTACCTTTTCATGCTTCTTTGATTCTTTATGTTTGAAAGTCAAATTTTCTCTTCAGTTCTGGTCTTTTCATCAAGAATGCTTGAAAGTCCTCTATATCATTGAATGACCATTTATTCCCTTGAAGTATTATACTCAGTTTTGCTGGGTAGGTGATCCTTGGTTTTAATCCCAGTTCCTTTGACTTCTTGAATATCATATTCCAAGCCCTTCGATCCCTTAATGTAGAAGCTGCCAGATCCTGTGTTATCCTGATTGTAGTTCAACAATACTTGAATTGTTTCTTTCTAGCTACTAGCAATATTTCCTCCTTGACCTGGGAATTCTGAAATTTAGTCACAGTATTCCTAGGAGTTTCTCTTTTTGGGTCTCTTTCAGGAGGTGATCTGTGGATTCTTTCAATATTTATTTTGCCCTCTGGTTCTAGAACATCAGGGCAGTTTTCCTTGATAATTTCATGAAAGACAATGTCTAGACTCTTTTTTTTTTATCATGGCTTTCAGATAGTCCATTAATTTTTAAATTGTCTGTCCTGGAACTATTTTCTAGGTCAGTTGTTTTTCCAATGAGATATTTCACATTATCTTCTATTTTTTCATTGTTTTGGTTTTGTTTTGTAATTTCTTGGTTTATCATAAAGTCATTAGCTTCCCTCAGTTCCACTCTCATTTTAAAAAAACTATTATCTTCAGTGAGCTTTTGAACCTCCTTTTCCATTTGGCTAATTCTGTTTTTTAAAGCCTTCTTCTCCTCGTTGGCTTTTTGGACCTCTTTTTCCAATTGAGTTAGCCTATTTTTAAAGGTGTTATTTTCTTCAGCATTTTTGGGGTCTCCTTTAACAAGCTGTTGACTTGCTTTTCAAGCTCTTCCATGACCTGAGCCCACTGAATATTCATTTTGGAGGTACTGGATGCAGAAGCCTTGACTTCCTCTGACAGTATGCATTGTTCTTCCTCATCTGAAAGGATGGAAGGAAATACCTGTTCACCAAGAAAGTAACCTTCTATGGTCTTATTTTTTTTCCCCTTTTTTGAACATTTTCCCAGCCAGTTACTTCTGAATCCTTTGTCAAGAGGAGGGTCCTAGTGCTCCTCCTCACCCCAGGACTGTACTCAGGGCTAAGATTCAGATCAGCTGCTCAATTCCCCCAGGAGTTCTAGGTAGAATGCTTCACAAATGGAAGCTGCAGCTGCTGCCACCACCGCTGCCTCCACTGCCACTGTCCCCACCTGGGGACAGTGTTGGGGGGGACCCTGCTCCGCTCTCGTCCAGTTGGGAAAGCTCTCTCACTGACCCTTGAAGCTTTCTTTGGCACTTGTAGGTTGAGAGATGTGAGACCCTCCCTGCTGGGGATTCTGCCCTGGAGGCCTGTTCCGGTCCTCTTCCTCCCGTTGCCACGTGGCCAGGGCTGGACTCCACTCTGCTCAGTGTTCCATGGGACAGACCTTTCCTGTTGACCTTCCAGGTTACCTTTAACTGGAAATCTCTTTCATTCTGTTGTTCTGTGGCTTCTGATGCTCTAGAATTTGTTGAGAGTCATTTTTTACAGGTATTTTATGGGCTGTGAGGGAAGAGCTAGAATATGTGCATCTTTCTACTCCACCATCTTGGCTCCACCCTGAGTTTCCAGGTTTTGACACAGAATCGTTATTGGGCAAAGGGTTTATAAATGGCACTTATGTGGAGATGAAATACATTTTTTACTGCATCACTTGGAAGACAGAATTCTAACTATCTCTATGTTCATGACTGTCCTGAGTAAATATTCTCTATTTAAATATTGATTAGAAACTATGAATTGTTTTCAGGCACAGAATCCAAAACCCCTGGCTAGAAGAGAGTAAATAAAGGCAGATGATTTTCCCAGAAAGCCTCTGAGTAGGGGCAAAAGTCATGATGTTGTTACTGATGCCTCCAAAAGTGAAACCAGGCCATCTATCCTTAATTAATATATGGATTACATCATTAAGCATTACAAAAGAAAATGTGGATTTCAGTAAGTTAAATGGTATCTATCCCAAATGGCAGACTTATCTCAGCTGGAAAGAGATTTAAATAGCAAGATAATATTAATACAGATATAAATATTAGTACTAGCAACAAATAGCTGACATTTACATATAACTTGAAAGTATATAAAACACTTTATATACATTATTTATCTGAGTATCTCAATAGGGCAGCTAGATAGTGCAGTGGATAGAGTGGTAGGCTTGGAATCTTTGTAAGTTCAAATCTGGCCTCATATACTTATTAGCTGAGTGACCCTGTACAAGTCACTTGACTCTGTTTGCCTCAGTTCTCATCTGTAAAATGAGAATAAAATGGCAATATCTTTGCCAAGAAAACTACAAAAGACACAACTGAACTACAAGTATCTCAGTAACCCAGTGAGGTAGGTGTTATATTCCTTTCATAGACAAGGAAATTGAGATACAAACCAGTCTTACTTGATGTTTATTGATTACAGATGTTCATAAATATAAATCATAAAGACAGTAAGTGTAGTATAGTGACTAGATAGCAGGTCTTAAAGCCAAGAAGACCTGGGTTCAAGGCCTGCCTTTGACACATAATAACCTGGGTAAGTCACTTACTTTTTCAGTGCTGTAGGCAACTCTTTTAAGACAAGGAAGGAGGGAGGGAGGGAGGAAACAAGGAGGGAGGGAGGAAGGAAGGAAGGAAGGAAGGAAGGAAGGAAGGAAGGAAGGAAGGAAGGAAGGAAGGAAGGAAGGAAGGAAGGAAGGATACTTCAGAATTTACTCTTTTGAAAGGGATATTTCTAAAATAAGTTTGAGATTTGCTAATAAAATTGGATTGCTTCCACCCAAAAATGTAATTTATATTCTTATGCTTTTAGAGTTCCTCTAAATGCTATAAGCTATTATCTCAGAGAAAATAACCAGGTCTTTTACAATAACAGGGTTTAATAAGAGGGCTTATGTTTTTCCTCAAAGAATATAGCTAGTGAATATCAAATGTCAACAGCTGGTCTGCAAGATATCAAGACAAAAAGGAGAAACAAAGACGACAGTACAAATGCACTACTAACGGTGAAGTCTGGTGGGTTTAAGATCTAAATGGAAGATGTGTTCCTATGATCCATACTTCATGGGGTATATTTCTTAAAACAGTGACCTAAAATGCTTCTACCTGTGTTTTTATTATGCTCTAAAATTCCAAACCCTCCAGTTTCAAAGACAGAGAAATTAAATATATTGAAAGTTTATGTTATAGATACTTTAAAAAAAAAGTTTTCCCTGAAGGAATGGGGTTCACCTCATAACTTCTGGATTCTACTAATACTATTAAGTGCAGAATGAAATTATTAGTGACAGGTTCATTAGATTACCTCCTTCAAATCACTAAAGCTTCCTAGAACCATAAAGCAGTCATTATAAATGCAATAATGACAAGTGACTTTTTATTACATAAATTAATGATAAGACTAAAAGTTATTTTACATACAATCTGATGGTGTTAATTATTAAAGATAAGTTGTACATTATCTTTGCTTTGGATAAAAATAAGTATATCTAAGAAGATTCTTGGTATGTTCCTAATATAGAGGGAAGAAGTAGCCTTTTCACTACTGAAAATGATGGAATTAATAAGCATTTCTGGCTTTCTCCATTATAAAATGACAAGTAAATCTTCAGGTTCATAATTATCAACCATACTGTGACTTATTTAATTTATTTATCTAGGCAGTTCAGATTCTTAATTTGAAATTAATATCATTCCAGCAAGAAAGTATTGAGAGCAATGTTAAATCCTAATTCTTCTGACAGATAATGGAAGACCTTTAATACTGTTTCATGAAGAGGTTTGGAATCTCATCAGAAACACTAGTCTTAATCTTCTGAAAATTTTAGCACACAATTCTTCCATATCATTTATCCGGATCCATGGACTTACCTGGTCTTGATGTCTAATAATTGACCCAAGAGCCAAATTCATACCTGAATAAGTTAAATAATTAAATAGATTCAAGTAGATAAGAGATAAAAATTCAAAATCTTCAAAAATGATAATAATTTGAGAAACCACAAGTTAAAATATCTAAACAGAGATTTTTCTAACCCTACCTCCCTGGTCCTAGCCCAGTATAAGGCCCAGGGAAGCTAGAAGGCTACTGAAGTGGGGAGCAGAGGTACACAGGCTGAGTGTTCCTAAGGAGAAGCAGTATTCCTGTGAAATGGGGGATCAGCACAATATCAATATTCACTACGGTAAAAGTATTTTAAAATTCATTGAATTTGCAAACTGCCATTTGAAAATTCAAGAAAGATTTCCTTACAAACAAGCTATTATAAAAATACAAGTTATAAAAAAAAGAACAAAGAGTTATTTGGGTGCATTTGAGATGACAATTTTTCTTCTATGAAAGTAAATGCCATACAAAACTAAATAGTTAGTCTGGTTCCTTCTTCCAGTTAGTATTTAAAGGATTTAGTTCGAAAAACCTTGAATGTCAGTGATATTAGCTAACAAGAAGTAGTCTTTTTTTAAGTTGTTTTCTTTTCTGATTTTCAATTAACAAGCCTTTGTTTTTCTCTCCCTTCTACCTCTCCACCTAAAGAAAAACAAAACAAAATAAAACCCTTATAACAAAGCACCGGGCCTGGAGTCAGGAAGACCTGGGTTCAAACCCGGCCTCAGATACTAGCTATGTGACCCTGGACAACTCACTTAAACCTGTTTGCCTGTTTTGTAAAAATGAGCTAGAGAAGAAAATGGCAAACTACTCCAGTATCTTTGCCAAGAAATCTTCAAATGGGGTCACAGAGTCAAATATGACTGCAACATCTGTGAACAGTCAAGCAAAACCAAGTCCCACACTATGTCAAAAAATGTGTAACTCATTAGGCATATTTAGATGCTTACCTCTCTGGGAGAAAGTGAGTAACATTCTTCAACATCAGTATTCTGGAATCATCGTTGATCCTTGTATTCAAAAAGTTCTTCAGTCTCCAAAGTTCTTTTGTTTTTACAATGTTATTGTGTAATTTGTTCTCCTAACTTCACTTTGTATCCATTCATAAAAGTCTTCTCAGATTTCTCTGAAACTTTTCCTTTCCTCATTCTTATAGCACAAAATTATTCCATTACATTTATATATCTTAATTTATTCAGCCATTCCCCAGTTGATGGGTACCTTTTTAGTTTGCCGTTCATTGCCACCACAAAAGAGCTGCCATAAATACTTTTGTACATGAGTCCTTTTCTCTCTCTTTTTTTTAATCTCTTTGGAATATAGAGGCCTAGTGGTGATATTGAAGGTCAAAGAGTATAGTAATATACTATAATAATATAGTTCAGTAACATCTTGGGTACAGTTCCAGATTAGCTGAACAAATTCACAACTCCACCAACACTGCACTAATGTGCCTCTCCAACATATGTCATTTTCCTTTTTATCATCTTTGACAATCTGATGGTATGAGGTGGGATCCCAAAGATGCTTTGGTTTGAATATCTCTAATCATTAATGACTTAGAGAATTTTTTCATAAGTCTATTGATAATAGCCTACCTCCCTTTGAGAACTGCCTATTCATATTCTTCAACCATATATGATCTAGTCTCAAAATGATATTTCAATAACTGGAGTAAGAAAACGAAATTTTTCATCTTTAACAGACGGAAGTTCACCTCTCAAAATAGAAAAATGAAAAATATTCAAAATAATTACTTGAAACATTCTTAGAACTTCTTCAAAACTCCAAATGGTCATCTAAGTATATCTATGCTATCCAGTTATGATTTTAAGTATTAAATAATAAACACATTAGAAATCTCTATTTTAAAGAGAAGTACCCTGCCAAAAGCCAGGGGATGCCATTTCAATTCCATCAACATTTCTCATTTGCTACTTTTTAATGGAACTTAAAAAAAAACAAAACATGGAAGCATGAAAAAATTATAGTAAAGCACTCAGGTCAGGCTAAATAGATTTGTCATTCCATAGAAGAGATAAGGCATACAAAGTAGCTGGGTGTCAAATAAAAATGCAACTTTCTTGGACTGAAGGAAAATTTCTTCAATATTAGTTTTCCTCTTATTTTGAGAAATTTTTTGTTTGCCTTCTTCTTAAGTTACATCCTCCCCAAGCACAAATTAACTAACCTTTTTTTCAGAGTATCTTAAAAATTGTCAAATAGAAGATATATCTTAAAATGAGTTCACCAGTCAATTGTATAAAAATTAATTTAACATACAAGTAGGTGAGCTTCTGGAGCTTAGTGAGACTGTCTCATTTTCATTATTACATCCCTGGACCCCCTGGCACTTTTCCTGCAATGTATTAGGAGCTTAATAAATAAATGCTAGTTGATAGACTGGTTGATATATAACCTGCCTGCTACATTTCAGGCATTATACGAGGGAAAGAGGGACACAAAAACTAGAAATAAAAGTCTATGTCTTTACATAGTTTATAAGACAATACAATGAGAGGAATAAGACATGTATACAACTATAATAAAAAGCAAAATATCAGTGTAAAGGAAAAATACCATAATATTCTCATAAGAAATTGGAGGAGGTAAAGGATCCCTTTCAGCTGGAGAAATTCAGGGAAGATTTTATGGACTTGATGATGCTTGAACTGGAACTCAAAGGAAAGGAAAGAAAGGCAAGTCCATTCTTAAACCATAGGAGAATTAATCAACAAACATTTATTTAGTATCTTATTTGTGTAAAGCACTTCTCAAGGTACTAAAGATACAAAGACAAAAGTAACATAGACCTTGTCTTCAAGGTCCTTACATTCCATTAAGGGAGTCAATTTAAAGATTTATGCAAAATAAATAGGAGGTAATTTTGGGGGGTTGAGAGGGAGAGATTAAAAATTGGAGGGGGAGAGAAATACTTTCTAAGATAAAACCAAGAGGTAAATCATCCATCTATTCTGTGGACATCAAATTTTGTCTAGCTATTAGAAAAACAAAAATTCATTTTAAAGTGTTCTGTTAAAACTGAAAAGCATTTTCAAAATGTGGACAATTTCTTCCCTTTATATCTATTTATGATTTACCTCCTCTCTCTCTACAATATATTGCTAGTCTATAAAAAGCTAACAAATAGTGTAATTATTTCCCATTTTTAAAAAGTACCAAGATGATAAGCCAGGAAATTTTAATTTTGTTTTCTCTTTTTTTCATTTTTCCTTCCTATAAAACCCATGGGAAGAAACTACGAAATTCAGTTCTAAGTGGTACCCAGAGAAGCAGCATAGGCATACACTGTTGAATACCATTGGTACCAACAGTTGTACCAGTCTAGCATATCTTGAAAAAAAATATATTACTTAGGGGTTTGTTATATTAGGTAGTCAGAAGTATGGAGGAAGGAGAAACTTATGACTATATGTGCTAACTTTTTTTCCTCCACAAGCAGAATCTATATTAGATATGATCACTTCCAAATTCTGAAGTTATGATGTCAGAGAACTATGACCAAAGGATCCCGAAAGCATCCTCCTTTGAAAACTATTCATCTTCAGCATTTCTGCTGAAGCTACTTCATGAAAGAATCAATGATGACAATGATTTGATGATCCTATGTACTACTCCCCTTTGAACAGATTCTGACCAAAAAACCTCCAATCTGTATTCCAAGGAATCAAAACTCTAAGGGACACAGAGCCACCAATCTGGTACCAATTACCAACGGTATGAGAAAGTAACCCACTTGAAATCAGTTGAGATTTTGAACAATGAATTTAAGAATAATGGAGAAAATACTTCGACAGGTTTCTCTTCATTGGAAGGGTATAAAAATGTTCCAGATGACCTAACTATGACCAGAAGCATAGCAGTCAAGAAAGATAACTGAGAGGCAATAAAATAATGGCTTATACTTCAAGTAGTCTCACAAATATTTCAGAAATGTACTTGCCTTAACAAGCAGGCTTTTAAGCTATAAGAGAGTAACACACACCAGTTTTTAGTTTGCAAAGCCCCTTTAACCTGACATCTAGGCAGAAATCTGAGAGTCTGGTATCTCTAAGACTGAGTCTTTATATATTTTTTCCACTCAAAATCCATTTTAGCTTGCTTATCTATCCCAACCAAATACCATGTTTGTACAATATTCAACTTATAAGGTCACATATTTATCATTAAATTGACCTTTATCAAGACTCTACAACAGTAAAAAGTCTAAGTGCTCCTGAAGCTTTTGGCAAATTATCATCAAATCACTTTGAACAGTAAATCATCTGCCTCTTAGCAAAGCAGATTAACTCTAAAAAAGATCTCTCTCTCCCTCTCTCTCTCTCTCTCTCTCTGTCTGTCTCTCTCTCCCTCCCTCTCCCTTTTCCTGTTCCTCTCCCTCTCCTTCACTCCTTCAACCTATTAAAGGACATATGACAGCTCAAATCACTTTTAAGTATCTTCAACTCCCTTCTGGCAATGGATTTTCTCTCTAAAACTTCTAGGTCAAAAGACTTTCCCCTATGTAAGCACAGATTGCCTTGAATCACTTTGCTTCAAAGAAGGCTCAACACAAGACAGACTGGACTAGCACTGCTCTGACATTAAACCCCTCCCCAGCTTCCTGCACCTTTGGAATAGAGGGGGCTACTTAATTCAAGCAAAGAAACTTCAAGGAGTTGGCACATGGCCACATTTATACTCAGTTGACTTTTGGACCAAGGTAATCCTTCTTAAGGAAATTTAGCTATTACTACCTAAAGAAGAGATACTTTATCTTCATATAGTTATCCATTTATTATAATAATTTTCAGAATTCACATTTCGATTTTATTCTTTCAAGAATGGTAGAAACCTCAGGCTGCTTCAAAATATTCCAAGAAAGGATTTAAAAAACAAACAAACAAGCTACTATAGGGAGTAGTAGTGCTAAGGGGGGAAGGGAAATCAATAAGCATTCATTAAGTGCCTACTATGTGCCATGTTAGAGATGCACTTGACACACAAAAAGGTATGAAAGAAAATTTATTAAAATGGAGTTCAGAGGAGGGAGGACCTTTTATATTCATCCCCTTGAATGAACGGATAGTTTCCAGTAAGGCTACCAGAAGACTACAAGTTCAGAATAATGGAAGCTTCTTACAGTGTTCCAAATTCTGGATCTCCTGCGCCATCAACCCCTGGCCATGTGACTTTCTGTTCTCCTCTCTGATAAGTTTTCCCTCAAACAGTTCATCGAGCCTTTGCACAAGTTTCTGACCTTTACCTAACCAAAGTAGGTCACAACTCTGATCACCCAAAACTGTGGAAACAGAACTTCTTATTTCCCACAGCCAGACACTGTACTAAGTACTTTACAAATATGATGTCTTGAGCATGTAGGAGAGAGCAGAATTTAAGTTCTTTAAAGGCAGGAAGTGTTCAGATTTTCTCTTTGAATCCTCAGCATCTCACTCAGTCCTTATGTAAAGCAGGTGTTTAACAAATGCGTTAGCTTGAAATGATAATAAAATAACAGAATTAGAGCTACAAGGGAAACTTGAACAACAGCTTATCCAAACCACCATTTTGGTTTTTTTTAAGTAAAAATTTTACAATGTCTACTGATGAATCACAATATTTGCAATCTACCCTCCCCTCCAGACTAAACTTTCCATTGTAACAAAAAAAAAAAATCAAGCAAAAAATTATCTAGAGTTTAGCCCCACTTGCCAATGTTTACAATACTCTCATAATGCTTTGATAGCCTTGGGGTATATGTCCATAACACAGGGTCAAAAGTTATGTAAAGTTTTGACACTTTTCTTACATAATTTTCAACAGAAACCCAGGTGAGCTAGATCACCATACAGGTCCACTAGAGTGCAGAAAAGCATCTACCTTCCCACTAACACTAGGACCCTATTTTTTCATCTTTGCTATCATGAGATGAAATCTCATATTAGTTTTCATTTGTTTCTCTTACTATTCACAATCTGACATATTTTCATGTGATATTTATAGTTTGCAATTCCTGTGAAAACACTTTGTTCATATCACTTGACCTCTTACCTGTAAGGGAATGCCTCTTGGTAATACACATTCGTGTCAATTCCCTACATACTTTGAATATTAACTTTTACCAGTGATATGTGATACACTTCATCATTTTTTTTTAAATCTTATTTTCACTGATTTTATTCATGGAAAAAGCTTTTTAATTTTACGTATTCAAAACTATGTATTTTATCTTTTATGATCTCTACTCCTCTTTTTTCTAAGATGTTCTCCTCTCCTCCCCCACCCCCTGCCCCGCTTACTTATGAAAGGTACCTAAATCATTCTACTGTGCTTCATGGTGTGACATATTCAAATTGTGTATCCACTGAATTTATTATATATGGCCAATTCACAAGTATTTATTAACTAGGCATTAAATTAGGTTTGGGGGATAAAAAGATAAAAATGAAACAGTCCCTAATCTCAAGGAACTTACATGGAGAGGTAAAGTTAGACAACAAGATGATGGTCTAGAATGTGTTGTTAAAGACAAGTTTCATGCTTCTGGGCTCAGCACATTTGCAGAGACTAGAACAGACTCCTTCCTCAGCTCTGCCCACTGAAATCTCTCTTCCTCAAGGCCCAACTTAGGTGCCATGTCCTCCATTTTGCCTTTCCCAATCCCCTAATCATGATTTATTTTCCACTTTGGATCTCATAGAACATTTCATTTCACTTTTTGTGAATTATTTTTCATTACATGTATTTGTGTATGTATCATATCTCATTGATAGAAAGTAAGCTCTATCAGAGCCATTACAGTTTTGTTTTATCCCTTTATCTCTCCTAGCATTGTTAACACCCATGAACAACTGTCCAAAAGCCATGAAAGGGACCTACAGGTTTCAAAAAAACAAAAACCAAAAAAGATTAATTATGGTTATTATGAATGTTACTGCGAGTCATCTGTGAAACCTTGTGTATTATATAGCATTGAATGGCTAGGGGCAACTAGGTGACCCAGTGAATAGAACACTGGCTTGGAGTCAGGAAGACTCCTCTTCCTAAATTCATATTCAGCCTCAGACACTTACTAGCTGTGTGATCCTGGGCAAGTCACTTCACCCTATTTGCCACAGTTTTTCATCTATAAAATGAGCTGGAGAAGGAAATGGCAAACAAACCACGCCAGTATCTTTGCCAAGAAAACTCCAAATGAGGTCACAAAAATGAAGTATAACAGCAACAAATAGCTAGTTAACTAAATAAGGGCCCGACCCTCTCATTAAGATATCTACTGATATAAAAGTAGAGGGAAAATTTTGATATAAATTAGGGGACTTTCTTATCACATAAAAATGGGAGGTAGCAATTACACTTCAGTAGAGAAATAACTGAGGCAGCTAAGTGGGCTCTATGAATAGAGTACTGGGTCTAAAATCACCTGAGTTTAAATGTGGCCAAAGACACTAGCTGTGTGGCCCTGGGCAAGTCATTTAACCCATTTGTCTACATCCGCTAAAGAAGGAAATGGCAAAGCACTCCAGTATCTTTGCCAAGAAAAAACCCCATGGACAGTATGATTCATAGGGTTGAAAGAACTGGACATGATTGAACCTGAGAAATAACTACCAAATTATAAATGTCCCCAAGAAAAATGTTTAAAATACTAATTGTTTGCCAAATAATAAAATTAAATTTTTTCCTGTCCCTAATGTAAATTCTACTTAATCACAATTCCTCACACATTCTAACAGTCATTATCTCCTTATCTCTTTCCCAAAATTAGGCCACCACATAATTAGCAGTCACACAGGCTACAGCAAAGAGGCTTTTTATAAAAGTCAGAGAATTCAAATAACATGATTATAAAATATATTGCTAGTTTGAGCAAGCCCTGGCGAACTGGGTTGGAAAAATGGAAAATAACAAAATGACACAGTAAGCTTCAAAGTTATTAGAAAGGAAAAAGCACAAAGGGGGAAAAAAAGCAGTGATGTTTTAAAAGTAAGTTTTCCTCAAGTCATTCATGAAGAAAAAATTCAATCCCACTACAAATATACCTACAAATTTGCAGCATTTTTTCTCCCCTTCTGACAAAGACATACACACTTTAAGCCCAAGGCACTCTTAAAAGAAGATCCCACCAAACTTTAATTTCCTTCTCCTTTAGCTATTGTAACGAAGTTCTTCTAAATATTTACCCTTCCCAGATGACTGAAATAGGATAAGGCGTTCCTTTGTAGTGCAGATGATTGTTGCAGACTTCTAGTAATAAGGAGAAATTCTCACGCCAACAGGGAGTGGAAATGAATTTTGAAGTGGAAGCTCAGAAGATGAAATAAAGTAAATCATTAAATGAAATAATCATTAAAATATTCAAGTTGAAAGATAATGTGATTGTTCTATGTAATACAAAAATTCTATTCCTCTCTTGGTAGGAAATTATTATGGACTAATGGGCTGTAATGAAAAGATAAAGAAAATTTTAAGCTTTCATGTTTCTATTTTAGTTGCAAATCAAATCAAAGAATTTATTACATAAAATCACTAGCAAGGAATTTTTTTCTTTTAAAATTTGGATAATTCTACCTCAAAAATAAATTTAATAATTACTGAAACTCCATCCAGGACTCACACCATAAAATTCTCAAATGAAGATGAGTATCAGCCCAATTATCTGAATTTAGGACAGGATAGGCAGCATTTCTTGCCAATATGATGGACATATGATCTACATGTACATACACAAACATACACAAACTCTTGACAACCATTATTTTTTCCAGTTCTTCCCAGAAGAGGGCTTTTTCATATTCAAAACTAAAAGAGAACACGAATATTTCTAACTTTGCAATACCAAAACAAAAATGAACTATGGAAGGTGTAAACTGTGACCAGTTTTCTATATAACCAGTACATAGTCTCCATTCTAATGCCTGAAAGCCTTGCCAGGAGATCCATTAAGGAAACTGAAAAGGAAAATGAGCCTTCTCTTTTTTCAAGGTTGCAACAAAAATAGCAGAGGGGAAGACAATGTTTCAAAAATCATTTATCTGCACATCCTGCGCATGTATTTGAAAATAATCCCAGTGAATAATTACCTGAAATAGAAAGTCCTGCAGAAGCAACAGCTTTACTATACAACTGATATGTCCAACTTCAATAGAATATATAACCCAAGATATTGTTGGGCTCCAAAATTTTTTCAAAGTGATATTAAAGTAAAACTTTCTAAATACATAATTTTTCAATTCAATTAAATGTGTCTGTTTTGTGTATTCTGCCAGAAAGAGATGAATGGGGAAGGGAAATTGCATTTTGAGATGATCTATAAAATCTTAGACTTGTTCCTAACCCCTTGGGTAGAGCAATACTTAATACAAACCAGTAAGCTTTGAAAGGACCATGACAAGGAGGAAGTATTACAGTCACTATGGTTCTTCACTGCCACTGCAATCAGCCAAAGCAGTCAGGTGAAACACTCTTCAATAGATCATTAAGTAAAATATCTTCTCCTTATCGTTCCTTTCTCTGAAAATATTAGCAGATTTCCATATTTCCAGGGATCCACAGATCACATCTCATTCATACCCTCCTTAAGTGACTGGAGTATTCCTTTTTCTGATCAGATCACAGGATCATAGATTTAAAACTAGAAGGCATCTTGGTGGTCATCAGTCCAACCCTTCATTTCACAGATGAGGAAACTGAGTCCAAAAGAGATTATGTGACTTATCCTGGGTCATATAGCTAGTAAGTAGCAGAGTCAGGATTAAACACAGCAAGCTGTTCCTGATTCCAAATCCAGTATCTATCTACTTTTCCATGTTGATTCATCATCCTAGTTAAGATCCCTTATATCACTTCTCATATATAGGTCATAACTTAAAATGTACTTGACAGCCTACTTGTACTCATCCCATATATCTCTCCATTGCCCTTGGCGTCACATACAATTTTGATTCTTCAGAGACTATAATACTCCAGGGCTTACCACAATATAGCATTACCAGAATAGTGGTAGTTTTTTGTTAAATATCAGTCTGATGATCCCAATCTGCTCCCTGAACTATTGGCATATGCGCACACACACACACAGATAGATAGATACACATATACATGTATGTATATACACATGCACATATATAGGAGCAGCTAATTAGGTGCAGGGAACAGAGTACCAGGCCTACAGATAGGAACACCTGAGTGCAAATCCAGTCTCAGACAATTACTAACTGTGTGATCCTCAAAAAGTCACTTAACCTCTGTTTACTTCAGTTTCCTCATCTATAGAAAGCATTTAGTACAGAGGATGGCACACAGTATACATTATTTAACTGTTAGCTGCTATTATTATCATTATTGGCAGATAAATATATACACACACATGTGCAATATACATACATATACACATAATACATACATATATACACAGACATACAGGGTATCCAAAAGTCTTACTGCAGTTTTAAGATTTAATGGTTTAAAAAGCTTAGAGCTGCACTAAGACTTCTGAGACTCCCTAAAGAGATAGGTAGATAGATTTATACAGAGGAGAAAGAGAGAAAACATTGGTATAGATACACACATATTGTATGTAAGTGCAGTACTGGGATAAGTCCTCAACCTTTACATATTTCCTTTGCTAAATATTGCTACTTATATGCTCTATAAGCAAGGCCATTTCTTCAACTCTGAACCTTCATCAATAATTCAAAGAGGAAAATGGGAATTAAAATTTATAAATGTTCACTTAATATCATTTTAATTTATATCCTTATTGCCAATGAAAGAGGAAAGTGGAGTATTTAAACTCAGTCTTCAATAACTGTGCTGGCTGCTTCATCACCACAGGACAAATTGTTCCTTGAGACAGGTGAGACAGTAACTAACTAAGTCTTTTAAAACCTATAACACATTCATAAGCTGCCTCCTGGAAGAGAATCCTCCCTCAGTAGACTAACTTCAGTATAAACTCTTATAGTTTCTAATCTCTGACAGACCAGATCCTTAATTACTTAGAAGGCCAAAACAAAATAAAACAAAAAACCAACCAAACAAAAAAATCCACTAAGCTGACAAATAAACATCATCTACTAATTAAAGTGCTTCCTTAGTTTAAACTCCCCCCCAAAAGCAAATTTTTAGCTTTTAATCTCTTCATGTATGAAAATATAACACCTTAATACTGGTGGGTGGAATTGGCTTCTAAGAAAATTTGCAATTCTTCAGAAATCCAGTTTTTTTCCCTGAAATACCCTCTTATTACAATGAGACAGCTTCTCTACAGTTTTTTTAAAGGATTAAAAAGGGACAATTTGAACTTCTTATTTTCAAATAAAGTACAAAGCAAATGAAACAGGATGTGTCTATGAGGTTTAAGCATATTCTATCTAAATGACACTTGGTTTGTGTAAGTATTAATCTCTCAAACCAGGAACAGAATAAATATTATTGCTCACTCCCATCCTTTCTTCAACTCACCAATAAAGCCAACAGAATATGGAGAAAAAATACCAGTGCATGTTCTGAATACTTCAATATTCTGTTAGTTGGTCTTCCTGCCTCAAGTCTCTCCCTCCATCCTCCATTCAACTGCCAAAGTGATTTTCCAGAATCATAGATCTGACCATGTTACCTCCCTTTACAAACTCCTGTTTAGTAGTTTTTCAATCATGTCTGACTCTTGTCAAGAAAACCCTTTTCTTGACAAAGATTCTAGAGTAGTTTGCCATTTCCTTCTCTAACTCATTTTATAGATGAGGAAACTGAGGCAAACAGGATTAAGTGACTTGCCCAGGGTCACACAGGTTAAGCATCGTGGCTGGAGAAATCTTCCTAACTCCAGACTCTGCACTCTATTCACTGCGCTACCCAGCTGCTTCAAACCCTAGAGGTTCCCTATTACCTTCAGTATCAAACAGAAAAATCCTCTTCTGGGCTTTTAAAGCCTTTGATCACACGAACCCTTCCTCTCTTTCAAATCTTATATGTCACTCTCTTCCACATACTCTATAAACCAGACACTGATCTTCTTTCCATTCTTCCAACACAAGACTGTATCTCCCCACTATGCCTTCTCACTAGCTGTGCCCCCATGCTGAGAATGCTTTGCCTCCTTACCTCTGCCTCCTGGCTTCCTTCAAGACTAAGTTCAAATTCCACTTTCCACAAGAAGTCTTTCCTGAGGGTTGTTATACCACTATAGTGTCTTACCTATGAGACCCGCCCCCCTCCCATTCACACTGTATGCATCTTGTATGTCTATGGTTGCTTACATATCTCACACATTAGAATGTGAAACCCCTGAGGGTGAAGACCATATTTTTGCCCTTCCTTGTATTCCCCACTCTTAGCACAGTGCCTAACACTATAAACACTTAATAAATGCATATTGTTGTTGATGAAGATGATGATGCATCTGGGGCACCCCTCCCCATTTCATTACATTCCTCAGACATTCCTTGAAACTGGCTCAGAAGTCTCAATACGGATTTGTAGAAGGCAGCGAAAAATGTACACGTTCCAAGGACCAGGCCCCATTATATTAGTGATGCATTACACTACCCTGTATTTGTTTGCATTTATTCGTTATATATTTATATGTTCTTTTGGTCTTCCTTAGTAGAATAAAAGCTTCTTAGGGCTGATTCATTGTATTTGAATTTTTAGTGCTTAATCACAGTACCCAGCACATAATAGGCTCACAATAAATATTTACTGATTGATTAGAATACTATTTTCTACCTAAACTGATTTACTTATTCAGTGCCGTACCAATCAAACTATCAAGAATTATTTTATAGAGCCCAAAACAATGATAACAAAATTCATCTAGAACAACAGGTCAAGAATATCAAG
The DNA here is from genome assembly GCF_028372415.1 of Notamacropus eugenii. Lineage (NCBI taxonomy): Eukaryota > Metazoa > Chordata > Mammalia > Diprotodontia > Macropodidae > Notamacropus > Notamacropus eugenii. The sequence goes on from NC_092873.1 coordinate 413,759,003, forward strand.
GGAATCAAAAAAAAATGTGAAGGAAGGCAGCTTAGCAGTACTAGATTTCAAACTAAGTTGCAAAGCAGTGGTCATCAAAACAATCTGGTATTGGCTAAGAAACAGAATGTTAATCAGTGGAAAAAATTAGATAACACTATACACAGTAGCAGATGACCACAGTAATTCAATGTTCGATAAACTAAGTTTTAAGAGCAAGACTCATCATTTGACAAAAACTGCTGAGAAAACTAGAAAGCAATTTGGCTACAACTAGGCACAGACCACATCTCATACCATATGCCAAAGTTAAAACAGGTACTTTTTTAGATATAAAGGGTGATATCATAAGTAAATTAGGGGAGCATGGGAAAATGTACCTATCAGTTTTATGGAAAAGGGAAGAGTTTGTGACCAAATAAAAGAAGATCATAGTTAGAAAAATGGATAAATTAAAAAGGTTTTGCACAAACAAAACCAATGCAATAAAAGTAGGAAGGAGGGGGATTTACAGGAAGTTTTTCTGATAAAAGTCTCATTTCTCAAATGCATAGAGAACTGAGACAAATTTATAAAAATAAAAACTATTCCCTGTCTGATAAATGATCAAAGGATATGAAGAGACAGTTTTCAGGGGAAAAAAATAAAAGCTATCTACAGTAATATGGAAAAGATGCTTGAAATCATTAATAATTAGAGAAATGAAAATGAAAACAGCTTGGGGTACCACTTCAGACCTAGCAGATTGGCTAACAATATAGAAAATGAAAATTATAAATGCTGGAGGGATGTAGAAAAATAGGAAAATTAATTCACTACTGGTAGAATTGTGATCTGATCCATCCATTCTAGAGAACTATTTGAAACTATGCCCAAAGGGCTATAAAACTATGCATACCTTTTGACCCATAAATACCATTACTAGGTCTGTATCCCAAAGAGATCAAAGGAAAAGGAAAAGGATCTATATGTACAAAAATATTTTAAGTTTTTTTTTTCTGGTGGCAAAGAACTGGAAATTGAGAGGATGCCTATCAGCTGAGAAATGACTGAAAAAAATGTGACATATTATTGTGCTATAAGAAATGTTGAGCAGGATGGCTTTGGAAAAAACCTGGAAAACTTATGTGAACTGATGCAAAGTGAAGTGAGTAGAACCAGGAGAATATTGTACACAGTAACAGTATATTATTCAGAATTGAACAGAATATCGTTCAACTGTGAAACTGACTCATTCAATATTCACATTAACTATTTCTGTAATAAGTGCCTAATACATGAAGGAGAACAACAAAGGAGAACAATTTATATAATAATAACAACACTGTAAAGATAAACATCTTTGAAAGACTTAAGAACACTGATCAGAAAGGACTATGATGAAACAAGCTACTCATTTCTTGTGAGAGATTTGATGGCCTCAGAGTGCCGACTGAGATTTATTTGTATATTATCAATGTGAAAATTTGTTTTGCTCTATAAATATTTGTTAAAAGGGGCTTGTTTTTCTATGTGTAATGGAGGGAGACAAAACCCATAAATTCTTGTTGTTTTGTTAATTGTTAATTAATTTTGCCAATTTAATTAAATTTTTAAGAAAAACAAATGCTTAATGTAGAAAGGGTCATACTTAATAGCAGTTCTCAATATTTTGTTCTTCTCTTCTACTTCATTTTATGACCCTAAGCTGTAACTTTCTTTCCAAAACTCATACATACATCTTGTAACACTGAAACTGTAGACTAAAGAATTCGCTTCTAAGAATTGTACACAATTTTATAATTTAACTTACCACACACAACTCCATAAGCTACCATTTTTTCTGTGTGGTTTAGTGTAAAACTTTCTTTTCCAGCTCCCAGCTAAATTTGTGTTTTCTTTTGACACATCACTTAACTAATTTCCACTTAAAGTCATGATAAATTATAATAGGTAAAATGCCAATGGCCATATTTCTACATCATTTAAAAATACTTCAACAATCTCCTATAGGAGCACCCATACAAATTTCAGTTACATTCAAGTTGAATCTCTAACTGAATGTCAGTCAAAAAAATTAGAGTATTCCATTTTTCTCCATAGTTGCTGTTATATGTATTTGAGGGTGGAAGGTGAAGAGGTAATAGAGGAAAGATAATTCATAGAACAAACCAATTAGACCTTAAAGTGATTGTAGGGTTTTAGATCGCAGGCTCAGTCTTATGCAAGCTTTGGTAGCAATTCAGAAAGAATAATTTTGTTTACAATTTGGTTATTTTGAATCTGTCATCTAAGTTGTACACCTAATATAGAATGAGTAAATGCCTTTGGAGGGGGAATAGTTTAATAACTCTTGAATATTAAAATAAAAGTATGCATAAATATGACAGAAAACCACTAAATAGATTAGAAGTCCTTAATTTATTTCAGTCTACATGTGTATAGTTTACAAATACATTGATATTTTAATTGATTTCTTCATGCAGTTTTTTTATTCTAGTTTTAAATTTGTGTGTGGAAAACAGCTGCATTAGTGATTACGTTAAACATGTGGATAAGAACACGTTGGTAAATTTTATTTTGAGAAAACTTTTTCTTTGATCAGTTTCCATGGTAAAAACTCTTGAACACCTAAGGCATCACATAACCTTAGATAGTTACAAAGGTGTCTACATGTTATTTGGAGTCTTATGTGCTTTTATGACTTCTGAAAAGTCATATAAATTCCAGGAGGTTATTCAGATTCCCACCCCTAAGCAAAAACTATAAACGTATTGGAAATAATTGATGCTTTGGCAAAAAGAAAAGTAAGATGAGTATTAATTAAACCAAGGGCATTATGAAGATTTATTAGTGTGTCTTAAGTTTGGAACCATATTTAATCTTACTTTGGCTAAAATATCAATGTTTATGACCTTATTGCTAAATGGGATATTTTCTAAAGTCAAACAGGGATACAAGGTGCTTACATCTATGAAGTACTAAATCAAGAATCTGGTTGCTGTAACTTTGAGGGTGGGGAAAGGTGATTATAAATCATCTATTACAGCCACAGTTCATGATAACTAAATTCAAGAATCTGCCCAATGTAATTCATTGCTGTGGAGTTACACCACCATGGAACTGGTCAGCAGTCAGACCTTTGAACATTTGTTGTTATAGTGGAAACTATTTTAACTAACTTTACCCTTTACTGAGTTCATCCAAATTACAAGTCAAGAAGAATAATAAGGGGGAAAATTGCCCCATAAGACTAGGACTCTGTGACTTAGCTTCCAAAGTACTTCATCTCATGGGATTTTTAGCAGAAGTAAAATGTAACATATAAGGGGCAGTAACATGCAGAAATTTTGACTCAATGTTTCCCAATGGTTGCGGAAGAAAAGAAAAACAGAAAAATGGAAATACAGAGGGATACCTTGCATAAATATTTGTCATGAGGAAGGATAAAAGCTTGAAGATGACTATCCATAGGTGATATTAAAATGTAATTTTATTATACCAGAGTTAATTCACACCTCCCTATTTCCTAATTGCTCCTAACTTATTCTCTGCCTTTATGGAGCTTATAGTCTAGTGACTATAAACCACAGACACAAATAAATATAATGGATGGTAGCATTCAAAGAGAAACACACAAAATGCTTGCTTAGTTCAGAGGAAAGAAAATTCAGTTTCAGTCGAGGAAGTGGTCCCTCGACCCTAAGGAAATTAAATTCTATAATAGGAGGAAACAACAAATACAAGGGAATGGTGGGCAGGAAAGTATAGGAGCTTGAAGTCTGGAAATTCACAGTGATGGTGAATTGACCATAGGGCAGCTGAAGAGAGGATAGTCTCTTTTCAAAAGCAATGGTCATAGTATTGATTTAATTTCTGTGCTTGAAGAAGGAGGTGAAAAGGAAGGGAGGGGAACACTTGCAGCAAGCCTAATGGCAAGATAGCTAGAGTAGGCAATTAAATGGGACATGGAGCACAGACAGGTCAGGGGCCAACTAGATAGAGTGGACTACATAAATTTCCATTCACTTTCTTATCAATCAGGAGGATTTAACCCCAGGGCAATAATTCCAAAGCTAAATAAATTAACTTCACCAAGGATCAAGGACCAGGACATGGTTTCCAGAGGTCTGGGTTCAGTGGTGCTATTCCAGGTGAAGAGGAGAAAGGTGGTAAAAGGGCTGACAGAAATATGGCCAGTGTGGTGGAGTAGGTAAGATGTGAAGCATGTTGTTGGGCCAGTGATTAGGTTGTATAAGTTTGCACTGATTGTATCATTAATGAAGAAAGCTAATTCCCACAAGAGGAACTCCAAATTTGAATGAATTCACTTCTCTAGCGACAGGGAACATATTTCCTGGAGGTCTGGTCTGGTGGGTACTGTTCCAGGTTGGGAGAAGAGGCATTACATCAAGACTAATGGCAAGATAGCTAGAATTCAAGAGACCTGGTGGTCTGAGCAGGACTGGACTCAGTCCCATCTCCTGGTAGTTTAGGTTCAATACTGGAATAAAATGAGATACTCCTAGTTCATTCAACAGTTAAAAAAAGGAGATTTACTTAGCCATAGCATGAGAAGTTACCATTTCCTAAGTAATTTAATATAAATCAATTGCCACAATAAGGAGGCAAAAAAGGAGCCTAAAAACCACCTCAATCAGCAAATATTCAATCTCTTTGCCCAGCAGAAACATATGATGGCAAACAGCAACACTGATTTAGAATATAAACTCATTTTTAAAATCTTAATGGGGGGATAATGGAAAATTATATAACCTCATAAAATTCCCGAAAGAAATAGAAAATAAGTTTACAAAAATCATGGTAAGAGATTCCACTAAGCATAATCATCTGAGGTACTTGAGGATAAGGCTGGGAAGAAGAGAACAAATGGATAAAAACGGAAAAGATTTGTGAAGATCAATATAGCAAACTGTTTTCTTCATCAATGATAGGAGAGCCCGTTAGTATATGATGTAATGTCATAGATCCAAATATGATACATGAGGAAGTAAAAATAAAGCAGTAAATAAAACAAGAGTGGGAAAAATAGCCATACTAGACCAAGTTTACACAGAGATTTGTATTGGAAGTGACACGATTTTGAAAGCATTGAGAAACAAATTCTTAAAGTATCTCAAAGAGTTTAAGATACCTAAGGCTTAGAAGAAAATCTCTCAACTTGTTACAAAAGAAAAAGTAACTGAGAGATCGTCAAATGGCAACTTATAAGTCTGCTTTTCCAGCTTGCTGTAGGACAAATATCCTAGCTCCAGGACTCAAGCAAATTAGGCTAGTTTTTTTCTTTAAATACATATTGAAACCATCCTTGAGACTTGATGGACTTAAAGGACTAACGATATTACCTCCCAGTTACTTGAGAACAAAAAAGGCATGAAAATTCAAGGCGTTCTCTCAGAGACTCAGCTAGCAAGAAACAAAAACAAACCAATGGGCAGCTCAGCTCAAAGAACTCAAAGTGTCCTTAACACATATCCTTGTTGAATATCCTTTTCTTACTGACTAAATAAATCTTTGTTGTTGCTGTTAACTGTTGAGTCTCTTATTTTGTTCTATCAAAAATAAACTCCCAGGGGACTAGCCAAGTCCAAAATACAGCTCTACAGATTTTTTAATGAGAATAATCTGCACATACATAGAAGAAATCCTTCATGGCAGTATTAGACAAAAATATAGGCTTTTACAAGTACTATTCTATAATAGGTCTCATCTTTATAGTCACACACTTGATTGAAAGTGTACTGAATAGAAAACTACACTTATGCTTATTATTTATTAACTATAAGAAAATCATCTGACTAGAGGAAAATGCCCCCTTAACAGCTTTTCCCCAACAAAAGTTTTACCATGCATATGCCAAAAATCACATAATTCCTTGATGTGTTTAACAATAGAGGTTGTTAATCTGATTATTTAAATCCATTAAGGCATAAAAAATAAAGATACCTCTTCACCAAAGGTATTTATATCTATCATGGAAATCTAATGCAGACTCCAAAGGGAAAAGAGATTTCATTCAGTGGGTAAGGACCTCCAGATGTTTCTGTTTGCAGATGAGGTTGTACAGATTACATCATATACTAGATATAGTAAAACCTCCAAAATAAGATATATAATAAAAGAATTCAGCCTTAACTTCCAAGAAGGAAAACGAAGTAGTTGGGGGGCAAGGGTGCAATGTTAATTGTTCAGACTATCATAAGTAGCTGGATAGATAACCCATAGAATTAATCCATCCACACATGTTCTTTGAACCCCGTGAATGGACAAGGAACAAGGATCAGAACCAAATAAGAAGGAAACAAGCTGAATTAACAAACCTTTTAGGAAACTGAATAGTGCTTTTAATGACCAGTAACTTCTCCCTGAAATAAAAATCCATATTTTAAATAATAGTAATAACTAACATTTACATAGTGCAAATCACTTTACAATTATCTTTTTACCTTTACAACTACTCTGAGAGGTAGGTGCTATTATTATTCCCATTTTATAAATGAAGAAACTGAGACAGACAAAGCTTAAGTAACTTAATGAGGGTCACACGGCTAGTTAAGTTTCTGAGACCAGATGTGAACTCAAGCCTTCCTCATTCCAGGTCCAGTGCTCTATCTACTTTCCTGATTCCAGGTCCAGTGCTCTATTTACTTTACCACCCAGCTGATTAAGTAATATTCATCTAGTCATGCTTTATGGCTACAAGTCACACAATTAGTCTCCAAAGAATTAAACCTGAGGATCACTCAAAGGGCAATAGTAGGTGGCAGAATATTACCAGCCAAGGACTGGGGGAAAAAAAGGTTGGCATTAGAAAGAAATGTTACAAGGAGGAGGGATAGTCAATGGATAGTCCATGTGCTCTACTGGTATCCACACAAAGTTAATTAAACCAGAAGAAGGCCCCTTAGGTAGTTCATCTTAGGTAGACACACATAGAGGATTTATGGGAGGTCACAGACAAAAGCAGCAAAGGATGACTACTCATAAATAGATTCCTATCTGCAATGTAGAAAAGAAAACTCACAGAAATGAGACTACAGAATAATAAAATAAGGAAGTACAATGAAGCACTACAAAACGTCAGGAAGATTGAGAGGATTATAGCAAAAGATAAAGATGGAAGCAACAATCTGTAAAGATTAAAATAGCTTAATAAATAAAATAATAAAATTATCTTAATTCTCAGAACCTACTTTTGTTGTTGTCATTCATTTGTATCTGACTTTTTATGACCACAATTCAGGTTTTCTTGGCAAAGATGCTGGAGTGATTTGTTTGCCATTTCCTTCCCCAGCTCATTTTACATATGAGGAAACAGAGGCAAACAGGGTTCAGTGACTTGCCCAGGGTAACATAGCTAGGAAGTGTCAGAGGCCAGATTTGAACTGAAGAAGATGAAGTCTTCTGACTCCAAGTCCATTACTCTATCCACAGTGATGCCTAGCTGACCCAGTGTTAATCAAAGGTATGTTTAATATTCAATATGATAAACTTGTGAATGAATGATGAAGAACTATAGAACATGTATTATAGTTATGTAAATTCAATGCCAAATCATGAAAAATAAGTGAATACTTAAAAAAAAATTTTTTTAAAAAAAGTGAGTAGACCATAAAGAAAGCATATTGTATATTTGTTGGGGTTTTTTAAGGTACAGACCAATAATTAATTAGTTTTCTTTGTTCCAATTAATTTACACACATATATTTGTATATAAGAAAAGGGGTTTTTAATATGTCAATCTGTATCCTAGGTCCATTCTATAAATAAAGGAAGGATATCAGAAGAGTGAATGGTAGGGGGGGAGGTACAGAGAGGAAATGAGAGGAAACAGATCAGCTAAGAGACCAACAGTTGAAAAGGAGAGAGCTCAATTGGAATATAGAATTCCCACGATCTCCTCTGCTCTCCTCCTCCCACTCTCTTCCTTTATTTACAAAGGAGTAGAAAGAAGGCAGAGGTTGACATATGCCTACTGAGGTAAATACTGGACCCTGATGACCTTGTGATGGCCTGGTGTTTGCCTTGATGACTTTTGCCAATCTTCTACTTACTTCTATGATTAGTGGGGTTCCCCAACAAGGTGCTGCATTAATAACACACTACAAAGAGGCAGACTGAACTAAAAAATGCAAGAGAATACAGTATAGAGATGTGACTAAAATAGTAAACACACTCCTGCAACTCTTACAAGAATATCTATCTGTAACCCTGTGCTAAAGAATTTAGCTAGAAAAAGGGCACAGCGATGCTTAATTAATGCTGGGGACAATTTCTTTTTTTACATTAAGTACTAAAAATTTATTTTTAATGATTTGAGGACCAAAAAAGGGGGATTATAAAGTAAGTGCAAAGCCTCCCTCTAAACAAGGATATAATTACTGAGAAAGAATATCATTGTAAGCAGGTATTCCTGACTTTTGGCTAAAACATCTGTACTAACTAGTCTCAATGCTAAGTACATCAAGCAAATTTCCTTTATCTTAAGAAAAAATGTTCTTTAGGAAAAATTTCCATTTGATTTCTTTAAAATATAAAGTATTCTAGGTTGAGGCATTTTCACTTGGAAAACTCCATCCTTTTAGGTCTGTTTTACAAAATAAAAAAAGAAACAAAAAAGGATTATCTCTACAGTATTTGAGAAGTTATATGGGAAGAAAGCTTTCTCAAAAGTAAAAGATGATCAATTTTGAGCTGCCTTTGTTAAGAAATCAAGCTTAATGAATCTAAAACTAAACCTCCCCCTCCCCTTTTAGTCTCCCTTGTCTAATAATCTGACTCATGACAAATAGTCAAGTGCATATATAATGAATTCTCTACTGGAAGTTACACTCCACAGGTTCTATTTATCATATTTTTGGTAGGAGAAGGGGAATAGAAATCTGTATCTTAAAGAGGTTTCTAGAAGTGAAATGAGGAAATAAGACCAGAGGAGTTATTAGTTTTAATTACATCAGAAAAAAATAAAAAACACATTTCCTAGGGTTTTTCATACTTCAAGAAGTATTGTTGTTACTAATAGCTATACTAAATTATCACATTTATAACCTTTGAGGTCAAAGGTGAATGAAACCCTACTGATTTTCCCCAGGTTATTCATAGAGTTAACAAGATGATTTGGAAGTCCATGTATGGTTATCAGAAATTCCTAGCCATATCCTCACATAAGTGACCTTCCAAAATTCCTGTTCAAAGTATTTAATGATCAGCAGCAGTGAAGTAGAAATCCTTTTTTTCCAGAACAGCAGGATATGGTAGAGGAAGAAAACTTGGATGAAGCACATATTTATATGGCAGGCAAATTACTATAGTTTAAGTACTTAGAAATACTGAACATGTTTTCTCTTCACCTTTGTTTGACTTACACAGAAATCAAAGAAACTTTTATGTTAACAATAACTTATTTAAATACTCATGTTTTGCCTCTCAACCCATTCAAATAATGGTAACTACTTTATTCCTCCTTAATAAATTTGTACTTCTTAATCTAATCAAAAATACCTCATAGGAAAATATGAATATTTCCTCAATAACTACAAGGGAATGTAGTTATTTTTCCTACTATACTACACATTTACCACATGAAATATTGTTTAAAATAAGTAAGCAATCATCTGAGTTTGAGAAATACATTTTGGCTACACAGATATTTTCTGTGAAATGAAATATGATCCATACTGCAATGGTGACTCTATGTGCCAAATAAATAATTATTCTTCAAAATGGGGGTAGAAGGAATAGTATATGAGGAATAAAAATACTTTAGGAAAAATTGTTTTAAAACAAGTTCACATGCATTTGGTTTGATGTGTTGAAATAGCAGAAGGTGATGATAATTAAGATAGAGAAGTAGCACAGATGTAAAATGAGAGGAAAAAAGCAGATCCTGGAATCATAAACATATGCTAATGATTGCTACCCATTAAATAAAAGGAATAAAAGGAAATCTCTCTCCATGAGCCAATCAGACAAATAGCCTTTTTGAAGGCTGATCCAATGTTTGGTGGTAGCACTAACCACAAAAAAACCAATTACTTACAATAAAAAATAGACTAGTAAAGGGGAGGGGAGGTTCAAAGTAATCAAAGACAGCAAAATAAAGCAATGAAAAGAAAGAATAAACATCACTTTTAGAATTACTTTTGAATGTGGTTGCTTAAAAAAAAGGACAAAAGGGGTTAAAGAGAACTGAAGAACAGTTAAGAATTTAGCAGTTAATTTCCATACTATCAGAAGCTCACTAAAAAGACTTTGGGCAAAAAAAGTTAATTGTCTTGAAGAATAATAAATGTGGGGTTACATTTTGATTTCTTCTACATGTAGCAAAAAAAAAGTCTTTAACACAGAATTATCATATGAGGCTAAACTGGTAGCCCAGCCATCTCAACAGTCTGTCTCTGACAGTGGTATCAAAGGATATTTGGACAGCTGTCCCCTGATAACATCCAAAGATTAGGAAAAAAACCCTGAAAATAATCTCAATTTTCTGTAATAACCTATGGTAATAATAATAGCTAACATTTTATAATGCTTTAATGTTTGCAAAGTGCTTCACATATATTATCTAACCCTATGAAAGTCATCAATATTATTATCCCCAATCTCCAAGATGAGGAGACTGTGTTTGAAAGACATTACATGACTGGCCCCAGTCACCTACTAGTCTTCCTGACTCCAAATCCAGTACTTTGTTCACAACCTCATTTAGCTGCCTCTACAGTGTGACTGTCATTCAAGATCTTCAGATACTTCTAATAAGAGGATCTGGGTTCAGTTCCTATTTCTGCTATCTACTACATGTGAGCCATAGAATAGATCACTTCACCTCTATTGGCCTTGATTTCTCCATACGTAAATACAAGAGTTGGAGTAGATGATTGCTAAGGTCCCTTCCAATTTAACCCAAGACAGAGCTCAGTTGTATAAGTGTCACAGAGGCTCACTCCACTGCCTTGAGTTTCTGGAATTTCAGGCATATTATCATTTGCCTCTCAGGGGGAAAAAAAGAAAACACTGCTTTTAAGTTTAGAAAAAGAAAATTAAAAACAGTAAGCAGCCATACCTGGATTAGTAATGAATGACAGCAACACAGTCTGTAACTATTTAGTCTCATCTGAGCCAGAAGGAATCTCAGTGGAGGAATTTTTTGGCTGGGTCTCTGCCATTTGAAAATTAAACACTGACCCAATGAAAGTGGAATGTATCTATGCAGATTCATGGTAAAGTAGAGGCTTTTGTGGCCAAACCTTTATATGAAATTCAATAAAGGCAGGCAAGTAGGAAGAAAATTTTCATTCACTTGAACAGTATTCAAAATAAATGACAGTGACTGAGCTAAAAATACTCTCACCCTAAAGTGAAGATATATATATTTTTAACAAAAGATCCTTTTCCCTCAGTATCGATTTTTTCAAAATATTAAATGTTCTGTTAGTTTAGGTTTCCTGCTGCAAGCAGCTGCATTCCTTTTTGAACCTAGAGAATGATCAACTTGCCTCAGTCACATATGTGGAGAAAAATTCCATTCTTATTAGATGGGAAATGTTTATTCTAGTCACTAGTGTTACATCACTTTCACCCATTATTATTAAAGAATAGTATTCTCATTCTATCACTCAAAATCTATCAAAAAATATTCTTCAAAAATGAAGTAATACTGCTTTTTCAAAGGATACGTTTTACATTCCAGAAATGTTACACTGAATTTTGTTACGTTAAGGCATCTCACTACTATTAAAATCAGAAAACCCTTTACATTATCAGATTTAGAGTACTGTACTTAAAAAATACTTTGATTCTGGTTACTCTGGTTATTTCATAGTCATTACTTCAAGATATTCCAAAGAATAAAACTCATTATTGGATAAAATATATGCCTTTCTAAATCAAGTTCAGCTCGATCTTCATTGGTCACTGAAGTATACCATATCCCTTTCCCTGCTTTAGTACACGTAAAAAACACTGCAGTATATTTTCCCATGGAAACAGAGGTCTTTGAACATAACTTAAGCATTAATAAGTTACATGTAAAACCAAGAAAATGGGGATGGGGGGGAGATAGATGGATTCCTATGAACATTACTGCCATCTCTGCAGATATTTACATATATGTGTAATATATGGATATATGTGTATGACATGTACATACATGTGTGTTTATACCTATACATATACACATATATGCATATACACACAAAGTACATTAAAAATACTAATCCAGAGTTAAAAGACAAAAATATAGCAAGTCCCCCCTAAACTATGACAAGAGCAGCACACAAGCGACGCTCTCCTAACGTGCCACCCAGAGGTCACTGCCATTCCATGCTTCCCAATACTGTCTGAAACTAACTGCTGCTTTTCCCAACTATTCCAGTAGGAGAGGACACTAGGAGCAGTATACATGCTAAATCCACTTTTCCCTTTGTGGTAATCTAGCTAAATAACTGATGAGTTAATAATGGTAACAATAAATGAATGTTTTAATATTTGTTGCTGATTTTTTTCATGCAATTTTAAAAATAACTGGAGAAACTTGAGTGATTAATGGGTTGAGCACATAACTACAAGTTAAAAGCAAGCTAAAATACAGTTTAATCCTATTAAAGTAAGCAAAAATCAACATACTAGCATTCATATTTCAGTAAGTGGAAACACTATTTACAGAAATCACTAAATTGCTGGGAAACAAATGATAGCTCAAAACCATCCTCAAGTTCTGATGAATGTCTCAACTATGAGGAAGAAGATATCACTTTCAGAAAATCAGAATATGATTAGGACTTTTACAATCAGCCTGAGACCAGGAACAGATTAATAGCAGGTAGATAAAGAAAGAACAACATAGCAAGGAAACGAAAACTTCAGAAAAGGCTACAGAACGCAGGACAAAAAGAGAAAATAGGACAATATTCAAAAGAACCCACAAGCAAAATCTATTTGATCCATGTGGGTAAAGGGATCTAATGGAATGAGGTCCTTTGAAAAGTATACCAATTTTTTTTAAAGTAACAGTATATGAGGGGTGACACTGAAAACAATAATGGTATCAGAAACATACAAAACTCCTATGACTATTTTTAGACAAAAATGGTAATTTTAACAAAATTTCCCACTGTGTTAAAACTCAGGTACATCAACATGTAGAAGATAAGATCCTTTTGCAAATTTTCCAAATAGTAATTATACTTTTTAATCACCATCTCATTTCCATGATCATTAAAGAACTCTCTAAGTACCCAATTAAAATATCACATTTTTCCCTACTTCCCTCCCATCCAAATAAGAATATATAATAAAAGAGAGAATGAAGGATGGATGAGGAGCCAGGGGAAAATCGTTACAAGAAGCCTCAGTGAGGGTGGCCAAGGGTGTCATCATTACTATTCCTCTAGAGAAGTTTTTTCTAAGTCTTTACTATGTCTCCCAAGCATCTCAGTAGACATCCCCATTTTTCTCCTTCACACTCAGATTTTCCCAGAAGTATTAAAGTTATCCCTTCTACATTGTGGAGGTTAAGGGCACAGTGCCCCGCCATAAGAAGTAAAAAAATTTTGGCCCTGCTTCGTACAAGAGAAGTCTGAATTATTATGGTATTAAAAGATAAAATATGTTGATATTATACATTGCATACATTTTATGCGTTTCTAAGTTTCTAAACTCTTTATGTATATCTACTGGCGTGTTGTTTGGAGCTTCTGAAAACTTCCCCAAAATTTCCATTTAATTTCCCATGCCAACCCACTATGTATCTAAACTATGATGGGGAAAGTGATATGGAAGGGATAACTATTTCTAAACCCCACTAAATGCATTTATAGCTCAGAAAGCCCACAGAGGGATAGTGTAGAATGGATCTCTCCTCAAGAGATTTGAGTAGCAAGTATTTCTTGAATGGTCACCATGTGCCAGACACTATGCTGGATGCCAAAGGGAACAAATACTAAGATAAACGATGCAAGAACAGGGTCAGTTTTACAATATAGTAGAAAATATAACATAAAGTAGAATGGAAAATACAAAACAAAGTTCTGTAAGAGGTTCTAAAGAAAGAAAGATCACTTTTGGTTAAGAGAATCAAGGAAGAATTCATGAAGATGGTATGTAAATCAGAAGGTTGAATAGAATTTCAATCAACCAAAAAGGCAACAGGCAGGCAAAACATACATACACACACACACACACACATACATAAACACACACACACACACACACACACACACACACACACACTCAAGCACCCATGCACAAAACTATATGGAAAATAGATACAATTTCGAGAGAAATCCGGACAGGCAATAAGAAAAGGCATTTCGGGCAAAGGAATGAGATAGAGGAGCAAGGGCACAGGAAAAGGTGAGAAAGCACAGGATATGAACACGCAAAGCAGGTTTGACTAGAGTGTAGGCTATGTGAATTGTATGAGGCAAGGGTGGAAAAAGTAGTCAATTTTTATGGGGAAGTATGAACGCTAAGCTTAGGATATCGGACTTGATACAGTAGACAGCAAGGAACCAGTAAAAGCTTGAGAACTGGGAAGGATGTGATCAGAGGGATGCATTAGTAAGACTGTTCTAGCAATTATGTATATAGGACAGATCAGGAAAAGACAAATTGGGAGCAGGGAGACCATTTGCAAGCTCCTTAGTCTCCTATATATCTACCACACTGATTCAAATGTAAGCTCTGAGGTATCACTTCAAGTCAAGCATATTGGCAAAGACTACCACGAAACAGAATTAGTGAAGTTTGGAGGGAGAAGGGCATAAAAATGCCAATGAATTGGTACAACCATTCTACAAAATCACTTCAAAATACAGAAGAAAAGTCATTAAATTTTGACCCTATAATCTCATTATAGGTCATGTGAGAAGATCCTTAAGGCAAAGATTGTCCAGCAGGCCACTGCATTAGTCCAGGCTGAGGTGATGAAAGTCTGGACCAGAGTGGTAGTATCACAGAGAAAAAGTGGATGGACTCAAGAGATGTTATAAAAGCAAAATCATCAAGATTTGAAAACTAGTTCAATGAGGGAGGAAGGGTAAAGAAAAGTTCACTAAAATGTACGCAGAATCCTCATCATGACTTAAAGGAAGAGGATAAAATATTATGATATCTCATGTGTTGAAATTAAGTGAAATGGGGGGGGGGGGGCCAGGGGGCAGAGCCAAGATGGTGGAGTAGAAAGACGCACATACACATAGCTCCGAACCCACAACCCATAGAACATCTACAAAAAGGTAACTCACGGCGAATTCTGCACCCAGAGGCCACAGAACATTGGAGCGAGGGAGATTTCTGTTCCAGAGAGACCTGCAAACCTCTCGCAAAAGGTCCTTCACGCCGAGGACTGGTCGCTGGGACTGGGAGCTGAGTACAGCCCTGCCGCGGCCACGGCACCGAGAGGAAAAGATCCGAGCGGGCTTCAGGGATGGAATCTCCAGCGGCCACGTGGGTCCTTCCACCCACAGGTGACGGAGGTCGGTGAGAGGGTCTCTTTGGTGGGTTGAGAGGGGAGTAGGGTGCCCCCATAACTCAGGCCCCCTCGGGAGGCAACAGCAGAGACGGGAGCAGACCGGGGCTCCCCAAGGAGCCTGGATCCATTGTTGAAGGTCTCTGCATAAACCCCCTGAGGGAACTGAGCCTGAGAGGCGGCCCTGCCCCCACCTGAGCACCTGAACTTAATTTCACACTGAATAGCAGCCCTACCCCCGCCAAAAGCCCTGAGGCTGGCAAGCAGCATTTGAATCTCAAACCCCAAGCGCTGGCTGGGAGGATCTGGAGGCGAAGTGGGTGTGAAGAGAGAATATTCAGAAGTCAAATCACTGGCTGGGAAAATGCCCAGAAAAGGGAAAAGAAATAAGACTATAGAAGGTTACTTTCTTGGGGAACAGGCATTTCCTCCCTTCCTTTCTGATGAGGAAGAACAATGCTTACCATCAGGCAAAGACACAGAAGTCAAGGCCTCTATATCCCAGCCCACTCAATGGGCTCAGGCCATAGAAAAGCTCATAGAAAATCAAGTTAGAGAGGTGGAAGAAAAGCTGGGAAGAGAAATGAGAGACATGCAGTCAAAGCATGAACAGCAGATCAGCTCCCTGCTAAAGGAGACCCAAAAAAATGCTGAAGAAAATAACACCTTGAAAAATAGGCTAACTCAATTGGCAAAAGAGGTTCAACAAGCCAATGAGGAGAAGAATGCTTTCAAAAGCAGAATTAGCCAGATGGAAAAGGAGATTCAAAAGCTCACTGAAGAAAATAATTCTTTCAAAATTAGAATGGAACAGATGGAGGCTAACGACTTTATGAGAAACCAAGAAATCACAAAACAAAACCAAAAGAATGAAAAAATGGAAGATCATGTGAAATATCTCATTGGAAAAACAACTGACCTGGAGAATAAATCCAGGAGAGACAATTTAAAAATTATGGGACTACCTGAAAGCCAGGATCAAAAAAAGAGCCTAGACATCATCTTTCATGAAATTATCAAGGAAAACTGCCCTGATATTCTAGAACCAGAGGGCAAAATAAGTATTCAAGGAATCCACAGATCACCACCTGAAAGAGATCCAAAAAGAGAAACTCCTAGGAACATTGTGGCCAAATTCCAGAGTTCCCAGATCAAGGAGAAAATATTGCAAGCAGCTAGAAAGAAACAATTCAAGTATTGTGGAAATACAATCAGGATAACACAAGATCTAGCAGCTTCCACATTAAGGGATCAAAGGGCGTGGAACAGGATATTCCAGAAGTCAAAGGAACTAGGACTAAAACCAAGAATCACCTACCCAGCAAAACTGAATATAATACTTCAGGGGAAAAAATGGTCTTTCAATGAAATAGAGGACTTTCAAGCATTCTTGATGAAAAGACCAGAGCTGAAAAGAAAATTTGACTTTCAAACACAAGAATGAAGAGAAGCATGAAAAAGTAAATAGCAAAGAGAAGTCATAAGGGACTTTACAAAAGTTGAACTGTTTACATTCCTACATGGAAAGACAATATTGGTAACTCTTGAAACTATTCAGCATCTGGGTACAGGGTGGGATAACACACACACACATGCACACACACACACACACACACACACACACACACACACACACATAGAGACAGAGTGCACAGAGTGAACTGAAGAGGAGGGGATCATATCTTAAAAAATGAAATCAAGCAGTGAGAGAGAAATATATTGGGAGGAGAAAGGGAGAAATGGAATGGGGCAAATTATCTCTCATAAAAGAGGCAAGCAAAAGACTTTTTAGTGAAGGGAAAAAGAAGGGAGGTGAGAGAAAAACATGAAGTTTACTCTCATCACATTCCACTAAAGGAAGAAATAAAATGCACAGTCATTTTGGTATGAAAACCTATCTTACAATACAGGAAAGTGGGGGATAAGGGGATAAGCAGGGTGGGGGGGATGATGGAAGGGAGGCCACGGGGAGGAGGGAGCAATTTGAGGTCAACACTCATAGGGAGGGTCAGGATCAAAAGAGAGAACAGAAGTAATGGGGGACAGGATAGGATGGAGGAAAATATAATTAGTTCTTACACAACACTACTATTATGGAAGTCATTTGCAAAACTACACAGATCTGGCCTATATTGAATTGCTTGCCTTCCAAAGGGAAGGGGTGGGGAGAGAGGGAGGGCAGAATGGCAGACAGGGGCAATTAGAACGCTTGGTGTTTTGGGGTGGGGGGAGGGGACAAAAGGGGAAAAAATGTGGAACCCAAAATTTTGTGAAAATGAATGTTAAAAGTTAAATAAATTAATAAAAAATTAAAAAAATTAAAAAAAAGAAATTAAGTGAAATATAAATAATTATACTTAATGCAAATTTGGATGTTTGTATTTCTGTTCAATATTAATATTTCATTAAAAAAAATTTTAAGGTAGTGTAGCAGCAAGTACCCTTGACACATCCAGGATTGCCTTCTAGCACAATTTCTTTGATATGCTTTCTAAAAAGAAAGCAACTTTAATCACATACATCAACAGAAAAAAGACAAGCAGAGAAATAAAAACCAACAGACAGGACTTCTGTCTGATCATAATCAATACATACATCACAGATCAACAGACAGAACAGTAAGACCATTACATAATGCATAGCTACCAGAGAGAGAAGCACCAACATCTAGGTTTTCAAAAGGAGGAGGAATGGCTATCCAGAGTGTCATCTGGCACACAAACCTTCTTCCAAAGAAGTCCCCAAAGCCTCACCTTTGTGTGTGTGTGTGTGTTTGTGTGTGTGTGTGTGTGTGTGTTTTCACAAAAAAGGTGTGGGACTTCCTACAAAACAAGTCTTCCCTAATCAAGTGTCCCTTAATGGGCTCACCTGAGGTTTATTAAGTAGGAAAAGGTCTAACTCTCATTAACATTACTGGTAGTTGAACTCAGATTAAATACAGTGCCCAGTTTTTGTCCTAGAAAACATGACGAAACATACTACCTTCTTTTAAGTGTAAAGGTGAAGACGTAAAAGGTTCACATAATGTCAGAGTTGCTACATTAATCAATTTTATTCACTTTCCTCTTTCTTGCATGGGGGGAGGGGTTCTACTGGTTTTGGGAGTGGTGGAACATATATCAGCAAAATCAGAGTATCTAACAGTACAGTCATACCTCAGAGATATTGTGAGTTCAATTCCAGAACACCACAATCAAGGAAATACTGCAATAAAGCAAGTCAAATTTTTTGGTTCCCCAATGCATATAAAAGTTTTGTTTACACTATACTGTAGTCTATTATGTCTAAAAAAATGTACATACCTTAACTAAAAAAATACTTTATTGCTTAAAATAAACCTATCATCTGACCCTTCAGTGAGTCATAATCTTTTCGACTAGGAAAGGGTCTTGCCTCGATGTTGATGGCTGCTGATTGATCAGAGTGGTGGTTGCTGAAAGCTGGTGTGACTATGGCAATTTCTTAAAATAAAACAAGAATGAAACTTGTAACATCAATTGATTTTTCCTTTCACCAAAGATTTCTCTATAGCATGCAATCCTGTTTGATAGCATTTTACCCACAATTTTGAACTTTCAAAATTGGAGTTAATCCTCTCAAACCTTGCTGTTGCTTTGTCAACTAATTTTATATGATATTTTTCAACATTATTGTGTCTCAGAGAATAGGGAGGCACAAAGAGAGGGAGAAAGTTGGGGGGAATGGCTAATTGGTGAAGCAGTCAGAACACACAACTTTTATCAATTAAGTTCTCCATTTTATATGGGCATGGTTCATGACACCTGAAAACAGTTACAACAGTAACAGTAAAGATCACTGACCATAGATCATGATAACAAATATAATAATAAGGAAAATGTTTGAAATATTGTGAGAATTACCAAAATGGGACAGACAGGATGTGAGCACACACTCTTGGAAAAATGGCATCAATAGACCTAATGATGCAAGGTTGCCACAAACCTTCAATCTGTAAAAAACAAAAGCAAACCACAACGTCTGAAGAGAACAATAAAGCGAACCACAATAAAATGAGGTTTGTCTTACAAAAGGTGTGGATATATCTTTTAAAAATAAACACAACGATATTCATCTATTTAGTTGTTGAAGTATCTTGAATGTATTTAAATATCAAACGTATACACAGAAACATAACATATAAGTCACCTGACACTGACTCTGAACACATATCTAGGCATTTTCGGTGGAATAGTTTCCAGTCATGGTCCACATTTGTTGCATTGGTTGCCAGCTGTTTCACTTTAGTTATTTTTAACAACAGAGTTTTGTTTAAGCTGCCTTTTCTAACCATGGATAAATTTTTTTTAGTTACATTGATCTTGAAAGGTTTATGGTATACAGATTTGGTCTATTGCATCCCAGCATGGTTTTGATTTAGGAAGTCTTTTTTTCAGTGTCCTGTGTTCATAAGTAACTGCATCCTTCTCAGATTTCCAGTAATTGGGATTTTTCACATGGTTGTCAAGCAGGAAAGTGTAGAGGAATGTCTGCTTCAAAGCCATGCACTCTTGACATAGTGTTGCTCTATGATTGAATGGCTGAAATCGTCATATCACAGGTGTGAACCATATAAAAACCAGATGCTTGGTTAGTTTTCAAATACAACAATTTGTGTTTCTAAAAATTCAAGTTGATTACCAGCATTAAGTTATAGAACCTGAGGACTTATATACACAAATAAAAAGATAAGAGATCACAGAACCAAAATCGCATTTGAGCTGTTAATATGAATTAGACATCACACTGTCTACATGGTTAAACACATATCATGTAAGAGAAGTTATATAACATATATCCTTAAAGAAAGGGCTATCATGAGGAGAAAGTGAAAGAGCAGCTAGGTGGCTCAGTGGATAGAATTCTGGCCTAGAATCAGGAAGACTTCTCTTCCTAAGTTCAAATCAGGCCTTAGACACTTAATAGCAGTGTGAATGAACTGAAGAAGGAAAATGGCAAATCACTCTAATATTTTTGCCAAGAAAACCCAAAATGGGGTCACAAAAAGTTAGACACCACTGAAATAACTGAACAACAACATGAGGAAAAGGGATCAAACTTCTTTTGTTCCAGAGGATAGAACAAGGAGCAATGAGCAAAAATTATAATGAAACCTATATAGGCTTAATATCAATAAAACATTCAAGCAATTAAAGCTCTCCAAAAACAGAATGGGCTGTCTCAAGAAATGGTAGGTTTCTCTCAGTGGAAGTCCTAAAGCAGAGCCTAGACTTCTAGTTGAGCATTTGCTATTTAGTCATAGTAAGGATCCCTTTCAGACATCGCTTGGACTAGATGACAGCTGAAGTCCTTCCTACTGCTCAAATTCTGTGATTCTTTGAAATGCTAAGGGCATCATGTTTTGGTTCATAGTTATTAAGTCTATATATTTCATTTAAATATGAAAAAGATGCCATATCAGCAGGACTTATACTTAGAGCAATTTTCTTGCAGAGTGATAAGGAGATTGCTTTGCCTCATCCAACCTTGATAAAGAAATCCTGGTTTAGTAGAAGAAATACAAGACATGGGTTCTGATCCTGATTCAACTACTAACTAGCAAAATGACATTGGGTAAGTCGCCTAATTATGGTGGCCAACTGTTCTAAATTGCTAATCTAAGCAGGTAAGCACAGATGAAAACTAACTAGTATTGCCTTTGACAAACCATAGGCCCACCAACCACCTACACATTCCTAATTCTTCAAAGTAGATTTGTTAGAAAGGAACTAACACCCTGGTGCAACTACTATGGTCTTTTCTTCTCAAGAAAATGTCTTTCTTTAGAGTAGGAAAATGGAGCATGAACAAGAAGTATGGCAATCATATAACCATGACTTTCCATGATAGTCCATAAGTCAAGAAAATAAAGGATGCTTTTAAAAATGCTACAATGTGGTTTACTAGATCATGGTGCTAAACTTTCAGATAACTATTACAAGCAAGAATATGCTGGAGCCCGCTAGTACCAGCACCTAATTGTTAAATTTTCATTGTCAGCATTTATACCTTAGAAATCAATAAACATTACAAGTTAGGGCTTGATTTATTGTTTTGTTGATTGCTTAGACATAAGAAATTGATGGAAAAAAATATTAATAATACAGATTAATATAAAAGCATGTAGTATGTTTACTTTTTCCAGAGCTGGATATTAAATATTTACCAGCATACCTCTGATAAAAGATTCAGAAAATAATTCAAATAACTATTTTTAAATATTTTTATGCAAGGAGGTTTAGACACAACAGACACCACTAGATGACCCATTTAGCCAAGGACTAAAAGTCTACATGTGGTCATGACATGCTTCTTACCTGTTCTAAAGAATAAAGGCAATGTCACAGAATCAAAGAATCTCACAGTAGGAGAGGACCTCCATGGCCACATAGTTCAACCTATGCACAAAAAGGAATCCCTAGAACATACTTCATAAGTGATCATCCAAACTTTGATTGAAGATTTCTAATGAGTGGGAATGACTATCTTATGAAAGATCTCATTCCACTTCTGCATAGCTCTAATTCATAGTTTTCTCCTAACATCCATGAAAATATGCCTCTTCGCATATTCTACCCATTGCTCCTGCCTTTGCCTTTGGGGGATTAAAAAGAACAAAGCTAATACTTCCAAAAAAAAAAGTCTTTCAAATACATTAAGAAAGCTGTCATATTCCTCCTTAGCCCTTTTCCAGGAAAAGCACCTCTAGTTCCTTCAACTTACCTTTAGGCAGCATGGACTCAAGGCTCTTCACCATTCTGATTGTCATCTTTTGGAAACTCTCTAATGCTATCTACTGCAACAAGGCATTCAACAAAAAAGACAGTGTTATATTGATGAAACTCTTCTGTTATGTTCCTAAAGATAATCTCAGCTTTTGCTTTAAAAATGAACAAAAAAATTACTTGAATTTTATGTGTGTATATCTTTAATATTATACACATTTCAAACAGATCACTCAGACTGCAATGAAAATAACTGCAGTTTATGCACCAATATCTGTTGCAAAGGAAAGAGGCAGAGAAATTCTATAAGAACTAAATTTATCCAAATTAACTCAGCATATGCTTTAATATTTAATATCTGGAGACTTTGACACAGAAGTGGGCATTGGAAGGGCATCAAAAATACATTGGGAGCATCATTCAGCAGAAAAGATTTGCCATAGTCTTATATATTATTCAGAATCCTCAAACCCACATATTATGAATATTTTCTTCAAGAAGGGCATTGGGAGGTATTAGCCATGGTGAGTATAATTTCTAAATGAAATTGATTATATATTAACAGGCAGAAAATGACAAGTGACTGATGTGGGAGTCACTTTCCTTTTTTTTTTAAATTTATTTTATTTTTAATTTATCGACTAAAACAAGCATTTCCATAACATAGTATAAGAAAAAAGGATGACTGCACATGAAACTGCAAATCTATTATGTACAACTTACTATTTCTTTTAAATATATGATAAAATAATCATGTAAATTTCTTTCATTTTCTTTCTTCCTCCCCCACCCTAGAGATGGCTCCCATTAGACACAAATAGGTATATGTGTATATATATGTAAAATTATTCTATACATACTTCTATATATCAGTTCTTTCTCTGAGTCACTTTCAAAAAGAGTAGTCTGTGTATAATCAGGCCCCTAATTTGTCAAAGGAAAGCTCAAAATTAGTATCAAATTAGAATAAAAATTAGAAGATATGGCATTCACATTATTTAAAGAAATTGACACTAAAAGGGGGGGAAATAGATACATGAGAATAGACTATCGCCATTTTTAAAGTGTTTTAAATTGACAAGCCTTTATTCTCACTCCCTCTATTACCTCCATTTAAACAATAATTTCCCTTCCTCCACCCCCCCAAAAAAACCCCAAAAAACAAATAAGGACAGTCAAGTGAAAACTATTCCCTCACTGTCCAAGTTCAAAAATGCAAACCTTATTCTGCATTTTGAGTTCATCACCTATCGGTCAGGAAATGGTCAACATTCTTCCTTTGTTTCTTTGGAATTATGGTTTGTCTTTGAATTGAGTAGAGTTCTAAAATCTTTCAAAATTATTTTTCTTTATAATATTGTTGTGGAATAAATTGCTTTCCTGATTCTGTTCACTTTATTTGGCATCAGTTCATGTAGTTCTTCCCAGGTTTCTGGGAAACTGTCCATTTCATCATTTTTATAGTATAATAATATTCTATTAAAATTATATATCATAATTTGTTTAGCCATTCTCAAATAAGTAGGGACCTTTTTTAGTTTCCAGTTTTTCATGACTATGAAAAGAATTGATTTAATTATTTTATACACATGGGTCCTTTTCTTCTTTCTTTAATCTTTTTGGAGTATAGTCCTGGAAGTGGTATAGGGGGTCAAATGGTATACATAGTTCAATGACTTTGGGAACATAATTCCAAATTCCTTTTTCGAATGACTGTACTAATTCACAACTCCACCAACAATGAATAAATAATAACAATTATTATTATAATAATAGCTTTTCTGTAACAGCTACTACATCAGGCACTGTGCCAATGCACTTTATAAATATTATCTCATTAGATCCTTGCAACAACTCTGCAAAGTAGGTGTTATTATTTCACAGATATCAACTTCACAGTTGAGAAAACTAAAGCAAACCAAGGTTAAGAGTCACATAACTAGTCAGCTTCTGAGACCAGATTTGAATTCAGATCTTGCCTCCAAGCCCAGTACTCTATCCACTATACCACTTGGCTGCATCAGTATGCCTATTTTTCCACAGTCCCCTCCCACATTTGTCCTTTTTGGTTTTTGTCATCATTTTTTATTTTTTGGGTATAAGATAGAACCTGGGCTGCTTTAAATTGAATTTTTCTAATTGTTAGTGACACAGCATTTTTTCCTGGTTTCATGGTTGCTGAAAGCTTGGATTTCTTCCTTTCAGAACAGCCTGTTCCTTTTCTTTGGCTCCTAACACCTTCCAAGAAATTTACAGATATAAGTTAGTTGAAAGCTTAGCACAGAACCTGGCACATCACCAGAACTTAGCAAATGTTTATTGACTTGTTGACACAACCAAGACACCAAAAAAAAAAAAAACAGAATTCATTTCAGCCAGCAAACACTTAACTTCCTCACCAAGTTTAGAAAACTACTAGCAACGAGCAACAGATTTAAAATATAAATTCATTCATAAACTCTTACGGAGAAGAAATGGTAGATGATTATAACCAGTAGTTGTCACAAAAAACATCAAGAAAGTTCAAGAAAAATAAGTTTATAAAAAGCTTGGCAAGAGACTCATAAGTCATGTTATTTCAAGAGCACTCATGAATGAGGCAAAAAGGAAGAAAATGAGCAGATAAAAAGCAAAAATATTTCAATAACAAACACTTCCATCAATGATATTAGAGCAATCACATTTGCATACTAATGCATATGAGAAAGTAGAAACGGTACCAAGGAAAACAAAGATGGAAAGAAAAGTTGTACTAGATCAAGTATACACAGATACAGAGGTGATCATTTCCAGGGATCAGTTCTTAAGCTATATAAAAGAGGGGAAGATGCCAAATACTTGGAAAAAATAAGACATCATTACTATAAAAAAGCAGTAGAGAAAATATGAGTAACTACTGACCCATATGCATTACAAAATCTTTTTCAGGGTAAGTTACATACATATCAAGAACATATTTGTTGAAGGTAGGAAATGAGAACAGGTGTTTTTGCAAATATATTCTGTTGTTGTTCAGTCATTTCAGACTTTCTGTGACCCTATTTGGTTTTCTTGGTAAAGATACTGGAGTGGTTTGCCACTTCCTTCTTCAGCTCAATTAACAAAAGAAGAACTGAAGTAAACAGGGTCAAGTGACTTGCTCAGGGTCATATAACTAATAAATGTCTGAGGCTGGATTTGAACACACAGGAAATGAGACTTCCTGGTTCCCAAGCCCAGTGCTCTATTCATTGCATCACCTAGCTGCCCCCAAATATATTCTACACCAGAAGAAACAGCAGGATATAGTAGATAGACAGCTAGCCTTGGAGTAAGAATGAATTAATGAATGAAAAAGAATTTATTATTCACTTACTATGCACTATGCACTCTGCTAAGCATGGAAATGGAAATATAATAGTGAAGATGGTCCATGCTCTCAAGGAACTTACATTCTAACAAGAGGAAACAACACATAAAGTTGAGTAGTGGTCAGGGAGGAGTATTTTGGTTCAAAGTAACAGGAATAGAGAGTAAAGCTATAAGAGAGTAAACTGATACACTCTTTCCAGTAGTAATGGCAGCACTGATTCAATTGTAGTTCCAGAACCAGAAGTCAGGAAGAAGGGCAATAAGGAGACAAGATAGCTGGCAAAAAAATGGCTGAGAATACAGATGAAGCTATCCTGACCTGATATGGAGAGCCATAAAGGGCACTCATCAGTCAAGAAAGTTGGGAGTGGGGGTAGTGTTGTATGGGGAAAGTCCAAAAGGAAGTTCTTTGGAGGCATGGTCTCTGGTCAGAGAAACAAGAAAGCTAGCAAGGAGATGCCTCGGGAGTAAAAGAAGACCTGGGTCCAACTCTCACATTTGACTTATACTGGTTGTGGGATCCTGGACAAGTCTTTTAATCTCTCCATGTCCTCACACAACTCTCTAAAACTAGTTACAGAAAAGGTAAAGATTGCATTGGTAGGTGAAGTTCTTCACCAGGAATTCTTTATATCGATAAAACCACTGGTCCAGTCCAAAAAAAAATTCTCTATCAGACCATATCTTTACAATCACATAACTAGTGTAGAAAATATAACATGGCACTGTGCTTTTTTGCAGATTATAAAAGAGATCTCATAGAACGGAATTATACTGATTGGACCAAGTTCCAGAACAGCAAGCTCCAAGTCTGCTAAATGAGATGCATAATCACTCAAGATTTCAGTCTAACTATCCATATGTGAAGAATGTCTTTTTGTCTAGACTAGAGGTTCTTAAATTGTCCACAGAAAGATTCAAGGAGTTCATGAATTTGAATGGGGAAAAAAGTCATTATTTGCATTAACTTCTAACTGAAATTTATTTTTTGCTTTGATTATATGAAAAATATTATTCTGAGGACTCCATAGACTTCACCAGGCTTCCAGACAGGTCTATGATACAAAGCTGAGAATCTTTGGATTAGACTCTAGAAGAAGGGAGGGGAGGAGAGAGGAGTCACTAGTCAACAGAGGAAGAAAAGGAAACACTATCTTTCTATTATCATAGCTAGATACCTTTCTAGACTTATGACACAGCTAAATGCAAAACTAAATGGTTTAATAAGATGAGGTTCTAAGGAAAAAGATCACAAGCCTGGTACAAAGGTATGTTACACTAATAGTGATGGAGTATTTCAATTATCCAAAAATCTGCTGGAAATCTTTTGTGAAAAGCACAGCAGTTAAAAAATTCTGGATTTCCCTCACTGAAAGTTCCATCCTTTAAAAGGCAAAGGAACGAGTAAGGAGAAGTTCTATTCTATATATGATTCTCACCAACAGGGAAAAACTGGTTGCTGAGACAGAAATCATGAGAACTTTGGAAAGAAGTAAACATTCCCTGCTAGAGTTTGTAAAGGAAGAAAAGCCAGCATTGTCTGACATGAAATTTACATATTAAAAGATCAGATTTCAAATGGTCATAGGGAAAGACAAATAAGTAAGATTTCATAGACTAAAATTCTACGGGGAAAGTTTTAAAAATCAGGGGCTGCAGATGCAAAGGGAAATTATTCTGAGAAGGAAAAATAAGATGGGATGCACAAGGAACTCACCAAGCAACTTAGATATTTTAAAAAGTAGTATGGAAAAGCAAGGTTATGTAAGAGGACAAATATAAGAATGTGGAATACATATTTTTAAGTCATATTGAAGCAGAGAGGAGGGTAAAAAAAAAAATCCCTGCTCACAGTGGATGTGTTGATGATAAATGACAATAGAGGGAAGGAAGGCAGAGCAGCTCAAGTCTTAGTTTACTTCTGTTTTTTTCTACAAAAGAGATCACCTTTGCCCAGAAAATAAGAGAACAAGCAGAGCTAAAAGGGCACTGACAGGCAAAATAAGTAAGAAAATTGTAAGAGATCTCCTAGCTGCCTTTGAGGAATTTGAGTCAATTGGCCCATATCAACTACCTCTCCTGGTCATGAAAGAAGTGGGGGATGTGACTGCTGAATCACTGTTGGCCAATTAACAAGCATCTATTAGGCATCTCCATGTCAAACTCTATGCTAAGTAGTGAAAAAGGAGAGCATATCAGGCTAAGGGGACAGTTAAGGAAAAAGTCTGGAGTCTGAAGACGAAACATCATATGCAAGGAAAAAGGAGGCCAGTGTCACCAGATCATAGAGTACATGAAGGGCAGTAAGGTACAAGAAGATTAGAAAAGCAGAAAGGGATAGTGTTATGAAAGGCTTTAAAAGCCAAACAGAGAATTTCATATTGAATCCTGGAAATAATAGGAAGTCACTGGGATTTACTGAATAGGGAGTCAGAACCAAGTTTTAGGAAAATTAATTTGACAGTTGACTAGAGTGTGGATTAGAGAGGGAAGAGACTGGAGGTAAGGAGACCAACCAGAAGGCTTTTGCAACAGTCCAGGGATGAGGTGATAAGGACTTGCACCAGGGTGGTGACAGTGTCAGGGGAGATAAGGGGACATATAAGAGAAATGTTATGAAAGTAGAAATGTAGAAACAGCTGTCCCAAAATAGCAGCCTCTGGTCAGGCACAAACGTTAGATCTCTACCAGGGCTAATGCTGAGAGTAGCAAGTTCACCTCCTACAATTACAGAACTTATGTCATTAGATGGATAAGAGAAAGTAAAAATGTAAAGGATTCTGCACAAATACAAATGCTAGTGAATAAAGCCAAAAAAAAACCCCTAGAAATAATTCAGCGACAGACTCACATTAGTTAAATGTACTCAGCTGACAAGCTTGTTATTGAGAGTCAGCAGCCCAGGACCTAATCAAGCTGCGAGGCTATGTAGCAGCAGCCATGGACCATCAGCAGCACATGTGCCTGAGGATATCCCCAGCATGCTTGATGTTGCTCTTACATCACCTTTAAAAAGGGCTTGTTCTCTGTCAATAGAAGCCAAAACACTGAAAAAATGTTTCCAGTCTTTTGTTGCCTTAGTGGTAGATGACAATTTCTATGGTTCATGTGCTAGTCAATATAGCTGGAGCTCAATGAAAATAGTCTTGTCCATTATGTTTTTTTCACCTTCATGTTTTATTTTTTCACCTCTTAGAGAAAATATTTCAAAACTATGTTTCTTGGTTCTGTTGACAATTAAAAAAAAGTATGTAAGAAAAAAAAGAAATGCAGAAATAACAGGACTTGGTAAATGATTGGATATAGGAATGGGGTTGGTGTAAGAGAGAGCAAGAAACAGAGATGAGATGAACAGGCACTGGTGAAGTAGAAGAAGGCTCCCAATCAACTGAATGAAGCAGATCACCTCTACCTGATCAACTGCTGCTCTGGGCCTTTTCCCCATTTTAATGACAAACTGCTTTGGCTCAACTTTGATCATCCATCATCCTCCCTGACCTTTTTCCACTCCCAACCCTCTTGCAGATCTGACTTTTCTGATTGCTACTTCTCTGGGCATGCCTTCCCCTAGAGTTTTTTTGAATTGTGCTTTCATTAACTAGCTCCTATCTTCCACATTATACTGAATCATCAGCCTGTCTGCCCTTAATGTGATTACTTAGCTGTATGTATCTCACAAATAAGAGAAACAGTGTATCTCTATTTTGGACAGGAAAGCATTCAAGAAATCCTGTAATACAACCCATTGTACAGAGAAAGAAACTGAATTCTAAAGCAGATAAATGACATTCCTATGACAGAGTGACAGTAGCAAGTTCACTTGAACCAGTGCTTAAACTTAGGTCTCCCACTTCTCAATCCATTGATAATTCTACTATATCATATGACTCTACAAAGTGCTTTGCGAATGAGTGACCAGATTGTTTCACCAGTAGATCATTGTATGAATGTGTGTATATGATTATACTTGTGTACAAGTGTGTATACACACACATATACTAATGTGGCCAGGAGTAGACACTACTACTATGTCCAAATGGTCATTTATCCCACCTGGTCCCAACCACATTTTAAATCAACTGGAGCCACTGGAGCTTCCTGGATTCTGCCCATAGGACCCTATGCTCCAATGGGGGTGGGATTTCAACTTACCATTCTTGGTACCAGGCTTCCACATCACTTACTAGCTTTTTCAGAACAATGTAGTTAGATGGATAACGTTGGATTTGGAGTCAGAAAGATGACTTCAAAGTGCCTTGGACATTTATTTAGATATGTGACCCTGGACAAGTCAATTATTATCTCTCAGCCTCAGTTTCCTCATCTGTAAAATGGGGATGATAATAATAACACCTATCTCACACAGTTGTTGTGAGGATCAAATGAGACAACAGTATATGTAAAGCATTTTTCAAACCTTAAAGAGCTACGTAGATGGTATGAAGATGATAACACTCATGTCTCTTCCCCAGTCATCCTACTCCAGCCCTTCTCTGGAAATTCCTGGGTCTCTGGGCTCTGACACATTAGTTTTTGCCTTACTTTGCCTAGAGCAGGCCTCCATTTCTAGTTATTTCTAGATCAAGCTGCCACCACTGTAGTACCCTACCTCCTTTCTACTTTCCCTTTATGTTTTGTGCTGTTCCATTAGAAGATGAGCACCTTAAGGGTTTAGACTGTTTTGCTTGCTTGGACTTATGTCCATACTCAGGAAGAGTTGGGTACAATTTATATTGAACCTGTTTCTAATTTATATTGGCTGTGTAACCCTGGGCAAGTCATTCAGAATGTTCAAAGCAACACTATAAAATCATAAATTGTACAATAATAACTAACCTGCATTAGTTGAGAGGGTTTCCTCTATCATGGAACCTATAGGTCCAGTCCCTTACCATATACACATATGTATGTTATGTCTACATATACATGTACACATGTGTGTATTGTGTTGCATGTGTGCATATACATGTCTTGCATGTATGTATATGTGTATGCACATGCCTATATACATATATACCACACATAAGTATACCCTACCTAAA
The DNA here is from genome assembly GCF_028372415.1 of Notamacropus eugenii. Taxonomy (NCBI): domain Eukaryota; kingdom Metazoa; phylum Chordata; class Mammalia; order Diprotodontia; family Macropodidae; genus Notamacropus; species Notamacropus eugenii. Next base: position 413,789,587 of record NC_092873.1, read on the forward strand.
CGTCTTAACTGGTTCCAAGAAAACACATTAAATAATATTTTCAGGGTAGTTAGTTTCACCAGCACTAAGTTATAAATGAAGAAATAACCAAATGAAGTCACAGCAGGATCTTGTGACTTTGGGGTAGTAGGATGTTTATATCAATGACGGTACAATAAAGAGTGCTGGGTTTGGAGTTAAAGAACCAGAGTTTGACTCCTGGTTCTGGCCCCTTAATACCTGGGTAACCTTGAGCAAGTTATTTCAATTCTCTAGGCTACAGCAACTTGTGTGTACAATGAAGGGAATGGACTAAATAGCCTCTGAAGTTCCTGTAGCGCTGAATCTATGATCCCATAACATCGGTCAAGGCAACACATGAACTTACTCTGAGATCAATGATCTCTCTGGGGTACTACACTCTCTGCCCAGGCAGATCACATTCCACCCATACCTTTTTAACTAATGTAGTTCTTGTTCGTATCTTCCCCTAAACCCTACATAGAGGATGTACCCAATATAATGGAGGATTTTCTTGTATTCTTTTAAAATTTCATGAGTACTAATGTAACAGTTGTAATTCCCCAATTACCTACATGACTGGCTCACCTACATTCTTCATCTTCCATATTATTAATACCTTTTATACACATGCAAACAAAATTTTATCATGGTTATTTGTATGCTTGTCTTCTCCTAATAAAATGTTAAGCTTGAGAACCAGATATTTGTTGTATCTGTGTTGCCAATACCTAGCACAGTGCCTTGCACCTAGTTGTTCATCCTTAGTTTTCAGAAAGGACTGATGACATCATAGGTGGATGTCTTGACTCAAATGTAAATTGGATTTAAGAGAGGCAGAGCTGCACAAAGTCATTAGCCTCACTCTCCCCAAGTCATCAAAGTCCAGTGGTAGGATAAAAGTGAAGATGACTGGAGATGGCCTCGGATGCAGTGAATGACCTTGCCATCTTCCATGTCTAACAAAGCTCTAAGATGACTGCTTCAACTGTCCTCATGGCCACTGGGGGACCATTCCACCAGGGGAAGTCTTCATATACTTGAGGCAGATATTCCCTTAATTCACCTACGTGTTTGAGGCTTGTCAGTTACCCTCAAACTGGTTTAGCTAGTCTACTGAAATGGTTTTACCAGGGTGGGGCCACTGAGCATGTTACAACTTCTTGGAGTCACAGGTGAGATTTGTACCTTGTAGGAACTAAATAAATGCTAGCTGAATCATACATACAGGGTTACTTTCAGATGTCTTAGTTAAGTTTTATACGTTAAAGTTTAAAATATATGTGCTGTTGAACAATGAACTAAAATAAATTTGCTACCATTTAGTAAACAGGTTTGAAGCAGAATAGAAAAAAGACAAAGTAAACAAGCATGAAAAAAAAACCCAGAAGCTAAATTATTGATCTCCTATAAAACAGGCCTCATTGAGCCTTCTCCTCAATGTCAAAACAAAGCCAGAAAAGAGAATACTCAAAATACTTCTATTCAAAGCTAAATATAAGGTATAATGCCATAAGGAGGACCGTAACAGTTCTCATATATATATGAAACTAGGCAGAATGTGATAGGAGCAAACAAGAACTCCAGACAAAGAGCTTAAAGAAAATCTGAAAGAGACTCTCTTAGGCACCCCTTTTGCTGGATCCTCCTCCAAATCACGCTGTCTAACTGTAGGGTTGAAGTTGGGGGTGTTGAGGGGTGGGGAGGGTGCAGGGGAAAAAGGCTGTTCCTTTCTCCTTCTAAACTACTTCACTTGGTGATCACATCAGCCCCCATGGATTATCACCTCTATGCTGACGATTTTTAAATCTACCCATCTTGCCCCAACCTCTCTGCTAACCTCCAACTTGTATCTCTAACTACCTTTCAGGTGTCTCTGTACGTCCAATAAACATCTTAAACTCAATATGTCCAAAACAGAACTTACGATCTTTTCCCCTAACTCCCGCACACACCTTCCCTGTTACTGTTGAAGGCAACACCATCCTCCCAGTCCCTCAGACTTGCAACCTAGGAGTCATCCTGGATTCTTCAATATCTCTCACCGTCCCCCCATCCAATCTGTTGACAAGGCCTGTTGATTTCACCTTGGTGACATCTCTCCAATATGCCTCCTTCTAATATTGCCCCCACTCTAGTGCAAGTCCTCATCACCTCAGGCCTATAGCCTGCTGGCACAACTACCTGCCTCAAGTCTCTCCCATTCCAAACTATCCTCCATTCAGCCACCAAGATTATTTTCCTAAATTGCAGATATAACCAAGTCACTTCCCTAACTCAGCAAACTATAGCGGCTTCCTACTTCCTCCAGGATCATGTGCATGTTTGGTGTTCAAAGCCCTTCATAACACAGTCTTACCTTTCTAGTCTTCGTACATCTTATTCTTTCTTCCAGTGTCACTGGCCTCTTGGTTGTTGCATAAACAAGATGCTCCATCTCTTAACTCTAGGAATTTTCTCTAGCTGCCTTCTTTGCCTATAATATTCTCCCTCCTCAATTCTACCTCCTGGCTTTCCTGGTTTCCTTTAAGTCCCAACTAAAATCCTTCCCAATAAAAAGGAAGCCTTTCTCAATTCCTCTTAATTCTACTGCCTTCCCACTTCAAATTATTTCCTCTTTATCCTGCATACAGCTTGTCTGTACACATATGTGGCTTGTCTCATTCAATTGTGAACTCCTGGAGGGAAGTGATTGTCATTTGCCTCTTTTTGTATCTCCAGTATTTAGCTTAGTGGCTGGTACATAGTAGGTGCTTAATAAAGGAGGGGAGGGGAGAGGAGTGGAGGGGAGGGAAAGGGTGGGAAGGAGAAGGAAAGAAGGGAGGAAGGAGAGAGAGGAGAGGAGAGGGGAGGGGAGGAGAGGGGAGGGGAGGGAAGGAGGGAAAGGGAAAGGGGAAAGGGCAGGGAAGGGGAGGGGAGGGGAAGGGAGGAGGGGAAAGGGGAAAGGGGAAAAGACAGGAGGGAGAAGGGAAGGGAAGGAGAGGAGAGGGGAGGGGAGAGGAGAGGGGAGGAGAAGGAAGGGGAGGGGAGGGGAGAGGGGAGGGGAAGGGAGGGAAGGGGAGAGGGGAGGGGAGTGCAGTTTTTAATTACTAAAAAAAAAGGGAATGGTTTCAGGGGAATTGGGTCATGGAAGAAGAAAATATGTCAACAGGCAGAGATGATAAATGTTTCAAGCAGAGGGAAGAACCTACACAAATAAAAGGAGATTGGAAAAGCAGGGCAAGTCTGAGAAAAAGATCAGATGTAGAATTGGAAGAGGGATCAGAAATCATCTAGCCTAGTATTTTCATTTTATTGACAAAGAAACCAAAGTCCTGCATGGTTAAGACACACAGGTATAATATAAGAGAGAATTTTAAAAAGCATTTATTAAATGCTTACTATATATCAAGAACTGTGCTAAGCCTGAGAATCAGAATTCAAACTCAGAACTACAAACTGAGTGTTCCTTTCACCACATAGTCACCTCTTCTGGGGAAGGCCAAATGAGATCTTGGAAAAGATGGTAGCACAGTCTGGCTGGAATATAGACTATGAGAAGGAAAGAAGTGTGAAATATGGCTAGAAACACTAGCGTCAAATAGAAGGCCTTAAAATACAAAACTAAGGAGTTTGTATTTTGTTTTCCAAGTAAGTGAGCTCACAGAAAGGTCCTTGAGCAAGGTAATCGTGGTCAGATCTATACATTAGGAAGATTATTTTGGCAGCTGTGTGATAGATTCAAGTCATTTTGTTGGTTACATAAGCAGAGATTAAAGCATAGGGCACAGTTTTATTAATATTTAAGTTATATGATCAATAACTACAATCTATATGATGCTTCAAATTATCTTGAAAATATTTCTACACGTTGCAACTTTTTTTAAATCTAGTTTGTAGGTGATTACATTGGCAATTATATAACTAAATTATTTTCAACCAGAATCCAAAAAGCATTTAGGAACAAGAGTGACAGTTGTTAAATGTCAAAGCAAACATAAAAAATAATTATTAAACTGTGTTTAATTGTTTGCAATATATTGGGTCTTTCATTATATTTGTTTTAGAGTGCCAAGTAACAAAAATGTAGAGCCTGCATGCACAAAACTATTTAATACTTAATTATAAATTTCTAGGGCACATTTCATAAGCAAATTAAATCAGTTTGTAAGCATCATTTTGAAGAAAAAAACTATTTTACTAAACTCAGGACTACAAAAATTATTAGTAACATGTGGCATTAAAGAGAGGGGTTTTTTGTTTTTGTTTTAATTGCTAGGCTTTAGTATTTTACTATTAGATAAATGATTTAACAATTTTCCTTGAAATGTAGGGTCAAAAAGTTCAAGCATTCTATTTCCATTTAGCTAAATTCTAAGTAATTATTCTTAAAATTCAAGCATTCTAAAGCAACTTCCATCTCCTTACACTCAGTGGTCCATAATTAAAATTAAGTAACTGCTGAACATATTGGGAAGTTAGTCTAAAATACGACTCTCAATAATTTGGACTATTTACTTAACATTACATTTATCAAGACAAATCCCATTGTAATTGTTTTCTTCTGTTTCCTCAACCATATGCCATTATGCCATATAATGTACTTTTTTTTGCACTTTAGAAAGCTCAGTATCTTACTTAGAAACAGCTTAGAAAATTGGCATATGGCCTATTTGCAACTGATACTAAAGCTTAAATACCTTCCCAACAAAGTTACACTAACTTCAAAATATTCTAGGCTCAACCATTAAAATGTTTTTGTTTCGGTTACAGCACTAATGAATACCAAATGTTAGAATTTGTTTTAGCTGGTCTAATGCATTAGGGATTTCACTTAAAAGAAAAGGTTGGATCAGCTCCCCATTATGTAACTGAGAGCAGATCTGTCCAAATGATACTATGCACTAATACATATAATATTTGAAAGATTTAATACTTAAGTTTAAATTAAAGCATAAAAAAGTTAAATTCAGAAAGTCTATTCAATAAATTGTCCTATTTTTTTTTCCTGCAGAAAAATAGCAAAACCTTGCTTTCTGTTTTCCACATGGAGACTCTCTTCTTTAAACTGGATAAACACAACCTTGATTGCTCTATCCCCTTTAAGTGGGGTGAGAATACTGTATGTACTTCCTTACAAATGTAAAAAGAATAAAAGCTGCTGTCTAAAAGAGGAAGAAAAACACTCTTCAAAGTATTTATAGTCCATTAAGGCTTGGCAAACAGCACCAATTTGACAGGACTTTCAGGCGTGAACTTAACAAATTCTCTTATCCATCATTGTTATAGAATGACTCACTGTGAATAAGACATGAGGATTTCACATTCAAATGCTGGATCTTCAAGAGGTAGTTGAGATAAATGCGTCTCTCTCTCTCCACATTTTTTGATTTAACAGAAAGAGACTGTCCTTTTAGAAACATCACCAAAGTGTTCTTTTACAAAGGATGGGAAACTAAGTAATTATTGTCCATCATATACAATCTCAGGGAGCAGAAGGAGAGGCAGGGGAGATGCCGGGGGGAGGGGGGAGGAGGGAGGTGGAACAGCATGTCCCAAGATGAGTTAATAATTAGTGGAATAGGAAAATATTCCACAACAAAACCATTCTGAATTCTGGACCCAAATACCCAACTTTTGGACAGTTCTTACTATTTGAAGTTTGTACTTTCATAGGGTAAAAATCCCCCTCTATAATTTCCAACCACTATTCCACAGAAAAAATCTAATCCCTCTGTAACATGATAACCCTTTAAGTACTTAAAGACAGCTCTCATGTCCCCCTTAAGTCTTCTCTCCAGATGAAATACCCTAAGTTATTTTAATATTTTGATAATTGCATTTCAATGTAATTCATTTCCTTTGTGATTATATTTTATTTTACACATTTAAAAAAATTCTGAGAAAGAGGCCTTAAGTTTCACCAGACTGCCAAATGAGTCCATGATACTAAAAAGATGAATAATTCCTGTCCTACTAGGTCTCCCTCCTCAAATCTCCTTTCTTCATCAATCCTCCACACAGATGCCACTCAGAGGGATTTCACCGATAGAAGAAATAGAAGCAAGGCATATTCCAGTATATCTAGTTCTTAAACCTGTAGTACTAGTTAAGCTCTGACCATGTCACTCCCCTACTCAATAGGTACCTCCACTTTCTCTCCTTTCATTCTCTTACAATCCAGCTTCTGATATAATCCTTCCACTGAAACTGCCCTCTCCAAAGTTACTAATGATTTCTTAGTTGCCAAATCCAATGGTCTTTTCCTTAATCCTTATTCTTCTTGACCTCTCTGCAGCCTCTGACACTGTTGATCACCATCTTCTCTCTAGGTTTTCAGAACACCATTCTGTCCTGCTTCTTATCTAACCATTCTTTCTGTATCTCCTTTGCTGAATCCTATTCCAGACCACACCCCATAACTCTCTAGCATGTCACTAAGGGTTCAGTCTTGGGTGCTCTTCTCTTCTCCCTCTATATTACTTCACTTGGTGAAGTATGGTATAGTATACATCACCAATTCTATGCTGATGCTTCTCAAATCTACCTCTCTTGGCCCAAACTCCTCACTGACCTCCAATCTTACATCTCCAACCGCTTTTCAAACATCTCGAATTAGATATCTAAGCAAACATCTTAACGCAATATGTCCAAAATAGACTTCACAATCTTTCCCCCTAAACCTTCCCCACCTCCTGCCTTTGTTATTACTATAGAGGGCAACACTATCCTCTCAGTCCCTCAGGCTCCAACTTAGGAGTGATCATGGACTCTTCTTTACATCTCACTGCCCCTCCTCCCAATCCAATCTGTTGCTAAGGCCCGTTGATTTCACCTTTATAAAATCTCTCAAATTCACCCCCTTCTTTCTTCGCAAACTGCCACCATTCTAATAGAGGCCCTCATTACCTCAAGCCTGGAATATTGTGAACTTGTTGGTAGGTCTGCCTGCCTCAACTCTTTCTCTGCTCTAATCCATCTTCCATTCAGCCACTAAAGTGATTTTCCTGAAGTGTGGCCCACTCACATCACTCTACTACCCTAATATCTCCCTATTGCCTCCAAGATCAAATACAAAATGCTCTGTTCAGCATTCAAAGACCTTCATACTCTGGGTCCCTTCTACCTTTCCAGTCTTTTCATACCTTGAGTGGTTCCTTCATTCTTGAGGAGGAACAAAATAACATCACTGTGCTAGAGGCAAGTTACAAGGCATCCAACTATGACTGATGAGACCAATACAAGCTCGGAATGCTCTACCACAGGTCGGGCACAAATAGTTCATGTGAATGGTTTTTTGATTTGTGTGTCAGTTGGATTTAAATGAGGCAGAGTTGCCCACTCTCTCTTCCAGAGTCATCACAGTCCAATGACAGAATGCTGTCAAGAGACCGATGATGACTCAAGATGCAGTGGATGACCTTGGTATCTCCCATATTTAACGAAGCATTAAGTGTTCCACAGTGCCTGTTTTATGGCCATCATGGCCACTGGAACAAACTGTTCTCATCCACTCATTCCAACAGGGGGAGTCTTCACATGCTTGGGGCAGACACTCCCCTAACTCACTGATGTGTAGGGCGTGTTCAGGGAAAACTAGTACCTCTAGTGTGAGGACTGCTGAGGGCTGCTTTCCATCTTTGGTGTCTACCTGATCCATCTCTCACCTGTGACTCCAAGAAGCAGTAGCATGCACAATGGCCATACCCCAGTAAACTGTTTTGGCAGACAGGCTAAATCAGGTTAAGGGTAACCAAAGATCTTATACTTTAGTCCTAGACTCTTTGATCCAGTGACACTCTGGGCCTACTGGCTACTCCATCAAAAAATAAAAAAATAAAAAGACCCTCCATCTCTCTACTCTGGGCACTTTCTATAGCTGTCCCTCATGCCTGGAACGCTCTCCCCTTCCTCCACTCTGATTTTGTTTATATTCCAACTAATCCCATCTTTTACTTGACATCTTCCCCAGTCCCCTTAATTCCAGTGCTTTCCCTTTGTTGATTATTTCCTATTTATCTTGTATATAGTTTGATATATATATATTTGCTTGCAGATTGGTTCCCCCATTAGACTGTAAATATAAACTGCAAACTTATGGGCAAGTCTTTTGTCTCTTTTTGTATTACTAGCACACTGCCTGGCACATAGCAGGTTCTTAATGAATGTTTAATTGATCGATTCACTGAATAAATCCATGATTCTCCTATTACCTCTAGGGTCAGATACACACTGTCCCAAAATTCACTCCCTCTTTGCCACTGCCTCCTAGCATCTTTTGTTTCCTTTAAAATCTGGCACAAACACTACCTTTATTTACATGAGGTCTTTGTTGACCTCACCAGCTGCTAGTGCTTCCTTGTACCAAATTATATGGTATGATATATCTATATCTGTATCTATACTGATATCTATATCCATACACATATAGATGGACATATGTCCATGTCTCCCCCATAGAATATAGGTTCCTTGAGATCGGGGGGAGGGTGGGTTGTTTCATTTTCATCTTGGTCTCCCTGACACCTAACATAGTACTTTGTATATAATAAGTATTTTCTAGCACTTGGTGATTATGGAGGAAGTCTGGTTTTACAGAAACACTTGATCTTTGAGAAGCTACTTGTATCTCAGTTCTATCGATATATTAAGTTCAAGGATCAGACACATTGTACACAAGCCACATCATCTTTACTCCCTGAAGATATGACCTTCATAGCTAGCATTTAATATTTATTATGCCCTGAGCTTTTATATCAGGATGATATAATATCTATTTGAATAACATTTGTCTTTTAGCAAAATCACAGCTAAAGTCATTGTCTATTATGTTAGCCAACATTTTGTATATAAACTCTCACATGATAAACAATTGCTCTTTGAATGCAGTGTTAAGGAAATAAGTTCTCTTTAGATCAGTAGGTAATGCAACAGAATTTAATTTAAGAGAAAATAACTATGCAACCCATTGTGTTTTCCTTTTTGTTTTAGCTACATGGAAACTCAGAACTAAGTCTATTAGTCTATTACTTAGCCCTTTTTACCTTGATTTTCATTATTTTAAATTGCCCTGTAAGATACTGCTTTTAATTTTATATGCCATCTCACAGAGAGAATAAATCCTAAATATTTAATAATGTGTGTGTGTATTCAAGAGTCAGTCTTTCTACTTTTAACATAAACTCAAAATATACTGTCACTTAAACACCAACTAGCATCTCATAAAGAACTGAGACATGGTGCCCTTTTAAAGTGTCTGCAGGTACATCAAAAATGTTTCATGATATCAAAACCTTGTTAATATATGAGAGCCTGCCACTACAGTGTTCAGAAAAGGACATAGTTATTGCCTGGTAGTTTATTTAAGATAAAGTTATTTCTTTTTCCCTACTCCTATTTCTCCACAAAAGTAAAGGTAAGGTCCCCATTAATGCAAATAATAAATCCCCTGAAGTGGTATGTTTATTCCAATTTGCAGCACTATATATTTCCATGTTGGGCTGGGGCCAATGACCATTTTTTACATAATTATAACTTCAAATGATAATAACTTGAATATGACCTCTTCCAGGGATTCATCATTTGCACTAGTCAGGACCTCACTGTATGTTAAAGTTACTTCAACATTTTGTCAACAACCAAGAAATGCCAACCAAGAAATACGAACCAAGAAAAAAGTATTGAAAAACAATACTTTCTAAGAGGTAAGTCCAATTTTAGGAATATCTGACACAACATATCAACTCTTTCCAAATTCTTGTAATACATTCACTAGATTAGTAACTCCCCTTAAGGATCTTACTACTAAAAGAATAGAAATTTATGAATCATATTAAAGGATTTCTAATAACAGAAGTCATATGTACTCTTGGGGTTTTAAAAAAAGAAGTTTCATGTTGTTCCATTTCATCACTGCAACAGTATTGTGAAGTAGGTAATACAAATGTTACTACTACTATTTAAATTATGAGAACACTGAGGCTTAGAGAATTTAAGTGACTTGTCTAAAGACACACAGCCAGAAAGTGTGAAAGTTTGCCTCTAGTTAAACAAAATTCATTATAGGCACTAAGAACCAAAGCAGGAATAGCAAAGACTAATTTCTGGACAAAGAAAATAGTTTCCTCATCTACAAAGGAAACTTTCAGAGGAAAGGAATAAAGTTTTCTTGAAAGAAAATAAAATATTATCCTCCACTATAGAACATTCTACAGGTTGATATTTATCTCTTTCCTTGTGGAGAGAGGAGAGAGTGATGTGGATCAATGACTTTATTGATATAGGAACTACCAGTAGGGAAAATCAATGTAGAATGACATTTTTCTTTATAATTCATAATTTTGGAGAGGGGTGGGATAGGAAGGAAGGCACCGTGAGAGTTAAGTGACTTATGTATGCCCATTTAGCTAGTAGCCAAAGGCATAATGGAATCTCTGATCTTTCTGAGACCATGACTGGCCCTCTATCCACAATACCACATTTCTGTCAATGATAGATGCTGCACTGGATTAGGGTTTAGGAAGTTAAGTTTCAAGTCTTGGTTTTGCCCCTGATTTACCATGTGACCTGGGACAATCACTCAGATTTTTTTGGACCTCAGTTTCTGCATCTGTAAAATGAGAGGACAGGATTACTTGACTACTATTTTGTGTCTGTTTTTTCTGTCTTCTATCTGTCCCTGATAAATCACAAGTTTCTGACATTTAAACCTGGCCACAAGGTCTTGTGAAGTATAGCCTTCATATTAGAAAAGACAGTATAAAAACTGCTGAGAGGACAGACCAAAAATAAGTAAGAGAGATAGGAAGACAGCATCCAGATGTCCGTGATAAGCTTTTTTGTTGTTGTTCTGTTGTTTCAGTCATGACCAACTCTCTTTGACCCCACTTGGGGTTTTCTTGGGGTGGAGTGCCTTGTCATTTCCTTCTCCACCTCATTTTATAGATAAGGAAATCGGAGGCAAACAGGGTTAAGTGACTTGCCCAGGGTCACAGTAATTAAGTATCTGAGGCCACATTTGAACACAAAAGATGAGTCTCCTTGACTCCAGGCCTGGTACTCTATGCATTGTGCCACCTCGCTGCCTAGTTAGCAAATCCAAAAGACCTACACTGAAGGTTACTGAAAGAATGGTGAATGTGATTGCTGAACTACTGTCAAGGCAGGGACTGTCTTAATTGTATCTACATTCCCAGCATGTAGTACAGGGCTTGGCACACAGTAAACAAGTAATACATGTTTTTTTCATTCACTCATTCAATTATTCATCTTGAAGAATGGAAGATAAAAAAAATCCTGATTTTCAGAAAATGGAAAAGGATAGTGTTTACAAATTATAGGTCAGTGAGTTTGACTAGTAATTCTGGCAGTATTCTAAACCATATCTACTCTCATTCTCCGCATTTTGTTGATGGAGTTCAGACTATTTCAGGACAATGGCTACCCTCTACTCTTTTATATTTAATTTTCCACAGACTAAGGCACATGTTGATAAGATAATTGCCTTTTGTAGTTGAATGAAAGCATTATGATAGACACTCATCTTCTGTAGATTCAGTGAAATCTCTTGATACAGCTCACATGGGGTAAGGGGATAAGTACCTCATTCAGTTCCCATATGATTTTGATTTCTTCTGATATATATATCTCAATATATTTTGAAAGAATTTCATTCCATGCAATTTGGAGATGATGAATATTTTGGACCACAACATCCATGAAAATTTTTTAAAATTTTTTGTGCATTGTTGGTATACTAGGTGATTATAGGCAACAGTTCAGTCACGGTGAATGCTGCAGTTGCGGGACAGTTAAAGTTACAAAGTTTTCAAGTATATTCTGAAGTCTGTATATGTAGCAGAGGAATTAGTCACCTGTCTCCCTCTGAATGACACTGAGTTTCTGATGTATAACTCCAGCCACTACATCACAGCTTGCTAAATATTCAGTAGATGTTAATTTTTTGTATCCTACAGTGATGTGCTACACAATTTCTACCATTTCTTTGCATAATCTCCATTAAGTTCCTTAAAGATCGTCTTTCTGTAACTTCTGGCTGCAATGACATTCTCATTTTGACCCTTTCTTTGTTGCAAACATATCCACATAGCTTAACCATTTGGCTGATGCAACATCTTAATAACTGAATTCACGTGGATTTCACCCAGAAAGGGAATGGCAACACCATTTTAGATCTTGGTCATTTCAAAAGCACAATCAAAAGATGGTTTTGACCTTTCGGTTATATTTGACAAATCTGGTGATATATGTATATGCATGTGTGTGTATATAAATAGATATAATGTACATATCTATATGTATATGGATTATTACTTGGTGAGGTGAGGTCTACTTGTTCCAAAAGTAATTCTGTAGCTTTTTTTAACCCATTTATCAGTTGCTCTGAGAATGTTTATCAATCCTCTTTCTCCTTTTTACAAGAACTGCTCATTTTTCTATAGCTACCTTAGGGCGAAGGGCCCTATGTTCCTTTAACATTGTACATATTTTTTGTTAGGTTATTTAACAGCTAACATTTATTTATATAATACTATATATGTATATGGGTTTATATATATTATAGATAAGATGTGTATAGTGCTGTAAAGTTTACAAAGCACTACACACACTATGTCATTTAATCTTCACAATAGCCTTATGCGGTAGGTACTACAAATTTTAGTGAATCACTGCTGAAAGGGATGTGTGGGATGGCTCAGGTCCCTACATAAATCAATTACTCAGAGGCCTCTCAAAGTGATGACAGAAAAGAGATTTATTCGATTCTCGAGAATCTGGACAATCCTACAGCAGTTCACCTGGAGTAGGAAAGCCGAAGACAAAGAAAAGGCAGTGATTTATATAGACTCTAATGCAAGTCCCTCCCCCCCCACTGACCATTATTCTCATTAGCTGAGAATATGATCTTACATTCTAGACACGAAATCTAACCAATCCCTTTTGAAACGAAGACATTGAAGAATTAGGTAAACTTTATCCAATGATTGAGACCCTAATGTACTACATAGTTTTATATCCTTATATGGAATTATTCTGTTCTAAAAATATAGTAACCTTGAACCTCTCAGTCTTACCTCACCCCTGGGAGAAGAATTACAATCTGAGAAGTCTTCACTAAACCTATCCCACTCAGGGACTAGAAGTCACACAACCATGCTAACTAGGCTTGAGCCTTCAATGGTAGATAGCAATTCTTTTATTCCTCTCTGATGAACCTCTTTATCTCACTCAGCACATAGAAGCTAGTCAAAAACCTCCTCTTCTCTCCTCAAATCTCTGACATCATTACTCTCCCCTCCCACTTACTCAGCAGAGGCTCTTGCTTTCTACTTAGTCAAGAAAATCAAGAACATCCACCATCAAGTTCCCTCTCATTGGTTACCATAATACCCCAGAACTTTCCCCACCCCACCCCCACAACAAAAAGCTATCACTATGCTGGCTTTTCGTTTGCTCCATTTTCTGATGGGAAAAGAGAGTTCTCCTGGCCAATCCCAGCCCCTCCATGAATAAATCCCATCGCCTCCTGACTGCCTGAGTCCTCTTCCCCCTACTCACACCTCTTTAGACATCACTCACTTCATTTCCTACTCAGCTGAGCTCCTTTCGGGCTTCTTTTGACTTCTCCAGCAGGCTCTACTCCCAACTCCCACCCCCTTCTCTGTACCACTGCCCAACTGTTTTGTGTGTGTTCTCTTCCTCCATTAAGCATCTTGAGGCAGGGACTATCTTTCTTCTTCATATTTGTATCCTCAGGACTTAGCACGATATATGGCATATGGTCAACAATTAATAACTGTTTATTGACTATTATTTATTTATTAACACAATAGCTGCCCTAGTTCAGACCATTATCAGTTTTGGCCCCTGGACTACTTACTGCAGTCTCCTAATTGGTCTCCCTGCATCCAGGCTCTCACTTCTTCAGTCCATCCTCCACAGACCTGCCAAACAGATACTAATCATAGTTTTGATCAAGTAATTCCCCTGCCCAGGGAGCTTCAGTAATTTCCTGTTGTCACTTCTATGTGATATTTAAAGTCACTTCTGATTCTAGCCAATCTTTCCAAGGCGACTTCACATTACTCCCCATCACATGCTCTATGTTCCAACTGAACTGGTCTACTGACTGCTCTCCATACACAATATTCCACTTCTGCCTTCTTTGCTTCCAGGCCTTGGCACAGGCTGGAATCCTTTCCTCTGTCTCTGCCTCTTAGAATCCTTAGCTTCAAGACTCAGTTTAAGTTCCACTTCCTACAAGAGGCTATTTTTTGTCAGATAGGCTTCTAAACACTGGTACTGATGACAAAGAATGAGTCCCTTCCTCCCCATTTTCTTGGGAACTGAAATCAACCAGAATATTCCTTAAATTCAGATTTCTAAGAAAAAGGTAGTAAAAATTACAGAGAAATTTCAGGTACTTTGAGCCTTCATTTTTTAAGGCTAGTTATTTATTCAGACAAAACTGGTTGCAAGTATTTTCAAATCACATTTCTCATTACATTGACTTTTCAAAAGTGATTTAGCAAAGATTTAGATTTCTCAATTACACATATATGTGCATAAAATATGTGTGTGTATATCTGTAAATAAAGAAAATACAAAAAGGAAGGCCTTACTATTTTCATAGGTCACCTAAAAAAGTACATTTTAATGTGTGAAATGATGTACAACACAACCTATTTATTTGAAGTGTGATGAAGTTTTATGTTTTTACAGTTAAGTTACAATGAATATTAAGTCATTTTGATACAACACTGCATCATAATTCACTTTTTGTCCCCAAGGACTTCTAATAGATATCACCAATCATATTTTTCCCCAGCAAATGGTTTTAGCAATCTTATCATATAGTTAAGCACACAACATAAAGATTTCAAGGCTTAAACTCGTAATTAATTTTTCATGACATGTTCAAACATTTTTATTGACTCAGGTCTATATTTCAAAGACAAGAGAATATACAACACCTGTTCCTTACAAATGTTTAAAGTTTTTCAATCATCTAATGACAGCTACTTAAGGGTCTAAACTATCAAAGATAAAGAATGACTTTTATATGTTGTACAATACTGCGAACAAGTCAAAATTTTACTTATCAGGAAAAAGCACTTCTTAATGAAACCAACATTCTGTAAACATAAGCAAATATGGTATATTGTTTGTTTTACCTTTTAGTTCATGATGGATTGTCCATAGTACAGTAATACTAAAAGGTTATGTATCTGTTGCAATATCCAGACTCCTTAACAAAGGTGAGCTATTGTATAACTAGCATTAACCCTTTCACATTATTGCTATTCATTAACGTTGAAGCTTAGACGCATTGTGGAATTCGTTCTCAGACCATCTGTCAAGAGTTTCAAGGTTCTAAGTAATTCATTAAATTAAGAGACTCAGGAAATAATCTGTTTTACAGACAGGGTTTTTAATTAGATGACATCAAATATTTTATTATTATTATAACAAATATAAGAACATAGGTATAAGAACCCAGTATGTATAAGAACATAGTGTATAGAATGATGCTTGTCCTATAGTCATATGCCTTTCTTTACACAATAGGTAGCTTCCTTACAAGTCAAGTGCAAGTGAAAGAGGAAGGGGAAGGGGAGGGAAATCATATTTTAAATATATTAAAGAAGACCATTACAAAAGTCCTACTCCCAGCATTTCTTCATGGCATACAGGTGACCAGGGATTCTTGAACACTATACCAGAGGAGTACAAGCTCTAAAAGATTATACCCAGCTAGAAAGATACAAATACATCTCCAGGAACAATCTACATGTCACTTTCTGAGAACCTTCTAACTAAAAATAGGGAAGCTCATAATAAATGAGTTAGCCACTGCCATGAATTCTTTGTCCATGGGAACCCAACACACAACAAGATGGTCCTCAGTACTGTAGTTCTGAGATGACAGTAAGAGTGGTGGGAAAAAGGGCACAGGTTGCTAAAAATCCTAATTTTTATACTGAATAATATAAACATTGGAGAGGCAGTATGGCCTAGGGAATAGAAAGCTGATCTCAGAGCCAGGAACAACTGGGTTCAAATTCCACCTCTGGCAGTGGCTCTGAATAATTCTCTAACAGTCTAAGATGGAAAGAAGGTGCCAACTTGCATTGGTAGGAGTGTCCTCATCTGGCCCTATCCCCTGCAAACATTTAACTCAGCTGGTATACTGGATTGACATTCTCACTTTAAGTGAAATCAGAAGTAGAGAGAAAATATAGCTAAATGCTAGGATAGTTAACAGGATCTCCTTGAAAAGATAAATACAGGAGTTAGCAGAGTTAGTTTCCTAACAAAATCGCAGACTCAACTCAGGTGCTGCCTGCTCTGAAAAGATTTTCCTGATACACCCTGCTGTTAGTGCTGCCTCACCCTCCTCAAATTGTCTTGGATCTACTGAACTGTGCATAAGCTATATCCAGCTAGTACAGGGTGGATACTTTTTTGTGTCCTACACCCCCTGGCAGGCTAGGAAAGCCCATGAACTACTATAATGTTGTTAAATGCAATAAATAAAACACAAAGAGCCACAGAAGAAACCAGTGATAGTGAAACACAAGTTATAAAAATATTAAAAGTTCCAATTTCACAGATCCCGTTGGAGCTTGATTAAGAATCCATGATCCATAAGCAAAGAAGAAGGGAAGTTATAACTCTTGGCAGATGATATGATGATATATTTAGAAAATCAAGTAAAAAACCTACTTGAAGTAATAAACAACTTTAGCAAAGTTGCAGAATACAAAATAAACCTACATAAATCATCTGCACTTCTATACATTACTATCAAAGCCCAACAGTATGAGATAGGGAAATCCCATTTAAAGTTACTGTAGACACTAAAAAATATTTGGGAGTCTACCCGCCAAAACAAACCCAGGGACTACATGAACACAACTACAAAACACTTCTCACACAAATAAAGTCTATATAATTGGAAAAGCATCAGCTGCCCTTGGGTAGGCTGGGCTAATATAATAAAATTCTGCCTAAATTAATTTACTTATTCAGTGTCATACCAATCAAAATACCAAAAAATTATTCTACAGAGATAGAAAAAATAATATCAAAATTCATCCGAAAGAACAAAACGTCCAGAATATCAAGGGAATCAATGAATAGAAATGCTAGGGAAGGTGGCCTAGATCTTAAATTGTATTATAAAGCAGCAATCATCAAAACCACATGGTACTGGCTAAGAAATAGAGGAGTAGGTCAGTGAAATAGATTAGGTTCACAAGACACAGTAATCAATGATTACAGCAGCCTACAATTTGGTAAACCCAAGGATCCCAGCTTCTGGGATAAGAACTCACTGTCTGACAAAAACTGCTAGGAAAACTGGAAAATAGCGTGGCAGAAACTGGGCATAGACCAACACCTGACACCATATACCAGAATAAAGTCCAAATGGGTACATGATCTAGGTATGAAAGCTGACATATGAGGGGAGCAAGGAATAGTTTACCGTCAGATTTATGGAGAATGGAGGAAATTATGACCAAACAAAAGATAGAGAACATTCTACAATACAAAATGGATGATTTCGATTACACTAAATTGAAAAGTTTTTGCACAAACAAAGACAATACAACCAAGATTAGGAGAGAACCGGAAAATTGGGAAAGAAATTTTACAACTAGTGTCTGTGATAAAGGCCTCATTTCTAAAACATATAGAGAACTGAGTCAAATGTACAATAATACAAGTCATTCCCCAATTGATAAACGGTCAAAGGATATGAACAAGCAATTCTCAGAGGAAAAATTTAAAGCTATCTATAGTCATATGAAAAAATGTTCTAAATCACTACTGATTAGAGAGATCCAAATCAAAACAACTCTGAGGCACCACATCACACCTCTCAGGTTGGCTAACATGACAAACAGGAAAATGATAAATGTTGGAGAAGTTGTGAAAGAACTGGAACACATTCATTGTTGGTGGAGCTGTGAGCTGATCCAACCATTCTGGAGAGCAATTTGGAGCTATGCCCAAAGGTCTACAAAAATGTGCATACCCTTTGACCCAGCAATACCACTTCTAAGACTGTATCCCCAAGAGATCATAACAATGGGAAAGGGCCCCTCATATACAAAAATATTTATAGCAGCTCTCTTTGTGGTGGCCAAAAATTGGAAATCAAAGGAATGCCCATCAATTGGGGAATGGCTGAATAAATTGTGGTATATGAATATAATGGAATACTATTGTGCTATAAGAAATGATGAACAGGAAAACTTCAGAGAGGCCTGGAAGGACTTATATGAACTGATGCTGAATGAAAGGAGCAGAATCAGGAGAACTTTGTACACAGCAACGACCACAGTGTGTGAGGAATTTTTCTGGTAGACTTAATACTTCATTCAACGCAAGGACTTAAAAAATTCTCAATGGACTCTTGAGGCAAAATGCCTTCCACATCCAGAGAAAGAACTATGGAATTTGATCGCAGAAGAAAGTAGACCACTTTCTTTGTATTATGTTTTGTTTTGTTTTATGATTTCTCTCGTTCATTTTAATTCTTCTATGCAATATGACTAAGGTGAAAATGTATTTAATAGGAATGTGTGTAGAACCTATATAAAATTGTATGCTGTCTCAAGGAGAGAGTGGGGAAGGAGGGGGAGGGAGGGGAAAAAAATCTAAGATATATGGAAGTGATTGTAGAATACTGTAAACAAATAAAATAATTTAATTTTAAAAAATAAATAGAAAAAAAGAAAAAATGCTCTAAATGACTACTGATCAGAGCGATGCAAACTAAAACAACTCTGAGGCACCACATCACACCTCTCAGGTTGGCTAACATGACAAAACAGGAAAATGAGAAATGTTAGAGAAGATGTGGAAAAATTGGAACACATTCATTGTTGGTGGAGCTGTAAGCTGATCCAACCATTATGGACAGCAGTTTGGAACTAATGTGGAAATGTGTTTAATAGGAATATATGAGTAGAACCCATATAAGATTGTGAGCCACCTTGGGGAGGGAGGAGAAAGGGAGTAGGAGAAAATTTAAAACTTATGGAAGTGATTGCTGAAAACTGAAAACAAATAAATTAATAAATTTGGGGAAGAAATTAATAAAATTGTGCTGCCTTCAGTAGAAAAAAAAAAAAAAGGAATCCATGACCCAGTACAAAGAAATCTCCTTGAGGAGCAGGACTGTTTTATTTTTGCCTTTGTAGCCCAAGTTCCAAAAGAGGCCATATCCAAAGTATGCTGAAGCCAGTTCTAACTTAAAGAGCCACCATTAAATTTCAGTTTGAGAATTTAAACCTCAGAAACCTGCTCCTGATCTACTGTTCTGCTGATCATCTAGACCAAAGAGAGTAGCAGTAATGCAGAATAAACTTAAAAGTGTGTGTGTACATATATTTTTTCCTCAGAGAGCTGGAAAAAAATGCCTTTTCCCTGTGGAAAGTTGTTGAACACTTTCCAGTACACCCCTGTATTGCTCTATAAACATTGCTTGAACTAAGCAAGAAGGCTCAGGCAATGAAGCAATGATGGGAGACCTGGGGACTGCAGGCTGCTAATAATAAAAACAACCAGCATTTACATAGAACTTTATGGTTTGTAAAGGGCTTTATAACACTTTGCATATACGCTCATTTGAACCTCATTCCTGGGCAGTATGGTATAATGGATAAAGAGTTAAACTTGGAGGCTTGGTTCAAATCCCATTTCTGATAATAACTAGTTTTGTGAGCATGGGAATTCCTTAATACCTATTCACTATATTATAGACAGGTTTCAATCTGTATTGATGGAAGGCTTCCCACGTTAATAAAATCACCGATCTCTGAGTGTTACTTATTAAGGTACCAGAAGTTCCTAGCACTTCTAGCAGAAATTCTTCGTACAGAATAACTTAATAAATGTTTGTTGAATTGAATGACCAAGTCACTAAGCACTTATTTAGCACCTACAATAGCCCATCCTCTCAAGGAGCTCACAGACTAATGGGGGAGAAAATGTGCAAATAACCATGTACAAACAAGATATGGACAGGATAAATTAGAGATAATCAGTGGAGGGAAGACTGTAGCATCAAAGACCAGGAAAGACTTTTTGTAAAAGGTAGGGTTTTATCTGAGACTTGAAGGAAGCCAGGAAAAGTGGGAGACAAGAGATGAGAAGGAAAAGGGTTTCAGCTATGGAGGACAGCAAGGAAAAATGTAAAGTTCAGAGATGGAATATCATGTGTAAAGCCGGTGGTACAGTGAATAGGATGTTGGGTCTGGAGTCAGTAAAACCTGAGTTCAAATTCATCCTAAGACATTTTGCTAGTGGTGTGACTCACAGAATTGTTGTGAGGCTCAAATGAAATCATAACTGTAAAAGCACTTAGCACAGTGCCTGGCACATAGTAGGTATAATATAAATGCCAATTCCCTTGCCCACCATCCCTCATGTGTAAGGAACAGCAAGGAGGTCAATGTCACTGATCTCAGAAGGAACTAAGATATGAGAGGACTGGAAAGTTGGGAAGGGACCAGGTTACAAACGGTTATTATAAGCCTAACAGGATTTGATATTGGAGATTCTTATGGTGGGAACAAACACAACATAGTCATAATTTTCTAGCCCAAGTTGGAAGAAATTTGAGAATGTTTTATATTCTGACCCAAGTCTATTCCTACATTATATTAGTGACCATTCTGAAAGACATATTGCAACAGCTTTGAAAATAAATATAATTTTACAAGATTTTACCAGCTTTCAAAATAAGTCTAATTTTACAGATCAAAGAAATTTCCAGAACACCATCACCCTGCCTGCCATGCTCCCCTTTCCCTCTTTCCAGAGGAATAAATTCAGTGAAATAGCTATTTTTTCTCCAGTAAAATAAATTTCAAGTTGCCTTAGACACCTACAAGTATTTCCAGTAGTTTTAACTGTTATACTACATTTTCCATCATCCTGCATTAACTTGTCATGCTTCAATGATTTTTAAAAAGTCTAGTGATCTCTTTGTTGATAAATGAATCAGCATATAATCTCGCAGGAGATCAGGAAAAACTGACTCTCTCTCCAACCTCACCAAGAATGACAGGACTTGGAGCTATCAGTGGCCTTACTGGTCTTGTAGTCCACACCTTCCCTTGACAGATGAGGAATCCAACGTTCAATGAGATTAAATGACTTGCCCAAAGACACAAGAGTACTGAGTAACAGAGCCAAGAGGCAAACCCATGTGTTCTCTTTATGGCATAAGGCTTGAACTTGAAATTTCATTGATATAGGCAACTGCTGGATGAGACAATTTCCCCTACCATTAAAGATCAACACCTTTTCTGCAAGTTAAAGTCTTAGAGCCAGTAAGTGTCAGGGTAGAGTTCGAACCTAGGTCTTCCTGGCTCCAAAGTCAACTATTCATCCACTACACCACAGTACATTTTAACCTTCAATTTATAATTGGTACAAAACTTGTCTCATTAGACTTTAAAAATGAACACTGAAGTCACAGGAAGAGGACATTTCCTCTAGTTCCATAATACAGATAGTCCTGGTTACAGTGAGATGCTGCTCAGGATACAATGATGCCAGAAAAGAATAACCATAATGAATGATTGAGATCAGGGAAGAGAAGCATGAGAAACCTTCCTTCCTCATACCGACTCCTCTAAAGCTCTTTGCTCATATAACATAGGAGTGGCATCTGTGAATACAGGTTCTATTATTCCCTTACCCAAAGAAAAAGGCTTAAGATGCAAACACAGTTCCCTCACACATGAAGGGAAACAGATGAGCCACATCAGAAATCAGGAAACAAAATTTTTAAACTGCTTAATGTCACCTGAGATTATAAAGGTAGAAAGAAAAAATGTCTAAGAAGCCTTTTCAGCACCATCTTTATGATTTTTGTAAACACACAGTGTCTCTCAATTTAAGCAGAAGAAGCCCATTAAATTAGCAATATCAAACGTCACAGACACAGATCTGGTTAAAACAAAAATGAAGGCATGGTCCTTCCCACATTCAGCAATACCTTTTTCTTTTCAGTGTAGTATCATTACTTGTCATTGAAATATGTCCTAATCCAAAAGGCCCCAAATTCAACAATGATGAGATAAAGGCCGCTTTTACAGGAGTCTGTGAAAAGAGAAATACAACATGTGCTCAGTGTAACAATAATGAGCAAATAAGAAATTATAACAGTCTGAAAGCATAACAGTAATCGTACCACTTTATTGATAGCTAAATGACATGTGAATATCCTTCACATTCCATTTTCTTTGGATCCTATGCTCAGGTTTCTAACTTATATAGGCAATTAAAAAAAAAAAACCCATGCACACACACACAACCCTCCATTCTCAGACAAAAATTTAGAATGGATACAACTGGTCTAGTAAAATTAATTATGACAGTAGGTTTTTTTAATAGAGCATGTTAACTATTTCCTAATAAACTAAGGCTATATTGATTCATTTGACTAAAAAGTAATAATAAAGTCTTTGACATTCAAAAGTGTCACTGACATTTTATTAAAATGATGGCATTATTATTAAATAAATTACCATCAAAAAAGTAATAATAAGAGAGCACTTAGGAGATATCAGTCTCAGAAACTGTCAAGAATAATTCAATGCAATTCAACAAATATTAATTGATTATCATGTAAGAGTCATTAGGGTAGAAGACTAAATAGGGAAACAAAAATTAAAAACAAAACAGTTCATACCCTTGAGGAAGTTACAATCTGGAGAAATTACATAGGTACATGATTAACTCAACTACAAGTGAGAATAAATTTAAGAACATAGAAGAGGCCAAAGGGTAGTATGAGACATTTGAAGGAATTGGGATCACTTCTGGTCAAGAAGATACAGAAGTCTTCATAGAGGAGGTGCCATCTGGGATGAGTCTCAAAAGACACCCATTTCAACAGGCAGAAATCCATGGGAAGTTCACTTCAAGCATACTTTTCAGGGTGTGAAAATTGCATGCCAGTTAAAAGAAGGCAGGACAAGATCAAGGGAAGGTGAGTCAGATGGTTTGGCTAGAATTTAAATGTGTGAGTAAAGGGGATAAGATACAGATAAGCATATAAAGTTCAGAGGCATAGTAACTTTCTGTCCTGGGAGACAGTCTCAATACCAAGGTCTCTTTGCTACTCTTACCCAATTACTGATCTAGGATTTCCTACTTTCTGCTGCCCTCTCTCCTAATTTTTCTTAGTCAGGCTCTCAAGCAACATTTCCCAAATTAACTTGGCCACGGAACTCTTAGACTTGAAATATATTGATGGGATAGATAAATGCGTTTTATTGGGGTAAGCTCCTTCACTTAACTTGTTGCCATAACTGCTGATCTGGGATACAAAACATTGGGATTGGAGTCCTCCTGATTTGTGACTGCCCTTTTTATTAGCTAAGATGTGCTCAGGATATTTACGCAGCTCAAACTCAGCCTGGTTATTAACCTGGAAGTGGCCCCAGAATTAACCATCTATCCAGCAAGAAAACAATATGTCAAATTCTGCTCTGTCATATGCCTTTAGAGAGATGGGGAAAGAATTAGAAAACTTTCAAGTTTTTAATATGGGAAAAGGGAAAAATGGTAAAATCCCAGAAAATTTCAGTCTCAGACAAGAAAATGGTATAAATTGTTCATCATAACTCAAAAAAGCAGATTCATGTCTGAGAATGAATGTAATTTGGTTTCTGTCATATTTATTTATAGCAACATTTCTCAAATTCTGTAATTCCCAATTTCGTTCTGCAAAACATTGGAGTTCTATAGAGAATGACTAGAAGTCCACTAAGAAAAATTTCATGGAAATTATCTGTGTATCAAAATTATTTCTTATATGGTAATTTTTGTTATAAAAATAGGTTTCATATTCTTTAATTTGCTCCAAAATTTTCCCAATTCCCCTTTAGACCCAGATGTGCTCCATACTCTAATAAAACACATTTATCTATTTCATCAATATATTTTAAATCTAAGAGTTTCATGGCCAAGTTAATTTGGGAAATGCTACTTAAGAGCCTGACTAATGAAAGGGAGAATGAAAAAAGAAGAGGGGTTGGCCAGGGTAATATAATTCATCATTGATGAAAACCCTCTTCAATTAATTCACTGAGGAATGAGTGGAGGAGAGAGAAATTAAAACTGGATAAGGATTAGTGTCCCAAATACTTTCTTCCGTATTAATAAAAGATTCTGCATTTAGTCCTCCTTGGACCAGAGTCAAATGGTGATGTAACTGTTTTGCTCGGATTCCTGTACTTCACCAAAGGTTATCCTGACTAAACATGAAAGTATTAGAAGTTTAATAACACCCTTATACCTAATAAGTGTTAACTTTACTCCACAGAGAAAGAAAGACAGGTGTTCATATAATATTTCTTGTTTACGGATATTCTATAAAGAAGGGTTTATTTTTTATTTGTAAAATTTCTGAAAAATATAAACTACAAAGCTCCCAGAAGGCAAGAGCCTTCTAAATTTGTTTTCCTTTGTTCAGAACCTCAGGTGGTATTATATACATATAAATTTTCAATTTCTACTTCTTTCAAGAAATATAAAAACTTCTCTACATATTCTTAGAGGAAAAACCAAGTAAATGAAGAATGTTTATTATGATGTATAGTTAGTTAAACAACCTATAGGGCTAATTCATCAGTATATCTTGGACAAACACCACAATTAGATAATGAGTTGGTTCCCAAATTAAACTGAAGGACAGTGAGATGGACTGACTTCAGAAAAATTGGAAAGGTTCTTTAATAAGCCCAAAACCAAAAATTTATTTTTACATCAATATTCAAATGATGGTGTCATGTGGTTATGAGTAATGAACAATGTAGTCTCCAAAGAATTAAATGAGTTTCAATCAAAGGGCAATGGAAAGGTGCATGGTCAGTGTGAAAAGACTGCAACACATAAGAAATATGGAATGATGAAAGAAAACTAGAGTAAAGGCTGTCAACAAAAAAAAGTATGGATGAAAAAACATGGAGCAAGTCACATGGAAAGAGAAAGTGATAACTTACAGGAAGTCTGCATGTTCTGTTGGTGTCTTCCAGAAGTCGAGAGAAAGCAAGAAAAGTCCCAGTACATTGGGAAACTTATGAGAAGACACGTAGTACAAGAGTGGCGCAGGATAAGCAAGCACAAAAGGGTTATAATCAGCATCTTTGGAGGGAAAACACAAATAAATGAGATCATGGGTCCATCTGAGTATGGGAAAGCATCATAGAAATGCCAAGTCTTCTTAGATACCAAGCACCCTGCTTTAAAAGTGTCTGACCTTCTTGCAAGAAGTGTCAGCACCAAGGCAGTGGGGCAGTGGCAAGGCAGAGCTAAAACAGCCAAAATAAGGCTGGCACACTTCACGTCTATCAGATTGGTTAACATGGCAGAAAAGGAAGATGGTAAATGTTGAAGAAGATGGAACACTAATACATTATTGGTGGAGTTGTAAACCGACGAAACCATTCTGGAGAGTAATTAGGAACTATGCCTAAAAGGTTATAAAACTCTGCATAATCTCTGATCCAGCAATACCATTACTAGGTCTATACCAAAAAAAGATCATAAAAAAGGGGAAAAGGCCCACATGTACAAAAATATTTATAGCAGCTCTTTTTGTGGCAACAAAGAACTGGAAATTGAGGAGATGCCCCATCAATTGAGGAATGACTGAACAAGTTGTCGTATATGAATGTAAAGGAATACTGTTGTGCTATTAGAAATGGTGAGCAGGCAGACATCAGAAAAACTTGGATTTACATGAACTGATGCTGAGTGATTGAGCAGAACAAGGAGAATATTGTACACACTAACAGCAACACTGTGTGATGATCAACTATGATAGACTCAACTCTTCTCAGAAATACAGTGATCCAAGACAATTCCAAAAGACTCATGATGGAAAGTGCTACCTACATGCAGAGAAAGAACTACAGAGTCTAAATGAAGATCAAAGCATACTATTTTCATTTTGGTTTTTTTCTTTCTTTTGATTTTTCTAATTTGTTCTGATTCTTCTTTCATAACATAACTAATGTGAAAATATGCTTACCATGGCAATATACGTATAACCTACATCAGATTGTTTTCTGTCGTGAAGGGAAGAGAGAAGGGAAAGAGGGAGAAAAATCCAGAATTCAAAATTTTATAAAAATGAATGGTGAAAACTATCTTTACATGTAATTGGAAAAAACAAAATACCATTAAGTGAAAAAACAAAAAAATTAAGGCTGGCAGAGCTGGATGGTCTTCTATTTCTAGCAATTATCTATGTGAGAATTTTATAGTCTTGAGATTATCATTCTAGATCATAAGAGTTTGATGACAAGAAGCCAAACAAAACGAGATTTAGCCAGCCTCCATGTCTCACTGAGGAATCTAAGATCAGAAGAAAAACCCTTACATCTAGGGTTCTGAATGGCCTCTGAATAGTATCCCTTCATGGTCCATGATCTCTCACAGAGACATCTTCTAGTCAATCAAGCAAGAAACACTTATTAAGCACCTATTTATTGCCAGGCACTGTGGAGACAAAGAATCCCAGAGCACAGTTCACCACCTACATGAAGCCTTTGCTGATTTCTTTGCATTTATTCTCTTTATATTCAAACTTATATGTACTGCCCCATTAGAATGTAAGCAATCTCCATGAGAGCAGGGATCATTTCATTTTGTGAAGGTATAACCCCAGCACCTGGCATAGTGCCTGGCAGAGAGTGGATTAATAAATGCTTATTGATTGACTGGATCCATATACCAGATCCAAGTCCATAGCATCCTCTTTATTACAACTATAACCAAACCTCTGAGAGTTTCAGCAGCAAATCCCATCATAAGAGTCAAGCAAAGGCATAAACTACACTGAGAGGAGTACCTAGAGATCCAACGATAAAGGCACAAGTGGTTGTTCAGAGTAAGCAAGAAGTGCAAGACAGGGTAATGCAGATCACAGCAAGTCTGGAATCTAACCCAGGCTCTGACTTCAGTTTCACATGCCACTTTTACAGATCATGGCTTCTTAACAATGATCTCTAGACTGCACATTTCTTGGACCATTCTTCTGTTTCCAATCTTTGCCATTTCCATAGCTGATCTCAACCCAGAACTGAAAGTCTCTTCTGGCTCCTGGTAAAACAATAACAAATATCCTACCTACAAAGTCTGCTCTGGAAGCCAATGTTCCCAGGACTCCAGTTTCCTCTCTCTTTTTTTCTTTCTGGCCTATGTTCCTAGGCCCAACAGGTTGTTCCCTCCACCCTTTATGTTCTACTGTCCCACAGTCTCTATCCAGCTCTCTCTTTGGACTTTTCTTATCTACCTTAAACTCTTCACAAGTCTTCTTAATCCCCATCATGAATCTCCTTGATTTTTTGTTTGACTTTTAAAAAGCATTTAATTCCATAGCATAAAATGCTCCATTTCAGGCTCTCCTCCAACAAAGTATCTTCTGTGTATATATTAAAATCATATAAGATTATTTGGTTGCAATTGAGTTAACTTAGACAGTCCTCTAATCATTAACAAGCAAGACAAGAAACTGGGACATACTCATTAAAGGTGTCTACCACTCTAATGCACAATCCACAAGGAAGAATTCCCTACAGATGATGAGGTTCTCCAGATATTCTGTTTATGATGATATTGTACGGACTGCATCAAGCCTTGAAATACTGCAGAGTTTCGGTAATGAGATCCAAGTTCACTCAGAGAGCTTCACCTAACCAGCCACAAAACAAAAAAGTGGATGAAGACTGTCCAGACTGTCTATGTGATTGGAAAGCCTATTGAAATTATACATCAGTACACATATCTTGACCAAACACTAAAGATATTTGTTCAAACAATGAAATGAGACCAGAATTGAATCAAAAGAAGAGGATGGGCTCAATTACATTTAGGAAAGCCCATAGCATTCTCAATGGCTCCAAGCTTTTTCTCAACTAAAAAAATTCATTTTTTAAAACCTATATTCTTCTAGTAATGTCATATGCCTGTGAATCATGGACTATCCCAGTTTATTCAACTCAAGTACAACAATGATCTGAATGTTACTTGTAGATCTCAAGCCTTCTATACCTTCTGGGCACTCTAGAAAACTATGTTCTCTCATAAGTTGGAAGTGGGAGGGAGGGAAGGAGGGACAGCACAATAGGTCCACGCAAAGTACCAATGCCTTCCAAAAGTTTGAAGCTGGCAGTAGAAGCTGAAATATCCCAGCAGCGCATGCAGAGACCATAGCAACAGACAAAGGCAAAGTAGTCATCAAAAAAAAAAAAATTAAAACAATAACGCAACAAACAAAAATGTTTGTGATACAGACGTAAAAGAGACCGTACATCCCTAAACACTTTCAATAACAAAAGAGAAATAACAAATCAATAAACTGGACATGCAGCTAAAAAAAAAACAAATCAAATAAACATAAAAATAGAAATTCTGAAAAAGAAAGAAGAGATAAACAAAGTTTGCATATAGTCCCCTCTGAGAATTCCAGTTCCTAGAGGGCAGGGACCATATTTTTTAATCCCAGTGTTTAACAAAGTGCCTGACACACAGAAAGCACTTAAATGCTTGTTGAGTGACTTATTGATAAGGCTGGAAAAAAACAACAACAAAAAAAACACTTGGCAAAATTTTTTTAAACTAGTATACAAATTGTCAAAAATGCAAGGGGAGAATTTGCAACAAGTTAGAACAATAAAACTAGTTAGAAACAAAATAGAAAAAACAAGAATAAATTAAAAAGTTAGAAAGAAAGTCAGAAGCAGAAATAAAGTTAGAAATAAAAGTGCTAGAAACTTCTGCTAAATTATACTATATGCCAACAAAGTGATAAATGAAATGGGCAATGTTAACAAAAATATGAAATATCCAAATTATCAGGAAAATAAAAAACTTAATAACCCAAATAGAAAAAAAAATGGACAAGTCGTAAGGGAAACCTCAAAATTTAGATACCTAGTACCACATGAATTTGGAAGTGAATTTTGTCATACATCAAAAAAAATTGACAGAAGTGTTAAATAAATGGTTTGCACAAATAGGGAAAAATGGCATCCTACCAAACTCCTTTCAAGAGACAAATATGGTCCTGGTACCTAAACCAAGGAAAGACAAAGTAAAGGAAAAAACTACAGAGCAGCATCTTTAATGGTAACAGATGAAAAAATATTGAATAAAATATTAGCAAAAAAGCTTAAATAATATAGTAAAAAGATTATATATGATCAGGTTGGAACTGTGCCAAAAATGCAGGGATGGTTCAATATTAGGAAAACTATAAACATAACAGACTATGTTAATCATAAAATAATTTTAAAAATCACGTTATATCAATAAATGTAGAAAAGGCTTTTGACAAAAACTACAGCCATTTATTATATTTTACAAAAGTATGAGAAAGCATATGAATATGAATATGAATAGATGTTTCCTCAATAAGCTAAATAGTATCTAAAATGAAAAGTGAAAATCATTTATAATGGATAAAGATCTGATGTCTTTCCAAATGTCCTATATTTCTTGTTGCCTTTGGACACACAAAACCAACTATCTCAACTCTTCTTAAGAAGATCATGTGAATTATAAATCCACTTTGCTGAAATTTCCTTATTCTAGTTCTATTCATAGTAAGAATTTGAAGACTGATAAAAATTTAGTTTCTTCAATAGTATGCCTCAACAGTGCAACAAAAATTTTACCTTAGAGTACAAACGACCAAATGGAAGTTTATCAACTGTCTAAAAATTGCTCAATTCTTAGTACTCTGTATTCACCTTTTCTAAGACTATCCCACATTGCTTCAAAAGAGGAAGAAAGGTCACACAGGGCTAAGACACAGTTTGTATTTTTCTTTGCTTCATGGGTTGCCACATCCAAAGAATTCGTCACCAAATGTCAGTCTACCAGTAATGAACTACTGTTTTTAGCTAAGTTGGTCTTTGGAAAGCAGACTTGGTCTATTGCTAAGAATACACTAAACGTCTTTCCATATTAGAAAAACTTTCCAGAGCTTCAGCTAAAATTGCCTTCAAGTATACTAAATTACACCCCACCCCACCCCACTCATGCCATGAAGAGGCATTGGAGGAGTATAGTCTACTAAAAGTCAAAATTGCAGAACTCTCAAAGATAAATGAAGGAACGGATGGTGTCCACGAACAGGCTGTAGCACATTACCAGTGCTGAGTTGTACACAAACAATGTAAAAGATATCACCAACGAGATATATAATGGGACAAAGAGATGCGCTGATATGTACACTGGTATCAAATAATATCAAAAGGACAAGACAGCCCCCAGCAAATGGGCTGACACACTGCAGAAGATTTATAGGATAACATTGAGAAAATTCACACAGCTTGAGAAAGCACAGATGGATTGCAAGGTGCAACATCATCAGTAAGGTCACAGATCTTCTAAAGCATAATTACTTAGGATGAATTAATGGATGAATTAACAGTCCTTTTCCACTCTGACCTGGTCAAACCACATTAAAAGAATCAACAGATCATGTCATGCAAGCAACAGCTGAAAAAATTAGAGATAAATTGGAAAATATCCAGAGGAAAGTAACCAGGGAGGTAAAAATACTTGAATCCAGATGTCATATTAGCGTTGGTTGAAGAACTAGGAATATTAAGCCAGAAATAAGAGATAATTTGGAGGGATATGATGGCTGTCTTTAAGCATCTACAAGGTTGTCATGTGGAACACAGATTAGACTTGTTCTATTTTGCCCCAGAAGGCAGAACCAAAAGCAATTGGAAGAAGTTATAAAATGGCAAATTTAAGCTTGTTGTCAGGACTTTTTAATAATCAGTTTTCCAAAGTGGTGGGTACCTCCTCCTTGGCGATCTTCAAAAAGAATCTTAATAACTTATTAGCTATGTTGTAAAGAAAGATTTCATTCAAGTATGGGTGGCACAAATGGCTTCTGTGGTCTCTTCCACCTTCCAAGTTCTATGATTCTGGGAGATGTCAATGATCATGGGATCATTTGGAGGCTTTGGAGGCCATCAAGCTCAATTCCCTCATTTTTACAGTTAAGGAAACTAAAGGCCAAGGAGGGTAAGTGACTTGCCCAAGGTCACATAAGTAGTGTGACAGGTGAGATTGGAAACTGACTCCAGCATCTGTATCTCTCTCACTGTACCACATTGCCTCCTTAAGGTGCTAAAAGTCAGGTGTCGGGACTACATTCAGCATTCTTTCCACTGCTGTCTTAAGTATATAATGGATGTCACAAAGAAAAAGGTGAAAATTGTTCTTACTTATTCCAAGAGGGAAAAACTAGGAGTAACAGACAGAAGGTGAAGAGAGATTGTGGATCAATACAAGAAAAACTTCTTAGCAATCAGAGAGGGGAGCAGATTACTCTTCATCAGAAACTTACAATGGTAGCTGAAGAATCGTATGTCAAGAGATTCCTATCCAGTTATCCCTATCCAGGTATGGGCTAGGCAAAATGATTTAAAAG
The DNA here is from genome assembly GCF_028372415.1 of Notamacropus eugenii. NCBI lineage: Eukaryota > Metazoa > Chordata > Mammalia > Diprotodontia > Macropodidae > Notamacropus > Notamacropus eugenii. Next base: position 413,821,076 of record NC_092873.1, read on the forward strand.
GTCTCTTGCAACTCAATATTGCATGATTCTGCAATACTTCTTACCTTAGGAAGTCTGAGATGCCTTTACTTTAAACTTTTCAAATACCAAATACCCTATATTTGTATTTTAAACAAACACACTGTTAACCCCTTGTCTGGGGATTTGTGTTAATTCACAATCAATTTTTGTGCAATAGGTATATTTTCATATATGATCCCCACTGCCCATATATTTTGATGAGAAAATGCTATAAAGAACTGACAAATCAAATAGCCACATCATCTTCAATATCACAACTGCCCATATTTTTTCTTTCTTAGAAATTTAAATTATTGCCAAAGTCACGGCATTTTCTTCCAAGTCCTTTCTTGTCATATCAAACTTAATTTTCCAATCCCTATTTAAAAGTTCTAAAAATCAAACCCCTTACAACAAATAATATTCTATAACAAGATTTTAAAGCCTCAGCTACAGACCAACTTCAAGCATTAGCAAACGGAAGATGCCAATACCACAAAAGAATTCTGTTAGTCTCTTGGCCTTTGTTGTAACAAGATTAACCATGTACTTTTGACAAAAAAATAAAATAAAATCCAGCCTTCATTTCCATATTCATCCTTTTCAAACATCTTACTCAGCTTAAATCTTGCTTATTCTCTCTCACTCATGCTATTCATATTCCTTCATAGTCCAGCTCTCTACTAATCCTTTCCATGTGATCTCTGGGATTCTTGTTCCACCATGGGAAAGCTTCCCTTTTTATGCAAAATTTTTATCTTCTTAATTGAAAACTAAGGTTTTAAGCACAGATATACATTTAAGCACAGTGTTATAGTCTCTATAATACTGAAAAACACTGAAAAAGTAACTGATGTGTCCAACATCACACAGCAAACATTTGTCAGAGGTAGCCCCAAACCCAGGTACTGATCAAATCCTGGTTTTGAGGCTATATCCCTATTTAAAGGAGAGTAATTTGACTAAACCTGTACATTAGAAAAATTAATTTGATGGGAGTATACAACACAAACTGGAGGGGAAGTGAAAGAACTCAGAGGAGGAATGTAGAAGTAGGATGAGAACTAGGAAAGGTAGCTATAAATAACCACAGTGGCTAGGGTGTTGAAACTGTAGTCAAGAAGATTCAGGGTCAAGTCAAATCCAGCCTCAGATGCTGCCTAGCTATGTGGCCCTAGGCAAATCATTTAACCACTCTCTGAATCAGTTTCCCCATCCATAAAATGAAGATAATAACAAGACCTAGGTCCCAGGGTTGTTGTAAGGATCAAATATCTGTAAAGTGCTTTGCAAACCTCAAAGTGCTATGTAAAATGTGACCTATCATTATTTCATAAGCCAAAGGGAAAATAAGACCTAAAAGAAGAAAATAGTTAACAGTAAGAAATTCTACAAAGAAATCAAAGAGACTAATGCCTGAGGTGAGGGGGAGGGGGAAGGTAGTTGGTAACTTAAGACATTGGAGACAGCAGTTACAGCAAAGTAATGGAAGAGAGAGAAAACAAATAGCAAGTATCTAAGTAACAAATGGCTGGGGATGAAGGGGAATGATCACAATAAATTACTTTCAGGAAGTCTGGCAGGGAAACAGAAAAAAGAAAGGATAACAGATTGAGAGGTGAAGGGAAGCAGAAGAACCGACAGGAGAGGGAAAGCTTCTAGCTTCAAAAGAAAATAGGAGCAATAGATGGAGCAAGGTTCCATCTGTTGAGACTGAAGACATCAGGAAAAGTGTCAGCGCTAGAGAGAAGGATCACTTCTCTTTCTGAAGAAGAGATGAGTGGAACCGAGAAATTCAGAGAACTCTCGTGTCAGATGGCCTCAGAAAGTGACCTGAGTCAATAATGTCCCAAGCAAGGGTAGTAGACATAAAACAATATGGTAGCAGTGATGGCCTCTATGATCCCTTCCACCTCTATCCTATGATCCTACCAAGGATGGCTCTCACTAAATTCTTAAAGTTGGTACAATCCATCTTTTGGAGAGGACCATCAGAAGAAACACTAGTGCCGAACAAGACAAAACAGAGACCAGGCATCTTATGCAAAGGCAGAACCATATTGTATGTGTTGTGCCTGAGAAAACAAAGAATGCAACTAGGGATAAATTGTAATAGTCAATATATATTGAAAGCACTACAGGTTCCCAAGCCCTAAAGATACATTGGTCTCATATATCATCCACACAACTTTGGCAAGTTCTCCTTTCAAACATTAAGTAATTAAAGTTATAATTCTACTGGGATTGGTCTTCCTTTCCTCTATTCCAAAAGCAAATAGATCAAGAAGCAATTCTAAACAGAATGCTGAGGTCTCACTCTCACAGATGCTCAATTACTCACACATATCTGAAAAATAGCCAAATACCAGGCACACTACTTGATTTTTTAAAATTTAATGGCCTGTTAGCAATAACACATGGAATCCAGCTAACTCTGTTGCTGATGGGGAAAAAAGGATCCCCATAAAAAGTACTCTGGAAATTTTTGCATTGAAACTCATTTTTTAGAAGGCAGCCAAAAAAAAGAAAAGAAAAAGCATACACATATACATGTGCACTTACATATTCTTTTCACTATAGTGACAAAAAATAAAAAATTCAATTTGCAAAGAGCCTTTTGAAACAGCTGCTTGACTTCATGGCCAAGCTATTTGGTTTGTAAGACTTGATATTCAAGCCAAGGATAAATACCAAATCACATGACCCACTTGTGGAAAAGGCATGGAAAAATCTCTGTGTTTGGAGTTTATGTTGGCTGTGCAAATGAATGTACTTAGTCATTACTCAACATCACCACTTACAAAGAAAGCAATTGTTTCCTTCAACTGCACATCATCTCTTTCAGTCTAACTGAAAACAAATTTGCCAAAGTAGTGAATCTAACACTGCCTACTAGAAAAACAATAACCTTTACCGCACACAACATTAAACTCAACCCAATTTTTTTTAATGTAGGCTAAGTATCTTTTCACTTAAAATGTTATTTTTAACAATGTTTATTGAATTTAGTGAGCATAGGAAAACATATCCATTCCCTGTGGGTAAGAATAGCACAGAACTATTTGGAATAAATAAAAATATCATAAACTGCACTCAGGAATTTTTTTTAAATATTGGCTGTCCTCTAAAATCCTTTACCAATATAAGAAGGATAAAGGTTAAATAAAGCAGGTATCTTTACATTGATACAGATAGGATTTGGATGAATAAAAATACATACAAAGAAATTCAAGTCAACTTCTCTGACTGATAATCAACTAACAAGCATTTACTAAGTTCCTACTTATGTGCTAGGCATTATGCTAGGCACTGGGACTACAAAAACAAAAATATAACAGCCCCTGCCCTCAAGGAGCTTATATTCTAAGGGATATGTAGAAAAGCACAATTAAACAGACCCTGAAACACACAGAACTTCAATTACATCTGATGAGAAGAGGCATATCTATCATGTTCTAAAAGGTTACTGACTGAGTTCAATTCTTCTCTAGAATGTATTATTAAAGGGGATGGTATGTGCATACAGCTAGAAAAGTAAGTAACCCAAAAAAAAAAAACTGGAAAAAAATTAATAGTTTTCAAAAGAAAAACTGCAAACTATAATGAACATTTGAAAACATGGTCCATATCACTAGCAGTAAGAGAAATACAAATTAAAACATCTAAGGTTTCACTTCACACCTTCCAAACTGGTAAAGATGACCAAAATGAAAACAGTCATGTTGGAGGGGCTATGGGATAATTGGGCACATTTCTATACTGCTAATGGAACTGTAAGTGATTCAACCATTCTAAACTTAAATTTGGAATTACACAAGAAAAGTGACCAAACTTTTTGAACCAATAATTCAACTAGTGGGCATATATCTTCAGGAAATAAAAAACACAAAGGTACAATATATATCAAAATATTAATAGCAGCATCTTTGCAAACTCGAAACAAATTAGGGACCCATCAATTAGGGAATGGATGAAAACATGTAGTATATTAATATAATGGAATATTAATATATAGTAAGAAATAAAAATTATGAGAATTTAGAGAATTGTGGAATTCATGAAATAATACAGAGTAAAAGAAATATGCTGAAGCAAAATAGTAATATGAACTACAGCTACCACTGAAAAAGTTCCCTGAAAGGAAGGTAAGCTTTAAGTAGATTTTCAAAAACAATTCAGACTGTCCCACAGAACAGGTGATGAGATACACCTCCCCTTTTATGGAACCATTGCCACAGAATACATTGTCAGACAGTTCACGATATCAAATGTTTTTATTTTAAGTGTTCCTCTCTGTCACAAAAGAGATTTCAATGCAGGGGGGAGTTGGGTTAAAAAGACTATAATGTAAGGACAAGAAAAATCAATAAATCATTTTCTAAAAAGGAACACATCAAGAGGCAACCCAATTAGGCGAATCCTTAATAAACTTTGTTTTCTTTGGCTTTAAAAAAAAAAAAAAAAAAGGAACACATCACAAAGAAGTAGTCTTTTTTTAAAATAAAAAAATAGCTCAAAGCAAACAAACTTAATTTCTTCTTTCTTTGACGAGTTTATTAAACTGGTAGATAGAGTGTTCTAGATATAGTTTATCTAGATTTTTAGGCAAAATATTTGACAGAGTGTTAAGCTTAGGAAAACAATACAGAAATGTGAGCTGGACGAAAGCATAATGAGGTGGATTTGGAAACAGCTGAATGGCTGCATCCAAGGAATATGCAATAGGATAAATGTCCACTTGGGAGGAAGTTTTTGGTGGAATATTCCAGGGATCTGTGTTTAGCCCTATTCTACTTAACACTTTTACCAATAATTCAGAAAATGACACAGATGACATAAATATTAAATCTACAGATGATAGAAAGCTAGAAGATATATCTAATACCTTGCATGGCAGAGTCAAGATTCAAAAAGGTCTCAATGGATGTTAGTTGGCAAAACTAAGATGAAAATTAATAAAGATAAAGATGAAGTCTAAGGTTATATTTTTCAAAAGTGGCATGAAAAATACAAGATGAGGGAGGAATGATTCCAGTACCTTTCTATCACCTCCAGAATCAAGTATTAAAGCCCTTTACTTGGCATTTAAAGCTGTTTATACCTTGGCCCCTTCCTACCTACCTAATTCTCTTGTGTCTTCTTTCCCCTACCTGTACAATCTACATGGGCCTACTTGTAGTCCCTCAAAATACTTCATCTCCCATGTAGGTCTGCATTGTCTATCCCCTTTACCTAGGATGTTCTGCCCCCTAACCTCTATGTCTTAACTTCCATCAAGCCTCAGTTTAAATCCCGCCTTCTACAGGAAGCCTTTCCTGGCCTTTCTCTCAGACACTGAAGCTTTTCACATTACATTCACTTACTTCATATATAATTTATATGTACCTAGTAATCTATAAGTTGTCTCCCTAGTTGTGTTCTCCATATGGGGCTGTGGGTTCACATCTTACTTCTGATGCATGAACTTTGGTAGCTAATATACAGAGAACCTGGAGCGAGGAAGATCTGAGTTCAAATCCAACCTCAGACACTAGTCAGTTAACCTCTGGTTCCCCCAGACTCCTTAACTGTAAAATAGAGGTAACTGTAGCACTCTACCTCACACAGTTGTTGTGAGGATCAAATGAGATATTTGTAAAGTGCTGAGCATAATGCCTGGCACATAGTAGGTACTATGTAAATGCTTACTGCCTTCTCCCTCCCCTCCATCACATTAATTTGAGGTCAGAGGCTGCTTTTGCCTTCCTTTGTATCACGAAGGCTCAGTACAATGTCCAGCACATAGCAATTACTTACTGCTTGTTAACTGACAAAAAACATCTGAAAAAAAGATCCAGGTGTTTTCATGGACTGCAAACTCAATGAGTCAATATGTATGGCAAAAAAGAAAGTAAAAACTATCATGGGTTTCATCAAAAGAAGTTCCAGGGAATTTCAAGCCCATCATCTTCACCAGACTATATCAAGTACTTGAAAGTACATGTCCAGTGCGGTACTGGGGAAGGGCAGAGAACAACTACAGGTAGATCCAGTACTAATGAAGTAGCTGGGGCAAAACCAAAAGGAAGTTCAGCTGATGATGAAAGGAACATCTATTGCTACAAAGATCAATACTGCATAAGAACCTGGAATGTAATATCTATCAACTATGGTAAACTGAATGTGGCCAAACAGGAGATGAAAAGATTAAACATCATCCTGGGTGTTAGTAAACTGAAATGGATAGAAAGAGATGAATTTAATTCAGGTGATCATTACATATTACTATGGTACTGGGGTATAATCTCAAAAAGGACAGAATATTAACTGTTTGAATCCAAGACAAACCATTCAACATCACAGTAATACAAGTCTATATTCCAACCACTGATGCCAAACAGGCCAAAGTTTATCAATTCTATGAAGATCCACAACATCTTCTAGAAATAACACCCAAAAAAGATGTCACATTCATCACTGGGGATTCGAATCCTAAAGGAAGAAATCAAAAGATAATTGGAATAACAGGCAAGTTTGGTCTTGGAATTACAAAATGAAGCAGGTCAGAGACTAATAGAGTTTTTGAAGATAACTCTTTGGTCATAGCAACCCAAAAGGTGACTATACACATGAATATAACCAGATGGTCAATAGCCAAAGGTGGAAAAGTTCTATATAGTCAATTAAAACAAGACTTGGAGTGAACTGTGGCTTAGATCATAAGCTTCTTATTGTAAAATTCAGAGTTAAATTAAACAAAGTAGGGAAAAGCATCAGACCATAAAGGTATAATCTAAGTAACATCCCTTATGAAGTGGAGGTGATGAATAGATTTAAGGGGTTAGATCTGGTAGACAGAGAGCATGAAGAACTATGAAATAAAGGTTCACAATATTATAAAGGTGGCAAAAACAAAAAACATCACCCCCCAAAAAAAGAAGAATAAGAAAGCAAAATGGCTGCTGAAGAAGCGTTACAAGTAGCTGAGGAAAGAAGGAAAAGGAAAGACACAGCCATCTGAATGCAGAATTCTGAAGAATAGCAAAGACAGTAGGTTTTTCTTAAATGAGCAATACAAAGAAATAGAAGAAAACAATGGGAAAGACAAGAGAGCTGCTCAAGAGAATTAGAAATATCAATGGAATGCTTCACAAAAAAGTGGTCATGATAAAAGACAAAAATGGTAGGGACTTCACAAAAGTAGAAGAGGTTAAGAAGAGAGGGTAAGAATATACAGAAGAACTATATCAGAAAGATCTTAACATCACTGATCATGATGCCGGTGTGGTTACTGATTTAGAGCCAGACATCCTAGAGAATGAAGTCAAGTGGTACTTAGGAAGCACTGCCAACATTAAGGCTAGTGAAGGTGATAGAATTACAGCTGAATTATTCTACATCCTAAAAGATGATACTGTTAAAGTACTGCACTCAACATGCCCACAAATTTGGAAAACTCAACAGTGGTCACTGGATTGGAAAAGATCAGTTACATTCCCATCCTAAAGAAGGGCAATGCGATAGAATGTTCAAATTACCAAACAACTGTGCTCATTTCACACACCAATAAGGTTATACTTAAGACGCAGCAAGTGGGGTTTCAACAATATGTGAATTAAGAATTACCAGAAGAGCAAGCTGGAAAGAAAGATCGAACAGTCAATACTTTAAAAGTTAACTACTAGACTTTTCACTGGAAGGCCAAATACTGAAGCTGAAGCTTAAGTACTTTAGCTATATAATGGGAAGACAGGACTCATTGGAAAAGACCTTGGTGTTGGAAGAGATTAAAGGCGAAGGAGACAGTTGAGGATGAAATGGATAGTGTCATGGAAGCAACAAACATGAGCTTGGACAGACTTCAAGAAATAGCGGACGACAGAAAGTTCATGGGGTCATGAAGAGTCAGATATGATTAAACAACTGAACAACATTTAGAAAAGAGATTAACATGTTCTGTTTGGGCTCAGAAGGCAGAACCAAGAGTAATGGGTAGAAGCTTCAGAGACTCAAATTTAGTCTTGATATAAGAAAACACCTCCTAACAAATAGAGTTACACAAATTGGAAGGGGTTACCTCAGGAGTTAGTGGATTCATTGGCTTTCTCTTCCCTGGATGCTGTCAAAAAAAGATTGACACATTGCAGAGAAAATTCTTAGGCATTTAAAGGTTGGGCTAACTGGCATCTAAACTCACTTTCAATCAGGAAATGGGTCACTTTTATGTATTAAGGTCTCAGAGTTGTGCCATTAGGGAATCCTAATACAAATAGGTCTTGTCACGATCACAGCAATTCCAGCTTTATGTCACAAATCTAGTTAAAACAGTTGCCTCCCTATGAGCTCTATAACACAATATCACATGCTCAGAACAAGTGATTTCTTGGCTCATTCTTGAACTAAAGTACAAGGGTAAACAAACACTAAATGATCCCCAAAATAGAAATGTTAGAATATTTCATTTTCTTCAAGATGAGATCTAACCATGTATTCAACCAAGTTATTTTTTAAGCACCCACAATGAGCAAGGTATCACACAATAATATAAATCTCCAACTTGGGAGAGAAGATGGGGTAAAAATTCAGAATTTTCAAAACCCATGTTTTCTTGTTCCAAGTATAATCCATCTACTTCCCATGACAGTCTAACAGGATTTTCTTAGCATCATCTGACCTTCTGGACATGCAAGACCTCTACAACCCCAAAAAATCACAAATGTAGTCTCCAAAATAAATTCCCAATCCCCCCCTTTTTTATAAGCATGTTATAATAACACGAACAAGACAAAATGTAATTTTAAAATGTAACGTATTACAGACAACTTGGCAAATTTGAGAGGCTGAGGTTCTCTGCATAGTGAAAGAATATTTAGACAAGTAGATATAGGTCATTAAATTTGGGTCACTAGGCTAAGACTGGGAAAGAAAATTTCACTTGTTTATTTTTTACTTATTACCCAAGTAATTCAATGTGTATTTTTTATCTGCAATAGCATCACTTAATACAGTATTCTGTCATATTTATCTTCTGTCCTTTTTCTGTATTTTTCCTCCCAAAAGAATATTTCTTTAAAGTTTCCAAATAAGACAGATTGTTTAGACTAAGTGAAATGTTTCAACAATTATTGCCTTTCCCAAAAGTAAACACAAACGTGTTTGGGGCCTCACAAGCAGGATAAGGTCCAATTTTAAGAGTTTTTTTTCTTCTACTGAACCATAGTGCCAAGAATATAAAATGCTACAGCCATATTAAGATACCCAGCTGCTACTTTACTACAGATCTACTTCCTTTTTTTAAAGGCAACGAAAAAGATAAAGATAATTATATTATGGAATTAAAATAATTTATCCCAGATAATTTTTAAAATAACATACTTTATCAATAAAGAAAAATTGTTGAAATAAATATTTGTTATTATTTTTTGTAACAAGTAAGCATATTCTTATAAGGATTTTGACATGCCATGGGTCAAATCATGTCTCCCTAACACTTATGTTGGGTCCTAACCTGAAAGGCTTATTGTTACACGACATTCCACTTAGATAACTATACAATTGTGAAGGATATAACTATCAATTAACAACTTCTGGTCTATCCATAAGAAATTTTAAATCCTGGGAAGATTTTCTCCTACTCTCCATCATTTTCCCAAATTCTTTCACTTGTATAACTCAGAAAATGAGAATTAATATTCACACTGACCTAGCACGCCATAAAGAAAGTTAAATCTGCTCCTAGTTAGGGATTAGAAAAAAGAGAGGGGGAAATTAAATTATTTATATCCAGGTTAATATAAATATTATAGCTATTCACTTTCATTAGTGCAGATAATTAAGAGTAGATTACCATACCAAGTTCCAAGTACACATACTGGGCCAAGTTGGCAAGTACAGTAAATACCCTTTAACCAAGGTGAGGGGTTTTGGGGCGAGAAGTTGTAATGCAGGCAAAACTTATGACTCTATGTTTTTCAAGAAACCAGCAAGTAAGTACTAATACTTAATAGGAAAACATGTCTTACTATGGAAATGGAAAATTCTACCCTACTTATGCACAGAACCTAAAAGAGTAAATGCCAAAGAGAAAAATTTTATAAGTGGAAACTTAGAAATAGCTTTATTATTAAACACAGAATAGAAGGTATAAATCTGGTCTACTAAGAAATTTCAGAACACCTTGTATATCAGAAACAGAAACAAAAGATCAAATATCTTCAGCTATAGTTGAATGAGAGTTCAAAGTTTCTACTTTAGAGGCCCAATTCCTTAATTTAGTAGTCAAATCTAATACTGATATATATATATATAGATATAGATATATATATATATATATATATATATAGATATAGATATATATATATAAAATCAACTAATCTTAATCCATCCCATCCTGGAAAAGTGATTATAACAAAACAAACTTGAATTTCTTGTAGCACTTTGCACCTCTCCTCGACACATATTCTAATCTATGTTATTTATATTCCTCATCTCCCTACTAAACCATTAACCCACCGAGATTAGGGGCTGTGCATTACTCATTGCTGTATTTCCAACCCTATCCCAGAGCTCATTCAATCTTTCTGAAATACAGGGAGACAGAAGTATAAGATGCATCATCTAGTCAATGCCATGACCACAAGTCTTGTCACCAGAAAACTGTTAAGCAATGCAGTGTGGAACAGTAAGATTAGCATTGGCCCAGAAGTCAATATTCATTTGCCCAATAAACTCACATAAAATGCCTACTAAGCTCCAGGCAACTTCCTTCCTTGTCCAGGTTCTGCCCCTAACACTTAACTCCTCCTGGCTCCAGCTTCCTCAAGAGAAATAAGGAGGCTGCATAAGATGATTGACACTGCCTTTGTGACCTTGAGGAAGTCCCTTAATTTCACTGGACCTCACTTTTCTCATCTGTAAACTGAAAGAGTTGAACTTGGTGACATCTGAGATCCCCTCCAACTCTAAATATAGGAGGGTAAGATCCCATCCACCTTCCAGTTCCAACATTCTGTGAAGGAGAGAAAAGTACCCAGAACCAGAAGTTCCTGAAACAAAAGACATCATCAGAGTGTCAAATCCAACGCAATGCTCTACATTAGATGACACTACTAAATACTACATGAAATTTTTTCCAATCTGTGTTGCTACTGCACTGGTTTGAAGGCAAAGCACTGACTAATGCCAAATATGGTAAGATCTACTTTGGGTAATAAGTTTTTAAAAAATCAAAATAAATTTTCCTTCTCTCCTCATCTTAGTCTAGCAACCCAAAATTAATGGCTCATATCTACTAGTCTAAAAATTCTTTCTCTAGGCATACACAATAGCACTTGGGATGGTGACTCTCCACATGGAGAACATTGGAGACTGCTTCCAAGAGATTCATGACAACATGATAGGGACGAATCTTGGAGAAACTGTGGCATGTGTACAGATAGTAACCGGTTCAAGTCAGGTAACCACATGTTGAAGAGAAGCCTCTTTGATTATTTGTGGAGGCATTCACAAAGGCCCATAAGCTTTAGCTACTGTTGCCCTATCTGATTCTGGAAGAATCATTCTGACTCCTTTACTCCTGTCATCTAATGAAGGGTGTAGAGTCTCCAGCCTTGGGAGTTCTGAAAGGAGGCAAAATAAGCCACAAGAATTTGAAAACTGGAGTCCACACAAGCCGTTGCAACCAGCCCAGCACTGATGCCCCAAGCATCAATAAGTAAGGAGACATCTTCAGGAGGGTTATCACATCTCTTCTTAGTGTTCCAAAGAGCCATCCTGAGCATTTGGGGAGTTTCTTTCTCTATTCTCATCTACTTGAACCCCCATCAGCTATGTTCTCATTTGTTGGGGGAGATAGGGGCTACAGCTAACATCCCAGTTTCATTTAACCAATTAACATCAATTATCAAGCATGCTTCCCCTATATCATCTTAGTCAAGGGAGGGAAGGAGAAGGGGAAGTAGGATCAGTTTCTACATAGCATAAGTCCCACCAACTTCACATCCAGTGATGGCATCTCAACTGTATGAATTCTTATCTCAGCTTCCGTTCAGAGAACTTAAAGGAACTCTTGAAGATGAAGAATGAAGGAATCATTGAGATTCCCTCAGAAGCCAAAGGGGCAAAGAAAGCTGAAACTGAAGCTGATAAGTCTTTTTGAATGCTTTTGTAAACCAGAGGTATCAAATTCATAGCCCTCTTGAGGCTGGCAAAACTCCCCAGAGTGGCCAGAAACAGAACAAAATGAAATTGGGAAATGTTTAATAAAATAAATAAAAATACAATAACAACACAAATAATGTTTATTTGTGGTTTTCTAAGTTTATATAAAATCATTCTATTTGAGTTTGACGCCACTGTTGTAGACAATCAAATAGCTTCCCCTTCAACTGTGGCTAGTCAACTGGAATCATTTATAGAATATTTATACATGCTCCTCAGTTTTTCCAAGATACTTCTCTTAGATGCCATCATGACTGTTCTTAAAACAGGTTTCCTAGTTTCTACATATGGAGACAACCATCCCAAGTGTCCTGCACATGTGTCAGACTCCCATTACATAAGAATAAAAGGACATTTAAATCCCTTCACTATCTGACTCCAACCCAACTTTGCAGACTGATTTTACCTTCCACAACCATCATGAATTCTACATTCCAGCCACAAGAATCTACTGTTTCAGATATATGGCATTCCATGTCCCATCTCCATTCTTTTACACAAATTTCCCTCTATGACCAGAATGACCTTCTTCATCTCTGCCTCTTGGAATCCCTATATCCCGTCAAGGCTCAGTTCAAGTGTCATCTGATATATAAAATTTACCAGAATGAACCCTCCCTCACTCCAATTATTAGTATTCTCCACTATTGCAAATTTTCTTTTTATACATTTTTGTATTTACTTAACAGCGTACAAGTTGCTCCCCTTGCCCACCTCCAGGAAGCTGCCTAAAGGCCAAGATTTTTTTGTTTTTGTCTTAGTATTCCCAGTGCCTCCTACTGAGTAGGCACTTTTAAAAATGCTTATTTAATTGAATTGACATTAGCAACTCAATGTGACTTAGTTCATTCTGTTCCCAAAGAACAAATAAATATAACTAACCACTACCTCAGCCAGTGGTATCCAATGCTAATAATGCTAGAATTTCTATTTTTGTTTGACCTTAATACTCAAACCAAGAAAATAACTGCAGCCTCTGGGTAACAGAATCAGACTTAGGTGGAAAACATACCTTTAGAAGAAGAAGAAAATGCAAGGATTCCAAAGAATGCTTGAGATTATACACCACACCCAGAGGAGCTATTTGAGACTTGAGTTACACTGGGCAAAATCTCATCATCAGAGCTAGGTTCTTGGTCAAGGGTCTAATGATTACTTATTAAATAGTCAATAACTTTGCCTTCATTTCCATACAGTCTTTTTAAATAGCATTAAAAAGAATGAAACTCTCAAAAATAGTTCATGCTTCTTCCCTATCTCCCTTCATATTCTCTTCAGCCCAGAGTAAATCCAGACTGGAAAGTAAGTATAAAAGACTCTGAGTGATTATCATCAAAGCTTAAATTCCTGCCCTGCAGCATACTGTAGTAGGAGAAATGTTCTGGCCTCACATTCCAGGTGAAATGAATTGTTCCCATGCTTAATCTGCCACCTATCCTCATTCATTTCATTCATTTCATTTCATTCATTCCACAAATATTTATTGAGGATCTGTGTGTAAAGCACATTGTCATGTTTGCATCCCATCTTCAAATAAAAATTCAAATTAGTCAAAAATGGACTTCACTAAAGAGTATTTTAAAAAAATAATAATAATAGTAAAATGCACTTCCTCTGGAGGAACATGGGTGTATCAAAAATAATTAGCTAAAATAAACATACTCATAGTTTTTTTTTAGAGCTCTAAGAATAGTCAAGAAAATGTAAAGAATGGTTTGGTAGTATGTCTTTGGAAATGAGAGTTTCTGTAGAAGTTAAAATTTTTGGATTTTTTTATTAGGAGTGGCACATTTTGGATTTGAGAGTATATTTCATTTCTCTAGAGGGAAAAAAATTCTATAAATATTACTATTATTATTTTGGAGAAAAAAAACCCACCAAGTTATATGGAAAATAGATACCTGATGAAGACCATATATGCCTCAAAAAAGCTCAAGGAAAATTGGAAGAAATGGTCCTGCTACCCAAGCTCTGTTTATCTTTGAAAGAAGGCTAATTAAATATGTGTGTGTGTATATACGTATACCTATATATACATACATATATACATATATATGTTGGTTGTTGTCCTTTGTCTTCAAAGAGGACCAAAATGACATCATCATTGTAAAGTGAAGTTTAAGTGTGTCCGACTCTGGCTGATCAGACCAATACAAACTCGGAATGCTCTACCACAGGTTGGGCACAGATAGTCCACGTGAATATTTGGGGTGGATATCCCAAATTTGCACATCCTGCATTTACTTTGTGCTGTCTCAATTCTGCTTTGCTCAAAGAGCACAGCACCTTTTCTTATGTGGGCACGCCATGCTGAGCGGTCCTGTGCCAGTGTCTCCCATGCTGCACAGTCAAATCCAAAGTTCTTGAGAGAGACCTCGAGAGTGTCCTTGTACTGTTTCTTCTGGCCACCATGTGATCACCTGTCCCATGTGAGTTCTCCATAAAATAGTCTTTTTGGCAAGCATACATTTTGCATTTGAACAACATGGCCAGCCCATCAGAGCTGCACTCTCTGAAGCACAGTTTGAATGCTTGGCAATTCAGCTCAAGCAAGGACTTCAGTGTCTAGTACCTTATCCTGCCAGATGATCCTCAGAATCTTCCTAAGACAGTTCAAATGGAAGCAATTCAGTTTCCTGGCATGGCGCTGGTAGACTGTCCATGTTTCACAAGCATATAACAGTGAGGTCAGCACAACAGCTCTGTAGACCTTCAATTTGGTAGTCAGTCTAATACTTCCTCTGTTCCAAACCTTTCTTCAGAGCCTCTCAAACACTGAGCTAGCTCTGACAATGCATGCATCCACCTCATCGTCAATGTGTACATTCCAGGAAAGTACACTACCAAAGTAAGTGAACTTATCCACAGCATTCAAAACTTCTCCATTTGTTGTAACTGATGGTTTCATGTATGGAAGGTATGGTGGTGGCTGATAGAGCACCTGTGTTTTCTTGGTGTTAATCATTAGGCCAAAATTAGCACAGGCAGCAGAGAATTGATCCATACTCTGTTGCCTCTCAGCTTCAGAGGCTGCATTGAGTGCGCAATCAAATCATCTGCAAACAGAAAATCATGCACCAAAGCTCCCTCCACTTTGGTCTTGGCTTGTAGCCTTTTCAAATTGAAGGTGCTTTCAATGAGAATGAACATGGCATTGAGGTCAACTACCATACTGATGGTAAGTTCTTCAATTTGAAAAGGTTACAAGCCAAGACATATATATATATGTATGTATATAGGTGTGTGTGTGTGTATATATATATATATATGTATATATATATACATATATATATACATATAATAAAATTTGTAGCTTTTACTAATATAAGTTAGAAAGGAAGCAAAGGCAGAGTAAAAAGGTATAATATAGGGCAAAAGATGGATCAACAGGATATAGGAGGTCTCCTAGATTCTTTATTTTTTTTGCAGATTTGCCCAGAACATCAGTTACAGCCTCTTCCATTACTCCTCTTCCAGAAATCAGAAAGTACCAATCTTCCCAAAATGGATTCCAAGAGAAGGGAACCACTACTGTCTTATCATGGAGATCTGCCAATTACAGATTAATTTGAGCTACCCTGTGCTTTTCTAAATGGAAATACCACTGAGGGGAAGAGGGGGACGAAGAGTAATCTAAGTTTGTCAATCTTTCTCATCTTATTTTAATCAGCTAAACCCCTACTTTACCATTTATAGGAACAGAAATTTTTATTAGGGGGAAGGAGAAGAAAGGGTAAGTCATTTTGGAGCATGAAGAACTTCAAGGAGATGGGCCTAAATATCATTCTGCAGAATAGAGCTCTGGGTAGCCAGAGGGCTTCATTAAGTGCATTAGGTTCCAGAAGAAAGGCAAGTGGTAACTCCCAAGGGTGCTAAGGAAATGGATGTATAAAGGAAGATGGAAAGCTACCTGTAACAACTTTATTCTTCAAATTTTTTGAGGAAATCTGGTGGTAACAGCTGCCAATGTGTAGTAATGAAAATTCAGCTACTCTTGAAGATCTGGGTTATTATATGATTGTGAGCAGGATACCTTGTAAATTGACACATTGGTAATGTGATATAAAGCATTAATAGATATAATTGCTAATACTTATGGGGCACTTTAAGATATGTAAAGTATTTTCTATCGCCTCATTTGATCCTCACAATGATCCTGTGAGGTAGGCACCACTATCATCTCTCTTTTACACATGGGGGAAGTGAAAGCTGAGAAAGGTTAAGAGATTTGCCCAGGATCACACAAAGAATCTTAAGGCAGGATCTGAACTCCAGTCTTCCTGCTTTTGTGTCCAACACTCCACCCACTACAACTCACCCCATTCTGCCTCGCCCCCCACCCTCACCCCACCACTTCCACACCCAAGATGACAGTAAAAAAAAGCTTTGCTCCCAGACTTGGTTGTTAACATAGTAGAGTGAAAGAATTCAAGTAGCACCATGAGACTAGTAAGTAAGGGGGGCAGAAATAAGAGCCTTAATACTTTTTGGCCTGATGTGACTCAACAGCCTCTAAGGTTCTGAAGTGATCACTTCTGACACTAGGATACTTTACCCCCTTAGTGTATGTACTTAGAGGGATTCATTTTTGTCCATTCCCTTCTAAAAAAGGTATCTTGTTTTACATGATTTGGCACAGAGATCACAAAATTTTGACATATATTCTTTAATCTGTCATCATGAAACCACACATCCCATTGGATAGTTACCATATCTTTGACAAATAATCCATTCTTCCCAATCTACCCTTAGTTATAGCCCAAAGATTTTCAATTGTATTTAAATCAAGCAAGCTCCCAGGTCACAGATGCATATTTATCCCCATCTCAGATAAATTTCTCAACATTTTGTGATGTGTTGCACAGCACAGGTTAATGATGCATGCAGTTCTCCATCTCCATTTGGAATTTTCTGTACTTATGAAACAATTCTGCTTCTCAGTATAACAATCTGCTTACAAGAATTCTTCATTCCCACAATGGGGACAAGACTTTGAGCCTCACTAAAAATTAAAAAATTCTCCAAACAATTTTTGAGGTAGATATTTTATCAACTGATGAAGACATTCAGATCTTACAGGTTAATCTAGAATTCTTCTGGCAATGGTTTTGGTATATCCTTGAATAAAAAAGTGAGTTCCTTCAGAAAAAAACTGCATTTTCCCAATCTTCAGTAGTCTATTCTTTGCATTGGTTTGCCCATAATAAGCATTTTTTCTTCATAGTACTGGTTTGCAGCCTTAAAAAAAATACTAATCTTTTCACCTATACTAGACTATTGAGGAGCCAATAACCAGTTTCCTCAAATGCAAACACTTTAGATTTCCTTTATCACTCTGTGGAACACAACGTACTAATTCTTCCTCAGAAAATATAAACCTACCCTCTCTATGGGAAGAGCCTCATACCTTATATTGTTCCACTGATTCAGCTTCTCCTCCCTCCTTTTCATTTCTCAGTATCTACCTCAATTCACTAAACTCTTTCCCTCCAATTCACCAGAATCTTTATTTCCTGACTTTTTTTATGAATTGCATTTTCCCATCTTATCAAAAGAACTCTTTACTTTCCTTAAAAAAAAGCAGAGCAATAGAGAAACATTCTTCAACCCCTTTTACCTCCTGCTCAAGTAAGTAGACCAGTCTGTCTTTCATATATACATAGTTGGTGATTTCCTTCAATAGGAAGACAAAATAATAGCATCTCACGGGAAGGGTTCCCTTAGATTCATCATCTACTAACTTTAAAAAAGAGTACTGTACTTGTTACTCTTTCCCAAAAATTCCCACAGCAAAACTGGCTACCTTATTTATTTGCTAGTGTTTCTGGGCTATTACAACTGCTATAAAGTCTGCTATTCATGCACTTCTCAGAGTTAAGTGGCCCAGGTATGATAACTATGTACATGGCGGTCTATGCTCCCTCAAACTTCCTAAAAATGCAAATACTAGCCAGGAAGTCAGTACTCACAAGACCAATGGTTAAAATATTCCAAAGTCATTAACCTCCTCCCAATAGTTCACTGGCACTACCGAATCTAAGTTGCCTTGTTGGCCTCCAAGGCAACTAGCCCTGTGATTTTAGGTAAATTTTTCAACCCCTCAGAGCTTCTTTTTCCTTAGCTATAAAAGTCTGGAGATTGAGAGACTCTGACAGTTCTAAAATTCCATAAGTTTACAAATTTAAGTATTTACTATGCAAAACAATGCCACCATATCTATTAAGTACAGACATATGCATCAATAAGGAAAAATTAACATTAATGCACATTAAATTTGAGACTGCTACTACACAATGTGTGAAATTCAAAAAGGCACGTAATAAAAGAATTGGAATATCTAAAAGGAGAAATACAAAAAAGACCTTATAGTTCATTTTCTACTTCCTATGTTTTGATAAAGACAGAGCTGTAATCTTTAAGAACTACTCAATAGGATAAAAACCAAATATTTCTCTTTTTACCAACACTGCATAATATTTTATACACTAGTATTTCTACAATGCAGCAAAAGTATTTAAAATATTAACACAAAAAAACCTAACATGACACACTAAAAATTATAGGTAACAGATGTCTTCATTCTGTAACTTTTAAAAATACATTGAAACAGTTTAACATGTGGTTAGAATATTAACTATTTGAAATTGGGTTTATAAGAGGTAGTAACAATGCTGTTGTGTCATGTTTTTCTTTAGACATTGCCATGAGAAAGGGCAAGCAATGTATTAACTATTTCCCACATGCAATTTTTCAAAAGCTAACAAAAGTCTGATAGAAATATCTGCTACACTGTTATTAAATTTTCATAATGCCCTGCTGTTTCAAACGGTTCTGTAATTACTTTTAGTAGGCACTCTCTTTCTATAGGTTGCCTATTTCTCTACCTGCAAAAGGATAACTGGAGAGATGTAGACTTTGCAGAACTTCTACTACTTGGCAGCAGCAATCAATTCAATTTAACAAACATTTATTAAGCACTTATTGTATACAAGGTATTAGAATAGACTTAGTGAGGTGAGGACACACTTTCCAATTGCCTATCCCTACTGTCAGCCCATCTATCACTGAAAATGATTTTAGAACCATTATGTGGTCCTACTCAAATATACACTAGGGAAATAAGACAAACATACTTAGTGGCTTTAGATCCACACTCTCATTTCTATCCAAGAATGTGTCTTAACCCATAGAATTGGCTCACTGGAAAAAGCCATGCAGGTCATCTGACCTGTCCAACCTTTCACCCAGCGTAGATATACCTTCCACCTATATCCCTAACAGACAGTCTTCTAACATCAATTGCAGTAATTCCACTGGCAGGTAAGTACACTTAAGTGTAAGTCCATTTCAACTGTTAACCAAGTAAGTTCTTCCTAACACATAAGCAAACTATTCTTTTTGTTAGTGTATGATGTTGTTAAAATAGCACTACCTAGTTAAATGGTTCAGTATCTTTTTCTCCTTCATTAGTAGATCAAATCTCAGGATTAATCAATCCAAATTTAACTTTTTTTTTAACAAAAAAGAAATTCACTTCAAAGAATTCCACTATAATTTTATCTGGCTAATCATAAACTACATTTTTAGGTACACACAAAAAAATTTATCATTTATACATTGATTTTACAAAGTCTTTTTTCCCATGGTGTCTGAGGCCAGTCATAGCACAAGGATCCAGTGTTTCATGAAAATTCCTGAGATTCTTTTCACTGTGATGATTATAGGTCATCAAGAAAAACAATAGCATCCTTTGTCCACTGGCTGGCTAGTAGGGTCTACTGGCAGGAGCAGCAAGGGAAGTGATTAGTAGTTATAAACCAAGAACCAGAATTACCATTGAAGCAAATGGCTCAGGTTGCAAAAGCAAAGAAACAAAACAAAACAAACAAAAACACATATTTTTTTCCATTTTAAATTATCTAGGTGTTTTAATACCAAGCAATATTAAAGGTATGTTAGTTCATTGCTTTATATAAAATGATCACTCAGCATGCTCTTTCGTTACCATGCCGAGGGCATCAAGTAAGGATCTAGCAACTTGAATAACATGGTATTTGAATAAAGTTTTAAAGCATGGGTAAGAATTCAAGTGGCAAAAGGGGAAAAGGAAGGCATTCCAAGTACAGGAAACATTGTAAACAAAGACTCTAAAGTGGTAAAGTGAAGACTTTATTTGAAAGACAGAGATAATACAATTTGACTGGAGCATTGAGTATTTTAAGTAGAAAGTAGATACTGTATGATCCTGGAGAAGTCATTTAACCCTGTTTGCCTCGGTTTCCTCATCTGTAAATGAAGGAAAATGGCAAATCGCTCCAGTATCTTTATCAAGAAAACCCCAAATAGAGTCATGAGGAATCAGACACAACTGAAATGACTAAACAATAAGAATAGGATAAAGATAGAAAGGGACAGGGTGCCAGACTGTAGAAGACCTTCAATGACCAATAAAGAAATCCGACCTTTATTCAAAATACAATAGGAAGTCAATCAAAATTTTTGAACAAAGAACCCAAGGACCCAGAGCAATGTATGAGATTTGTTTGGCAGCAGTATGAAGGAAAGATTCATGGTGGGGGAAGTAGGTAAAGGCAAGAAGACATATAGGAAGGGAATTTCAATACACAAGGCAACAAAGAGAATCTGTACTAGGTAGGACAATGGTGGTGGAAGTAAAACGGGACAAATTTTTGAATGACAGATCTATGACTGTCTATAACAGATCTAAAATTTGGTGACCAATTAATTAGTTATGAGACAGAAGAAGAAGGAAGTTATGAGATAGGAGAAGGAAGACTTAAGTATAATACTAAAGTTTCAGACATTTGAGATTGGGTGAATGGTGGGTGCGACTAATAGAAATATTGAAATTAGGAAGAACAGGTTTAGCAGGAAAGACAATAAGCTCAGTTTAGGATATTTAAGGGGTAGAAGTGCCAATGAGACATCCAGGTAAAGATGCCTAATAAACAATTGGAACTAGAAGTCAGATACAGGTACAGAGTGAGATCAAGCCTAAAGAGTGATTTTGGGAAATCAGCCACATTTTGTGTGTTCGTCCTTCGTTGCCAAAGAAGACCATGCCATTAGAGAAATAATGACATGACTTGCATTTGACTTTTGTTTTGAGCGAGGGTAGGCTGTGCAGGTCACCAGCCTCACTTCTCCTCCAGAGCCATCTGAATCCAGTGACCAGATATTCATCAGGATGATTGGAGATGACCCAGGATGAGGCAATTGGGGTTAAGTGACTTGCCCAAGGTCACACAGCTAGTGCGTGTCAAGTATCTGAGGTGAGATTTGAACTCAGGTCCTTCTGAGTGCTCTATCCACTGCACCACCTAGCTGCCTAGAAGAAACATTTTGTAATAGTATGTTATATATACACACGTTTATATAAACATATACACATAAACATTTGTATATGTATACAAATGTATACAAACATACGTGTATGCATACATATACACATGTGTATACACACATAAAATAGACCATTTGAATTTAGATACATAGATAATGTTTGGTTTAATTTTTCAAAGAAAGTCAATGATTTGTGGGGCCGGTAATTTATTAAAGGATGATAACGTAATGTAAGGAGCAGCTAGGTAGCACACAGGATAAGAGTGCTGGATCTGGAGTCAGGAGGTCAAATTTGGTCTCAGACACTTACGAGCTGTGTGACCCTGGGCAAGTCACTTAATCCTGTTTGCCTCAGTTTTCTCTTCTGCAAAATGAACTGGAGAAAGAAATGGCAAACCACTCCAGTATCTTTGCCAAGAAAATCCTAAATGTGGTCACCAAGAGTTGGGCACAACTGAAAAATAGCTGAACAGCAACAATTACAAAATGTAAGATAAAGCAGAAAGTCAGAAATGACATATTTGCTTATTAATTAAAATATAACATGACAATTACTTATTAAGTACATTAAACAGATAGTTCATTAAGCTATCAAAGTCACTAAACCTTCTACCTTATAAAATCACCTGAGGAATGTTAACAGCTAACTCGGAAAATATAAAGGATAAGAAGCTTAAAGTCTGGGGAAAATTGACCCAAATCTTGAAAAAAATAGATTATAAGGACTATAAACAAAATTCAAAATATGACACTGAAAAACAGACATAAGGGACGGGTGATAATCCTCTTTGTAAGCTCTCTCCCTAACCTGGAAGTAATATTTATTTTTCTTTCTTCCTTTTAACTGGTAATCTAATTCTTCCCTTTGATTTCCCACTGAGTTAAACAATTAATTCCAAATACCTTCCTCCTCTTTCAATTTATTTGTTATTTTTTCTTTGTCTGTACCTTCTTTTTCTAAGGAGGATTTGATCTCTTTATGAATACTCTTTCCTTTCTATTCTAAGTTTGTAAACTTTGATTTTTTTTATTTCTCACCAAACTGCAATGCATACTCCTCCATCATTTTCAGAAAATTCTTAATCCTGAAGATAATTTTAGCCTTAGAATTCAGATTTTAGAAGTACCCTCAGCCCTTGAGGCTCCTCACTCTCCTGGTATAGTCCCTCCTACAACCACCATTTAAGGAGGATGCCCAGGCCAATCATTCTCATGCCAGGCTGCATTACTGATTCTTCCATCATGCCCCCTTTCAGCTTTCTTTTATGTGTTGTCTTCCTCCATTAGAAGTAAGCTCCTTAAATACGCAGATTGCCTCTTTTTTCCTTGTATTTGTATTCTCAGTGCTTAGCCCAGTACCTGGAATATAGTAAGCACTTAATAACTGCTTGTTGACTAACTTACTAATATATAATGTGTATACTGATATAACAGCCCCTGGCATGGGGTTGTTTGGTGACAATTTCCCTAATCTCATCCTTGGGATTTGTAGTTTTTCCTATTTAGGGAAGAAGGGTGAGTAACTAGAGATCAGCCCTTGGAGAAGCGGTGGTGGTAGAGATTTTCACATATGTCTACAGTGAAAATATGAGTACCCTTGATAAGCAAGAGAAGGGAAACACAGTGGTAGTTCCACAGCAGCAGTCAACAGTGGCATCAGCTGGTGTCTGCCAAATCTGTAGATCCCTCCAGTAAGACCATGCAAAAAAGAATTCTATCAAAATGGACAATTTGAAAGGTACATATGAAGACATGTATTTCATCCTGGGTGCTAGCCCAGGAGCAGGAGAGAGAAGAGAAAAAAGTCCAATGAGAGTAATGGGTAGGACCCACTCTTCCTTACTTCCATTTGCTTTTTTAAATTTATTCTGTAAAAGAATAATTTGCTTATTTAATATTATTTCTGATACACACCTGTAGTCAACCCTGTCATTATGATCCTTGGCAACACTTTGCAGCATGAGGATGAAAAGGGAGCCACACAAAAGAAAAGGGATTTTTACTAGGGCTGGGAGCTCAATCTAGAGCCCATTGTTAGAGAATTATGTCCTCTAATTAGGGGCATAAGCACAAATATTTCATAACATTCTTCTAAGTCATAGTACTACTATAAATTTGTGCTCTATTTGATAAATCTACCAAACAGACACAAAACAAGTTTGCACTTACTTATTCTTTCTTTAGCCTGTCTGTTCCTAGTGGAATTAAAGCTTCTAAAGCACCAAATTTGAGGTTCTTCCCTTCTGATTGCCACATTAATGCCTTTTAAGATGTTTCCTTCTTGTACTTTTTCTTCTGTTGTGCCTTATTCTTAGAAATGTCCACTCATAACAGAGATATTAAGAGAAGCATTGCCCCAAGGTAGAAATTTCCCTGTGACCCAAATCATGTTCTTCATTTCTATCCCCTGCCCTCCCAACAAACTCATTTTCTTTCCAATCTACTAAGAAATTTTCTTTCTAGGTCTATCCTCTCCAACCCATCTGTATGCTGGGTGATCTCAGGAGCTCCAATTTCCTTTCTTCCAAGACAGGCTGTTGTCAATCGAGGCACAATGCCCTCTTAGAAGAAGCAGTCTCCTTTTGCACCAGCTCCTTATAGATTAGATCCACTGTAAAGTTCCCCAATTCCCATTACAGAATATATCTCCTCTTCTAAAAGTGTGCCATTTTATTGGGATGCACTCACCTCACTGAATTAAGATTTAAACCTTTCTTTTGTACTATTTTGAATCCTCCCTTTGTCACCTCATCAATCATCCTTTAACCTCTCTTCTTGCTAAGAGTTTTTATGAGTTATCATCCCTCTATCCAGGGGCTTGATTATTGTCCAACACATATTGCTCTCTATCATCAGTCTTACCCCCACTCCTTTTATAGACCCTCTTATTCTGTAATTTTAAGAGCAAGTAACCAGAAAAAATGACTAGTCATTGTCACAAAATTCTACAAAGGATGAAAACTGCAAAACAGGTTATTGAATTTAGCCACTAGAAGATCATCGCAAGCTCTGAAGAATAGAACAGAAGTCAGGATCAAGAACAAAACAGATGATAAGGAAGTAGAAACAACTTTTTTTTAAGAGGTTCAGTCAGAAGGGGAGGAGAGAGATGGTACAGTTGAATAGATAGTTCAAGGATATGCTTTTTTAGGAATAAATCTTCAGTGTGTTTATAGAGTGATATGAGCCACTTAAAAGGAAGAAAATGAAAATACATGAAAGAGAAATCATGATTATTAGAACAAGATCCTAGAGGTAGGAGATTATGGGACCAGGAATGTGCTGGTAAATGTTTAACAGCTTGCTCCCCAGGAAAAAAAAAATACACACAAGACATACTTTTAAGTTTAATAAACATTATTAACATTTTCTCCAACACTTTCTGAAATCTAGACAAGCTACAAAACAATGCATTAAGTCCTGGCATGTGAAGTTTGACAATTTCCAAGGTATAAATGCTCACACTGAAAATTCAACAATCAGCTCTCACTGGTTTCAGTATACCCCTTGAAAAGATATGGAATTTCTTTGGCAAAAAGGACTATGTCTTCCTTTGAAACAGGAAGGACAGAGAGTGTGAATGAGGATGCTATTAAGTTCATATAACTAAAGGAAGCAATTGAAGGAGTTCCCTCTAGACGGTCTCATTCTTCTCAGTGAAGTAGAAACTATTTGCTCTAAATGTGGGGAGTCAAGATGTAGCTGAGAATTTGAGAAACCAGGAAAAAAGTTTTAGTATCCTCATGGTAAGGAATGAAAGTGGTAAGTAACAGAAAGACTGGTGAACTGAAGGAAGGAAAGAGATGAGGTTATCAAGAAACCCATGCCAAAACCGAATCAGACTAGGAATCAGAAAATCTAGGTTCATTGACCTGAGCAAAATTCTTCACCCTCCAAAGACGTAGTTACCTTTAATCTGTAAAATAAAGATATCTGCCTTTTCTATCTCATAGGATTGCCATGAAGATCAAATAAATTAATGAATGTGAAACAATCTGTAACCACAAAGTACCACATCAGATATTATTATTAATTTTACAAAATGTGAATTAGCATTACTACCTATTTTTCTGTTCAGCTCCAATGCCTCAGGATAGCATGGACATGACCCTGGATCATCCTCAAAAGAGAATGCCAGTGGCTACAAATTCTGGAAGTTTCAACCAAGCTGGAAAGACTCCAAGCATAGGCCCAGTGAATAGCTATACAGCTGTCTTTGCAGGACCAAGCTACTTAATTCAAGTAGATCAAAATATTTATTAGGTACCTATTATTTGCAAGGCATTGCATTGTTGTTGTTGTGTTCATCCTTTGTTGCCAAAGAAGACCATGCCATCAGAGAAATGATGACAAGACTTGCCCTTGACTTTGTTCTGAGTGAGGAAGGGCTAGACAAGGTCACCAGCCTCACTTCTCCTCCAGAGCCATCTGGATTCATCAGGATGACTGGAGATGGCCCTGGATGCAATGGCAGACTTGGGCCCCGTTAGGCCAAGGCCTATTCAGTACTCAACTAGGGTAAGGTAATGCCCATTCAGTGAATATGCCTGTTTAAGTCAGGGGATAGCCCCCTTAATGAGGCAAAGAAAAATAATTAAATCAAGCTGGGAGGGAAACAGCAACAGTTGTTGCTCATATTATACCTCTGCCAAAAAGGCACTGCATAAAGCTTTGGTGATAAACACAAACAAATTAAAACAGTGCTTGCTCTCAACAAGTTTATATTCTCCAGGGGAGATTCAACATGTGTACTGTTTTATTAAGACAGGATAATATAAGGAAAAGAGCACCCCAAAAAAATTATGGGATTAAGAAAAAAAAATTCATACAGCTTGCCATAACAATATCACCCAAACCTGACATTACAAAAACCCTAACATGTCTAGGAGAAAAGGGAGAAAAAAGTAGACTTTCCAGAAATGGGAAACACCCTACATAAAGCTATATAGACAAATGAATGACAAGTTTGGACCTTAATAGGACAGTATGGATGATGCAGAGGGTGCATAAAGGGGAATTAGATAAAATACGTCTGGAAAGGTAGGCTGGAGTCAAAGGCTGAGGGCTTTATAACTTATCATTCAAATAATAGGGAGCTAGTGAAGATTTTTTTGGCAGAGGTGTAACATGAGCACAGCTATAATGCAGGAATACTATTTTGGCAGCTGTGGAGAGGTTGGGGGAGTGTGGAAGGACTAGAAGCAGAAACACCAATTAGGAGACTAGATGAGAAATGATGAAGGTAGAGTCATATAAATGAAGAGAAGGGAACAGATGCAAGAGATGTTATGGAGGTAGAACTGACAAAATTGGCACATGACAAGATGTGTAGCATTGCAATTTAATTTAATTTTTTTTAATAGTCAGTTACTTTCTTCCCCAGTTAGGATTTGTTCCATTTTGGGGAAGACACAGAAAGTGGGAAAAGAGTCAAGAATGAATCTGAGATTCCAAACTTGGATGAATGGAAGAATAGTGCTACCTTCAAAAATAGAGAAATTAGGAGGGCTAGGTTTGAAAGCTAATGAATTGCCGTTTCTTCTTTCACAGCATAATTAATGTGGAAATGTGTTTTACATGATAGCACATGTATGACCTATATCAAATTGCTTGTTATCTTGGGGAGAGGGAAAAAGAAAGGAAAGAAGCAGAAAAGCTTGGAATTCAAAATCTTATTAAAAATGAATGTTGAAAATTGTCTTTACATATAATTGGAAAAGAATACTATTTAAAATGTAAAAAAAAAAAAGATAATGAATTGGCTTCTAGACAGGTTGAACTTGGGATACCTAAGGGACATTCAAGTGAAGATGTCTAGCATGCAGCAGGAGACGTGGGATTGAAATTCAAGAGAGATCA
The DNA here is from genome assembly GCF_028372415.1 of Notamacropus eugenii. Classification (NCBI taxonomy): domain Eukaryota; kingdom Metazoa; phylum Chordata; class Mammalia; order Diprotodontia; family Macropodidae; genus Notamacropus; species Notamacropus eugenii. The sequence goes on from NC_092873.1 coordinate 413,848,496, forward strand.
GGGCTGAAAATATAGATTTGGGTGTCAACTGCATAAAAATGATTATATTATTTGTGGGAACTGATGAGATTACCAAGGGAGAGAGGTGAGAGAGAGGAGACAGAACTTTAGGGGTTGGGAGATGGAGAATAATCCTGCAAAGACTGAGGAATGAACAGAAAGATAGAAGGAACATGAGAGTGGTGTCAAAAAAAAAATCAAAGAAATGGAATGGGAAGGGGAAGAGGAGAAAAGGAAGGTCAGCATCAAAAGCTAACCCCAAAACCAAGCAGAATAACGACAGAGTGAAAATCATCAGATAAAACAGGTAAAAGATTGGTATTTACCTTAGAGGTTTCAGTGAAATCATGAGGTCAGAAGCCAGATTTCAATGAGTTGAAAAGTAAGTACTTGGTAAAGAGGTAAATGAATATAGGGAATTACAAAAGGGGGACAAATTGTATAAGATGATAGCTTGAAGGGAATGTAGGGTCAAGAATGCAGGAGACCTGGACATGTTTGTAGAGGAGACAGTAAATAAGGAGACTAAAGATGCGAGGTGGAGGAAATGATTAGAAGGGGAAACTAATCGGAAGACATGAGGGGATGAGATTCAGGGTAAAGTAGAGAGGTTACCCTAGGCAAAGAAAAAGACCACCTCTTCTGAAACTGAAGCAAAGAATACAAGAATAGAATATGACAGAGATGGGTTTTGAGGTATGGGGAAATTTATGGTGGATAGCCTCAAGTTTCTCAATACAGTAGGAAGCAAGGGCCTTTGCTAAGAGGGAAAAGGGCTTAAAGAGAAGAGGTTTGAAACAGTAACTTCAGAAAGAGTAATAAAGAGATAGTCACGATGGACTGCCATGCTCCAGTGAGGATCCACCAGCAATAAGATAACATGAACATGAAGTGAACTACTGCAGCATTAGCAACATAGGGACAGAAAAGCAGAGTTGGGGGTAAACCAGGTTAGGGCTTACCCCTAAAATACAAGTAGTGATAGGATACTGAGGAAAGAGAATTCAGGATAAAGGACAATGCATAGGTGAACTATTTAGTCACAGGGTAGAGACTCTAAAAGAAAGGAAATAAAGCCAAAAGATGTGCAAGAAACTAGGAGAACAAAAAGAGGATGAGGTCTGTAGTTCATGATGAGGAACAGTAGGTTTAGATGGGGCAGAATAGGTTAAGGCAGAACAGGTGGTTGGCTATAAGCAGAGAAGAGAATTTCAGAGTTCATTGTTATGGAGGTGGCACTGTTATGAGTAATGATAAGATCTGAGGTATTACCATCCTTGTAGTTGGCTGAGATAGTGATACGGGGTTTTTGAGGGGGAAATAATATGTATTTTAAAGTTCCTAATTATAAGAGTAAGAGTGGAGAAGAAAGTTAAGCATATTTTAGTTGCTTAAGTGAGGCTTCTTTGTCTTATCAGCTTTCCCTGATGCAAGAAGTTGTGCCATATGCAAGACTCCTTTAGTGCTAAGAGTCTATAATTCTAAATGGAGAATAAAAAGAACTAGGAATCATAACTAACCACAGATGAATATGGGCCAATAAACTTTTTTTTAAAGCAAGTTTTGTGGGAGAAGGGCCAATACAAATCTAGGCTCTTAAAAAAAAAAAAAAAGCCAGCATGTAATAGCCAGAAGTAATGCTTCTTCTCTACTTATCAATTTTGGTCACTACTTCAAAAACAATGAGAAGAAATCAAAAGGGCTTCAGGAAAGATGGAACACGACAAGCATTCAAAAAATCTTTGCTGAATGAATGATGAAAAAAGGGATGTAAAATGGGTCTTTTGAGGACCATTTAAAGGAACTGAGGATGTCTAGCCTAAAGAAGAAAAAGCTACAAAGAAATTCACTGAAGGATCTTTACCAAGGGAAATTGCTTTCCATATCACAAGAGAACTAAATATGAGCAAATGAGCTTAAAGAATGAGAGATAAGGAAAAATTTCACCACAAGAGTAAGAGGATAATGAAACTTTTACCCCCAAATAGTTTAGATAGCAACACAAATAAATAGGGCTGAAATGAAAAATCTTTGGAAGCTCCTTTCAACTCTTAAGATTCAAAAAAATTAGAGCATAAGAATAAAAACTGGCTATATTTGATTAGGACTGATTCAACAGAATTTCACATTTTACAAATGTACAAAACTATTGTGTAAATAATTTTCCTAAATTGTCTTTACAATTGTATCACAGTGTATCACAGTGTACAAAGGATGTACTGAAACCTAGAGGTAAGTATTTTTATAAAGAAATAATTCCTTCATAATATGAAAAAATACCCATAATTTAGGTGTCACAAATTCAGATTTTTCATTTATGGGAGACAATCCTTTAAAAAATGAAAAGAAATTTACTGATTAAATAACTGAGGTACTTTAAGTCAAGGGTTATGGATTGCTATGACAACATTAAAGAAACTGTCATATACACAAAGAATTCATTCAACAAATAAAATTCATTGAGTATTTATTTACTATATGAATAGCACGGTGAATAATACAAAATAATAAGGTATAGTTGTGTGGCCCTCAAGGGTCATCTAGTTGAGGAGACAAGACATACACAGTTTGAAACCTCAGCTTGAACATAGGCACTGCATCATTTTCTTCTCTGTATTTTCAACTGTGCCCTGAAGACAGCAGGAACTCAAGATATAGTTAAATACAGAGATTCTTCAAGAAGTCTAGATTAAGAAAATTACCCAAGCATTAGTTCTTTGCTTATCTTATTGTCTGCATCACTACAAGCAAACAACAGAATGAATCTTCTCATTCAGTTAACAAATATTTAAGGGAGAGACTCACAGTGGAGTAGTAATCAAAAAATTGAAGGAAAAACTAGTCAGTGATCTTTCCAGCCCAAGACCACAAATCTAACCTACAGGCAAGTAATGTGGGCAGGAATTGTGGAACAAAGACCACAGATTCAGAGCCCAGAGTTCCAAGTTATACCAGCAGCACAGAATGTCTAAAGCTGATCAAGGACTCAGTCCTTGGCTCAGGCCAACAGCAAAGAGTCACCCAAAGGAGTTCCTAGAACTCTGGGTTAGACAAGCCCAGACATTATGGGTGGGTCAGCAGCTATATCAGGCCAACAGCTGGAGCTAAAAGCATAGAGAGACTCAACACTGAGAATTCCAAGCTATGGCATCCAGGGGAACTCAACAGCTGATCTCAGCCCCTAGGCTAGGCTAGCAATCCAGGACAGGAAGTACAGGACTCTATAACCAAAAGCAGGGTTGCCTAGAGAGAACTCAGGGTTGTCTTCAGAACCAGTCTCCCCAGGAAAGCAGAAGTGGGAGAGGACAGGAAGGCAGAGGGATTAGCACCACCAACAGCACCAAAAGAGATCCAGCTAGGCTAGAAGAGCCAATTCCAAGTTACTGAAAGAATAACAAAACATAAACTGAAAAGAAGCTATTATGAGGCTGAGGATACCAAAGTCACAAACCCAAAAGGGAGTAACTACAAAACGCTTAGAAGCAAACCCTCAAAGAAAAACATAATCTACTCACAAGATCAATCCTAGAAGAAATGATGTCAGAGTTTAAAAAATGAGTGTTACATCATTCACAGTAATAGCAATACTATATGATGATCAACTGTGAATCACTTAACTATTCTCAACAATACACTGGTCCAAGATATTCCAAAGGACTCATGATAAAAAAAAAACTATCCACCTCCAAAGAAAGAACTGATGGAGTATGAAAATGCAGATCAAAGCATTTTATTTTTCACTTTCTGTATTTTTTTTCATTTTTTCTTTAGGTCTGTGTCTTCTTTCACAACATTATTAATATGGTAATATGTTTTGCATGATTGAACATGTATAACCTATATAAAATTGCTAACGGTCTCAGGAATAAAGGAGGCAAGGATGGCAGAGAGATAATTTGAAACTCAATTTTTTAAAATGGATGCTAAAAATTGTTTTAACATGTAACTGGAAAAAAATAAAATATTTTTAAAATGAGTTTTTAAATGGTATTATAAATGAAATGAGAGAAACAGAAGATAGCAATGAAAAAGAGAGTTGGAAAGAAAAATCACAAACTGGCACAACAGGCATAAACTTTACCCAAACAACAAACTTCCTGAAAATCAGAATGGACCTAAGTTAATGAATCAATAAGAAAATAAATATTAAAACAAAGTTGAAAGATTGAAAACCCAGAAGAAAATGTAAGGTAGTTCAAATTTTAAAACTCACCTAGAAAACAGATCAAGGAGAAATAATTTAAAAATCATTGGACTATTTCCTGAAAGTCATGACCAAAAAAAGCCCGGATAGCATATTTTCATGAAAATCATTAAAGAAAATAGTCCAACTCTCTTAGAACAAGAGGGCAAAGTGAAATAGAAAGATTCCACTGGTGACCTCTTGAAAGAAACCTCAAAATAAAAACTAGGAATGTCAAAGCCAAAATCCAGAGCTTTCAGGTAAAAGGGAAAATACTGCAAGCAGGCAGAAAGAACTAAAACACCAGGAATCACATTCAAGATCACACATGATTTAACAGCCACAACCATTTAGAAACAGAGAGCTTGGAATGATATTATAGAAAACAAAGAATATAGGCATACAACCTAAAATAACTTAGTCAGCAAAATATGTATAATGTCAAAGGGGAAGAAGTAGACCATTAATGAAACAGAGGACTTCCAAATATTCCTGATGAAAAGATCACAGCTTAGTAGAAACTTTGAAATACAAACAAGCAATAAAGTGAAATATTAAAAAGTAAATATAAGTAAGAAATCTGATAAGATTTTATAAGGATAGAATTTTTGCATTCTAATGGGGGAGGGGGAGGTTAACACAAGGAACCTTTCAAATAAGAGCCTGAGAGTGATTTTTGTTATGTTTTGATAACTTTAAAAAGACCAGGGGAAAAAGAAAGGGAGAGGGAAAATACACTAGAGAATAAAAGAGGAGAAATGGGGCAAGGGAAGAGACTTATCCTACATAATCAGGGAGGTACATGTAGAACATACAAAGAAGCAATACGGAGAACATGTTATCACTTGAACCTCACTTTGAACAGGTGCAGGGGAAAGTGAACAGAATCAGCAAAACAATTTATATGATAATAACATTGTAAAGATGAACAATTCTGAAAGACTTAAGAACTCTGATCAACACATTGATCAATCAGAATTCCAGAGGATCAATGATTTAGAATGTTGCCAACCTCCTGACAGGTGATGAACTAGATAGAAGAGTAAGAAAAATTTTTCCAGATATAGTCAATGTTTTTCTTGGCTATGTGAACTTGTTGTAAATGTATTTCCTTTTTCCTCTCAGTGAGGCTTGAGGGAGGTAGGACAGTAGAAGTTGGTACATTAAAAAAAAAAATTAAGCATTTTTGAAGTGTCTATTCTGTGCCAGACACTGAAGATACAAAACAACAAGGAATTAGGACTTTCCTTCAAGGAGCTTACTTCAGAGGAAACAACATGTCCCAGAAAAGCAAATATAAAATATATTGAGATGAAATAATACATTTGCTGAAAAATGAATATCGAAGTAATTTCTTTGATGAGAGCACCAGCATTTGGGTTAGAGGATAGACTTTTTTGCAGGAGGTGATAACTGAGTAGTACTTTGAAAAAGGCTGGAATCTATGAGGCAGAATCAAAAAAAGGTCATGGAAGCAGGGAGAGAAATAAGCTGTGTGAAGGGAGAAAGCTAATTTAGCCAATTAATGTTCACTAAGCCTAGAAAAGTAGGCTGAAAGCATATTGTGAAGGGCTTTAAATGTCTGAAAAATTTGTATTTTATCCTAAAGCAAAAGTTTTCAAACTGTGGCCTTAGGACCCCTTAATGTTTTTAAAAATTGAGGTGTTCCAACTCCAAAAAGCTTTTATGTGTTTTATAACTATCTATATTTACCATGCTGAAAACAAAAACATTTTAATATTTTTATAAAAATAGTTTTGCCCTCAAGTCAAACTGATGTCCTACAGCAGTGGTGTTAAATTCAAGTAGAAACAAATCCCTGAGGCCATATATTGACTTAGAAAACCACAAATTAACATTATCTATTTTGTACTGATTTTTATTTTGTTAAACATTTTCCAATTATATTTTAATCTGATTCTGTTCATACTTGGAAGTTTTGTAGCTGACCAGTGGGCTCTGAAAATCATTGTCCTACAGGCAAGAGGAGATTACTGGAACTGTGTTGGGGAGACATGGTCATACCTATACTTTAGGAAAGGATATTACTATATCAAGCTCCAAAAATTCTTAAAGCCAAATACTCTAATTCTATCTATGTTATGTTTCAAATAACCTGCATTGAATATTGATGATCTCACTGTGTACTGCTCTTTAGGTATAAAGCACAATTATACACTTTAAAATATTTTACCTATCCTACAATGATGTCATAATTCTTTTATTTTAACCTATTTGCTACCATACAGTTGATATAAACCTTGGTCTATAGCAATGATTTTCAGTTTTGAGTTTAATTTTTCAGTTTTCTCTTCCTTTTCTTATTTCTGACCACAAACACCTCAAAGTACTTTTGTGTCATGGACCCCTTTAGCAGTCTAGTGAAGCCCATGCAGCCCTTCTCAGAATGCTGTTAGTAACTAAAGGAAAAGCTAAGTTTTAGTTAGAGGTTAATGAAAATAAAGATATAATTTTATTTCCCACCCAAGTTCATGAACTTCCTAAAATACATGTACGTCTTCACTCACGTTAATAACTCTTGCCTTAAGTGTCTTTTTTATTATCTATCCCACTGAACATGGGTTCCTCTTCAAACTTTTCTACTTCCTTCCTATTATTTAGGCTTAAAAACTTTAAATTACACTTTGACTTCTCTTACTCTCAACATGCAAAAAAAAGTCTCTCCTCAGATCTGTCCTTTCCTTTCTACTCCAAGTTACTGCCCTCATCTAAGAACAGACCACTGTTACCTAGATCACTACAACTATTTCCTGATTTCCCTGCTTCCCAATTCTTAAATCTAGTCTGACCAAGGAAATCAATAAAAATATCTTCATAAAACTGCTTTGATCATATTACTTGCCAGCTCAAGACTTCAATGGCTTCCCAATATCTCTAGTAGGCTTTTCTTAACTAAGTTTTTCAGAAACCTAGTGTTATATGTGATGACAGTGAGGGTTCCCTGAGAAAACTGATGTTAGTGTTATTTCCCCCCTAAAATGCAAAATATGAAAGCATACATCATATGGCTATATGATGACTATAGGCCATCCTTTCCCCCAGTATCTAGTTCACATGAACACCTGAACAGTCTGGAATTGTATTCTTACTAAAAATTGAATGACAATGAAAATAACAAAGAAAAAGAGAAATTATTTTAAAAGGAGTAAAATATCTTTATTTGAATTGGGGAAAAAAACCCTCTCACAACAAATATATTTTGCATGGAAATTTTATATGGTACCTTTTCAGTACTATATGCCCATACAGACAGGTGGGAACTGTAAGGTCTGTAATATGGGGGGATTCTGGGTATAGGAATTTCCTTCATCCTCCGGAACTTCATAACTTAGTAGATTATTGAATCCTAGGATGTTGTTGGAGGAACACAGTTAATGTATCAAATGGCCCTGAGTCATTCGTCTAGTATATTAAAAATCGGATTTCAACAAAGTTCTCCCAACTCTAAATCTAGCATTTTATCCACTACTCCAAGCTACCACAACAAGCCTGTAGGGTTTTTCCCCTCAGTTTAGAACTGTAGCCAATATTCAGAATGATATAATTTGTTTCAAAATTATTTACATAGGCCAACTTTTCTGTACATACACTATTTCTTATATTTTGTTCAAAATGTTTCCCAGTCTCTTTTCATCCTTAGGGTAATTGAATGTTTCCAGGTTCCACAAGACCATATTTATAGGTTTCATCAATTTAAATCAAGCCCAAAACTGTTCTGTGGCCAAGTTAATTTGAGAAATGCAGGCCTATAGGATAAAATTGAATTTGTTAGCCTGTCACTCAACCCATTTTATAATTCAACCCACCTTTATCTTCTACTATTCCTCTATAAGAATCCGTTGTTCATCTATGTACTATGCCCTAAACACACTGTGTGCATTCCTTCATCTGCAGCTTTGGGATAGGGTCTAACACATCCCTCACTAACTAGCCTTATGTTAACACCACATGGGTGCTGAAGAATACAATTGCTGAGGCTCAAAATACTAGGAGTCATCTTTTGATGTTGACTTCAATATTTCAAAGGTCCAAACTTTAATCAATGTGGGCACTCCATCTCCAAATAAAGATCACAACTCTTCCCTAACTTAGCAGAGGACCTTTCAAAGTTGCTGTGGTCACAAGAGTCATTATTCTGTAGCCAACTTGACCATGGATGTCTTAGCTAAACCAGACTGTTCCTCAAACAATAGATTTCATACTCAGAACCTTCCCAAACTTGGTGGAACCTATCAGGGCTTGCACTCCAATGGCATAGTCTTCAAGAACCCTGGGTCAATTCCATGCCAGGAGGAGGCATGACAGCAAGACTTTGATGAAGGTGATATTTTGACCCCTCTCTTTGTCATTTCACAAGTGAAAAATGTTCTCACTAGCCTCTTCCTCTATTTCCTCATCAAATTACTTATGCCAGATAACCTTCCTATTTTACTGTTGTGTTCATGTCATTCTTTCTCAAAGACTGACTCCTCCACTGACTCAGTTATCCCATCAAGCCTCTCTTGTCAGGCCTTGTCCTCATGTCCTTTCAGAGGCAATTACTTTCCTTCAATCGTTGTATTTTGACACATGAAACAAAACTTTGTTCTCAATCCTGTTTTTACTGTGCTATTCTAAAATCACAATTTGGTCCTAAAACTTCTGACATCATTCTCAATCCTTTACCTTCTTAAATGTCGTAGACCTCCAGCATTCACTCTTCCTTAAGTTTAACCATATGCTGGAGGTCTCCCCCCAAAACTAGCTAATGAATACTTACTCCCTCCAAAACTTCAATCAAAAATTCTCCTCTCTTTAATTCTCAGTATTAAATCTATTAAATATGACAAATGAACGCTTAAAAATTTTAAATAAACACTAAACTTGATCGATTACTACCTATACTATCTGCACATATAATCTATTCGCTACATGGATGCCATTTCAATACCAAGTCCACTTAGGCAAGAGTTATAAGCACATTACTCAATAAAGAATTTGTTTTAATCTCAATATTACTAATCACTTTATATAGTCTGGCCACTTTAATGTTTTGTTACTTAAACCAATAGAAGTCAACACTCATATAGTCTTACAGGGAACCCTGGACAAGCGCCACTGCTTGTCTGCGTACCTGTTTCATTTGTCATTGGTCATCACTAGATGACCTCTAAGGCTTGAAAACTATAAGCTGATATATATTCACTCATCCTCACAACACTGTGAGTTGGTATTATAAACCTCAGTTTTCCAGATGAAGAAACTGAGGCCCATAGTTATAAAACTCTTACGAGCCAGAGGCAGGATTTGAATCTAGTCCTCTACTGACTTCAAATACAACACTAGACCACAGGAATTCTCAATAAAATCAACAGCTGATTAAGGTCCACCAATCTAGTCCAAGGAAGGGAAAATGGCCAGGGGTTACAGAGTTATGAAGCCAACACAGCAAGGCAGAAAGAATTTCAACTGCCAGGAGATAATGGCTTCTGGATTCTCCAGATGAGCTGGTGTCATAACTCAGGTCCTCACAGTTTCTATGCTAAGCACAAGCCCAACTCAAACCAAATGGATCAAAGGGTTGCCTAATAACCAGAACACCACCCTCCCAGTAGCAAGGTTTTCTATCACTCATCTGTTACAGTAAGCAATCTAGGCTGGGACTAAGGGAAATAAAGTCATTTTCTCCCAAGTTGTAAAGCAGCTAGTTGGTGAGAAAACTAGGCCCAGCCTCTCTCTAGCAACCTTTTCTGATTTGATATCCAAAGCAAGAGGACTGTGTGCTGGCTCATAGAAAGTTCCTTTCTATCCAATGTGTACAAATAATTAAGTGGCTATTTATAATAAAATTAATGTTCAGAGACAGTATACATAAAACCAGAAATCAATATACCCAGAGACAAGTAAGAAAGCTTTAAATTTATTCTGTGATTATAACAGAGGATAAAGAATCTTAATCATTCAGAATGCAGGGCAAAATACATTACTAGAAACTGTTACACCAGAAGACAGATGTTCTTGTGTTTCTGCTCCGAGAACTTCCTTCCAAGCATGAACTAAAGTTTGAAGATTCGAATGCTTTCTCAACTGCTTTTCTCCCAGAAACGAAGGGAAAATGGGCTGGGTAAATTTTTAATCTAAACTGTATGGAAAAATAAAACCAAGCCTTATCAGATGAACAGATCAAATTAAGGCCTATCTACTTGAAAAGGGAACAATTAAAATTAAAAGCTATATCTAAGAATGAATATGGCAGTTAATGTAAACACTTTAGCGAACTGCTGGGTTTTTTCATCTATTCCTCCATCCCCTTAAGAAGGAAGGAAGAAAAGAAGGAAGGAGGGAAGGAAGGAAAGAAGGAAAGAAGAAGGGAGGAAGGGAGAAAGGGAGGAAGGAAGGAAGGGGAAGCATTCAATGTACTAAGTCTATATTCTATAGCAGTGGTTTGTGCCAATGTTATGTTTTATGTCTAAGCCAGTATCAGGAACACTCTTAAATCTCGCTCAAACATAAATCTTCAGGGCCACCCTAGAAGTGCTTTTTGAGGTAATAACAAAGGTGGCAAGGCACTTCACTGTCAACTACAAATAGCAGTTCCCTACTTAACATGGAAAGGTTAAGAGTCAGGCTACTGAACCAAACTAAAAGTTACCTACAAAGTAAAAGAAGCAAATACTTGAAAAGCCAAACACTTGAAACAAGCAAAATTGCCAATCATCAAATACCAACTTGCACTAGTAATAGAAATTCTGGCTCTTCCTAGCTAAAACTGGCAAATTTCTGGGCAAACAACATTGCAGCTACTTAATAGCCAGAAAGAGTCTGATTGCACAATTACATTGAGTATACATTTATATAATATATAATATTCACATATGTATGTGTGTATGTATGTGTATGTATACAGTCCAGACTTGTGATTTCATTGCTGTAGAGAATTCCCCATGAGGAAACTCCTTCTACTAGTACAGCTCGGTACCTGTCATACAACATCATACCTTCAGACAATGCCTGAGGCATTGAGAGTTTCAGTGACTGGTCCAAGCTCACACTGCCTGTGTCAGAAACAGTATTTGAATTCAGGTCATCCTATTTCTACCTCTCTTTATAAATAAGTGGACAGATAAATAGACAATACATATATAATCCAGAAGATAATTAAGATTAGTAACAAATTACCAAAAAGTAGGCATGTTACAAGACAGAAAAATTAAAATAAAATGCTGAAATGTAGGTATAAAAGGACAGAAAAATGGTTTCGATGCCATATTTTAAAACCATCTCATATCTTCTGATCAATACAATTAGAATTGTTACTCTATATTGGATTCAGTAAAGTTGGGAAAAGGGTCTTTCCTTAAGAAATGCCAGTTATTAACAGCATCCTAATTCAAATCTGCCATAATTGGGGAGGGAGGAATAGGTGACAAGAAACATGTCTCCTAATCTACTCAAAACTACCATTTTTGGGGAAGAAATAGTGGAAGAAAAGAAGTAATTCTCCTAATCTGAAGAATTTAACTAAAGGAACTATCCAGGAGGCCAACATTTAGGAAATGATCTGGTGTATCAAAACAGACATGTCAGAATATAGAAACAGAGTGTAAAAGAAACATAAACAATGTACTATGACTATAAATCCTACAAAGGGAGGCCTCTGAATTTTTCTTCAATAGAAAACAAAAAGGTGGCGAGGACACTTTCATTAAGCAATAAAGTAACAAAAATACAACAAACTCCGTGAGAAGGAACCAAGAAGAACGGTTCTGGTTGATCGTTGGAAGGGAAATTTTACAATATAATGAATTGGAAAGCGGAAAGCAAGACAAGTAGCTCTACGAAATTAGACCTGGGTGAAGAAGAGTTCAAAAGTCTTCAGTGGGTTTGGAAAATCTTTCCCTGAAATCCACACAGAAAAATACCTATATCAAAAAACAGTATTAATTGTAAATGAAGCAGTGACAGGTCAACATCCAGTACCCAGGTGAACACGCTTCCCTAACCCTGGGCGTCTGTCACCTCTGGCAGCGGAGACCCCAGTCTTTCCCTTCGGGAATTCCCAAAGGAGAGCTGCTCCACCTCCACCCATCTCCTACAGGTCAACCGGGGCTGCCCTATTCTTCGCCAGAAGCTTCCTCCGGCCAGTGGTCCACCCGCCTTGAGAGATTCTCCACGCAAAATGTCCATCTCTGGCGGGATGACATCCCCAGCTGCCCCCCCCACGCCCTCCGGGGCTCCCTCCTGGGCACGCCCGGCTGGTCTGGTGCCCTCCAAGGTGCCCATCGCTCAGAGCGCTCCCTCCTCCGCTCTCGCTCTCTGCCGGCCTCCTCCCGCAGGGCTCCGCTCCGCTCCCGGGGATTCCCTAGTCCCAGTCCAAGCCTCCCTTCTCTCCCTCTCCGGGATCCCCGGTCCCTCCCCTTCCAAGCCCGGGATGTCCCCTGTCCCTCACCTCCGATCCCCCGGGCCCTCCCGTGACACCGGGACAGCGGTCTGGCCGAGCGCCATTCTCTAAGGAGACCAGACGCTCGGGCTCCTCCAGGGAGGGAACCAGGTTTCCAAAAGCTCACCTTCTCTTCCAAGCCGCCCGGGGGCCCCAAACACCAGCGGGGACCTGTTCTTCCGGCTCCGGACGGAAAGGGTTGCCGCGTGGGGCAGGAAGTCCCGCCTTCCCCGTCTCGCCAGTCCTCGGTCCGATTCCCAGACGTCACGTTACGTCACCTCGACACTAACAGGCTCTCGGAATCCTTAGGGAGCCCGGAGAGGCGCTCTCCCGCGGGGGAGGGCGGGGGCGTGGCTAGGGTGTGGCGCGAACTGGAGAAAGACCGGGAGCGGGGGCGGAGTTAGGGCTCCGACTGAAAGTAGCAAACAATGAGTCTCTTTCTTCCCTCCCCCTCTCCCCCGCCCCATCTTAGACTCCGGAGATTGGGGAGATCTCCGAGTACTTCGAGTGCTGCCAGATCTTGGACCTTCCAAAACTCCTCAGCCAGGTCCACGAGCAGGGCTGGCCAGCCCGAAGACCTGCCGAGGGGGAGGAGCCGGGGCAGCTCCGGCCCTTTCTGTTACTGTTACTATTTGTATCCGATGTAGATAACATGTCAACTGTGGGTAATAGATCAGCGTGCGTCGTATGTCTGCCTTTATATCAAGTGTGGACAACCAATTACTACAGATATTACTTAGAGCAAAGTAATTGTTTCTTATTATTATGACTTTTTGTTGACGTCAAGCCCAAATCTTCCACCTTTGCTCCCAAACCTGACCTCTGGGGCAAAGAAAGGCGTCTAGTACTGCTTGGAAGCAACCCCCCTTCAAATACTTGGACGCAGTTATCCTCCCTCTCCAGAAGGATATCTATTATATTTATACAGAATTTATCTATATTTTATACGATCTATACATAATATATGATATTATATTGACAGAACTGAGGCTGATGGGGAAAAGAAAACTGGGGGCGGAGGTGTGCAGGAATAATAACCATTTCCAAGTTATTTGAAGGGCTGTTACTTCAGAGAAGTACTAGACTTGGCTTGCTGCACCCCAGAGGTCAGGGTTGGGTGCAATGGGTGGAAGACTCGGGCTTGATATGTAGAAGTAATAATAGTTATTAGCACTTGGATATATGTACGATCCATGTCATTTATCTATCTATATTCTGTATAATCTATGTATTCTATTAAATATGCCTCATTATAATAAATTACTGTATATCATAAAATATATACCTACATTTATATAATCTATTATATGCCATACTAATATATTTATGTTAATGATACACTATAATATAAAATGCTATGATCATTTTATGCTGTAAAATATTGTTATATATTATATGTTGTGTTATGTTGTTATGTAAAGTATATATTAGATCTAGATTATCTCAAATAGAGGTATATAATATAACTTACATAATATGCATTATACTTAATATATCAATTATATCAAATATAGGTATAGTAAATGATATAGATAGTACTCATATCACAGTAATTATTTGTTATTATTAATTATTTCCACATATCAAGACCAAGAGTCTTTCACCAAGTGCTCCCAACCCTGACCACTGAAACCAAGCACAATAATAAGTCTAGTAGGTCATACCTTCCCACCTCCCTCCCCAGTTCTGTTTTCTCCATCAGCTTCAGTTCCTTCAAACATCCTTACATGGACTGGAGGCCCTTTACCATCCTTGTTGCTCTCCTCAGACATTTTCTAGATTATCAGCAGCCTTCCCCAAATGTGGTGCCTGAAGCTTAGAAAGGAACTTTGGTGTATTAGAAAGCATGGGTAAACGGAGAGGAAAAAGTAGATTTCTGAACATTTTTTAAATAGAGAGATGGGGGTGCCACAAATGTGGACTGTTGCATGCACTTTTGGTCAATCACCTGGCACCTACTATGTGCCAGGCATGTGCTAAGTGCTGGGGATACAAAAAAAAGGTAAGAGACATTACCTGCTTTCAAGGAGCTAATGATCTAATGAGCGAGACTACATACAAGCTATGTACAAACAAAATATGTACAGAATAAATTGGGGATAATCTCATAGGGAAGGCACCAACATTAAGGATTCTTGCAGAAGGTGGGATTTTAGCCGAGACTAAGGAAGCAGAGATGTTAGGAGGCAGAGATTTGTAGGGAGTTCTAGGCATGGGAGACAGTGAGTCAAAATGCCGGGAGCTGTACATCAGACTTAGCTCTCTCTTCTTTGCCTGTCAGCCTTTCCAGGCCTCCTCTCCCAGGGCTTCACTTCCTTCCCTTATCTATTCCCCATCCCTCCAGGGAATTCCCATCCTGTCTTCTTCCTTTCTTTCCCTTTAATCTTTAATTCCCATCACCATATTATTCATTTTAGTGTTGTCATTCATTATAATTATTATCACTTATTAATTTTACTTGAAGGGAAGGTAGATGGCACAGTGGATTGAGCATTGGACTGGGAATCAGGAAGCTAAGAATTCCAAGAGGCAAGGGGAAGAACATTGTGACAGCCTGTGCAAAGTCACTGAGGCAAGAGATGAAAAAGCAAATAGTGTATCTTTGAAAGTAGTCATCTCAGTAAGCTATGCACCTATTCCATGATACTGTCATAGCTCAAAAAGGGAGTGCCTTCAGGGCCTTGCAACACATTCATTTGAATATCTTAGTTGGTGGTAAATCCTATTTTTCACTATTTGAAGATAGATTCAAATTTTAGACATCAGCCAAAAGTCACTTATGATTACCTGATGAATATGTGGATGAGTACCACATGGCAAAACCATTTTTGCACCCTATCCCACGCCCAAAGGTGAATGAAACTATTTTCCTTATTTTGAAAAAACTAGCTCTCAAAAGCTGTTTTAAATGAGCATTTCTAAAAATGTTTTAGAAATGGAATAACCATTCCACCTACCCTCAAAGTGTTATTGTAAGAATCCAATAAGAAAATATATTCATTCAATAAGCATGTTAAAAGTGACTACTATGTGTAAAGCATCGTGCTAGACGCTAGCAATAAAAAAACAAAATAAAATGTATTCCCTTCCTTCAATGGGGCTGGGAATAGGGGTTGAGAGCTGAGTGTGGGAGTGGGGAACAGAATAGAAAGTGAGAAAGGGATGGATGTAAGAGACATCGAGGAAGTATAATTGATGAGACTTGGCCACTGATGGGATCTGGGTGTCAGGGTAAGTGAGAGTGAAAAGTAGAAGATAAATCTGAGGCTGCAAATGTGATGATGATGACTCAGCAGAAATAGAGAAGTTTAGAAGAGGAATAGGTCTAAGAAAGAAGACTGTAAGTTGTTTGGGCATTTAAAGTCTGAGATACCTATAGATATACAGGTGAAGATGTCCATTGGTATTTATTGATTTCTGACTGGAGTTCAGGCATGAGATTGGGGCTGGATTTGAAAATTTGGGAATTATATGCAAAAAAAAAAAAAAAAGTAGTTAAACCCAAGAAATAGAGCCTTGAGGGAACACCCAAGGTCATAAATGTCAGCTATTATTACTATGAACTGAACACAGTATTTCAAATCTAGCCAGACAAAGGCAGAGCACAGTGGGAATAATACTTCCTTCACATTAGTCACTGTGCCTCAGAATGCAGCCAAAGATGACATTAATTTTCTTTTTTTTGCTACTGTGTCCCATTGCTGATTTATACTTCTATGCTTCAAACCGTCACCACTCCTACCCAGCCTCTTCAGATGAATTGTTATCCAGCTATTCTCCTGTTTTGTACTTTTTTAAACAAACACAGGAAGCTTTTTGCAGAAGAATACTTACTTCAAATGTATCACAAACACAAATTCACTCCCTCCGACAACACGAGGGAAGCACAACCCTCGGTCCCTGGGGAAGGAAAGAGGGTTAGGTGCGCAGTTTATCTCAGTTTCTGTAGAGTCCAGTCCCAATTCAACATGCAGAGCCCCACTGAGGCTCAAGTCCCCGTCATTCTGACTTGTCAGGGCTTCCAAGCTGGCCTGATGGGCTACATGCCCCACTCTTGCAATCCTGGCTCCAAGATCTCCGCCTCAAACTCCTAGTCCAAGGGTGGGGATCACCTCAGGCACCTGAAAGTCAAGGAAAAGAATACGAAACGGAAACAAACACCCCCGGGCTCATGTCTCTCAGACAGGTAAAAGAAGGAGAGCAAGGGTTCTTTCCTTCTTACCGGTTAAGTTCATGGAAGTCACACAAAGTCTCTCTCTCTCTCTCTCTGACTGTCCCCTGCATATAACATAGGAAGTCTTGGGTTCATCAAACGGAGGCAGCATAAATATCTCTAGCTTCCTTTCCCTCCACCATTCTCCAAAGGAGACTTTAATCCTTGCTTGGAGGAGAAAGAGAAAGTAGGGGCGGGACGCCCCTGCTCTCCTCAGAGAGAGAAAGTACTGGTAGGGTAAAGTTATATCTATCTGTTCCCTTAAAGTCTAAGGGATGTGATGAGACTCAAGCTAACTTCGGATTGCTGTTCATTACTGGGGGGTGGGGGGAGGAGAGAGAAGGACCCCAAGCTCTATACCCACACCAGTTCCACAATGAGCACACAAAGACAGCCAAGAAAATCCGTTTACCCAAATGGGTAGCAAAATGGAAATCAGACAAGGTATGTGTACATACATACATACTTACATACTTATATACCAAACAATATAGAGTGAAGGAGCTTACCTCTTAAGAGGGAGATAACTCAGCTCAACCAAAAGAGACAATCTGAGATCTCCACCACAGTCTCTAATGTAGCAGGTTGCGGATAGGGAGGCTGCCTGTTGATGATGATGACTGCCAGTTCTTTTATCTTCTCAGATAATGATGGAGACTGCCGGTTCTTTTATCTTCTAAGAGCATTTCTCTTCAGCAGCCTGAGGTGGGGGTGGCTTTCTCTACCTCCCCTCTTGAAGCTGGAAGCCCAAAGCTACTCATAGCTTGAAGACAACATGAACAAGGCTCAAAGAAGATGGAAGAGAGGGAAACTCTTATCAACTATGCCCCACCCTTTGTGCAGAATAGGGTTTTCATCTCTACCAAGGAGGAAAGAATTTCTTACCAATGGACTTTGTTACCGAGGTTACAAAAATGAATATTTTGAACCAGACTATAGAATTTTATATTTATGACATTCCAATTTCATTTTAAAAGATCTAGGTCGTATTAGTATCTTCAAAGCACAGATTTTAAAGTGGAAAGGATCTCAAAAGCTATCTAAGTGCAACCTCTCTATTTTCCTAATGAGGAAACAGAGGCTCAGTGCCTTCAAGTACACACAGGTTGGTTGGTTGGTTGGTTGTTGTCCTTCATTCTCCAAGAGAACCAAAATGACATCACCATGATAAAGTCAAGTTTTAATGTGTCCGACTGTGGCTGATCAGACCAATACAAACTCGGAATGCTCTACCACAGGTTGGGCACAGATAGTCCATATGAATTTTGGGGGTAGATACTCCAGATTTGCTCATCTTACATTTACTTTGTGCTGTTTCAATTCTGCTTTGCTCATGGAGCATAATACCCTTTCTGATGTGGGCATGCCATTCTGTGCAGTCCTGTGCCAGTATCTCCCATATTGTACAATCAAATCCAAAGGTCTTGAAAGAGACCTTGAGAGTATCCTTGCATTTCTTCTGACCACCATGTGATTGCCTGCCCCATGTGAGTTCTCCATAAAATAGTCTTTTTGGCAAGCGTACATTTTGCATTAGAACAACATGACCAGCCCAGAGGAGTTACGCTCTCTGCAGCAAATGCTTGGCAATTTAGTTTGAACACACAGGTAGTAAGCAACAAAGGTGGAACTTCAAGAGTCAGAAAATCTCATCTTCTTGAGTTTAAATCTGGCCTCAGATACTAGCTGTGTAACCCTAAGCAAGTCACATAACCCTGTTTGCCTTAGTTTTCTCATCTGTAAAATGAGCTGGAAAAGGAAATGGTAAACCACTCCAGTTGCCAAGAAAATCTTAAATGGGGTCATAGGAGTCAGACACGACTGAGCCAACCAACCAAAACTAACTCCAAATCCAATGACCTTTCCACCATACAGCTCTACGTCCCCAGACATTTATGTTAAGATTGGAGAAAAGTTCTGATTTTCTAGCTAAGTGCCAAACCAATCTAGCCTGAAAGGCAGACTGAAATCCAGCTATAAAGAGAAGTAGAACAGCCAACTAGAGAGTCTCCTAGGACTCAGAAACATTCTGCATCATGCCTCTCTCCAATCAGTTTTTAAAGTCTCAGAACAAAAATGCTCTTCCTGATCATTTCCTGACCCCTGAGTCATATTTTTAAAAAATAGCCCAAATATAATAGGAGACCCTTGCTCCAGTGAGGGAGGTGTTCAAGAATAGGAGGAGAACTTACCTCAAGGTAAAAAAAAAAATCTGATTTGGAACAGCTTTTTACAGCTATTTCAGTGTTGTTACTGAAATCTAGCTCTCCAACACATCAGTTTAATTACATCAAGAATGATGGTGTAGAGAATTAGCAGCAAAAGCCCTATTTCCCTCTGCAGTTTCCAGATCCCTCAGTGAATTTCCATCCTGGTTAAATACATCAAATATATTTTCAGGGTGGGAGGAGAAGTACTTCTGCATTCTAATTTTCAGAATCAAAGAGTAGTTCTTTGACCTTCTCTCTCCGTATCTTAAAAAGGGGCAAGTTGTTGTTGGTTAGTCATGTCAGACTCCCCATGACACCATTTGGGGTTTTCCTGGCAGAGATACTGGAGCAGTTTGCCATTTCCTTCTCCAGCTCATGTTATAAATGAGGAACTGAGGCAAACAGGGTTAAGTGACTTGTCCAGGGTCACATAACTAGTAAGTGTCTGAGGTCAGATTTGAATTCAGGAAGACTCATCTTCCTGATTCTTGCCCTAGACTCCGTCCACTGTGCCACCTAGCGGCCCTTCCCTCCCACTCCTGCTTAAAAAAAAAGTAGGTAGAACACATGAAAAGGGAGACATTAGGGTTGTCTTTCTGATATGTTATATGGAGCAGTTTTGCTGCCTATCTCCAAACTCTGCATTCAGCATTTTACCTATCTCTCTTAGCTTTGTGCCATTTAAAAATCTGACCTGTATATTTATTATAGCATCAGCCAAGTTGTTGATTAAAAAAATTGACTTTTTTCTTTTGCTTTTAATTTTATTTCTTCCAATTTTCAAAAATCCATCTTCCTCTCCCATCCCACCCCTTTGAAAAAGGAAATAGAAAAAGAAAACCCTCATAAAAAATGTGTTTAGTCAAACAAAACAAATTCCCAAATTGGTCATATCTAAAAAAACATGTAGTTTGTCATCTATCTGTCAGGTGGTGAGGCTCATACTCTATAAAGAAGCCCCTGGAATTATGGTCCGTCTTTTCATTGATCACATTAATGATGATTGATACTGTTGACAGCCAGTAGCACTTCAAGGTTTACAAGGAGCTTTATAGGTATTATTTAATCCTCACAACAAGCTGAAGAGGTAGAGTGCTATTATTTATCCCTATTTTATAGGTGAGGAAACGGAGGCTGAGAGATGTTAAATGACTTATCCAGAGTCACACAGCTATTAAGTGTTTGAGGCTAGAGTGAACTCAGAACTTTCTGACTCCAGAACCAGAGAGCAGTCCATTTCTCTACCTACCTGTCTGAGGTATTTCAAAGTTATTTGCCTGACATATTATTGTCTTTGTATGAATTGTTCTCCTGATTCTTCTCATTTCAGTCTGTGCCAGTTCATACAAATCTTCCCACAATTATAAATGTTAATAGTTATAAAAATGTTAAACAGCATAGTATCAAAGAATGACTTCAGAGTCATTCCACTAAAACTTCCATCAATCTAATGTGAATAAATACTTGTCCCTTTTTTAGTTCAATTTTTCAACCTTGCTTGAAATCCACATAACTGTACCATCATATCACCCTCATCACAACATCTTTGTCCACAAGAGAATGAGAGATTTTGTCAAAGACTTTACTTAGGTCTATATATACTATTTCCTGACAGAGAAGTGATGGCACAGAACCCAGATTGGGGCATTTACTTTTTGGATTTACTTTTTTCCAATACAAGGAATCTAATTTGTTTAACTATATGTATTTGTTACAGAAGATTAGTTTATTTATTTGTTTTCAATGAGGGGAAGGGGAAGGAAGAAAAAATAGGTTTTTTTCATTGAAAAAAATAAAACTTAATATTAAAAACGGAAAAGTGAGTGGTAGAAACAATTTATTCCAGGCATGGGAGACTGTCACTGAAAAGAGTGCCAGAAGACTGGTGAACAGCAAGAAGTCAGGTATTGCTAGAGTCAGTTGGTAAGTCAGTCAACAAACAAAGAGAAAAGCACCACACAAAATGAAGCTGAAAAAAGGGGAAAAGTCCAGAGAATCAAGAGCAGACCCAGGAGAAGAGTGAAAGACTGGCCTAGACTCTTCTTCAAAATGAAAGATACAGAAGGAATTCGACCATCAGAGCAATGGAAAGTGTATTGCATAGGCAGAGGGATCTCCAGATTAGAAGTCTAAAGGCATGTTAGAGAAGTCTGGAGAGTCAGGAATAAAGCCAGGAGAAAGTAAAAGAGAGGGAGTAATATATAAAGAAAGTGAAAAGATAAGACAGTGGAAAGGTTGTGAAGGACTTTAAATTTAAGAGAGAAGAAAATGAGGTGGGACATGAAAGTAACATAAGTTAGATAAGAGGAAAAATTTTTGTAATAGTTATGATGATGAGGTATGAAATTTCCCTAGATAAGGTTTAAAAGAAAGAAATTTTTACTGCTTGTTTTGAGGAGGGGTGGAATGTAATGACCTCTCCCTTTCTCTGTAATGGTAGCTCCCTACTCTGTGGATACAAGTAGAAATATTTTTTATATGCAATATTCTTCTCTTCCTTATTCCTCTCTCCTCACCAGCTAGAGGTCACAACAATCTGCTTTCTCCTTGGCAATCCACCTCATTAAATCTTTTTCAAGTACCTACTATACGTAAGGTACCATTTTAGGTACCAGTGACAGAAGAAAAAGGTCCTGCTCTTAAGGAGCTTACACTCTCCTGGGGGGGGAGGGGGGGAAGGGATGTAGCATGCATAGAAATAAGTAAAAACTAATTTGAGTTGGGACCAGGAAAAATTTGATATAGGACACTGAGGTATATAGACAGATGAAATATTTACCTGTGGGACTTTGGGAATGTCACTTAGCCTGATTGGGCTTAAGTTTCCTTCAGTTATAAAATGAGAGAACTGGATTATGGTTTGTTTGGGGTTTTTTTCATTGTGTGATCCCTTTCATTTTAATGGAGAGCTTAGACTATTTACATTTAGAATTCTAATTTTTGGTTGGTCAGTTATTCAGGTCAGAAAGGAAAAAAACTTTGCTATCCATATTATTTCCATTATTAATCCAAACGTAACAAATCTTCTCTAAACAAAGTTCTTCTAACTCAACTACTTCGTAAGTTTTTTTAGTTTATATTTCCTCTTTATTAGATATGAGTTTTGCTTTGAGATTACTCTTCTCTGCCACCCTCCCTTTTTGTTCTTTCATCCAGTTTCTTTGAAATATCCATTTGAAATATTTAATGAGTTAATCAACACAATGTTCTAAAGTTTCCCTCATTTTGTGTGCAATTAGTTCCTGTTGATCAGAGAGCTGTGAGTTGTTTTATATATTTGGTTTTTGGAGGCTTATTATTTATAGCATTTTTTTTAAAATTTTTGATTTGTTAATTTATTTTCAGCTTAACACATTCAGTTCCACAAACTTTTGAGTTTTAAATTTTCTCCCCTACCTTTCCCCAAGACTTCCTGCAATCTAATACATTCATGTTAAACACATTATCACATTAGTCATGCTGTAAAAAAGAATTATAACCAATGGATGAATAATGAGAAAGATGAAACAAAGCAAAAAAGAGAGAGAACAAATAGTATGCTTCGAACTGCATTCAGACTGTAATTCTTTCTCTGGATGTGGATAAGCATTTTCCATCATGAGTCTTTTGGAGTTGTCTCATTACCTTGTGTTGCTGCGAAGAGCCAAGTCTATCAGAGTTGGTCACTGCACATATTTATAGAGTTTCTAAAAAATGCATATATTTCTCAGTGAAATCTTTAAAGTTCTAGTGCTCTGCATATATCTCCCTCTTGCCTTCAGAAAGCATACTGACTTTATCACTTAATTACATGTTCTATTCTAATTATTCTGATTGTCTCTTCTTTCACATGAAAAATCCATGCTGATCTGGATTATTGTTCCTTAGTAAATGAATTCTATATTCCTTCTGGCAAGTTGAATCTTTTTCTAGTTTAAAATTCGTCACATTATGTTGTGACTTTATATCTATAATATATCTATCTATATCTATGTATCTATATCAATAATGTGTCTAGTCATGCCGATTCCTGGTTTGTTTGGGTTTTGAGGTTGTTGAGTTCCTATGGACTTGTATTTATTTTTCACTATTAATTTTTTTCTAATTCTGGAGGTCTTCTTTGACAATTTCCAAGAATATACTCTGGGAGCTAGGTGGCACAGTGGATAGCATGCCTAGCCTACAGTGACAAAGACCTTTTTCTTCCTGAGTTC
Source organism: Notamacropus eugenii (assembly GCF_028372415.1). Lineage (NCBI taxonomy): Eukaryota > Metazoa > Chordata > Mammalia > Diprotodontia > Macropodidae > Notamacropus > Notamacropus eugenii. The sequence goes on from NC_092873.1 coordinate 413,871,735, forward strand.
AAATCTGACCTCAGACACTTACTAGTTGTATTACCCTGAGCAAGTTGCTTAACCTTACCCTGTTTGCCTCAGTTCCTCATTTATAAAATGAGAAGGAAATGGCAAACCACCTTGGTATCTTTGCCAAGAAAACCCCAGATGGGGTCATGAAGACAACAATGGTCATAAGATTTTATTTTTCTAAATATTCTGGGATATTACTCATTCTGAGATTGTTGCATTGAGATTTGTGTTTCAAGTCTGTCACTTTAGTCTACATACTTTCAAATTTTTAAAATAAATCCTTAAATATTTAACCTATGTTTCCAACTGTCCTGTATGATGTACAAATATATTTCCCTTTGCAGTAAGTTTGCTTTTGATTAATTTTATAGATTTTTTTGAGGTTTTCTATCATATTCTCCATATTGTTCAATATTCCTACTTTGTTGACATGGCATTTTACAGTGAAATGACATTATACAGTGAAACAATTTGTTCTGTAACTCATTTGTTGGGAAAAAATCATTTGAATTATGGGAACTGTGTCTAAAGATACTGTAATTTAAGTCATCTGGAAAAGATACTTCATTGATAGAAGGATTAGAAAGGAATCTGGCACTTTGCACATAATCACCTATAAAAAAAAAAAGAATATAAACATTGCTACACTACTCAGATGTAGTGAATTTTATCAGATTGATTTAAAATGAACTCTCTATTCCTTTACTGCTGAGGTATGACAAAAATCCCTTCCCGTATCTTTATTCTCTGTGAGCCTTGGGCTTGCAGAGAAACTTTCCCTCCCTTCACAAAAGACCTGGAAAGAAAGGGGAAAGGAAGGAGAGGAAAAGATAGACAGCAGCGTCCATCTCCATGCCAGTAATGAAGCTCATTTGTTTTAACAAATCTATAAAAACTCTTGTGACGCATCCGTTGTATATTTAAATCAAGGGACACAAAGGGAAACAAGAGAGTAAATTCTCCCGATGGGTGGTGGCTACTATCTTAAATATTAATATTTTCATTGCTTAGATTAGGAACAAGAAGAAATAGCTTGCTCAAGAAAATAAAGCTGCCCTTCAGTAGAACAAAAATGAAAAGGGACTGGTGCTCGAAGACTTGTTCAGGCTTTGAGTTCTCTCTAGTGGCCAGTGGGACCGTAACAGCCTATGGAAGGGTTGTCGGTCCAGAAAGTAGAATGCCACCTGGTGGCTACCGTAGATACTGCACTCTGAATTATTCAAAAACCCCTCTCCTGGAGTCAGGAGCCAAAACTAAAAAACCCATGTCACCGTGAAATGTTCTTAACTTTGACCTCGCCCCCCAAAGATACAATCTGATCAACAGGATAAGAGCTAATACCTAGATATACAATACCTCTCCTCAGTGGAATTCCAAACGAAGTATGTATGATTCCCTGACTCTGTATTAGTATAAAACTAATCAGATTCTCCCGTCAGACCTCTGGCAACTCAAGTCAACGAAAATGTCAGATGTCTAAAGAAGATCCTTTCCTCAACTCCTTGAGTTAACAGTTGAACTAACAGTTTGAGAAGTGGGGAAAGAGGTTCAGAAGGGGATTTGTAACTATTATTAATTTCCATTGTAATTCTCATTTTTTCTTCCAAAACTTCCTTTAACACTGGTGAGCATTTCACAAACCTAGTTGAAACATAGTAACATAGCTTGATTTTAGTCATTTTCAATTTATGGCTAAGAACATTCTTGGTTGAGGCAGTCGGAAAATCTGCCTTAGACATTAGAACGCCTACAATGCGTTTAATGTTTTTGGTTTGCTTTTATAAGGTTTTTAATAGGACTTGGATGGGTTTCATTCTGTATAGGTGAAATGGTTATCCACATGGATGAGACCACAAATTCAATGAAGCAGATACGTATTTTTGTAAGGTTATGAACTTTAATTCATGATATGTGGGAATGAAGGGAAAGGGGAGTTTTTTTCTCTTTTTACTCCTTCTTCAGATATTCCCACAGACCCTGGACAGTTCAGAGGCAGCAGTCCTCTGCCTCCTTACTTATTATCTGTTTGAATAGGGAGTGCTGGGTCTCCCGTTTACTAGCTGTCTGATCTCCAAAAGCCTCAAAACATTCTATAGATGTGTTGTTATTATTTCATTGCTGTAAAATAGGAATAATACTTACATTAACTCCTGGCACTTAGTGCATGCTTAATAAATGCTTGTTGACTGACTGACTCCCTCAGAGGGTTGCTGTGAGAAATAACTGAAATGCTCCGAGTAAAGTGATTTGCAAACCTTAAATTGATATAATTATATACATATGTGCATATTGTATGTAATTATATATGAATGTGGTTATCATTATTAATACGCCAAATAAACCACATTGTGATTCATTATTATATATTAATGATTATAGTTGAATTTATGTAGTGCTTTAAGATTTGCGAAGCATTTTACAAATATTATTTAACTCACAACAACCCTGAGAGGTAAATATTATAGGAATTGTCATTCCCATTTTAGAGATCAGGAAACTGAGATTTGTGCGAGAGAGATACTGAGAGGTTAAGTGTTCATATCGTACAGCTAGTAGATATCAGAGGCAGGATTCAGACCTAGGTCTTCCTTAGTCCAGGTCCCAAACTCTATCTACTATGTTAGCCTACTTCTGCTAATAGCAATAGTGAATTCCAAGGAAGATAGAAAAACAAGTCATTTTTTTTCTTCCCAATGGGAATTAACTCCCTAGACTACCCTTCTCTCCATCATTTGGTAATTTAAATATGGAGAAACAGCTCTCATCTTAATAACCAGAGTTCAGCATTGTCCTGAAACCACAGAGTGAATTTATACCTGTTTATTAGAACAACAATTTTACACCTTGGGAAGGAGGTATCTATATGTGGAAAACTTAGATTGAAACTTTCCCTTCCGAACATTTATTTTTCTTCCTTAAAGAGCGAATTTTTCTATATAAATATCCTAGTGATTGATTGCTGTCAGGATTGCAGGTTGCCTTTTCTTCAACGCCTTCTCCAACTCTCTGAAGCAAGAAAAAAAATGTGTCAAGTAGTGTTCTTGTTACTAAAAGATTTTGTCTTTTGCTTAGTTTATAAACTCCCTAGAGGTGTCCTCTACACTCTGTAAATAGTTACAGACTCAAAAAGTATTCTTCACATGTTAAGTCCTTGATCAGAGAAGTTCCTAATCAATTTGATGAATTTCCCAATTAATTTGATGAAACTTTTTTGTTCGGAGATATCTGAGGGGCATCCTCTCCCACCGATGAAGAGTTAGTGCATATATACTGATATATCTTGCTAAGAGGATATAGAACTCCTAATTGGTTTCTACCAACTAGGACAGCCAGCAAGATGATTGAGTGATTGGGTCTCAGGAGTACAGATTCTTATCAGAGAACTCATCCATCTCTAGGGTCTAGAGAAGAAGGCTGACAGACCATTTCATCATCTTTTGCACTTCGTTTTCACCTTCTACTGTTGAGAAGATAGAAACTGAGCAGCAGAACCAGTCTGGTGCACAAGGGAGGAAAGTCTATACCCAAACTTAGCTTCCCCCTTCCCCTACCTGGGAACTAGAAATGGCAGCCTTGGAGCAGTTGTTCAGTCCATTTTCAGTCATGTCTGACTCTTCATGACCCCATTTGGGGTTTACTTGGCAAAGATACCGGAGTGGTTTGCCATTTCCTTCTCCAAGGAGGCCTTGGGGCAGAGACATAGAATTCTGGTGTTTAGAGCCTGAGAGAAGAGAATCTGAGAATGGATTTCACTAGTCAAAGAGATAGTAGTAAACAAGGCACTGATAAATTTCCTATAGAAGCAGATTTTCTATAAAGGCAAATGTGGGCATGCACACTCAGCCTAAGAGTATAGTTCACTGACACTGTGAACCTCAAATTCTTATGGCATTTATTAAGTATTTGCTAGGCTGCTAGATGGTGCAGTGTCAGATTTGAACTCATCTGTATGAGTTCAAATCTGACCTCAGATACTTACTAGCCATATGACCCTGGGCAAGTCACTTAACTCTATTTGCTTCAGTTTCCTCATCTGTCAAGTGAGCTGGAGAATGCAAGGGCAAACTATTCCAGTATCTTTGCCGAGAAATCCCCAAATGGAGTCACAAGGAGTCTTCCCAATGGGAATTCACTCCCTAGACTACCCTTCTCTCAATCATTTGGTAATTTAAATATGCAGAAACAGCTCTAATCTCAATAGCCAAAGTTCAGCATTGTACTGAAACCACAGAGTGAATTTATACCTATTTATTAGAACAACAACAATTTTACACCTTGGGAAGGAAGTATTGAAAATGATTGAAAGCAACGGAGCAACGAAGAAAAATGGTCAATATTATTCTGAATCAAACTCTCTTTCAAAGTTTTAAAAATGCCATTATATTAAGGATACTGTCCAGTAACTATTTCCTTCTAAATATTTTCTGACACCTTATAATGATATTATACCCAGGACATCCCTAGGTTCAAGGTAATCTGTGGGTCCATATCCACTCAATCCAATAGCGTATAAGCTCTAACTTCTCTGCTGTCTTTCCAAGCAAAGACATTTAATGAAATAGCAGATGGTAGAAAGGTTTGCAGTAGAACATTCTTCCATAAACAGAGGCTACAATTTCACAAATATAAACACCATAGGTGGGGATAGTGAACATGCATTGTGATCACATATAAGAGTTCCACACGTGGGGAATGCTTGGGAGGCCCACATGTGAGCGGTATATGATGCAGCAGCATGCCTTTGGTGTTTTCTGGTAATGTCATCACACAGCTCTCCTAGGCCTACTCCTCACAGGGCATAGATTCTCTACTGGGAACATTGTTCGGTGGCTCTTGCTGGTTTTGCCAGGAGGCTTCTTCTGCTCTCTTCACCTAATCTTATTCAGCACTTTGCTTTACTAGTTTCAGGATGTTCTGCTATTTCTATAATGCTAGCTTATCTTTTCAGGGTCAGCCAAACCATATCATCTTCATTCAGTTTGGGAATAGTGGCTAGAACCTCCCACTAAGATCAGGTCAATAGTTCTTTTAATTATACCATACTTCTATACTACTATACCCAACCAATATAAGCCAAGCAGAATACCTACAGGCAAAAATTAGGTCTTTCTCTTTTGATTTTTATGCTTTTATGGAAATTTACTGTTACTGATAATGGTTATCTGACCTAGGGTTCCAATGATCCAACTTACTCCCAAGATTTAATCTGTCTTAGTTGAAAATGAATTTGAGTAGAAACAAAAGGTTGGCTGAAGAGGCAAGGTCATGAGAAAGGAGAAGAATTCTCCAAGAAAAATGGATAACTCACAAGAATGAAATTCTGAAGACACCAAGGCAAGCAATTCTGATGAGTGAGGGAAAATGATAATTGTCTGAAGAGACTATCATGAATGCACAAGGAATTCACAAACTTAGATTTTAAAAAGATGTACAGAAAAAAAGAAATAAGGATGAATAAGGGGATGATTATAAAGAGCATGACACTTCCAGGTAAAAATAATATCAGGAGTGCTAATGCTCTGAATGAGCTAAAACTGGTTATGAAAGGGGTTTGTTCTGTCATTTTGGGGAAACAGGGATGAAAGAAGGGATAGGACTTTGCTTGGGGTGGATCAGAAGTGAAAACTGTCAAGAAAGAGATAGTAAAGTTGCACAATTCTTATTTTGTTTTTGTTTTCTCCAATGAGAATGACATTTGCACGCCTGAGTTGATGCCTGAGATAAGTAAGGAGATAGCAGAAGGAGCCCAGCTGTCATTAAGGAATTTAAATCATCTGGCCCAGATGAATTCTATCCTCAGGTACCAAATGAATCCATAGATATGGCTGCTGAGCTATATATAGTCAGTGCTGTTGCTCCAGAAGATCATGAAGAATGGGAGAGAAGCAATAGAACTACAATGGGACAAATGTCCCGATTTTTAAATGAGAGAAACAGTTGCAAACTATAGATCAGTGAGCTTGATTTTGATTCCTGGGAAATTTCTAGAAGAGTTGATTAAAGAGATAATCAACATCCTGACAAGATATCCTTAAAAGACATAGCATGGTTTCACCTAGAACAGATAATGGCAGATCATCCCTATTTCCCTTTTTTCCATAATTATTTGGCAGATTCAGGGAATGTTGTAGATATGGGTTTACCTGGCTTTAGCAAAGCATTTGATAAATTTTGTGTTCTTTTTTTGTGGAAAAGATGGAGAGATGTGGACTAGATGATAATATAATTAGATTGATTTGGAACTAGTTGAATGAACAGACTAAAGAAATAATACTGAATAGTTGAATTAGTAGTTCATAGAACTAAAGGTACCATAACAGAATGGAACCCTAACTTTCCCTTTCATCTACAATATTATCTATCTATGACTTTTTTTCTTTTAATAATTTATTTATGGCTTTTCTTTTTATATAACCTACATTTTCCAATGTCTCTCTCCCTTCCCCTTCCTAGAAAGACATTCTTTGTAACAAATAATAAGAAAAGGAGTGGGGGAGAAATTAAACAAAACTAACCAAATTGAAAAAGTCCAATATTATATGCAATGCCCATACATGACCTGTTAAAGAGATTCTCCCAGTTTCCCAGTTCCCCAAGAGTGGAGGGCGGTAACTAGTGGGAAGCAAGGTGTTACTTGTTATCTCAGTCCCTGATCTGTGCTTTGGAATCTTTGAGTGTTATAATGAGTTAAATGGCATGGATTGGAATTTTCATTTCCCCCTGGCTGGGGCAGGTAGATAGTGGCTCAACTTTCTGTTAAGTATTTTTGTTCTGTCATTTCTAGGATGGTTCTCCCATTTTCTCCCACCTTCTCTAGCTCCTTGCTTTGGTAATTATCCCTCTCTTACGTATCTTCAATGATGAGTATTCCTTTTTTTCGGTACATTCTCTCCATTCTTGGCTTTGGAGATACCACAATCTTTTGGTTCTCCTCTTATTTATTTATACAGAGACAGCTATGTGAGGTACTGAATAGAATGCTAAGCCTGGAGTCAGAAAGACTCAGATCCAGCCTCAGACACTGTGACCTGGGGCAAGTTATATAACCTTTGTATCCAAACCAATAAACATTTGCTAAACTCCTTCCGCATGCCAGACATTGAGTAAGTGCTATGGGATACAAGATATTCCACAAGCTTTATATTGGATTCCATATTTGCATGGACTAGACCAGAGGTTCCCAAACTTATTTGGCCTACTACTGCCCCCTTTTAAAAAAAAAAAAAATTACTCAGCACTCCCCTGGAAATCTACTTTCTTTAATCTTCCAATACTTTTTTAAAATTTGTGTCATTTCAAAAAATTTTTAAATGATGCATCTTAAATTTAATAATTTATTGTAAATTTGTGGACTTTGTCCTGCATTAAAATTTTGATGACAGAATATGTTATCATGTAACCATACGGTACCACATTGTAAACAGTCATTACACACCCATATTCCTGCTCAATGCATGCTGGACTTTCCAACAGTGTACCACATTCTCACTTGCCAACACTTGCTTATTAAGACCTGTCAGAGGACTTGAACACTAATGGACTAAAACTTGCATTTTGTGTGTTTATTTGGAAAATTATATAATCTCGGAAACTTTAACTCTGTTACTCACCCGATGAAACAGTCTAGTTTTTCAAAATTTTCTTCTCTCCTCTTCTTTCCTTATGCTTCCACCATCCCCTTAGTTTAATTCAATACCCCCCAGTTGCACTGGAGGCTAATACAGCCCTTCCCAATCATTTCAGTGCCCCCTCAGGAGGCAGTGTCACCCACTTTGGGAACCTATGGACTAGATAAACTGTACTACCCAAGAGACTTTTGAATCACTGGAAAAAAAACCATCTCTCTATATAAGTAAGCAAACTAGAGCAAAAAATAATAGACATGCTTCCAGGGCACAGAGAAAGAGGGAGTTCTTTTCAGTCAGAATCTCATGCACCAAGAGAAAATAGCATTTGCAAAGTAGTTTTTGGCACCACTCCTGACTGCCCAGATTTTCTCTACTCTGCTCCCTAAGGTGGTTTCTCATTCTCATCTAGCCTCTCATCCCCTTTCTTCCCTCTTTTAGCACTCTTTTATATATTGTCTTCCCTTATTAAAATGTAAGCTCCTTGAGGTCAGGGACTGTCATTCTCTCCACTTGTATTTGTAGTCACAAAGCTTAGCACAGTATCTGACCCATAGTCAGTGTTTACTAAATTGTTGTTGACTTTTTCATTTGACAGCACCTCCCACCCCAAACACACAGTGTGATCTCATGCCTCCATACCCTTGCTTGGTTTAGTTTCACTGACTAGAATGCACTCTTGCCTTATTCTTTACCTTTTACAATTATCCCTTTCACATCATGACTTTCCCCATCATGGTACTGATATATCGTGGGTCGGCATAAGAAATTAAAAGGGAGTTTTGGGGGAAGTTTTGCAGAAGCCACAGATGACGTGCAAAGGCCAGTAGATGACACAGAACCCGTGATCAAATACTTAACCCAAATTTTACAATAAGATACTGCAAATACCCCATAAAATAGAAAGTTCAGAATTCTCTAGGACCAAGGGTCAACAAATTTTACATGGATTTTCCAAATCAAGGGGGTGCTGTGCCCCTAATCCCATGATGTGGAAGGGATAACTGGAAATTCTGACTCATGACTTTTAAGCCCACCTCAAATGCTCTAATTTCCCCTGATTCTCACAGTGGGAAACTACTCCCTTCCTCAGACCTCACATAATTCGTTGTTTTGTAATTCTTGGTACATTAACCATGTAATACTGTACATTAAAGCAATTCAGATTGGTACTTTATGCTCATACTACATGAAAGTTCCATGCTAGCAGGTACCCCTTCTTATCTCAACTTTTTCTCTCTTCCAATGCCTAGTATAGTTCTCTGCACACGCTCTTAATAAATGTAGTTTTAAATTGTACTTTTGCATCAGTTAACCTGGTACTCTCCTTACCCTCCAAACAGACTATAAGAATGTGGACCAAAAGGCAAAGAGGAAAATTGTCAGGACAAGGAGGATGTATGGCTGGAAGCCAGTCAGAAGAACCAGGGTAGAGATCAAGACTACCCACTGTTGCCCCAGACCCAACCTCTCCACTCTTACTTCAAAGATGAAAAAAAAATAATTCCATGCCTTGGAATTCAGGGATAATTTTTCAAGTGTTCTCATAACAGGTAAATAGTATTGGGGGTACAGTTCAAAGCACGAAAGACGTTGGCAAAGATTGCCTCTGGAAAAAGTGGAAGATTTCCAGCTTTAAGATATTCATGGATAAAAAGAGAAGAACTGGGAGGCCCAGTTTGCTTTCCTGGAGCTTTGGGTGTTTTCTTGGTTTGTTTTAACAACCCTAATGATATCTTGTGCCAAGAAATGCTTAATAAATAAATAATTGTGAAACAAGTGTAATCCTTGGATTGGGGATGCAAAGGTTGTGGTCTTCTCCCATAGAATAAGCATAGTACTAAGATTTCAAGTGCCTGTTTAAAAATCCATAACATTGTCTTTTTCTCCAGCTGCCTGGTTAGTCAGGTAAGGCTAGGAGCAGAGCAAGTGGAATGAAAACCTATTTTTCCCTGACAGCTCTCCATCTTTTCTGGGTTTACTTCCTTTATAGAATTTAGGCCACAGCATCCTATTACTCCTTTTCTACCCATTTTGAAATCCTCTCTGCCAAAATCTAGAGTGTGTATCACACACCATATCCAGCTTTCCCCTCCTCTATCACAGATTCTAATATGGAATAGATTCTTCCAAGTTTCTCATCATTTCCAACCTAGAATCTTTATTGATGAGAATCACTTACAGAATGAAATTTTTCATTTTTCCTCTACCTTGCAAAGGACAAAATTGTAATTAAGGCAAATCAGATACATACATATATTTACATACATTTATATGGATATAAGTACATATACCTACACATATGTGTATATATTTATATGTTAATATAGAATATATTTTAATATGTTTTTGAGTCATTTTTCAGTCATGTGCAACTCTTTGTGACTTCATTTAGGGTTTTCTTGGCAAAGGTACTGAAGTGGTTGGCCATTGGAGAAAGATCTCTAACTCATTTTACAGATTAGGAAACTGAAGCAAACAGAGTTAAGTGACTTGACCAGGGTCACACAGCTAATGTGAGGGTGAAGACAGATTTAAACTCAGGAAGATGAGTCTTTCTGACTTCAGGCCTAGCCCTCTATCCACGTGCTATCTAGCCGCCCCATATTTTCATATCACTGCTTCTCTCCATTTGCCACCTTTTACCTCTTCTTTTCCTTTTGAATGAGGCATATCTTTACAGAAACATAAGTCACGTACTTCGTAGTACCTCACATATCTCAGTAACGGCAAGGTCAAATTCATCTCTTCACAGTAGGATCTTTAGTTCCCTTTTCTTATCACTCATACACTATGTATCCATGTGTGGACATCCACTATGGGTTTTATTACTGGATGGTTCTTGGTTTTTGTTTTTCTGTGAATTTCTGAATGTATTCTCTTTTTCTTTTTACCCTGTAACTACTCTACATGTTACCTAACTTGACATAAATAAGTAGGCAGTTTTCTTCTTCCCCTTCCTTTTCAGTTTAAAGTCCTCTTTAGTAAACTTATAAGACTTCAGGAAAATGTATTAGTAGCTTTGTCACACCCATATTTTAAGCCACCATCTAGAGATCCAGGTCCCATTCTCAGATACCACTTTCTTAACTCTCCAAAGCTTCTTTCTTTTCTAAAGTCCAAAAACAATGATTATAACCATTTATAACCCTCAGATCCTTCACTTCTTGCCCAAGATTTTATATTTGCAATGCTCAGCAGTTGCCAGATTCTTTGCGGTAATATAATTTTTACTCATGTGAATTATCAGCAATGGTTAGTGATCATCCAATTTGACAAGTCTTGTGAGATTTTCTGTCCCATCCTGGATACACGCCTGAAGAAGACAACAGAACTCTTTTGGTATCAAGTTGACAAATAGCTGCTTAAGTACCCCTTAGCAGGGAGTCTCCAATTGCCAATCTTTCTTTGACCCTTAATGATCCCTTACTGAGAGCACCTGTGGATTCACATCATCATTCCTTGGAAGACAAACAGCTGCTTCCTGCTAAGAGGTTTTAGCTTCCTCTTCCATTGGGAAAAGCCTCATATCAGATGTTGAACTCCAACTGTTCTGTGATCCTTCTTTTCTCTCGTGTCTCATTCTTCCACCCTCAGATGTTCTGACGCATTGAGACTTCCTTTTGCCTGTTTAGAATCTTTTTCTTCATTTTGCACATTGAAATCTTCTTCTTTCTCCCCATGCCTCAAGCCTTTGTAGGACACGTGTTTGGATGTAGTCTAATACAAGTATGAATGGAACATGTGACATGGGTAGATATGATTTTGAATCTGATTGACTATCTCTAAAGGAGATTTCAAATTCCTCCTCTGCAGAGAATAGGATGAAAGCTGTGTCAACTCCTTCACTTGCCTCCCTCCAAGGGGATATTGAACCAAAGGGTTATTCAACTATCTACTATACTGGGGCAGCTAGGTGGTGCAGTGGATAGTGCAACACTGTAGGAGTCAGGAGGACCTGAGTTCAAATCTTACCTCAGACACTTGATACTCACTTGCTGTGTGACCTTGGGCAAGTCACTTAACCCCAATTGCCTCATCCTGGGTCATTTCCAGTCATCCTGATGAATACCTGGTCACTGGATTCAGATGTCTCTGGAGGAGAAATGAGACTAGCGACCTGCACAGCTCTCCCTCATGCAAAACAAAGTCAAATACAAGTCATGTCATTATTTCTCTGATGGCATGGTCTTCTTCGGTGATGAACACACACACAAAAAAGGTACTTAGCTTCCTAATACCATCTTAGCTCCCTCCCATCAAAGATTGGTTAAACAAAAGACCATCATAAAGAGCTAGTAAACTCCTTTTTCAAAATAAGCAGTAAACAGAAATCAGGAAAGTTACACAGATTAGAAGACCAAAGAAATCACATGAACAAATGAACTTGTTAAGTACAAGGAAATATCTTAACTGAACCAGGGAGAGATGGAATGATCTTATTGGAGATTTTACTGTAATAAACAGATGATTATCTAAAACTTAGTACAGAAGTGTCAAACGCAGGAAATAGGCACAATGTGGCCTGAACCAGATTAAAATATAGTTGGGAGAGATTTAATCATATAAATAAAATTACAATAGATTATAGATAATATTAATATGTGATTCTCTAAGTCAATATGAGGTTGCAGGGATCTTTATGTATGATTGAATGACTTCTGTTTCTATTTGAGTTTGAAATCATCTCAGATATCTAGGTTTAAAAGTTCAGTCATTTCTTACTCATCCTCTCCCTCATCCAATCACTTCCTAAGTTCTGTCTATCCTACTTCTTCAACATCTTTTGCATCTATCTTCTCCACTCCCATGACTCTAGTTCAGCCTCATTACCACTCAGATGGACTCTTGCAATAGCCTTCAATTAGTTTCCCTGGCTCCCGTCTCTCCACTTTTCCCATTCATTCTTTGTAAAGCTGCAAAAATTATCATCCTAAGACAGTTATTATTTTATGAAAGTTTGAGATAATTCTGAAATTTCACAAAATAATTCTTTCCTTCCTTCCTCTTCTTCCCATAGTCTAACCTGTACATGGAAAAAGGGGAAAAAAGGCCCTGAGTGTAGTGGAAAACATACTGAATTTAGAGTCAGAAGATCTGGATTCTAAATAGGTCTATGATAAGCAAGATACTTTCCCTTTCTGGCCTTAAGTTTCTTCATCTGTAAAATATTAATAGCTAATATTGGTTTAAAGTTTGTAAAACACGTTTTATTTCATTTGATCCTTGCAACACTATCAGATAAGGTACTGTTATTGTCCTTATTTAATCGAGGAGGAAACTGAGGCTGAAGGAGGAACATGACTTGCCCAAGATCACACAGCTAATAAGTGACTCAGGCAGGACTTAAGCTCATTTCTTCATCATTCCAAGTCTCATATGCCACAGTGCCTCCTCAGCACAAAGATGGGCTGGCTGATCACTAATGTCCCTTCCAGCTCTGACATTCTGCATTTCTAGGAAATCTCAGAACCACCATGGAAAAGCCACAGGCTGTATACCAGGTAATGAAAAGTGAAAAGGATTTGGCTTCTTTAGTCTATTGAACAGCATCCTCTAGTGACCAGATCTAGAAATGACCCTGGGGATTTTTTACCTCTCTAAGAGCTTTCCTCATGGAGAACTTTGGACTAGGGTAGCATGGTTATTTATTCCATATTAAATGAAGCAGTCCCGATTTTCTTGATTTCTGTCTGGCATGGACAGATTTCATGGCATTAGACATCTGATCAGTAGTTACCGGGGAGGGGAAATCAAGAAGAGGATTCCTTTATCTCAGACTCCGCTCTCTCATTTGTGGCCGGCCCTGATCAAAACCTATGGCTAGTAAACTCTTCCTGATCTTCTTATACCTATGACTCAGAACAGCCATTCTCTGAGGCAAGAACTCCCCTCCTCTTCTTGATCTTTCAATCTCTTCCAGTTCTGTCCTACCCCTTCCTAATTCCTGTCCTCTTCTGCCCTTCTCTTCCATCGTGCCCTCATTCTCCTGTAAAAGACCCTTCTTCCTAGACTGCCTCCTCTCAGGATCATTCTATCTTTTTTTTACTCTTGGCAGAAGACACTAAATCCCTGACTACACTCTCTAGTACATGATGCTCACTCCCTCTCTCAGGTTCCTGAAACAGAAGGAGGGGAGTAGGAATAAACATCCTCTTCATTACCACTTTCAGACTCTTCCTCAGCTACATCTCTATATCACTCATAATCAGATGTTGCTGTTTCGCTGCAATTCTGTTCTATCTTTCCATCTCATTGACTTCTTCAGCTCCCATGACCTTTATTTTCATTCTGTCTTAGACACTCAACAGGATGCGAATGTTAGATCTAACCTCCACCCAAATTTTGCCACGATCACCATCTTGAAATCTAAATCTGCCTTCATAGTTCTTTAATTCTAATCACAGCCACGTTTCCTTTCACACCTCCTAAATTCATTCCTTGTCTTTTTACCTGGACCTCTAACTCCTTCCTCTTTTCCCTACTTCCCAGTCAATAATAATCATCTCTTTACTTTTTTCCTTTGCTCATGTTGGAAAGACCTTAATCCTATTACAAATAATGCTGATTCTTAGTTTTAGATAAATGCTACTTGCTAAACTAAGAGAAATTCCATTTAATATCACTGTTTTAGTGTTTTAATAGAAATGGATATCCTATTTTGTCAGAAGCTTTTCTCTTCAACTATTGATATAATTATATGATATTATTTTGTTGTTCTTGTTACTGGCATACTGTATTATGTTGATAGTTTTCCTAATATTGAATTAATCCTCTATTCCTGGTATAAATTCAATCTGGTCATAGTATATAATCTTTTTTACATATTGCTATAGCTTCTTTGCTAATATTTTACTTAAAAAATGTCAGCAAATGTTCAGTAAGAGTACTGGTCAATAATTTTCTTTCTGTATTTTGACTCTCCCTGGTTTAGGTATCAAGACCATATTTATATCATAAGAGGAATTTGGTAGAATCCCTTCTTTCCCTATTTTTCAAACAGTTTATTTATAGTAGAATTAATCTTAGAATGTTTGATAGAATTCACTTGCAAATCCGTCTGGTCCTAGAGTTGCTTTTTTTCTTTGGGAATTAATATATATGACTTGTTTAATTTATTTTTCTGAGAATAGATTATTTAAATTCTGTGTTTCTTGTCTGAAGCAGCTAGGTGGTGCAGTAGATAGAACACTGGACCTGGAATCAGGAAGACTCATCTTCCTGGCCTCAGACACTTACTAGCTATGTGACCCTGAGCAAGTCATTTAACCCTGTTTGCCTTAGTTTCCTCATCTGTAAAATAAGCTGGAGAATGAAATGACAAACTACTTCAATGTCTTTACCAGGAAAAACCTAGATGACATCATGAAGAGTTGTACATGACTAAAAAACAACTCAACAGCAACAATTTCTGGTTCTGTTCATCTGAGAATTTTATATCTTTTGTAAATTCAATAAACATTTCATTCAATAAATATTTATTAAATATCCTACTCTGTCCCAGGCACTGAACTAAACACTAAAAAAATAAGAAGAGATAAAAGATAGTCCTTTCCATTAAGGAGTTTGTTGTTGTTTGTTCTTCATTTTCAAAAAGAACTGATGACAACATGAGGGTGATATCTTGGCTCCTGTATAAACTGGATTTAAGTGAGGCAAGTTGCACAGAGTTGGCAGTCTCACTCTCTCTTCAAGAGTCATCAAAGTCCAGTGGCAAGACAAAAGTCAGGACAACTGGTCATAGCCTGGGATACAGTGGATGACTTTGGTGTCTTTCATGTCTGACCAAACTCTCAGTGCTCCAAAGGGGCTGCTTTGGCTGCCCACAGGGCTATTGGAATAAATTGTTCTCATCCACCCATTTCACCAAGGGAAGTCTTCACATGCTTGGGGTAGACATAACTCCAACTCACTGACAGATCTGAGGCCTGTCAGTTACCCTCAACTTGACATGCTATAACTTCTTGGAGCAGAGGTGAGAGTTGGGTGACGGTGGATACCAAAGGTGGATAAACAGCCCTGAAAAGGTTTAGCAAGCTGTAACACCAGAAATGCTAGTCCTCCTTTAATACCTCATATGCCCCAAATATATACTTGATCCTTAAATATATAACATATGTATGTATGTATAAAGCATAAATACTTCCTGAACTGTTCTTACATTTTACAAGGCAGCCAAGAAGGGAGGCAACCTCTCTCTGTATATGAGATCTGCTTGTATTTACTACTATATTTGGATACATTGATCAGGGTTCACTTTTTTCTTTCTGCTTGTCAATATAGCCAAGAGATAAATCATCAAATTTCTCAGTGAGAGTGAGTTGCTAACCATTTTCTCTCTAGGTAAAAATGAAGCTTTAAAATATTATTTGTCTGAAAAATACACTGGAGTTGATTTTTTTAAAACATTCCATGTTTACAATGTTAATAAGAACTCGGTGTCATTGGAGATACAAGTGATTTATCAAATCACAAAATCTAGGGAGACAACGTGCAAACAAATAGATACAAGACAAGTTATATATAGGATAAACAGAAAATAATTACAAGAGGGAAAGCACTGGAATTAAACAGAATTAGGAAAGGCTTCCTCTAGAAGGTGGGATTTTAGTTGGGACTTAAAAAAAGCCAGAAAGGTCAGTAGTCCAAGCAGAGGATAGAGAACATCACAGGAGTAGAGGACAGTCAGAGAAAATGCCTGGAACTGACAGATGGAGTAAATATTCATCCAATTCATTTAAATTGATTTTATTGGCATAAAGTTGGGCAAAACAGGTTCTAATATTCTTCCTTGGTACAGTTGGCACATGTGCAGAGTGCTGTTTCTGGGAGAATCGTTACTGTGGGTCAGGGAAATACCTTGGAGGAGACTTCTCTAGATCATTTTCATCACTGGTATATGTGCCCTTGACTTCAGAACAAGACTCAGGGATGAGCCTCAGTAAAGACTGGTCCAAAGTTAATTCTTATCATCAGTCTCTGAACCCCAGTAATTTGACTAGCTCAGGAATAGCCTCTGAATTCTTCCAGCCCAATGCAGATATAAACATACTAGAGGGAGGGGGCAAAGGGGTGGGTCATAAGGCAAATCTAGAGATATGGGACTGAATTTCTGCTGAATTGGTCTCAGGTGATTTGGGTGTGATTATTTTCAAAATCTCTAAGATGTATAAAGCTCCAAATAACTAGGCACTGGTTCCATTGCTCCTGATTTCTGTCTCCACTGACTGTAACACCTCAACCTAGGTTTGTCTTCCTGAGGCAGTATCCCACCCTTCCCCCTGACTCCCATTCTCTTAAAGCTCAATGCTTAATTCTCATGGAGGAAGGTGATCTGAAAAATTAATTCAAATAGTTTGGTGTTACTCCTACTTGCCAGCTAGGTGGCCCAGTGTATAAAGGTCTGGACCTAGAGTCAGAAAGATTCATCTTCCTCCGCTCAATCTGGCTGTAGATATTTTACTAGCTGTATGACCCTGGGCAAGTCACTTAACCTTGTATACCCCAGTTTTTCTCATCTGTAAAATGAACTGGAGAAGGAAATGGCAAACCACTCCAGTATCTTTGCCAAGAGAACTCCAAATGGGGTCACAAAGAGTCAGACATAACTGAAACAATTGAACAGTAACCACAATAGTTACAATCTGGTTGGAGAGATAAAACATACAAACCTAAAATGACAGAAGAACTATCGAAAAGCTTTTTTGTGATTACACTTTAACAGTGGAGCACAGGGGAACTATCCAAGAGAAAATTTCATTAATGAAATTTTAGTTAAGGAGACATGTTTGGGGGGAAGGAAACAGGGATCTTTCCAAGACTCCTTAAGTTACCCCAGACAGTTCATCCCTCAGCTCTTCCATCTCACCCCATAACTATACCTCTAAAAAATCTAGAAATTCACCAATGAGAACAAAATGAAAAAAGGTTGAAGAGCACTGGTCTAGCATCTCTCACAATCTTCCTTCCTTTGGGCTACACCATTTTGCATTTCCCAGTTTGGTCAACAATTGTAATCTCATGGGTTTTCCATAATCATGGGAAATGAGACTACCAGTGCCATCTCCATGTTGAGGGTTATCTACTCTACTACCTCTCAGAAATATCTGCCCTTCCTTGAGATCCAGTTTTCTGCCCGTTATGGACTGCTTAATTTCTCTCCCAAATCTACAATTTAAGCCATTGCAGGCTCTTTCCTGACCACTAAAAACTGGTTTGACTGGTACCACCCCAGCTCCCAAGATGCAAGCCTGCAAAGGCTAATTTACCCAGAGACTGGATGTTAATACCTCTTCCCATTTTTTCAGGCTCTTGCTGGATTGGCACAATTAGCGTTAGCTTGTCTACAACTCTGGCTGCTTATTCTTCACTCCTTATTACATCATTTAGAAAACACCCTCACTTTATTGGCCTTATAGATAATAGGACAGTGTCCTATTGGTCTCATATTGGCTCTTTGCCTCAAACTATATATGAGTCTGAGCCCTCAGGGACTCTGGAATTCCAAGTGGAACTCTGACACGGCCCCATGCCCATAAGCTTTCCTTTGTGGGCTTTTCCTGCTAGCAACGGTACCCCTAAGCCCCTTGTAAGTGGCAAGAAAATCTGTTAAAAGTTATCTTTTCATGCCAATGGCTTTTGATCTGATCTCTTTTGCATTATACTAAGAGGTGTGCTGGAACCCAGTTGAACAGGCTCATGAGAACCAATTGCTACATTTTCAATGGGAACATTGACACCTCAGAAACTGGCAAGTGCTACCAATCAGGGTGTAATTTATTAGTGTTTCATTGATTGTCTAGACTTAAAGAAGTGATAGAGAAAATGCTCATCATTCAAATTAATTTATTGACTTTAATTTATTATTTTTTAATAATTATCTAGGTTATCAATTTATTCATTATTTAATTAATTTATTGATTTGATTTTATTAATTGAATTTATTTAATGGAATTAATTTAATTGAATTTACTAATTTACTAGAAGTGTACTAGGCATACATCTTTTTTTTAAATTTACTAGCACATGTATACTCCACTTTCTTTCTAGAACACATTTCAGATGCTCGGGAATAAAGTACATTTGGTGTTTCCTTCTGCTTCTATAGCAGCCTTCCATGAAATGGTACACTTTGGTAGGATGGGACTTTTTAAAGGCAAACAGTATCATAGATACTACTGGAGGAGGGATAAATAGGCAGGCTAAGGAACTTGTCATGTTTTATTTCACTGAGTTTCAATTCAATAAGTATGTAGTTTCTTCTGTGGAATAAAATAGACCTTTTTTGTTTGAAATCTCAGTTCAAAGCAATATTTTCAGTTAACTTGGAAACTCAGGTAGAATGTGAATAAAGGATCTGTTGGCACCACACATTTAAAGCAGGTCCGAGATGGTATTATTGGACAGCCTCTAAGCCAATTTCAGTTTCAACCCACATTCATTAATTGGTTACTGGGTATAGAGCACTTTTATTATTCAAACATGTCCAACTCTTTGTAGCCCTGTTTGGGGTTTTCTTTGCGAAGATAGTGAGGTGGTTTGCCACTTCCTTCTCCAGCTCATTTTACAGATGAGGAAACTGAGACAAACTGGGTTAAGTGACTTGTCCAGGATCACACAGCTAGTAAGCGTCTGAGGTCAGAGTTGAACTCAGAAAGATGAGAATTCTGGAGCTGACTCCAGATGTAGCATTCCATCCACTGTGCCATCTAACTGCTCCTGAGAACTAGGAGTATACAAAGTTTAGGTAAGACTCGGTTCCTGTCTTAAAGGAGTTATCATATGTAATAGCAACAAAAGGGGGCTATTCACCACCCAGAAATAGCCGAACCTTCATGTATTTGTTACCACCTCCACTCACTCTTGGTACAGACTGCTCAGTTACGGATAAAAATGAACCTGGTGAGGATGGCCAAATTGGTTGAGTAGGCTGAGAGATAAGATGACATGGCAGCCTATAACTGAGCATTAGTGCTAAATTATCCAATGAGGCAAAGAACCTTTCTCCATTACTTAGAAAAATGCCAAGGGAGCTCACAGGTCTTCTTGGAGGGTCTTTCCAAGTACTGAGCAAAAGGTAGAAGATACTGAGCATCCTCCTAATAGATGCATTCAGATGGCCCTGAGAATGCAGAGAGAAAATGGAAATCAGATGAAGAGATATTTGCAGTGATGTCCTATCTCTATTAGAAAAGTCCTTGACTCCTAATGTTTCAAAAGCAGAAAGCAAAGTTTTCTACTCAAAAATAAAAAGCAATTACTATTGTTATTTGGCCATAGTTGCTGTAGAGATGACAAAAATAATGGCTTGATCACAGTAAGCATATCAAGAAGAATTTGAAATCAACCAAGAGGACATGAGACATCAGATAAGACTGGATCTGGCTCTGTTCTCTTAAGAGATCCTGAACTCTCTGCAAAGATAGCTATGAATTAACCCCATGCTGAACTTGATCCATTAAGTGAAGACTCAGAGAAAGACCACCACTAATAACACAATTATTGAGAGATGACCTGACATTGGATACCAGACACCCAAGGAGATGAAACTAAGCGGGAAGTGAAGAATTATTAATCAGACTTGCAACATTTTTTCTGCCTTGCTCTAAAATTTACACAGTAGACCACTAGTTATCTGTGCTGTCCCACAAATAATCTCTATTCCTGATTTATAACAGATTTATACTACTTCTATTTGGATTTCTGTACTTCCCATGTGGTTTCTATGTTTAATATTGGGAAAGTGGAACCTGTTAATATTTGAAGAGTTGTCTGTTTTCATCTGAGGAAACCTGTATGGGGATGTGGAATTTTATGCACGTTTTGCATATTTGTCATAGTACAGTACCTTGGATACACTGTGATTTCATAGAGCTGGTGTTTAAACAGCTTCCATTTCTAAGCAAACTGCCTACAGATTGGTCTGTCATGGAGGGGCAGAGAGGGAAAAGGTGGGAGGGTTGAGGGTGGTGGTAGTGAGGGGGTAGGGGTGAGAAGATCATTGGTTCTAGTATAAGTACTGTCAGTACTTTAGGGCTGGAGCACTCTTGGCTGTGTTAGAAATACATATCTCATAGATATTACATGTCATACCATTATGTCTCAAAGTATATACCATTATGATTCTGACTGCAAGTGTAATTTTTAAGACAAAATGTTAACCCAGCTAATTTACTCTGGAGGAAAGGTAGAAATGATTCCTATCCCACCATTTGTAAAATTACCAGCTCTTTCCTTTCATTCTTTTTATTATGCTCATTTTATTTGTATTTAAATGAATTAGATAATCTAAGAACAAATGCACAGGTAAAAATTAATTACTTGATATTCATAAAGTCACCACATATCAAGCATAGCAGTAAAACAAACCAAAAATCTCCATGTATTTAACTTCTTTTTTTTTTTGCTTCTGTGATGTTTTTTAAAAAATATTGTAAAAGTAGTTCATAAGGTAATAACTTGAGATGATGGCTAGCTTCATTTAATGTCTTTTGAAACTTTCATGAACAATACAAGGATAATTGTTAAGAATATGTGCAAATAAATTGTTGTAACAGAAATAAAAGTTTTATGAATATACTTTTCAACTTAAAAAGGTGGGGCCACTATTGGTAAAGAATTGATTTGCACTGTCACTCTGGGATTTCAGAAACAGACAAAGGGCTTGATTTAAAGGAAAAGAGAGACATTCTATGTCCTTGAGCAAACTACTTAATCATCATTTTCGGTATGTATGAAGGAACCACACATGTACAATCCTTTACTAATAGGAAATATTTAATGAGAAAAATTAATAGTAATAGCTAGCAGTTATATATCGCTTTAAGGTTTGCAAAGCATTTTTTAAAATATTTGTTATATATGTTAACTCATTAGTTTCCTGTAACAACTCTGCAAGATAGGTGCTTTTAATATTCCCATTTTATAGATGAGGAAACTGAGAGAGTTAAGTGCTCAGGATCACACAGTTAGTATCTGAAAAAGGGTGTGAACCCAGGTCTTCCTGACTCCAAGTATTCACTAATATTTTACAGTCTAAAAACTTAGACTGCAGCAAGGTGGTTAAATGGTTAGAGCACTGGTCCTGGAGTCAAGAACTTATCCTTCTGAGTTCAAACCCAGTCCCAGACCCTGTCTGTGTGATCTTGAGCAAGTCACTTCACCCTGTTTGCCTCAGTTTTCTCATCTGTAAAGTGAACTGGAGAAGGAAATGGCAAACCACTCCACCTTTGCCAAGAAAACCCAAGTGAGATCATGAAGAGTTGGTTGGACATGACTGAAATAATGAAGTATCTAATTAATTCCTCGTAATGTCACTACATTTGTAACATGACTTGTTACTAAAATGGCATCTCTTTTCCCGTTACTGATGGTAATGCATTTACAAGAAGTAGCTGCTCATATGTCTGCAGCTGCTGCTTCTACATACCTAGAAGCGCCAAACTCCCTTGATTGGAGGGCCTACTCTGCAAGAAGAGAGAGAGAGAGAGAGAGAGGGAGGGAGGGAGGGAGGGAGGGAGAGAGAAGATGCTTTGGTGCCTTAATTCCAGTGGGAGTTTAATTTAATTAGTGTCTGATTTACACAGTTCACTTCTGACAGCTGTGTTTGTGGAGGATCCTCGGAAGCAAGAAATTATCATTCGTTGAAATCATCATCAAAGCTTATTTATCACCCTGCTACATCTTTTCAGCCTTCAGCATTTGGGATTTCTGTGTGTTTATGGAGCACTTCATCTAGGTTGTAGTAAATAATACTTGAGCGCATATACAAGGATTTGCCTAGAGTTCAGTGTAGGCTTGTTCCAGAGTCCTATTAGAATGCATCTGAAAATTAGAGGTTTGATCAAAGGACAGGTGGTTTTAGGAGTGCCCTGTAATGCTGAATTTTAAGGAAGTGTGAGGACGATGGGTTGCCACAGTAAGGGGCTCAAAACTTGCTTACTACCCTCTAAAACAGGAGCAATTGCAGCTGTCGTATGTGGACCTGAATGCATCTATTAGGAGGATGCCCCTGTATTTTCAGACCTGGACTGCAGGAATCAAACAGCTGATGTCACCTAGGTTTTGATTGGCTGCAAGGTTTTTAGCCCAATTTTCTATTCATTCATTCATTTATTCCACACGTATATTTTTTCTTATTTTTTTCCCACAAGATTTTGAGTTCCAAATTTTCTCCCCTTCTCTCCCCCTCTCCCTACCCCAATACAGCGTGCATTCTGATTACCCCTTCTCCCAATCTGCCGTCCCTTCTTTCACCCCACCCCTTCTCTTATCCCCTTCCCTTCTATTTTCCTTCCATACACATATATTAAACATGTGTTTGTTATATATAAGATGTTGAGCTAGGCACTTTGGTGTATACAAAATGAATTGCATAGAGAAATACCTTACAATCTAGTAGTATTCACAAAAAAACTATAATGCAAGGGAACATGTGTTGTGCCATAAGACAGGAAGAAGCAAAGTACTATGGAACTTTAGAGAAAGGTGGGATATTTGCTGGTGGGACAGTAAGAAAGGAGTCGTGCAGAAAGTGGAAGTTGAGTTAGGAGTTGAAGGATGAACAGGATTTTGACAAATAAGATATGAGTGGGGAGAGCATTTCAGAACGAGGGCATGTGATGAGCAAAGATGCAGAGGAAGGAAAATACAGATTTTTTTTGGAGTGGGGGTTTTTCTTTCTTTCTTTTTTTCGTCATAGAGGGTCTGAACCTGTGGCTTCATTGTGTTGGTTAATTCCCAGTATGCTAAAGTACAGGGTACATTAGTGAGAACTGTGTGAAATAAGGAACTGAAAACTAGCATGAAATCATATTGAGAAGAGTTTTGATTGTCAGAACTCTTGCCTTTCCCAACACCCATCCTACTTAAGAAACGAAATGTTGGGTTTGCCCTTGGATAACCTGCCACCGGATGGTGGAGAAAAGGGCTTATTTTAACTGTGGTTTCACGTTGCCAGAGAGGCAGGAAAATATTAATCCTTGAGGAGGCAGAGGGGGTCATTTGGCAAATAAGAGAGACTTGTGTGAGGGTAATTGAAGAGTATCATCACTGCTAAGCCCTCAAGGATGAAAGAGCTTTAACAATACCTGGCAAAACAATCTATGTAGTAATGTGAATTAAAAGTCATTTGCGTATGAAGATAGAAGGCAGATTCCTGTGTGTATTTGCCATGGAGCTTATCCAATTATCGCCTTGGGCTTCCTGAATTTCTATCCCACAGGTGAGAGTCTGGCTAACTTTGATGCTGGAAAGAACTCTCATTGATGTGCATAATCTCAAATGGAAGGCAGGGAGGAAATGTAAGGCTCACTTAAATTTTACTGGAATTTTTATTTTTTGCTGTACACTTGCTTTTTATGTGATCTTTAGCCCAGGCTTAAAAAAATAGTAGTTTAAATTCCCTGCTACGTGCCCCTTGGTGGTGACCCTGAACAAGCCAACTGAGCACAGCGGGCAAACAAGCCAGCCAGGTGAAAGTAGCATGGTTCCCTGAAGGCAGTATGTGCCAGTAAGTCACTAGGACCACCATCTTCCCTCATACCCTGATAGAGACAGCCCAGGATGCTGAACCCAAGAGCCTTGGGAATAGCAGTCTGCTTCAGCCACCAAACAGGCTTTTAGCACAGCTCCCACAGCCATCACTGAGGGAAGAAACCATCACGGGGAGGAATACACCTTCCTCATCCTCACCAGTCACAACCAACAGTCAGGTGGGCACAGGAGCGGTAGAGCGGCAGCACGTTCCTGATCCTTAGTCCTATTTACAGCCCTCATAGCTACTATCCAGGGAAACAAATCCTGTGGAAAAGGGGCTGGCTTTCTCACCAGCTGCTGTCTGATACCAATAAAACAAGCAAGCCAGCTTAGCTGAAGCAACTCATCCTGTGCCAGGAGAGTCAAACCACCATCACCACTTTCACCATCACCTCTGCTAAGAACCTGATGGAGACCTCAGCCCAGGACCCTGAACCCAGCAGCCTTAAAAATAGCAATGCTTTGGCTAATATGGAAACCTTTTGCATGAGTACACATGTATAATCTATTTCAAATTGCTTGCCTTCTCAAGAAGGAGGAGGAAGAGAATTTGGAACTCAAAATTTTTTTTAAAAAAGAATGTTAAATTTTTTGTTTACATGTAATTGAGAAAAAGTAAAAACTAAATAAACAAAAAAATTTTTTTAAATTAAAAAGAGAGAGAATAGCAATGCTTCCAGCCCAATATTCTCAAGCATCATCCTGGGAAGAACAGTCTGAAGTGGCTGCTGAGCAACAGTGCCTAAAGGTGCTTCAGCCATAGCTACTGAATTCCCAGAAAAGAAAGCTCTTTGCCACCAAAGTCCTTGGCACTATAGAATGGCTCAGCATCAGAAACTGGTATCATTTTATCAGTGGAAATGACATAGAAGAAGAGGTATTAACATCTGCTTTGCCTCTGCAATCTAAGGACCCCAGGGACTTGTTGCTGAAACCTTTCATAAGGGACATGTCCCCCATTATAATGTAAGTCCTTTAAGAGCAAAAACTGTCTTACTTTTCTATTTGTACTTCCAAAGTCTAGTATAGTTCTTTGTACATTTCAAGTGCTTAAAATATATTTTCTTCATCATTCATTAAGGGAAAGGGTAGAAAGCCTCAAAAAACAGTTTGGGATTCAGAATTTATCAGATGTTATTGGGACAAGAGATTTATTTGAGGGAAAATGTATCAATAAAATTCTCTCTGGGTGTGTATACATATGTACAGATTTATACATATATACATAAAAATGACTGCCTTTGTATAATGTCTTTCGAGATTTTTGTGAACAAGTCAAGGGTAATTTTTAAGAACCTGGGTGATTAAAATTGATGTAAATGAAATAAAAGTTTTATGAAAATAATAACTTGAGATATAGCCACTGTCTACTAATCCAGACACAATCTGATAGTATGAAATGCTATATAATTTATGGAGTAAATTGTCTCTCAAATTTATTTTCTAATTTATACATTTGTCCAGTCAATTTTCATTTATATCTGACTCTCTATGACCCCACTTGGGGTTTTCTTGGTAAAGATATTGGAGTGGTTTGCCATTTTCTTCTCCAGCTCATTCTACAGAAGAGGAAACTGAGGTAAACAGGGGTAAGTGACTTGCTACCAAGTGTCCAAGGCCAGATTTGAACCCATAAAGATGCATCTTCCTATCTCCAGGCCAGCACTCCATCGAAGATGCAGGAAGTCCCTGTTTTCCTATACACAAACCCTAATCAGTATTTCACCTGTTTCCCAAATCATAAGTGATCTAGTACAACTCAGTTCTTTACCAGTAGTAGCCCAATCCTTATCCCCTTCTGACAGAGAGAATTTACTCCATGAAGTATTACAGCATTTTGTATTAGCAAAATTGTTTCTGGATTAGCAGTCAGTAACTATGTCTCAAGTTACTATTTCCTCCAACCCCCATTGAACAGCTGGGAAAACACTAAGAGAAGTTAACCGGCATATCAATGGACTGGTTCTCAGGTAATACAAACATAACAGGGGCAGAGTTTTTGTATAACCAGATATCTGAAACTTAAACAACTTCAGCTTCATTGCCAGACCTTGTTCTTTCTTCTGCCATAACAAAGTTTTTAAATTCCCCCCGTTCCAGTCCAAATTCATAGTCCACTTTGTCCTAAATTGTCTCTCTTAATTAGTTATGCTGGATGAAAAGCTAAACATGATAGGCAGACCATCATGGATTTGATCTGGTTCATCAGAATATTTAAAGAAACTGAGACTCTACCAGGAAATATGAAAAAAAAATTTGCCCTTTAGACATATTAGTGAAGTCCTTTGATACATACACTGGCCTTACTCTGAATCATGGCAGCAAACAGAAAAGAAGCATAATCTTTACTTCCTGAAATATTTTTTTCACATCAGTAGTATTATTATAGTTTTTTTTGAGAGGGGGAGGAAATCACCTGATTCTCGAAAGGTCTTGATAAAGGTACTGAAAACACAGTTATCAGTTACATCCGCTTATCATGAAATATATGCCAGAGATAAGACAGTAGCTGCTTAGAAGGCTATAGGGGAGATAGAGAGTCCCAGTTCTGCCAGACCTTCATGAACAGAGTGTTTAGGGGACAGAGTTTCTCTGCTGGGTTATTGATCCACTAACAAAGTTTGGGCTAGGAACTGCTGAATCCAAGTTACTCAGGACATCTGAAATGCTATATATGGATACTAGGCCACTATAAAGCAGAGGAGGAAGAAGAAAAAGGAGGAAGAGAAGGAATTATTCCCTAAGGATAGGAATGTAAGACTCCAGCGGGGGTGGTGGATGATGCAATCTGGCCAGCCAAGACTCCTTCTTCCAAAGAAATAAGGGACACACAGGCAGGAATAGTTAGAAAGACGGATGAGTCTTTAAGTACAGCCACCTGGCAGAATCTTTGTTGAGTTTATTCCTGGTTACCCGGGGGATAAATCAATCAATCAATGAGCATTTATTTATTAAACACCATTCTGGGGTGTCAAGCATTGTGCTACTCTGCTGGGGATACAAAGAGAAAGAATGAAAAGAGTCCATGCCCTCAAGAAGTTTTTCTTGGTACACATGAAACAAGCTTCAGCTCCTTTGGCTCTTCTAAGTATAAAAATACAATTCCAATCATTGTGGTCACTTGGCACCAGCCTACAGCTGTGGGCAGAGTCCATTTCCCCAGAATTTATGTGGGTTCTACTTCATCCTTTAGAGATCAGAATGACAGATGAGGTTTTTGGGTGACTGGTAAAAGAAATTATCCTACGTGTGGCAATCACAAGGTTTGTATGTTATCAAGAAATGCTCTAATTAGATTGTAACAGAATAATGTCTATTTCTTGAGCTTCAAAAAGTGGGATCAAAGGGGATGTTTATAATTAAAAGATAACACTGAGGAAGGGCATTCATATGGGAGTCCAATGTATTTATAAATCACTTTCTGTGACCTGTACAGAGAAATATGTACATTTGACATAGTTTGAGATTTTAAAAATCTGTTTAGGGAAATGACCAAGTTTATTGGTAGAAGGATTCCTTTTAGCCCACATCTCATTTCAGTTCAGAGAATCTTACCCTTCTTTTCCTGAGTTTCCAAAGCACTCCTGGTTTCCTGGTTAGGCAAGATTCTGACTAAAGTCAAATAAACCCTTCGGAAGGGAGTAGACATAAAAAGTATTAAACATACTCTCTGCCTTAGTCAGGTTTACAATCTAGATGGGGACACACAATGTGCATACATAAATTGATATAAGAACAATCATTATATATCAGTACACTGATTATGAGTACAAGGGCTCTCTCAAACTTAATAGATTGAAAAAAATGAACAGAACTCTAGTTTCCTGATAATGTAAGTGTACTTGGAAAGTGGGCAGCTAGGTAGGTAGCTCAGTAGATAGAGTGCCAGGGCCTGGAGTCAGGAAGACTCACCTTCCCGAGATCAAATCTGGTCTCACACACTTACTAGCTGTGTGACCCTGGACAAATCACTTAACCCTGTTTGCCTTCAT
This sequence comes from Notamacropus eugenii, assembly GCF_028372415.1. NCBI lineage: Eukaryota > Metazoa > Chordata > Mammalia > Diprotodontia > Macropodidae > Notamacropus > Notamacropus eugenii. Next base: position 413,899,891 of record NC_092873.1, read on the forward strand.
GTCCTCATCTGCAAAATGAGAAGAAAATGGCAAACCACTCCAGTATCTCTCCCAAAAAAACCTTAATGGGGTCACAAAGACTCAGATTCGACTGAAAACAACTGAACAAAAACTCGGAAAGTATTTACTAGTAGACTAGTAGACATAATTTTCTTAGTTCTGACTCTGTCTTGCTCTCCATCGCATTTTATAGTACTTAAAAACTGGATGAAAAATAAATCCTTTGTTGATTTAATAACTCACTTTTTTTGCCAGGGGTTGAGTGCATGGTTAAGAATTAGGTGGTTTTGAAAACAGAAAGACTCTGGGAAGAAGTCATCATGAGAGGAGCTCGCGGAGTCTCCGTCATGTCCCTCTCCTTAGCTTACTACACTGAGACTTTGAGGAATTTTCCCCTTGGATGAGATCTGGAACTCTCTCCTTTGGTTGAGCAAAGATATCTCACTCCCAATGGGAGACCTCTTTCACTATAATCTGGTATATATTCTCATATGTATACTTTGTCTGACTTCTGTTATGCTATTAATTTGGATAAATGGGTTTCTTTGCTTTAAAAAAGAGAGAGTTAGGTGGTTTAATTGAAGTGGATATTGTATATAAGTGTAGAGTTCAAAGGAACCCTACGGAACTCCAATGGCATGAATATTTTATTATTATTGTTGTTGTTGAATCGGTATAACCTTTGAATAGATAAAGGCCAGCCATGACACCATGATTTTCCTATCGCTCTCTTGGGGCTCTTCAGTTTTTGCTTGGATAAAAGTTATACCAATAGATTGAATACAGACATTCTTAGGGGATATATTCACTCCCATTTAACTGCTGGGAAAGTAACTGAAGGGATCTGAGTTTGGAGTGGATTTTATACACCTTCCTTCGCAGAGAGTTTTGAAAAACCCATGGTCCTCAGCTGAGAATGGAATTAAAAATTTAAGGCAGGGCCTGGACAAGATAATCTACTTTCACTTACCCATGTGTGGTGTTAATTAGCTTCATGACATTGCTTAGGTCCGTGAAGCTTCCTGGGTCTCAATTTCCTTAGCTATACAATGAGGAATTTGGATTAGGCAATCTCTGAAGTCCCTCTGATATTTTATAATCCTATGATCTAAACAGAGTCCCAGAGTACCATCAGAAAAATCCTTCCCATTTCCCATACAATAAGTTTTAGAAGACCACCTCACCACTGGAGTTGCCATTACTTTCTCCCATTATCTCCCCATCCCTGAAAGGGTCATAAATGTTTCTCTGATTATAATCTATAATGGCCTGATATTTGATCATGGGAACTAGAGAAGGCTTCAGGTCATTTGAGAGGCTTGTAGTTACTCCCTGGGGTTCTGTTGCTGTGGCAACTGATGATCAAGAAATCTGCTGCCTTCATGCCATGGACTGGATTCTGCTACTTTCCCCATATTTGTCAAGGTTCCCTAGGAGGTAAAGTCCACCATAGTCTTCTGTTCACTGGTGCCATACTGTTTACCATAGATATCCAAGCACTGCTTTTCATCAGCAACCTCTGTTGACTGGGCCTTTGAGTCATCTTCTTCAGGTGGCTTATCATTCTTCTGGTAGGTAATGAAACAAAGGAAAAGTTACTATCCAGCACTGCATTCCTCCTTGGTTCCTGACTCTCTTCTGAAGACTTTGTGAGATAATAATTTCTCAAATTCTTCCCCATCACCTTCCTTGCTTCCAATTATAATCCCTTAGATCTCCATCTACCTCAATGGAAAATGAAAAGGAAGTGGGAAAAGATATTCATTTATCCATGGTGGTGAGAGGAATTGAGAGAAAAAAAATATAGTTGTTGTGGAAGGTTAGAAAATTGTGGGGGGAAAAAGATAAGCCCCCAAATTCCTGCTGGTTTACTGGAATCAACAAAGCTTCTTATTGATCAAGATGTTGCCTACCTGATTTTGAGTTCTGTAGTATTCATTTAGCAAATACTGATATTTGGGTTCATCAAGTCCAAAGAAAGTGGCTACCTTCCCACCCAGGAAGTCACATGCTGCAAGAAAGCAGAACCAAACTCAGTAGAGTTAGCAGAATTCATAAGCAGGGAAGCTTTGAGTGTATGGGGCTGAGGCTCTGAAACTACATACAAGAGATGAACCAGTCTCTAGAGAAAAATGCTTCTCTAGAAAGGACTTGTGTGGTTTAACTGTTCTTAATCCTATAGTCATTCCAGTGTGTTCAGGGCTCAAAGGATCCTTCAGAGGTCATGTGGTTCATTCCTCCTCTATTTAGGTTGTTTTTTTAAGGTTATACTTAAAATATGTTTACACATATTTCCATATTAGTCATGTTGTGAACGAAGAATCAGAACAAAAGGGAAAAATCATGAGAAAGAAAAAACAACCAAAAAAGTGAAAATAGTACTCCATTTAAAGAGGGAATAAAGTGCTAGGCTTGGAGTCAGGAAGACCTGGATTTAAATCGTGCAGTGAATAGAGCACTGGGCCTGGAGTCAGGAAGATTCATCTCCGTGAATTCAAATTCAGCCTCAAACACTTACTAGCTGTGTGACCCTGGGCAAGTCACTTCACCCTGTTTTTCTCAGTTTCCTTATCTATAATATGAGTGGGAGAAAGGAAATGGCAGCCCATTCCAGTATCTTTGCCATGAAAACCCCAAATGGGGTCACAAAGGATCAGATACTACTGAACAACAAGCTGACACTTACAAGCTGTGTGACCCTAGGCAACTCACTTAGTCACAATTTCCCCATCTGTAAAATGGCGTTAAAAGTCCCATGCAGATTTAAATCTATGATCGTACATGATCCTAGATGCTGAAGAACAGGTGCCATTCTGCACTGATGCAAGGAGCTCCTCACCAGTAACTACATCCAAAAGGGGAAAAAAAGATGTTATGGATGTGAATAGTTAGATTACATCTAATAATAACACAAATTTATGTAGCATTTTAAGGCTTACACAGCACTTCCTATGCTTCAAGCTTGTGAAGTAGGTAGTAAATTACTTATTATCCTCATTGTCCATATGAGAAAACTGAGGCTTTGAGAGACTCTGTAACCTGACCACGGCCACATAGCTAGTAAAAATCTGAGGCAGGATTAAACCCAGGTCTCCTGATTCCAAATCCAGATCTCTTTTCACTACTCCATAGTACCTAAGATCAGATAGATATATCTGATAGATATACAGATATCTATAGATAGATAGATATTTTGTTCAATGAATAGTCAATTATCAAACATTTATTAATCACCTACTGTGTGCTAGGCGCTAGGGACACAGATATAAAAAAAATAAACAGTCCTTCCTGTAAAGCAGCTTACAGTCTATAATAACTATAATAATAAAGAACAAACTAATAGCTAACATTTATATAATGGCTGCCATGTACCAGGCACTGTGCTAAGTACTTTACAGATATCTCATTTAATACTTACAACATCCCTGGGAGGTAGCTACTCTTATTATCCCCATTTTACAGAGGAGGAAATTGAGGTTAAGTGACTTCCTCAGGATCACACAGTCAGTAAGTGTCTGAAGTTGGATTTGAATTCAGATCTTCTTGATTCTAAACCCAGGTTCTATCAACCTAGCTACCAAAAAAAATTTCAGAGAAGAAAATTCCTCCTTTTTACTCAATTATCCATTCTAGTGCTTAACAATACTCAGTAGCTCTTCATATGTGTAACCTAACTCTTCCTTGCAATAGTAAGTCACTTTCCTCTCCCTCTGTTCTCAATCAAGATGGAGAACAGCAAGATAGGATTGCTTACCCCTTTAATTTTTGATAAGCTTAAGGTCCAAGGTTTAAATTAAGAGGAAAGCAAAATAGAAAAGAGATACTGAGGTTTATCAAAATGGAACAATAATTTTAGGACTCCCAAAGAACAGTTTCACTTTATAATTTTAGGATCAAAGCTTCTCCTGAATAACACAATCATACCAGGTGATCCTGGTAGTATTTTATATGGCAGGTGTTTTGTTTATTTAACTAGATCATGAATTGCGATGGGCTGCACTTCCATCTGTTACTGATACCTACCAGTAAAGTGATATCTAGCCAAACAGCAGAAACGTAACAAATAAATAAATGCACAGTGGAAATTTTTAAGTGAAAGTGAGAAGTGTTTTATTTCACTTTCAGATTTTCTAAAGAAACTTCTCTCTCTCTCCCTCTACCACACACACACACACACACACACACACATTCTCTCTCCTGTCTCTGTATCTCTGTATCTCGGTCTCTGTCTCTCTGTCTGTCTGTCTCTCTCCTCTTTTCTCCTCTTTTCTCACTCTCCCCCCCATTCCATATTTTGAAGGCAAATCCAACTGAAGCTTACTGATTGTGATCGTTTTTAGGGGAAAAACAACACCAAGTAATGATCAAGTTATGGGTTATTTTGTCACAATTTGGTATATGTCAAAAAGAGAAAAATTCTCATCTTGAAGAGCTAAAATGAAGACACTTACTGGAAAATGTAGCACTTGTCATTCGCACAGCCCAAAATCTGAAGTATGGCCCCCATGGAAGTTTAGACTGAAAAGTAACAAAGTTGTAACAACGATTAACAGAAAGGCCTGAGGATGGCAGACAACTGTTTCACGTAGAGATTTCAAAGTGCTATACCACAATAACTAAAAAACATGTAGGATTTGAATTCAGCTTTGCTTAATCTTCGCTCCTTCTCCTACGTCCTAGTGCCTTTCTATAACCAGGGGTATTTCATAGTGAGCTGCTTTCACTTACCATTTTACAGATAAGAAAACTAAGCACCTGCACATGACTAAATGATCTTGCTCAAAGACACAGAGAAATGAATCTAGGCGATAGAGATTTTTGTAGTACAACTCCACTCATTTTATTTTTAGATGTTTCATTGATACTTTTTTTAAAAAAATAGCTTTTAATATCATGCCTTCCCCTACAACTCAGTGCTCCACTCATTAGGCAGGGATTAACTTTCTGTGTGTCATGCACCTCTTTGCAGACTGATGAAACTGGTGTAACCTTTCTCAGAATAATATTTTTAAATTATTGAAGGAAATGACACATTTCAATTAGAGTTTAGCAAAAATAAAGCTGTAATTTATTCTCATTCAGGCAGATCCCTTGAAATCTAGTCCATGGATCCTAGATTAAAAGTCAGAACATCAGAGCAAAGTCTTATGTGAGCTATTCTGGTGGAGTGATAAATCAGGAGAGAACTAAGTTCAAATCCTGCCTTTCACACTTACAAACAATGTGATGAGGGGCAAGTTATTTCACTTTCTGAACTCTAATTTCCTAATCTATAAAATGGGTGTAACACTGCTTACCTCACAGAGTTGATGTGAAGATAAAATGAGATAATATAGACAAAGCAATTTACAAACTATATAATGTGCTATCAAAAACCCAATATTCTTAGTAGAATTCTTTTCTGGCTAACTCCTCTTAATGGTTTGGCAAATGGCTACTTTCCCTTTACCTATGACCCATATGGATATACTCAACTTACAATAGCAAGTGTTGAAGAGTTCTTTAATTCTTCTTCCTCGTCTTCCTCTTCTTCTTCTGTGCTATATTCATGCATAGTGTCGCCATTTGCAAAGTGGATTATCCTTTTAGGGGTAGATCTTTTGGTAGTTTCTCTCTTCTCCAGTTCTGACTTTTGGAAACCATCCTCCTTCCCCATAAGAGAAACAACCACAAACAATGACAACAGACAAAGTGAAGAGATGTCAGAATCCTGTTAAATTTATCTACTCAGACCAACGATAAGAGGTATTTAACTCAGTGCCATGTACCAACAGGCTCTTCGTAAATATCAGTGCAAGACAAGTCTAGCCAAAAAAGCTAAAGACATGCATTACTTGATTGTGTAGTATGGTTCCGTCAATTCCAAGGAGAGTTAAGTTCAGTTCTGCTATAAAATGGAAGAGTCAGAAGGAGGTAAGTGGTTATTCTGGGCCACCCAAGCAATCCTTTAAGGGCCTCTTCTTTCCTTTCATTAATTTCAAAATGAATCTTTGATGAAGAGTGGTCTCTTTTCTTTGTAGCCATTACACTTTTAAGACTCGGTAGCAAATAATATGTCACAGGTTTTAGGACTACGTGGACACCACACAATCAGATCCATTCAAATGAGATCATGTTTATAAAGTACTTAGCACAGAGTCTGACACATAATAGGTGCCTAATAAATTTCCCACTTCCTGATGAACTAAGTCCTGTTCCTTTTGTAGCATTGAGTTTATGCCATTTTCACAAGTCTTTGTTAAAAGCTTAACAAAACTTCCTCCCTTTTTTCTTATTCCCTTTTGTCTCTCTGTCTCTCTGTGTCTCCCTTTTGTCTCACTCTTCTCTCTATCCTGTTCTCTCCTCTCTCTCTCTCTGTCTCTCTCTGTCACCCCTTCCTTCTTTTTTCTTATTCCCTTTTCTCTCTGTCTATCCCCTTCTCTGCCTCTCTCTGTCTCTGTCTCACTCTGTCTCTCTCTGTCCCTGTCTCTCTGTCTCCCTTTTCTCTCACTCTTCTCTTTCTCTCTGTGTCTTTCTTTCTCTGTCTCTCTCTCTCCTTCCTCCCTTTTATCTCATTCCCTTTTTTCTGTCACTCTGTCTATCCCCTTCTCTCTGTCTCTTTCTCTCTCTGTGTCTCCCTTTTCTCTCACTTCTCTGCCTATCCTGTTTTCTCTCTCTCTCTCTCCTTCTCTCTTTCTTTCTCTCTGAAGCCAGCTCAGACTGGTTTGGGCCAGTTTTAAAATGACCATTGTGAGCATTTACAGTTCAAACTACAAATCAGGGCTTGATTCATTGTTTTGTTGATTTCTGGACTTACTTAAGAAAGTGATTTTAAAAAAAAAAAGGAATGTTAATAATATATATTAAACAATATATATTTTTCCCTTTGAGCTGGTTCTTAAATATTTACCAGCACACAACTGCATACCTCACCCTGGTCTTAAAGTTCCTTTGGAACTGTTAGAATGAGAACATGCATGATATTTCCTACCCTATTTCAATGGGCATTAAAGGATCATAAAGCTGACAGAAGAAATTTGAGCAGGAATTTGTATGTATGTGTGTTGTGGTGAATGGTGGGAATTGGCCTACAATTTTTATCATAGAAAGTCAGTCAAATTTTAAAAAATTTGCTTTGATGATATTTAGCACTCACAAAATGCAAAATGTCACTGATTAATAATAAACATTGCATTTTGATGATGCTTCATAGCTTCTGAGATATTTTGTTATTATTTATGATTATGTTATCATCATAATATAATAATATTATAATTATCATTGATTCTTTGATCAATTCCATTATGTAGGCAGGGGATTATTTCTCCCATTATACAGCTAAACCTCAGTTTCTCTTGAGTCTCAGAGAGGTTGTGACTTGCTCAATGTCACAAAGTCAGAAAAAAAGGGCCAAAACTCAAGTCCCTTTATTTCCAGTTCCTGTGCTCTGGCGTCAAGCTCATTAGCTATTCCTTGAAGCTTTGTCTTCTATAATTCAGTAAGTATGCCACCTATTCATTTATCCAAGTCAACGACAAAAATGAGAAAACAGTGCAGAAATTTATCTACTATAAATTAATAAAGTCACAACCAGACCCATCCAAGAAATAACTATATAAATATGTTCATTTTTTGAAAGTACCACAAACTCTTTAAAAGCAACTCACCTGCAATATCTCTCTGGCATTTTCCATTTTTTCACGAAGTCATGTTTAGTATTGTAGGCTAGAATATTTTGGAGCTGGACCTTGCTTTTGGAGTAGATGACATGAAATAAACTAGACTCAGTTCATGTTGCAGGATTAAATGTGCTCTGACGTGGAACTTTTTCCTCTCATGCATGCATATTAAAAGGTTAGATCTGTTTGAGTTACAGGCAGGTCTTCTGTTTAAACAGTAAACACTCCTTTTTTTCCCCCTGTTTAAACATTCAACATTCCTTTTTTTTTACCCCCATTTCCTATCGGTTAACTAGGAGTAATTGGAACTGAAAGAGACTTGTAAATGGATATAATAATGTTGAAAGTTAAAACTTTCAAGGTAACTCTTCTATTATTCTTATTATCCTGTAAGATAGATACATAAGTGAATAGCTCTGTCAAAAAACATTTAAAAGTACAAGGTCTGAGTTAAGATTGAAATCCTAAAGTTCCAATGCAGTCAGTGCATGCTTCCCAAGACCATTTCCAAGCCAGTTTTTATTATATCAAGCCATTCACATCTAACAATTACAACTACTTCTAGGTGCAAAGGGCTGGGGACACTGTGCCCTCTCAATTAAGAGACCTGTCTCACCTCTGGATACCTGCATATGCTATAGAATATTGTCCCTAACATACCAGATTCAGTTCTGGAGGAGCCTGGCTCCAGTAAAAAGACTTAGACTCCTTTTCTCATTCTCTTTGATTTTTTACACTCCCTCCCTGGCACCTTAGGGAAAATTACTTATACTTTAGGTTTGGCTTATGTCTAGGATTTCTCCAAAGTAAGGGGGGGAAATTTAAACAAGCAGCCAGAACATAACTACTGTTATACTCTCCTGGGAAGTTAATATGTATAACTGTCAACTCATAAAGCATTTTGCAAAATAAATCTATATTTCTTAGTTCACATTGGTTCTGCAGGTCCAGATCCCCTCCAAGTCTGTCTTTTGGAAAGTAGGGTCAGGGATTGTTCGCCCATCATCAGTGTCCTTAATGCAGAAAATCCTCCTGTAAGTAAGTCAACTTTGATTAAGGTGCCTAGGATCTTTCTAACTTACACAACTTTCTCCAAAGTCAAACACATTCATTTCTGGATCCTTGATTGATCAACAATGATCAAAAAGGAAATATCAAATGGAAAAGGCAGCCAGAGATCCCAAGACCCAGGCTCAGCTTGCCTAGTGGACCACCTGCTCTAGGTGCCTCAAAGTGGGCAGTTGTCATGTTGGAGTTGGTATCAGAGAAGTTGAGAGCAAGAAAAAAAAGGGAGCATCATTCTTCTCCCCACTCTTCTAGACACTGACTCAGTCTTGATACAACCTAAAAACGAGAAGAGAGAGTCACTGCCTTTCAAAGATACACTCAGTTAGTGCCTTTTCTTGCTCAGTGGATAATAAAAGGGATGCCTCATCATTCCAAAGTGTCTAAGTCCTTCAGTGCTAAATTATTTCCCTGAAAGTGCCTAGGATGCAGGTTCAGTACTTTATAGGTTTACTCTAATCCAACTCCTGCTATATACATTTCCAGTTCTGATAATAAAGCTATTATTATATTATTAAAGATGGTATACAGTAGTACCATTGATTGGTTAAGGAAAAACTATCACTGAATAACCAAGTCATTTTTCAGTCCCTAATGGGGGGGGGGGGGGAAAGAATGTTTATTGTTGTTTAAAAATTAAATTAAGGGATTTGAAGGGAGTGGAAAGAAACATGAGAATCTCAGAATTTGTTTTGTATTTAAACTATGTTAAATGTTCTCCTGCCACCTAATGGGCCCCTTGGGAATGTACCAGAGCACAACTGTTACGCAGTACAAGAAATAGATTGTATAGGAAAGTTCTTACTACGGTGAATTTCCCACGTGTCATGTGACTTACATTTTTATCCAAAAAAGTTCTGCACTTGTTACCATTTGCCAAATTATTAAGGGGTCTGAAAACTTAACATTATTGCTTTTGAAATATTCTCATTTCAAAGAATTTGAAATATTTTGTAAATAGAGTTGTAAATCCAGTGTGTGTGTTTATCCTTCAGTGCTGAAGAAGACCATGCCATCAGAGAAATAATGATGTGACTTGCACTTAACTTCGTTTTGAGTGAGGGAAGGCTGTGAAGGTCACCAGCCTCATTACTCCTCCAGAGCCATCTGAATCTAGTGGCCAGATATTCATCAGGATGACTGGAGAGGACCCAGGATAAGGCAATTAGGGTTAAGTGACTTGCCCAAGGTCACACAGCTAGTGAGTGTCAAGTGTCTGAGGTGAGATTTGAACTCAGGTTCTCCTGACTCCTGCTCTATCCACTGCACCACCTAGCTGCCCCTAAATCTAGTAGCTAGATGTGGATAGAAGACTAAACGTCATTCTCTGGGCTGCTTTGGGGTGTGCTTTTAGGTAAAATTTTGGGTTCACCTTTACAATGAATGTTTTAAGGGTCTCCAGACAATATATTCTCTTTAATTATTATCTTCCAAGTGTCTAATTTAAACAGATCGTGCTTTCATTAGAGAGGTTATCAATTTAGTGAGTTTCATGGTTAATCCAAAGAGTAATGCTTCATAGGATCTATGATCTCATCAATGTAACTATTCCCTCCTCTGGTGCAGCTCTGAAGCCATCCATCTTATACGATCTCTTTTTAATATTTAGCCTATGGACTGAAAGTCTTTTGTTAGATTTTTAATTTTCATATCTCATAGGGACCAGAGTAGCACTTTGCTGTCTATTTGTCTGTCACTTGGCAGAACTGATAGAGAACTAGACTTGGAATTAGGAAGACTGGGTTTCAAATCCTACTTCTGACACTAGCTGCATTAAGAGGAAAAAGTAATTTAAACTCTCTGAGTCTCAGTTTTCTCAACTGTAGAATGCAGGGGATTGGATGAGCTGGCCTCAAAGACCTTTTTAAGTTCCAAATATATGATCCTATCTGTGAAGGACTTTGTCACCTCTACTCAGTTATTTTTTTCCTACGTAACTAATTTCATTTCCTTCTCCAATTATAAATTTCTTTAATAGAAAGAGGTAGAAGAAGGAGAAGGAGAAGAAGAAGAAGAAGAAAAAGAAGAAGAAGAGAGAGCTATTATTATAAAATGATGTCCTGTGTGCTCACCAAAGGAATTTGTTTGTCAAGGAAGTTGTCCTATGCTGGATACAGATGGAAGCCACATATCCAAGAAACGGTGATTGCATTCAAATAGTCCAATTTGCAGATGACTTTGTGCTGAGTGCACTAAATCCCAAAATATTATAAGGCCTTAATGAGATCTTTGATTACTTAAGAGAAATATCTAAGAAAACAACAGTTTCTATCAGATTTCAATCCATGAAACAGAACTAAATGGTCATTCACCTTCAACACTTACAGTGCCCTTGGAGTCACATGCAACCTTGAATTTAAAGAGATTATGGCATCACAGGATTCACATTATCACCAGGAGAAAATTAGTGTTAAAAAGATGGACTTTTACTCTTGAGATTGTTGGAATTACTGACATAATTTCCCAAATGCAATCTATCCTGCTTTCTCTTAGTTGAGTTCTGTGCCCAGCTCACTGTCTTGACAGTGCCTATACCAGATTCAAAAACTGATGTATGCATTAAATGCATTAAACTGAATCCTTTGGACTAGACAAAAGACATTTTTCATTCATTTAGTTCTTACTATTTCATGGGTTGAAATCTGATAGAGAGTGCTATTTTCCTTTATTGAATATTGAACATTTGTGCCCCTTTTCAACCCCAAGGGGCTTCTCCCTTTCTCAACATCCATGCCTGCCAGTTCTTTTAATACCCTTGGATGCAGTTTATCTGGTCCTGGTGACTTGAACTTGGGAACAGCTAAGAAATGACATGGCCTGGAACATAAAAACATAAAAGCATGAAAGGGTAATAAGCTCCTACTGTGGACATATGAAATTAATCTGGAAAAGTAGATTAATGTTAAATTGTGGAAAGTTTTAAGTGCTAAAATGCTGTCATTTTGACAGTGGCAATTGTTGCTGTGTTCAACTCTTTATGACCCCATTTGGGGTTTTCTTTGCAAAGATACTGGAGTGGTTTCCCATTTCCTTCTCCAGCTCATTTTATAGATGAGGCAGCTGAGGCAAACACAGGGTCACACAACTACTAAGTATCTGAGGCTAACTTTGAACTCATGAAGTTGAATGTTCCTGAATTCAGTCTCAACACTCTATTTGTTGTGTCACCTAGCAGACCCTCAACTGAAAGCTACAAAAGACACTTGAAGAGAGTGATATGGTCAGTACTACATTTTAGGTACATTAATTTTGCAGCTGGGTGGATGGATTGGAGAGGGGATTGCTTGGAAGCAGGAAGACCAATAAAGGGAATTGTTTCATTATTTGGATTAGTATACATAGCAGCTAGCACAATACCTGGCACATAGTAGGTACTTAGAAAGATACTTGATTGATAAGGACAATGAAGTTCAGAAAAGTGATCTAATTAATCCCAGAGTTGCTAATTCTTTAATTCAGTACTCCTTATTCCTAATCTAGTTTCAAGGAAAGGTCTGAGAAAGGAGGGGAAGACATTAGATGGACCACATAACATCTGTGGTTCCTTCCTGCTCTAGATCCCACGATCCTAGTAGTTTCAGTTTTCATGTCAATGCATAAAATGACTGGAATGCAGCAACTGATGTATGAAAATCAAGAAGGCTGGAGACATCAAATCAATGGAATCATAACATGGGTATACATTATTCTACTCAAGGAAAAGCCTAAAAAATCGATTCCATTGCTGTTGGTAGGAGACAAGGTAAAATTATTTTAAAGAGTAAAGGAGACTTAGTCTCAATTGACAAGCATTTATTAAGCAACTACTCTGTGTCAAGCAGCAGCTAGGCGGTGCGGTGGAGAGTGCTGAAACTCAGGAAGATTCATGTTCTTAAGTTCAAATCTAACCTCGGACACTTACTAGCTGTGTGACCTCAGGCAAGTCATTTAATCCTGACTGCCTCAGTTTCCTCAACTGCAAAGTGAGCTGGAGAAGGAAATGGCAAACCACTCCTGTATCTTTGCCAAGAAAACCCCAAATGGGGTCAGAGTCATACACGACTGAAACACCCAAACATGTGAAGAGCAGAGACAGACAGTTTAGTTGGATTGTAGAGTGTGGAAAGTAGCATATGAGGTTGAAAAAACAGGTTGGGGCCAGGTTTTGAAGGGCATTAAAAGCTAAATCAAGGAGTTTATATTTGATCTGAAAGGTAATAGCTGAAGTTTTATTGAGTAAAGTTTGAAATATTTGTGCTTAAGGAAAATCACTTTGGCAATAGCTTGTAGGTTGGATTGGAGAAAGAAGACTTGAGACAGAGAGCCCAGTTAAGGTGGTCATTACAATAGCAAAGGTGACGGGGGCAAGAAAACTAAGGTGGTGGGAGGATGAGTAATGAGGAGTGGATAAAACAGATATTATGGAGGTAGAAAATGTTAAGATCTGGCAACTGATTAGACGTCACCCAATTCAGTTCATAGTAGCTATTGTCTATTGGCTGGCAGATGAGGAAAAGCGAGAAATTATGAGGTTATAAGCTTGGGAGACTTGAAGGATAGTGGTGAATTTGACAAATATGGAAATTCAGTAGAAAGGCTGACTTGGGAAGGAAATTTAATGAGTTCTGTTTTGGACATGTTCAATTTGAGATGTCTATGGGACACATCCAGTTTGAAATGTCCAATAGGTAGCTGGTGATGCTAAAGAGAGAAGCTGTGGCTGGATATATCAATCTGTGAGTCATCTACACAGAGAGGCTAAGTAAACTTACAAGAGCTGATAAGGCCTACAAGTATACAGGACAGGGCCTTGGGGTACACCTCAGTTAGAGGGTATGATATAAAATGGTGGTAAGGTATAGGACAGCCAAGAGAGCAGTGTTACAGAAACTTAGAGAAGAGGGTGGTTAGCAGTCTCAAATACTGCAAAGAAGTCAAGGATGAAAACTGAAAAAGGACTGATAAAGTTTAGGGAGCAAGATGACACGTTATTTTACACGTATATGTATATATACACATATGTATATTTACATATATACATGTATACGTATTACATATTATAAATTGAGGAATGCCAATTTTTACTTCATGTTAGTGAAACATTTCTAAGTAATGGTGAAATCCAAGGGATGACCATTGATGTGTGTAATAGCTAAAGTGTGTAGTGGAAGAGTTCTCAATTCAGTTAAAATTCCACCTTGTACAATAAGCCTTTCCTGGTCCCATTTAATGCTATTGACCACTCACAGCTTACCTCCAGTCTGCTTAGTATTGTTCAAATATAGTTGCTAGCATGTTGTTTTCCCCATTAGAAAGTGAGCTCCTTGAGAACAAGAATGCCTTTTCTTGTATCCCCACCATTTAGTATAGTACCTGGTACATAGCAGGTGCTTAATAAATGCTTGTTAACTGACAAACAGGTCATTGGATTTGAAGAGATTGCATGAGGAGATTAAGGTGTTCCAGGGAGCATTAATATGTATGCTGAAGTTCCCTAGGGTAAGGGCAGAAGACGGACAACCAAGTACTGTACTTTTTTAAGAAAGGAGGAATGATCAGCAGGTCAATATACAACAGCCACCATGATCTGGATTCAGTGATAAGTTGGTAGAGAGTAAACTTCAAAGGAGAGGTTGTTGAAAGATGGCAACAAAGAAAGGGTCAACATGGTGGTGGTGGGAGCACTTTCTAGTTAGGCTCAACTGGCTGGAGCAGAAGTCAGATCTGCTCTTCATGCAACTAGGCAGGAAGGTCGGTGCTGAGACCAGGACCTCCTCCTCCACTAAGAAAGGTAACCAGTAACAATTTTTCAACTTTCTATTCAGATATCTTACATTAAATCAAAGTTCTTTCACATTTTCTTGGTATTTTTTGTTCTTGACACTCAAGACTTCACAGTGCTTTCTATTTATGTACTAAATGATCTACAGATATGCCCCATCAGCAATGCAATGGAAATGAGATGGTCTGCTCTGTTAAAAGATTCAAAATTCATCAAGAAATAAATTTATGTTCTATGAAAATACAAAAAATTTAAGAATGGCAGTGTCTCATACATACTTCTCAAGGGCAAAACCAGCACTAGCCTCATTAGGCTTCACATGTGATTGAATAAGCTCCTCTGATTATTAGCAGATAACGCTATATTAAAACATGTTACCAAGATAAGTGAGTTAAGTAAGAATCTAAGTCTTCAGACACAAAGATTAAAATCAAACAAGGTGGCACTACAAATTTATTTTTTGAAGAGAGTAAAATATACACGAAAGATATTTTCATATGAACAATAATTGTATTCCAATGTGATCAGTACAACAAAGGGAAAAGAATAATTGCAAACACTTATATAGCACTGGAAATGCAATATTAAGTTTGTAAAGTGCAAAGTTTGCTGCACAACATCGTAGAGAGATAATGGTAAGTTTTCTTTCTGATCATATGCTCAGAATACTGCATCATATGACATATGCTACATATTAATATCAGCTATAGACCCAGGGCAAATTCTACCAAGATGGGTAGATGAAAACTATCATATCAAAGACTGCACGTAGACATATGTATTAGAGTTAAATAGTACATGAAATTAAGTAATGTTAAACTGATACAATGACTATAATGTATATTTACATACACATATATATTTTAAAAACTTTACTGTGAAAAATCATGACTTTTTTGCACATTAAGTATCTTATTAACTTAGTATAAGCATAAATATCCAATGGAAAATAGAACTTAAAATCCTAAGGAACTCCTAACTTTGTAAAATTTCTCTTCTTAAAAAAGGGTGAGTGGGACAGGAACTGCCTATAGAATCAATGCTTTTAGTATAAGATCATAATAGAAGACCAGAACTGGCTTAAATCAGACAATAATTATGTAGAACAGCTAATTAAAAAAACATATATGTCTAACCTTCATGCAATCTCATCACTTTTATTTTTAAAAAATCTCCAAACATGATGTTGAAATTTTATGACACAAGATTCTAGCTGTGTCAGCTTTAAAAACAATACTCATTTCCTACCCTTTGCAAAGCTGTCAATCATTAATCTTGGTATTTACAATATCTTACAAAAAGAAATGACATACTTGAGGTTATTTTATGTATGGGAGGAGGAATCATATAAAACATTCAATATGAAAATTGAAAAAACTAGGGTGAAATGCACTAATACATAAAATACATGAAATATTTCTATGTGCAGAGCACAGTAAATGTTAGTGTTAGGCTTGACTACCACAGTCAGTGATATGTGCAAGATTAACATTTGGTTGGTATGGCTTACATCAAAACTCTGGTAACTTTCTTGAAGAGTTACAAAAACAGCTCAAAACCAAAAGGGCTTCTGTAAATGTATTTAGTGAAGCAGCATTTAATAAAAGTGTTAAAACTGCAAAATAATCAAATGCTACAAAGGAAGGAATTAGAATAAATGATCCATATCTAAGGTCTTCTTCTAGGTCTAGATCTCAATGACTGACAATTTGTTTAAATGTCACTGCTTAGATATACTAACTTTGCCTTGCTTGGAGCTCTCTAGTTTACAGACAGTTCACCTTTTATCTAACTCCTTGCTCTCTCAGTTCTGCAATATCCTCTGGCTCAAAGCAATACTAATATCTAACAAGTCATGATGTCAGTCTTTCTAACATGCCCAACACACCCCTGGGCAATCATCTGATTTCCTGACACACATAAGGACTTCTGGGCTATATCATCCACCTTGCTGCTGTACCCTCGAGACTTCCAGACCTTTCCCTCTGCCCTACAGCAGAACTTTCTTTTATGTACTATCTCCTTCAAGAAGGCTGAGTTCCTGCAGAGTAGGGACTATTTTTTTAAAAAAAATTTGTATCTTCAGAGGTATTTACCATAGAGTGGGCAGTAAGCACTTAATGTTTCTTCTTCATTCATTCTGACATGATATACTGATTATTATTGAAAAGCCTTATGAAGAGAATATTATTCAAGTCCAAAACCAAAAACAATGACTTGGATACTTCTTTGAAAGAGAAATAGAGAATAACCAGAGTAATTCCAAAGAGGTAGTTTTTCAAGCTTCTAAAAATTTTCTTCATTATTGTGTGGTGTATGATTTCCAAGAAATAATTTCTTCTTACCTTCTTCTATATAGATATATAAACCTTGTTACACACAAATTAGTTTCTTAAAGTCACATAAGCTCTTTAAAAAGGGATTTAAAATAAATATTCCGCTCAAGAAACAAGTAAAGCCTATGTTTAGTCAACTAGAAATAAAATTAAGAATTATCTTAATGTTTCAACATGCACGCTGCAATTCTGGTTTTAAAAATATTAATTTTAAGCAATTTAAGTTGCTAATGATTTTCAGATTCTTTCATTATAAAAAAGTTGTTTTATACGAGAAATTATAAATGGCGTAGGAGTATTACAGGTTTGTGCCACAAAGCAATATAATCATAAGGAAGTAGGAACTGTTTTTTCTTTTGTTGACTCTTATCTCTACCTCTCCTATGATTTCAACAATAGATGAGAAATTAAAACAAAGCCTTTTGTGACAAGGAAAACCATGATTCTTTTTTATAATTTAATATATTAACCTGAGACCTATTACTACTCTAGAGTTCTCCAAAAAACAAAACAAAACAAAAACCTTCCCATATCTTCAAGTCAAAAAAGTTAGGTCTATAAAAGCTGTTATAGTGAACTGACTATAGTGGAAATAAAGAAAGACAGCACTAAAAATCCCACCCTATTAAAAAGTGAGCGCTGATACAGTGAAGGCTCATGAAAAGAAGCGAATTATTCTTCAGGCTCCAAAGCAATCACCAAAAAGAATCTAGTCCCAGAGTTAACCCAATCCACTTAAGAGAGGAGTTCCCTGTTTCTATGGTCTTCTAGGAAATATGGCAGCCACTATCCTTCTGTGGTTTGATATCTGGTTCTTTGACTGGTTTCAGTTCTTCCTCTGGTTTGGGTTTGGCCTAGAGGGAAGGACAAAGACTTATGAATATCTGAGGCAAAGTTTAGGAAATTAAAATACATATCAGTTTTTCTGAAGATAGCACATTTTTTATGTGACACATAAGCATTTTTGTCAGATTACTACACATCTAATTTAGAAAGTATCATTTCTGCTAAAGAAGAAATTTTGGATTGGTACATTAGGTAATAGTTCTGTCTATATCATTTATCTTCATTCTTCTTGTGAGAAGGAAGGAAATAAAGGAGCCACAACAACAATAATCATTAGCATTTATGTAACACTTTAAAGTTTACAAAGAGCTTTACAATATTATTACCTCCATTTCACAGATGAGGAAATTGAGGCAGACAGAAGTTAAGTGACTTGTCCAGGATCACAGAGCTAAAAAGCATCTGAGGCAAGAACTGAACGACTCACATCTTTCTGAATCTAGGCCCAGGGCTCTATCCACTAAGCCAATTAACTGCCTCCAAAAACAAAAAGCTAAATAGTCCCTCCCCTTTAAGGAACTCATTGTCTAGCTAGCTATCATGGACACAGAGATCCAAGTTTTGAAGTAACAAATTCCCACAGCACTTTGAGGTCATTAAAAGAGCTTTATAGTGTAACAAGTGGCTAACTAAAACAGAGAAGGCTATTTTACAGAGTTATTTTGACTGCATGAGAGTTTTAACTCAAACCTAAGAGAGGTAAGATGGCTATGAAATAACAAAACGTTCCTACTTCTATCTTTCACAAATCTCTACTAATCTTTTTCATAACTCCCTAATCAGCTTAAGCCAAAATCCAATTTTTCCATTTACATCATCACTAAACCAAAGTGCACTAAGGCTACTGAGAAATAAACGAATAGCAATATATTTTACATCTTGATTATCTCTTGGAATGCTAAAATTAAGAACATATCTTCAATGAAATGGTAAATGTAGAATATGGAGATTTATTGCAGAATCATATATTTATCTATCCCATCCTTTTAAGATACTACTACCACCCTTGTGTCTCATCTTAAAGCAACAACTACAGATTTTTTTTTAAAAGATACTACCACCCTTGTGTCTCATCTTAAAGCAACAACTACAGATTTTTTTTTAAAAGATAGGTATTGCTTTGAGAATATTTACTTATAGGGATTCAGGAGCAAATAGTTGGAAAATATTCTAGAAGGAAACAAATACCGTAGAGCCTTGTGGACAGTAGAATAGCTCCAAATGGAAAGCACTAAATTACTAACTTAAAAGTCACTGCTCTCAAATAAATCTCTATCTTTGCAAACAGGGAAAATAAAGATATTAAAATAATAACCCTATAATCTCTATCTTAAATTTAAAAGAGAAATGGAACAAATAAAATAGAATAAAGCTCATACATTATCATCCTTTGGCCTCTTGGTGAGATCAAATGCAGCTAGTATTTCTGGTGTCCAGTGTGCATTTACAGGAGGAAATTCAAAAGGTACAGGCTCCACAAGACCATAGTTTGCTTTGAGTTCAAGTTGTGGTGCTTCTGTTGGAACTTTTTGGAAATAGCTATAAAAGAAAATTTAAACAACAATTTAATGCCAACTTTCCCTTAAAAGAGATCAGAAATACATAATGACCCCGTCTCAGCCGCTCTCTTCACCTACTAAAAATGATTCTTTATGGGTATCAGCTGATTCCAAAAAAGATTATCCTCACCTAAATGGTATACTGAGATGAAGTCAACTCCATGATAAGGTTTTTTTCCTAACCTGACACAGAGTAGGCATCTAATAAATCTTTCTTGATTGACTTGTGATTGACAGTGATTGCTGTGTTCTTTAGAGGCTCTTAGTAAAACCAAAATGATGTTTCCTAAAACCAGGCAAATTGCCAAGTTTTGCTGTGTTAATTATTTTGTTCCAAAGGCTGTTTAAGGTTTTAATTAGAATTTTTGTTTTTCTTGATAAATGAATAGTTTCTAATGAATCAAGATAAACAAGAGAATGTCAATAGAAGTATATCCTTACTAGTCATCAACATTAGCTGAATTTATCAGAAATGAGCGCCACATCAAAGATAGAGGCCAAGTGTACTGATAATGCATTTCTGCTTATACTTAATATAATTTTGCTTTTCAATAGGAAGATCTTCCCCACCCATTAGGGGAGTCTGATTAGGAAAGATTTGTAGGAAGGCCCACACCTTTTGTCAATGAGGCACTGGTTCTCAAGGGTTGTAATGCCCCTTGGCTCTAAAAAGTGTATAATGACCCTGAGGTAAGGTTTTACTTTGGGGCTTCCTGTCTGGAAGTGTTTTGTTTGGCCAGACGAGACTCTGGGAAGCCACTAAGGAGCCCCTCAGCTTTGAAAACCCAGATGTTCATGCTTCTCTCTCTGGTAACTATGTATGTAATCGTCAGACAGTAGGATCTGTCTGTTGATCTATGATGTATGTATTGCTTATATCAGGCAGTTGGAAGCACTGTCTATTGATCTGTATTTTCTCTGTATTTTCACAGATCAAAGAACCTGTGATAGTGGGCACCCCTGAGTATGTCAGGGTGTTTGCTTTTACACCAAGGTAAAAACATTTTCTATGTAGCAAACTATAGTAAATATATAATTAAGTTGTTCTCCAGTTAATTCTAAAAGTGAGAAAGGGGGTAGTGCTTTATGTATCATTCTTTATGATGGAAGTAGGGTTTTAGAAGCTGTTTAAATGAAGGGAGGGAGTCAGGCTGATTAGGATGGAGAAGAGGACTGAGAGAAAAAAATGGTTTTCTACCTTGAAATCAAACACAAAGGCAGATATTAGGTGAATGGAAAGGTAGAAGAATAGATATCTCGGGGCATTCTAATGAATAGAATCATTATGTCCTCTCCCTTAGCTAAAGTCATATTTATTACTCAAGGAAGAGAATCATTCGAAGATGCAAAAAACTTAGGTGTTATAAAATTTAAAGTAAGCTTTTTCAAGGGAAAAAAAAGGAATTAAGACAAATTAAGGTTACTATAGGTACAAACACATTTTTGTATAACCTAGTGAAATATAAAAGGAAACAAAGATTCTAATACACTGATATCTATACTCACATGAATCCATTTTCTCTCTGACATTTTTCTAAAGTGTTTTTCACTAGACTTCCAAGTTTCCTAAAGAATAGATGTCCGGAAGGTTTGGCTGTTGTTCCAGGCCCTTTGGTTTCTCCATACTCTTTGCATAATGCTTCAGCCTTGGCATAAACTGCATACAAAAAGGAGGTAAAGTTTATTAGATTACAGATTATTGTTCCATGCTTTTTTCCCATTTACCTAGTGAAACAAAAAAACAAGACTCCTAAGAACAACAAATGAGAGACTAACTAAAAGGTGAAGAACTATGGGTGTTTAACACTCCATTTGTTTTTTGACTTGGTTGATGAGTGTCAGTCTTACAAAATGCACTTTCTCTCTCTTTTTTTTTTTTTTGTTATAAGGAGCAGTTCCCTGGGGATAGAATGGAGGAAGAATATATTTGTGATACAAAATCAGTGATATAAAAATAAAAAAGTATCAATACCTTTTTTTTTTTACGTTAGAGGTAAACTTCTCTGTATAAACTCTGGAAAATTCCCCTCCCAGATTCCCATCTGACCATGTGAAAGTTCCTTTACTTTCTTAAAAAAAAAATAAAAAGCTAGTTTTTAAGGAAGTTAATATGCTGGCAGAAAAGCTTACATTTTTCTGATTCCTGGAGAGACCTGATTGCTTCACCACATTTATCACTTGCCAGCAAAGTCTGCCCATGATAGCAATAAGCCTGGTGGAAGAAAAAATAAGATTTCCCATTTCTGCTTTCCCCAAATGGCATTTAACAACAGATATTACTCCTTTCACATTTCAGATACGTTACATAAAAAATGCCTTTGTCTATGGCTTCAAATACTAATTCCTTTTATTTCCTCTCAGAAATAATTGAAATTATTATTATCCCAGTAAAGATCTTGAATTGAATTAACCTAAAATTCTTTGCTTAGCAAAGACAAAGTATATTAAAAATACATCATAAACATTGGAAGACTAGACTTTCTTACAAATATGCAGTAATGGGAAATACTTAGAAGAGTAAAAATAACTCTGCTATTCAAAGATTAGTAGACAAATTTCCTTGGTTGAAGATTAGGACTAAAGATGGATTCTAAAATAAAATCAGAGAAGAAGATCAATGTCCACTACTTATTTAAAATCTACTCTAACATTTTTCATCCAAAAAAATAATAGAAATATATAGTCTATATTAACTAAGTACATAACTGAAGGATCAAACCCAAAGAGAGGTTTTCAGCAGCTCATTACCAATCAAGGAAGGCTATACTGGGTAGTATGTCAAGACTGGTTTTAATACTTTTAAATTTTATTAAAGAAATAATTAGGATGAAGGAATTGAGAGGACTTTCAAAGTCTGCAAAAGACACCAAATTGAAAATGGCCTTACAAACTTGTGGAAGATAGAAATCAAAGTGATCTTATTAAAGAAAGCCCATAAAAAGTTCAACAAGAATAAATCGCATCTTACATATAGTAGAAACTATATAAAATTTTTGTTCGGTACCTAAAATTTGGATATACTAGAAGAATTTTTTTTTTTACAATGTTGAGTTTTTCTCTATTTCTTCTCTCTCTATTTAGCATTAGTCAAAGATAAGAAATGTGATAAGGCAGAGGGTCTAGAGAAAAACCAACTAAAATGATGAAAGGAATAGAACATTAGGGTTAGAAAAAATATTTTAAAATGCTTATTTTAAAAATAAGAGAGGTAGTTATTCAGTTGGAAAAGAAAGGATTTCTTCAAGTATATCAAGAATTATCATATAAATAATGATACTGAACTACTTTTCATCTTAGTTTCAATGAATCTGTAATCTCAGATGTACAAATTCTCTCCATCAGTACAAATGGTCACTTATTCATCCCTTTTGATTCTATGTGATGTTTATTTATTTTATAAATAAATAAATCAGCCACAAAAAATCTACCCAATCTGCTAAAGAACTTCTTTTAATCTTTAAACATTTCGCAGGTATCAGTGCAGTACTCAGGATCTCCATGTGTTATCCTTTGCTCTCATTAAATGACATGTCTATACCTCCTTCTCTAAATATGAATTTGCTCAACAATTTCCCATACTCCATTCATGTTACAGCCCAGTTGCACCCATCACACAGTTCTCCACTGTCCTTTGTATGATCTGCAATTTTTAATCTTCAGCGCTCGAGGCACATAAGCTGCAAATATCTTCATTGCGGTCTCTTTTGCTTATTTATGCTAACAATGAGCATGGCCAGACAGGATGAGTCAAAACATCCCATGAAATGATGCTTCTTGCTGCCACTGGGAACAGAATGAAACTCATTCCATTAACTCTTCTGTTTACTTCTCCAAGGAGAGGATACAACCCATCCGTTACTTTAACTATGGCTTTCCTTTGTCTTCTGGTTTCATGTATCAACAATGGTATGGTTTATTTCTTCCAGTAAATAGCATGTCAATTTTGTTGGTCAATGGACAAAGATCTTACATATGAAGTATCTATTATTAAGTTACTAAATATTGATCACCTCAAACTGCGGATTCTCAGCACCCTCTGCCCATTTTTCTACCATAAATACCACCATCAAAGCAGAAGCAGAAGAGTTTGCACCAAAATGAAGGTTAGAATTTAAAAAGTTGTTATCTTTCAGTCACCCTATTGATGATGAACCTTTCTATACTTATGACAACACTCTTGTTTGTTGATGAATCTATTCTCAAAGCCTTTCCAGAATCGCAGCCTCTAGGAAAGCTCATGCTTTGCTGGCACGGGCTTCAATAATTTATGGAGGAGCTGGAGCAGGGCTTTGTAATTATTTAATTTTCATAAGGGAAAAAGGACATGGACTTAAACTTCAGTGAGAAGGGCTAGTTAGAACAGGTTACCAAAGAAAGCTAATATAAGAAATGTCATACTGAGTTAGATCCATGCATTCTGATAACAAAGGCACATTGTGGGATGTCATGGAACAAAACCAGTTAAACCAATTAATTCTTTTAAATGGGATTTATACTTATGAAATTAAATATTCAGAGTTTAAAATGGCTCTCTGTAGAATATGACAGTATTATCCTTCTCTAGCTACAGTAAGAGTACAAATGTCTTGACTAGAAAACAGGGTGGAATGAGATGCAAATGATCACAGTCAGTTCACTTTCCCTAGTCTTGGTCAAACTAAATGTTTGTACTACTAGATAATCATTAATGAACAGAATAAGTAGTGATATCTTTTTGTTCTGTACTAGACCAGGAATTAATCAAATGTTCTTACAAATAGCAAATGTGAACATGGGAACAACATTTTAACATTATATAATGTTAAGTAAATACTTACATAAGCTGTGTAAAAACACATTTTCAAGTGAAGGTATTTTCTCCATTTAAGAGTGTATGTAGGCTCCAAACTGGATAAAGTGTGATCTAAAATAACATTTATAAAACAAAACCTAAGTTCTCTGACAAGAATTTTTGATTTTCCTTTCTTCCAAAGAGTTCAATGACTATCATCATTACAGTTCAAAAATTAAGGCTGATTAATAAACTTGAAATAAACCTTAAAACAATTCTTTTTCAGTGACAGCCAAGTTAGACAATGAGACCTATCACATGATAGTTTTCTCTTTTGAAGAGGATAGACATGTGCAGTGAAGAGTTGGAAAGAACACTAGACTAGGAGTGAAAAGGCCTTAGTTCTGGAGCTGGATAGTTCTCGTATTACTTACTGCTTCTATGATACTGGGCAAATCATTTTTTATTTCCTTAAAGTTAAGCTTTCTCACCTGTCAAATAGAGATAACAGATATGAAAGGATTTTGAAAACTTCAAATCATTATGCAAGCTATATAGTATTAAATCATTACCTAAAAACAAAATAATGGAAGGTACAAATATAAAATTCAGTAAAATCCAATACTGATTTCTAAAGTATAATAAATGCCTTTCAATTTTGCCAATGTAATTGAACTCAACAATTTTTAAGCATCTACTATAAGAAAGGTCCAAAGACAAAAAAAAAACAACACTTGTGAAAAGAATAGACCAGAAGTCAGAAGACTATGTTCTAGTCCTAATTCCAACACTTTTACTAGTACTGGAACCTTGATCATGTGTGTTAGGACCTATTCTACCTCTGGACAACTGGCTGCTGGCCCATCACATAGATGCAAAACACCCCAATATAGGAAGTACTGAAAAGAAGACCCTGAGTGAATATTAGCCTGTCCACTGTTCCCATACTGAGAGTCTGGAAATTAAGAAAGGTAAATTAAGACTTAAGCCAGAAGTTTAGAGAACGAACAAACCTTGTAGCATCTAGAGACACCTGGTTGTACTACTAATTGCCTTCCTCCTGTTCCCCAGTTCAGCTTCTTTTCTAGATTTGTGTGTAGGTATATCCAAAAACACCACTCCCCCTTCTCCTCTGACTCAGCTAGCCCTAAGAAAGAGCAAACAAAAATCAAAGGAGCATGCTTTTAGAACTATATGGGACCTTAGAGGCTATGAGGATGGCAATTAAGGTCAACATCCTTTCAAGATAATGAGAGCTGTTATTCATCTGCCACTTTTTAAATTATCCTTCCAGCTAACAAACTCCCACCTGTCTCTCTCAATAGTCCTGTAAATACTCAATCACCCACCTCTTAGGTACAAACAATCCTCAATCTCTCAACCTCCTCTTTTCTCATGCCCACCTGACTCATACTCCAACCCTACACCACCCATGTCCCACTCTAATTCTGCTCATACCCTTGCACTACATCCTCTATAATTACTATTCTGTAGTGAACAAACTTCCTTTCATTCTGGCCTTCTGTCTCTAATACGCCTTCAATTTACTTGCCCTCAAAGAGACCTGTCTTACCCCAGAGCACCCTGCATTTTTGGTCAACATTTCCAACACCAGATTTTCACTCAAAACCCAGATACAACGGTCTCGGCAGGAGAGTTCCTTCCTCCCCTCTGCCATTTCCAGACTTTAACTTTGCCAACATCATACAGCAACACCTCCTTCTCTATTCAAATCATGGAAGCTTTGTCTACTGGTCCTCAAGCCATTCTCTCTCCTTTCTCAAGGACTTTAGCAACTAGATAATTTTCTACAAATTTATGTTATACAATCTCAACTGGGACCTCAATTCTGTTAGGCAATCCTTATCAACTCACTAATTCATGCTCCAAAGAAATTATTCATGAACTCTAAAAAAGTTGCTAAAACTTGCTTTTTCTACATCCTTAACACCCTTTGCATTAACTACTTTTCTCTTTTTCACAAAATCACAACTGTAGTTAAGTCCTTCATCAGCTCTCACCCAGATTTGTACAAAGACCTCCTAACCTTTCTTAAAGCTCTCCAAATTGCAATCCATGTTCCACTCTACTACCAAAGGGATTTTTCTTCAGTACAGAGTTGATCATGTTGGTGTCCTACTTGATAGACCCTGGTTTACTGAGAAAAGTTATTATAGGAAAATAAACTCCCAATTGCCTTTAGGATCAAATATAAACTCCTCTACATTTATCTTTTAAAGTCCTTCATAGGCTGGCCCCAACCCAGCTTTCTGGCCTCATTATATATTATGGTCTTTCGGATTCTATAATCCAGCCAAAATGGCCTTCATGCTGTTCCCCTGATGTGATCTTCCATCTCCCATCTCTGTGCTTTTGCAATGGCCAATTGTCCCTCACCTCTGCCTCAGAGAATTGCTCTCTTTCTTCACGATACAGCTCAAGCAACATTTTCTACACAATGTCTTTCCTGATACTCTTCAACTGTTGGTTCTCTCCTTTTCTATTTAGGAACATAAGAGGAAGCAAAATGGAAGAGCAAATAGTGTTGGGCCTGAATTCAGGAGAACCTGAGTTCAATTTCAGCCTCAGACACTTACAAGTTGTGTGACCCTAGGCAAGTCACTTAACCTCTTTGTCTCAGTTTTCTCAACTATAAGATGGGGGTATTTTGCAAGAATTCTTATTTTGGAGGATTCTTGTTAAATGAGATATTTGTCTTGCACTTAGCACGGTGGCTGACACATGGTAGGCACTATATAAATTATTTCTTGCCTATCTCATTTTATGTTTATCTACTTTGTACTTATTTTCTTTCTATTTATTATGTATACACTCAATGTTCCATACAGATTTATATTCCATATTAAAATGTAAGCTCCTTGAGAGTAAGAATTGGTTCAGTCTTTGTATTTGTATTCTCAGTGCCTGAATACAGGAAGTACTTAATAAAATTAACTGTTGGCTGATTAAAACTTTGGCACATTTACTACTTTTATGAGCCCCTAACCGCAAGCTCCTATATGAATAAGCCCAAAGTCAGCCAAGGGATGAATAAAATCTCTTTTGACTTCTCTTTCTCCTTTCTTTGCCCTTTCAACTAATTACAACAATCAAAAATCCTAAAGCCTAGATCTCTGAGTGAAGACAACAGATAACATGTTGTTTCCCTATCAATCACCATCCTCGAATCCATGAAGAACAAGGGGGAATCTAAAATACATTAGAAATGAGACCTTTTCTGTACCAAGGGGGAAAAAAAGGGAATCATGCTATGTGCCACATCCCAAACAGGATGCAGATTTGGGGGACTGCAGTACACCTCCCATCCCTACCCTTCCTCTGGACTCAAGAATAAGTTAATTCTTACACATGGGTTTTCTCCTTTTTCTTCCTAGTGAGAGATACTGATTTACTGTGTAATCACTATTTGAACAGGCCTTTGCCATCAAACATAGGAATTGAAATGCACAGGAGAAAAGGATCTAGTCTTGTTCTCATTTTAAAATTCCTACAACTCACACAAATAGCCCTTTTTCAGACTTTCAGTGACTCTAATTCATGTGAGCCCAATTAGTGGGACTAATCTAGTAAGTCATTAAACTTCTCTGGACCAGTTTCACTACTGCAAAGTAAGGCTGACACCTCTTAGCCACCTCATGCTGCTGTGAAGATAGTTCATGGAGAATGACTATGAGAGTAATTTGGAAAGTATTAACCCTGTACAGCGAGATACTATTGGAAAGAGTCAAGCATTTTCCTTTTCATTGGGATAAAATTCCATTTCCATTCACAGGAGCACTTCTTGCTTCTTAACTGTGAGTAGTTTCATTTGATCACATTTTACTTCTAAGTAAATCAATCTACATTGACACCTGTCTGATGAATAACTTAGAACAGTTCCCCTAATTAAATCAGTGGAAGAAAACCTGGACATCTGACAGCAAAGGAGTCAAAAATGGACTTAGAACTCACCAACTCTTTGATAGAAATTGGCTGTTTCGTATGCCAGTGCAGCAATTAGACCAGGATTATGTTTGAGTTCAATTGCTCGAGCAATTGTAACTGAGAAAGAAAAAAATGGACCCCTATATTAAGAACTGCAAAACAATACAAGTTTAATTTGGATACATAGTAAGAAGGGAAATATACATCTGTATCACTAAAGTTTTAAGACCAGGAATAAGAATCTGTTATGTAACAACAATGATGTGAAAAATGTAAATTACTGAAAATAAAAGCACCAGCATGCAGAAATTGCTGAATTCAGTAGTACACAGCCAAATCCCCCAAATTTTCTAAGAAATGTGATTCTTCGCATTAAATAGTAACTATGAGGCATACCAAGAACTATTCCTAAGAAAGAATTAGAAATGAATCAAGAAAGCCCCTAGCACAAGCTCTAGCCCTCACAGCTGCCATGTTTGCATGTAGGCATATCTAGAAACACAGGGAAAAGCAGATGCAAAGAACAGAAATGGAGGGACGAGAAAAGGAGAGCAAATAAGCAAAGGGTGCAAGTGGTTTTTCACTCTTTTAGGAGAAGTGGAATAAAGTCAAAGATTTTCCTCAAAAGAACCATTAATCTTTTACCTTGTGTAGCCAATGAGAGTCTTGCTAGAAACTAATAAGGCCAAAAGCTATTAAAAGTAAAATATTGCTTTTTGACTACAGATCTTTCAGAACCAGTTATCTTCTGGACAATGTAGCTGAATTGCAAAATAAATGTACTTGTAGAAAATTAGTTTCTCAGAAATTCAATGCTACATTGTGACATTTGGGAATACCTTCTTGAGCTTCAGCTTGACATTGAATAATGTAGGAATCTATGAGTCGAACTTCCAAATCCCTGCCTTTTTCTGCAGGTGTGATAAGTTTGGGAATATGGTCTTCCTAAGAGAGAGCAAAATAAATGCCAAATTTTATTTTAACCCAAATTATTCTCAGCTGTTTAATGTTATATTTAAATATTTTAAGTAAATGATACTTCTGGAAGTTGAGGTGAAACATTCAATTTGTGATTTCGCTAGAAATTCAAAGGAAATTAAAGTTGTGCTAAATAGAGCAGCTGTAATGGCCACAACAGACAAAGAATTACAAGAGTGTTATAGACTATATACTAGGAGATTCCCAACTACAGCCCCAAATAATTTTTAGTTCAAATCAAGGGGGTATTACGAAATGTTTATGTATGTAACCCATACCTTTCGGAAAACATTTAGCCAAAAATGCTAATATAACCAAGTTATCTTTTGTATGTTATCCTGAATTATACTTTCAGACAATTAAAAAAACTGAATATACAAGGAAAAAAATGCACCTAAAAGAGAATCATATGGAAAAATACCACGTATAATTAGTTTTTATACCTGTTGTAACATCCCACACCAAGAATATAAACGACAGATCACCTTTATATAATAGGGCTTTAATGTTTAAAAAGAACACTTTTCTCATAACAAACTTACAAAATAGCTACTGTAAATAATATAATCAATCATATGGCAGATACAATACAATAAAAATTTACTAAAGGCCTGCTGTGTGCAAAGTATAGTATTAGGCATTGGGAGAAGATACAAATTTTGGATAAAACACTGTCCTTGCCTTCCTGGAGATTGAAGTCTAATAATAGGGATAAAATGTAAACACATAATGATAATGCATGATAATAACTACATCAGAAAGTTTGAAGGACCTGAGGGATCTCTGACACCAAGGAAACTGAAAGAGCGAAGTTATTAGTATTGAATATTTTGGCTCAAGATGAACCAGAAATGAAGACCATGTTCCCATTTTTTTCATGCCCACCCTACTAGGGGCAATTAAAACAATACACTATGATTAAAGATGTTCTATTTATTAAGTTCACATTTCACTACATAAAAAGGCAAAAGGTGGGTAGCTATGCAATAGCAAAATAATACTGTAAAATAAAAGACCAATTACTAACATTTCTAAAATAACAAAACAAATTTCTTGGATCTCATCACTAATTGAAATTTGGAAAGCTTCAAAAAGTGAGAAAACTATCAAAAGCAAAAATATGTTTTGGTACCTTCAAATGTTTGAAAATCCCAGCCGCAATTTTTAGGCTTCTATGAACTTCTTTTGCTTCATCTTCTGTAATGCTAAAATATAATGACACCAGTGATTCTAATTCTTCTTTTTAGTTTTCAAAGAATTTTTTTTATCAATAAAAATAGTTATTTACAGAAATGCTGGCCTTGTTCTTTTTGTGAATTCAATATTAACACTGCAAATTATGGTCTAACATTTCACTCATTAGCATTTAAAACATTTCTACTTGGAAATAATCTGTATCATTTAACAAGAAAGCCTTGCAAGTCCTGAAAATAACATTGCCTATGTTAAAGTTAATTATATATAGATATTTGCATATATTCTTTGCCCCTTCTGTTCACACTTACTTTTCTTTTCCAGCCAATCTTGATGCATATTTGGTATACCATAAGGCTACATTAAAAGCCATGGAAATCAATTCAAACACAGCATCTTGCTGGGCACTAAAATTAAACACACCTTCGTTAATTTGGTCACATATATCAAGTGTATCTGTATAAAACATTAGCATCAATATGATTACTTAGTATACTATCAATCAACATTTATTCTGAACGTCTACTAGGCATTGTAGATGATTGAAAGATTACAGTATGATCTTCAAATACCATATAATCTACTTAGGAAGACAAGACAACTATATATGGAGATATATATATAGATATATATATATATATGCAAATATATAAATAAAATGATAATCAATTAACAAACATTTATTAAATCCCTACTATGTTCTGGGAGCTATGCTAGGCAGTGGGGATACAAAACCACAAAACAAAAATCTCTGCCATCAAAGAGTTTCTATTCTGTCAGAGGCAACAAATACACGTGTAAATACATACAAAACACCAATAACAAATACAAGGTAAATAGAAGTACTAGTAGCTGGGAAACCAAGAAAGGCCTCATGTAGAAGCGAGAGTTTACCCCCTAATGGTCAGAGGGAACAGCAAAAAGATCAGTTCAGCTGGACCAAAGAGTGCATGAAAAAGAGTAATATATAAAAAGGTTGGGAAAGAAAATTGGAGCCAGATTGTGAAGGACTTCATAATGCCAAAGGAATTTATATTTGATCCTTGAGAAAACTACTGAAGTTTATGTGGAGTGACATGGTCAGATCTGTTCTTTAGAAATAATTTGGAAGTTATGTGGAGAATGGAAAGTGGACTGTAAGGGAAGAGACCTGAGCCAGAGAGGCCAGCAAGGCTGGTGAAAGATACTCTATGTGATCTAGGCAAGAAGTGACGAGGGCCTGAACTATGCGGGGAGGAGAGAGGGTGACTAGATGAGTAGCAAAAAGGGTATACTCCTGAGGGAAGTTATGGAGGAAGAATTTACAAGATTAGGCTACTAATAATTGGATACAGAAAGACGGAAAGGCAGAACGAGAAATTAAAAGTAACCCTATCTCATGAGTAGTTCAGAAAGGAATGATTCTCAAGATAAGCTTCACCAACTGGTCCTGAGTTGAACCCTCAAAGGATGAGCAGGATTTAGACAGATGAAAAAGCAAGCATTCCAGTCAGGGGACTGACATGGTAATGGGGAAGTAGACAGTTTCAGAGAAACCAGGGAATATTTCACATAAAATGTAAATTTAAACAAAATGGTGATGAATACATGCCAAATGACTAAATCATAGGATCAGAGATTCAGAGCTTGAAAGTACCTTAGTACCAACTTCACTACCCACTCCACCCCCAGGGACCCTAAGATTTGGATAAATTAAATAGCTTCTCTTCTGAAAATGGCTGGAAATTTCCTAAAGATGTCACTTCTAGCTGACAACATAAAGAGAAGTTTTCTATTTCACACATATTCCTGTTAATGACGTAACACAGACATTTAAATATCGGACATTTAAGACCAAAAAGCAAAATAAATTCATTAGACACAAAGAAAGATCAATTGTTGAACTATTAGAAGAGGCTACAGCCAAGGGAGGTTGTTATTCAATATCTTCCTTTATTTGTTAAGGTGGGGTACTTTGTTTTGGAACAATTTCAAAAAATAAGACATTGCTAAGCCCCTGACGAGCTAATTTTCTATAACAATCACCTTGTTATGATTAGGAATTTTCAATGTTACTCAGCAAACATTTATTAAGTGCCTTCCAGTGCTTTTCAGTTCCTATCCCCAGAGTTAGAAGTGTTTTGCATATAGTAAGCAATTAATGCATACTTAATCATTCATTCATTTATACCATGTATGAAGCACTTGTGGTATAAAATAATGATAAAAATGATGGTAATAATTAACATTTATCTTCAATAAAGCATCTGGGGTTGGGGGAATACAACACGTATACAGGAAAATAAAATACAGGGTATTTTGTAAAAGGAGAGAACATTAGCAAGTAGAGGAGAGCATCAGGAAGGTTTCTCACTCAAGATAGCATCTGAGCTAAGCTTTGATAGAAGATAAGGCCTGTGACAAGCAGAAATGAGGCCAGTTTGTAGGAAAGGCATGGGGACAGCTTTTACAGCTGCACTGAGGCAGGAGATAGAATGTTAAGGGAATAGACAGCAATTATTTGGCTAAAATGTAAAATGCATGAAGGGGGATAATGAAGAATAAAGCAGAAAATGTGTTAACATAAATAATTTTTTGATAATGATAGAACTGATTTTAATTGTTGAGGAAGGATATGGAATCCCTGACTGATGCTACAGAATCTCAACACTAGAGAGAGAGTAGGAAAGGCCAGTGAAGGAATAAAGCTGTGTGGGGAGGTTTGCTGGTGGGGAATGTAACAGAGAGTAAAGGGACCAACTTCCTAGAGCTCTCTCTCAAAAAAAGTAGAATGAATAAATGAAGAGGACTTTCAATTTTACTCTTAAACATAAGCTCAGATAATTAAGGTGGAGAGCTCAAATGCCTCTATCCTTCTTTTGCATATTAGTACTTTTTTTTTTAAATTGAGTCCTCCTCTGGATAAAGTGAAGGTGAACTTTTTTTCCCACAGTTTTTATATGGGTAATATCTATTTCTCTAAGTGAGTGAAATGTTTTTCTTAACAGTAAGATGCAATGAGTTAAATTCAAATTGTGATGAAAAATTTTCCTAGGATATTTTAAAAAAAACTTGTTCAGATTTCTATTTTTTCTTTTTCAACATTTCTTTTCAAAATATAGAGCCTATGATTAGTCACCAGTTAAACAGCTTCAAAAATTAGATTTAACGTAGCATTATATACCTTGGAACATGTCCTTGTAATGTATCAGTCCACTTAAAGTTTTGAATATATCTCAATTTGCTTTCTTGGGTGGAGTTATCCAATGAATTTATGAAACCTGGAAAAAACGAAATTTAAAAATTTTAATTTTAAAGAACTTCAGGTATCTTATAGCAAAGAAATTAAAATATTCAGATGGATACTAGCAAGAAACTACCAAAACTCACACATTTTATTCCACAGCTTCAATAGCACTATGCTCATATTCACCTTTTCCACACAAATTCCTGGATGTTCCCTCACCCTGGCCTTATTTCCTGACCACTTCCACCTCATCAGAAACTTAGGCTCCCACCAGTAGGTCCCCTACCTCTAAGGGTGAGCTTTTGCCCTGTTATATTGGGGCCTAGGTTCCCCTATCTCTTTCTGGCCTCCTCACCATGACCCAAGTGCAGGTACCCTTCCATCCCCAGGCCAGCTTCACAGTATGCATTCATATATTATAATTCCCACTGGAATGCAAGCTTCTTGAGGACAAGTCTGACTTACTTGCTTGAATTTGTACACTCGGTGATTAGCATAGAACCTGACACACAGTAAGTAATTTAATGAATGCTCATTCTATCTTCATCTAACTTTCTCTGGCAACAACTTAAATCTGAACATCCAAAGAGTAAGAAATGGATTTTCAAAATAGTGTTTAAATGACTTTATTTTCCTACCTATCTTACCATTCTTCTGAAATACAACCACAACCTCCATCAAAAGAATAAAAAATTCAACCTTTAAAAGCCCAAGAATTATACATTTATTCAACAAAATGGACATTATAATATTTGCTTTTAACAGAAAAAAACAACACATACTAGTAAAATGTTAAACATCTAACCTTGTAAAAGAGAAAAGTAGGAATCTGTTGCATTCTTCATCATTTCTGGGTTACAGGTCAAATCAGTGAATAACTCTAGCAGTCGTGTCCTTGATGATCTCAAATCACTGGAAGAACAGGAAAGAGAGTAAAGCTAAGTAAACTCTATTATGAAGTCTGAGGAAAAGTGGATAATTTGAAAGCATTTAAAAATCTATCAACTCAAAAAGAGAAAAAGTTTTTTTCCTCATATATGAAATCTTATGAATCTTATCTCCCAAAAAATTGGGGGGTTTTTGGCCAAAAATAGAAATAAATTTCTAATTTAATATCCTCAAATATATAAAAGAATCTTTAACCATTCAAAAAAGATAAAAAACAGTTCTAATTAAACAAAAATAAAATTATTGCTAAGATGTCACATTGACAACGTACTGCTGATTTAATTTTAGATAATATACACGGCTCTGTTGAGTCTTATAGTTTAGGGACATTTTAAAGACTCCTATTTATAACTGACAAATACTCTAATGGATCTGTGATTGCAGATGCCTCCAATGACAACAATTTCAATTCACTTATGCACGTCTATTCCATCTGATTTGTCCTTGTCTACCTGTAAATCTATAGTAGGAAGTTCAACCAATATCCTAAAGGGCTTCCTTTGTTCCTCTTGACAATGCACAAAGACCACTGGAACTTTCCAGCTATAAACTGCTTATTTCTTCCATCTGTTACATAATTGGTCTCATCTTTCTTTCTGGTTATACATCTCTCTGATGACATTTTTATAACGTTTCTCTTATACAATAACTAATTTGTTTTGGCCTCTTCCTGTCCACCAAACATTTCTTCACCATCACTTGGGTGATGCTGAATTTTAGTTCTCTAAAGTCATTAATATTCCATAGCTCACAACCACAAACCACTAGAAAAATAAAAGTGTGAAACTGTTTCAGAAAGCAATTAACCACTGCAGATGATTTTTATAGTAACAATTCTTCGAGGATTAAAATACATTTACGTAGCATAACACTGATAACTATTTTTGACCCTGATATTCCTTTCTCTGACTTCCACAATATTCTACCTCTTCAAGCTCATTATTCCTTCTGAGTTTGTTTTTTGGAATTTCTTTCCTTCTTCCATCCACAATTGTCGGTGTTCTTTAAGACTCAGTCATAAGAACACGGATTCAGAGCAGAAAAGGGCCTCAGAGGTCATCTCAATTCTAGAGGTAATATGGAACCACTAGAGTTTATCAAGTAGGAGAGTGACATGTTCAGATCGATCCTTAAAGAAAATCACCTTGAGGCAACAGAGAGGAAGAATAGGAGTGGAGAAAAACCTGAGACAGGGAGACCAATGAGGAGACTGTTAAAATCTAAGTGAGGGGTGATAAGGGACTGAACTAAGGTAGATGCAGTATAATTACA
Source organism: Notamacropus eugenii (assembly GCF_028372415.1). Classification (NCBI taxonomy): domain Eukaryota; kingdom Metazoa; phylum Chordata; class Mammalia; order Diprotodontia; family Macropodidae; genus Notamacropus; species Notamacropus eugenii. Next base: position 413,935,450 of record NC_092873.1, read on the forward strand.
CAGCTCAACACAGAATCAGAAGATTTTAGAATTGAAATGATCAGATTGATTCTGTGTCTTTTTGGAATTGATCCTATTCACAGTTAAATGATTGGTGGTACAGTGGATAAAGTACAGGACCTGAAGTCAGGAAGATTCATCTTCCTGAGTTCAACTCTGGCCTCAGACACTTAATACCCTGGGCAAGTCACTTCATCCTGTTTGCCTCTGTTTCCTCATCTATAAAATGAACTGGAAAAGGACATGGCAAACCACTTTAGTATTTCTGCCAAGAGAACCTCAATGGGGTTGTGAAGAGCCAGTCATGACTGAAAACAACTGCCAAAGTCATGGTCCTACATACTGCTGCTACTACTACTACTACTACTACTACTACTACTACTACTACCACTACATCAGCCTTCCTAAAACAATGCTTTTACCCAAATACTTTTCTGTTCAAAGGCTCCTTGTTAATCACAAGTCCAACCACATTAGTTTATACCTTTAAGGCTTTTCACAATTTAGCATCAAAGTATTTTTCCAAACTTACCCCCAACTATTCCCTTTCTATCTCCAACAAAGACGGTCTGCTTAACTAACTGACCCAGCAACATAATGACAGCTACCATTTACATAGCACTTACTGTGTTCCAAGCACTTTAAAATTATTATTTCATTTGATCTTCACAACAACGCTGGGAGTAGGTGTCATTGTTCCCATTTTACAGTTAAGGAAACTGTTAGGATCCTCATGCCAAAACCACTCCTCTCTTTTTACTATTAAGAGACACCTTAAGGACCAACAAATACACTGTTTCCTGAGTTTGGTATAACAATCCTTTGTGCCTCATCTTCTGGAGGATCTCAGTCACAGTGAAATCCCAGAGTAGTTTCATAACAGCACCACATGGTCTCTGAGCTTGGACAAGCACCTGTAGTACCCATGTTCCGGTCATGAAGCTCTGATATGAATCACACTTGTCTCATTGTTGCTGGTAGTCTTCCATTGTCAAGGTTACACTTCACTGCGTAGCCATCAGTATAAGTATTGAGATTGAACCACACTAAAGCAGGTCTCCTTGGTATTAGAGGAATCCCCAGCACATGTGTCTAGTTTCCCTCCTCCAACTGAATAAAGAAAGCTTTATGCTTATAATCACTGTTAGCTCTTTGGTTTTATTTTACTTGTTATTATTTGTTAAGAGTTAACTGTGGTTTTGATAACCCGTATGAGCTCTCTGGCTTTTTAGAGTTAAGAGAGATCGTAAAACCTCTGTGATTCTTTGGTCATTTGTTTTGGTTGACAAAACCGAGACAGAAATTAAGTGACTTGCTCAGGGTCACACTACCAGTAAGTATCTGAGGTCACACATGAATTTAGGTCTTCCTGACTCCAAGTCTGACACTTATCACTTGCCTCACACTTTTTCCAAACCTGAAATGCCCAATCTCTGCCTCTCTGCCCTGTTAAAATCTAATTAAATTCCCCATTTTTTCATGAAGCCTTCTCAGATTACTTTAAAGCTCTGTTCTCAACTCATAATACATTGTCTCTGGTAAATTAATCATATGCTGATTTGTGACATCTTTTGCAGTTTTCTTCTGGTAATGTAATTTAACTATTCTGACAAAAATGTAACTTCTCCTATATAAATAGGGGGGGAAAAGCCAAAAGATCTCAAAGGTATAATATTTTAAGATGTGGGAGTTTAACTTTTCACATGTTGTTTCTCCAACCAAACTGCAATCGTTGAAGGTAAGTACATATCATATTACTATATATTGTCCACAACACCTAACATAGTAACATGAACAAAGAACAGTAGTTAAAGAAATGTTGGAGCTGATTCAAACTTACTTGCAGATTTTTGAAGCTGCAGGAGTTGTTACTACACCATAATAATTAAAGGAGACAGGTGCAGTGGCTTTTAGTGGGTTCCGATGAAACCAGTGTGTCATTTTCCCCAGATATTTTCTACAGATCTATGTTAAAAGAAACCTAAACACATAGGAGAAAAAAAAGTATAGATCTGAATGTTTATGACAAAATATTTCATAAAGTAAACTCTACAACCATTTTTAGCTTTAAAAAAATTTAAAAATATGTATTTTGTTTTTCATGTTTATAATATACATTTCTGAAATGTTTTTCTATTAAAAAGACTGTGATGTATTTAAATTGTCTACACAAAATCTGCTGGAAGCCTGTCCTCTATCAACTGTAGTTTGCAAAGTAATACTGAATTTACATGACCCAATATAGCTGTTCTAGGAAGCAAAAGCAAACAGTTAGATGGAGAATGTTCTTCCAAATAACCTATAACATCAGATATTACTGTTTTAATTTAAATTGAGACTCCAATAGGAAAGAGCAGTTTCCATAACTGTTTTTCATATATCTCATCAGTTGCATACAAATCTTTATGTTTTCTCTATGATAAACATTTTCCCCTGCAGTAGCAGTAATAAAGATTATCACCATTTAAAACAGTTAAAAAAAATTATTCCCAAATCTTACATACACTGTATCATTTAACTTCTAAAACAAAATAAAGGAAAAACCTAAACACCTAAATGCACTACTGTTTTTAAAAGACTGACTTCTATATCATCTGAACGATAAAAGTATATGTCTAAAAGATTCCCTGGCAATGAAGAATGTTAAGGGTATCATGACCAACAGCTGTCTTGAAATAAGTCCAGGAAGTAGTGCACAGAAGATATTCTGTCAATAAATCCATGACTGTTAATTGTGAATTCACTTCATTTGGCCTCACCACAAAATGTTTAAATGTTAAAAATTAATAATCTTTATTGGACTTTCTTATCGCTACTAAGAAGGTATAAGTACTGACTGGCATGCCAGTTATGGCCAAAGTTTAAACACAACCACAGAACTCATTTATATACCACTTTAAGTTTACAAAATGCTTTCTTCTTAACACTTGGTCAGGCAAATGGTGTAAATCTTATTGCTCTGATTTTACTGATGAGGAAAATGAGGCTGAGGAAGCAACTGATTCTATAATGCTATAACTTGCAAAATATCATGGGTTAAGTTTAAGATAAGGGATTTGAATCCATAGCTCCTGACTGATTTCATGACCAATACATTTCCTACTAAAGTACTATACAAAATGAATCAGAAATCAAGGATACTAATCTGCATTACTTTTACCTTCTGCATTAATGGCTAAAGATAAAGTTCATAAACCAAACAGTTTCGACCACAACCTTTTTCCCTCTAGTAAGACAAAGCCTTGATGCTCCTTTTATCCTTAGTTGGTTATTTATTCTATATGGTTGTAAACATACTCTTAAATGCAGTACATGTCCTGACACTTTATAACAGGATCACTGATAAAGAGCTCTAAGTGACCTTAAAGGCATCTAGTTCAACCCCCTCATTTTAAATATAAAAAAATTGAGGCACAGAGATTTTCTGTAATTTGCCCCAAGTCGCACAAATAAGTATCATAAGGTAGGAGTAAAGCCTAGGACTTGGAATCAGCCAAGTACTACACTGCCTTTCCAGATTACTCCATGCCAGTATGACAATATCCATCTCTGAAAATGAGTATTTTTTTAAAAAATTTAACTTTCTACTTAACTAAATATCAAAGAGAGGCAGGTAATCTGTGAACAGATGTTCTTTGGGAGGAAACAAAACCTAAGCTGACACACTATGGGTTGGACCTCAGACACTCCTATTCTTAAAAGAATTTCAAAACATTAGAATGGATTTCTGAGTACAATCTTCTTTCCCAGAGATTTTTTTTTAAAGGATGACTATGTACCTGTAGAAGATCCTTCAGGTGTACTCAACTTGAAACAAAACCAAATTCAATGAATTAAAGTCAAGATTTACAAAGAAGCTAAAATTAAGAAGGCATAGCTCCTTTAATTTGCAAGCTTTCCTAGGAAGTTTTAAATTAAGTTGACAAAATTCACAGGCCTCTTTTTACTATTGAATTTACCTAGTAAGTTATGTGACTACTCAGTGATTATAACTGTCCAGTAGTTTTATGATATGACATATCACCTAATGAGAGAAAAAGTACCTTCCCAACATCTTTTCCAGTCAGTCAACAAGATTCAAAGAATATATTAAACCAAAATCTCATATGTAAAAATATGCTTTTTAAAAAGTAAAAACTTTCTCGAACAAATTTTAATTTCCCCAATAAAAAGCAAAAGTTGTTCATAACTTAAAAACACTTGAATCACCCCCTTGGGAACTTCGAGCTCACTAGACACTAACAATCTACTTCTCACAGAGAAATCTCACCAGCAACTTAATTGTGTGATATTTCATGATTATCAATACAAAAATACGCATTACCTTCTGATGACTAAACAGACTATGTATATATTTGGCTGTAATAAAATTAGTGCTTCTTCCAATTTCAGGTGGAGTCTTGGAGGAATATGTCCCAAACGTGTTCTTTTTTTGTACTTAACCTGGGCTTTGACAACTGTCTCAATCGAATTCCCTTCCCCGGTAACCCCACTTCATGCGTTATTCTGAGAAGGGGGGCTTCACAGAGGGTCCAGCACACACAAAAGGCCCCCGCTTACACGCCCCAAGGAGGCTTCCCGCCTCAGCCTCCCCTGAACTTTCCCCCCACCCCCACCTTCGCCTATCACCAGGAAATTCTCGGCACTGTGGGGTCGTCTTTGGAGTCATCGCATCGGTCCCTGTTTCTAGGATCACGCTGAGATCCCAGAAGAGCTTCCCCAACCGACAAGTCTGGAGAGCGGAGAGAGGGCAGAAATATATGGGGGGGATGGAAAGCTCGGTGCACCCCACTAAGTACCAACTCACCTGAGTGCTGGACCACTTCCGGCTTACTCACCTCTTCCTCCTCCCACACCCTCAACAAGCCGGACAAGTTGCGCCTGCGCGATAGGGAGGTATACTCCCCGCCCATACGGCTGGACTGACACCCAGAAAGCAGGGAAGAGCCGTGGAGTCATTCCAATCGAAAGTCGATGGCATCAACTGCGGAAGCAGGGGAACGCTACTGCAAGCCGATATCATCGTTCGCAAACCGCTGGGAGGGCTGTCAAATGCCTTTCAAGCATCAAGCCAGGGGCTCTTGTGAGCCCAGGGTGTAACGTGGCTCTGGGTAAGGTTGGGAGAGAGGCGTGCAGCCAAAGTGAGGGTGTTTCCTGACCGACGGCAGGAGAAAAGGAAAAAGTTTCTCTAAGATACCCCATCCTGACCGCGTGTGTGGATAGGGAGGAGGGCTTCCATGATTGGGACGCGGGGAGGGGGGCGGGACCCCAAACGGAACACTAATAATAGAGACGTTACACTCACCAGGCTTCTCCGAGAACCGTGAAGCTGTTATTCCGGGGAAGCAGAGACAATGTCGGTACCCCTCAGACTAAAAGCAATAGGACTAGGGGAAACCGAAAACCTCGGGATACTGAGCAAAGGTCACGTGGCCCCCGCAGCCATGACAAACACCCCGGCGGAAACCCGCGTCCCTCGGAGATCGTTGCTACGGTGGCCCGCGCAGCCCTCGCCTTCCCTCTGGGGCTTCGGGAGTCGGGTGTGGCCCCTCCCCTAGGTCCCGAGCAAGAAGTCTCCAAGCTTCTCCTCGAAGTTCGGGTGCCTGGATCACAATGGCGGCCGCAGGCTCCTCCCGGCCGCTCCGGGGAGGCGGGGCCGACGCAACCTAACGGGGGCGGGGCCTCTGAGGGGCGGCTCCTCCAGTGCCGCAAAGTTTGGCTGTGGCGGCAAATGGGCTTGGGCGGCTCCTGAGGTGGCGGCGGCGGCGGCTCCCGAGGCCGTTCCGCGTAGCCCCGTGGATGCCACGGCGCGAACCCAGGGCCATGGCTCCCTAGAGCTCTGGGGCAGGGGCGGGGTGGGGACCGGAGCGGCCATGTCGGAGGTGACCCGCAGCCTCCTGCAGCGCTGGGGCGCCAGCTTCAGGAGAGGTGCCGACTTCGACTCGTGGGGGCAGCTGGTGGAGGCGATAGACGAGTACCAGATGTGAGTGCCTGACCCCCGGAGCTGGGCCCGGCGCGGCCCCCCCTCCCCCTGCCCCCTCCCCCCAAGCTCCCGGGCGCGGGCCCCCGGGGCGGGCTGGTGGCGCCTCCGCAGACGCCCGAGCTCGTCCCAGGGGGCCGCCTCGGCCCTTCCTCGGATGGGCCGGGGCCATTCAACAAGTAGGCGCGCCCCGCCCCGCCCTTCTCTGGGGTGGGTGCCCCCCCCGCCCCGGCCCCGGCCCTCACCCTCCGCCTGTCTGCCTGCCCCCTTCCTTCCTTCCTCTACCCCTGCAGGTGGCCGCCCCTGCGAAAGAAAACTTCTCGGCGGCACATCCAGCTGGACCTTCCCCGCCCACGGCCCGGAGCCTGGATGCCAGCTTCCCGCGGGGTTCAATTCTTGATCTGAAGAAAAGATTACCGATTTTTTTTTAAAAAAGGAGGTGGTGGCGAGCTGGCCGGGAGAGCGTCCTGCCGGCCCTCGGGGCGTCCCGGGGTCCCCTCCCCCTTCCCTTAGCCCTTCCCAGAAGAGCGCCTTTTCCCAATACACCTCGCTGCGGTTTCAGTTTCCGAAGCTGTTATTTGCGAGGCTTCGCGTTCCACATCCCCACACCCTTTCTCTGTTCCTTTGGGTGGAGTCAGCTCCGGATTCGAGGAGGATTGAAAGCAAAAATGCGACTTGGACCCAGCATCTGAGCAGCAGCTAGCTCCCTCTGCTTCCTTGTCCTTCCCTCGTTTGCGGACGAGTTAGAACGCAGGCTTCGTGTGAGTCGTAGGAGGTGTTCGGTCCTTCCTCTCTGCGCCCTCAGTACTGCGCCGAGGCCAAGTACTTGAGAAGTGGTTGTTGGTGAAGTAGGGGTACATCTGGGAACCAGCTTCTTGAACATCCCCTACCCGGTTTACTTCTTTCTGGTTTTCCGTAAAGGCTTCAGGGATACTTTAAAAATTGGTAACTTCTGTTTGACCTCCATTTCCAAATATATATATATTTAGCCTAGCCCTGACCCATTGAGCCATCTCTTTAGTAACAGATTATTTTTTTAAAGAAATCCAACAAAACTAACCCACACATTAATATGCAGTATTACACATCTTTGCAAAGGAGAGAGAAATAGATTTTCTCAGATGAGGTGGGGCTGCTTGGTCACTGAAATTACCCAGCTGTCAAATCTCTTTTCGTTCTCATCATTTACATTGTGATGTGTTTTGTTTTCTTGGTCTACTTCCCCTATATGCATTTTTGAAAATGATTCTTTAGGGATATCATGCAGGAGTACATTAATAGATTATTAAAACCTTTTCTAATTCAGTGGATACTTCTATTTCAGCACTTGGGTGACTTTCTCAGAATGACCTGTCCTCCTCAGTGGAAAGACCTTATGGACAAGATTTAACTTCTGTTTAACTTAGGAGAACTGTGGCAGGCATAGTTTACAGCCAGGACGTATTTTACTTACTTGAAACCTTTTATCAAATTGGCAGAATTGTTATTATTGTAATTCGAATTATGCTACAGCTCTAGAATAGCCTTTTAAAAAAAAATTATTTATTTATTTATTTAACTTTTAACATTCATTTTCACAAAATTTTGGGTTACAAATTTTCTCCCCTTTTGTCCCCTCCCCGCACCCCAAAACACCGAGCATTCTAATTGCCCCTATCACCAATCTGCTCTCTCTTCAATCATCCCTCTCTGCCCTTGTCTCCATCTTCTCTTTTGTCCTGTAGGGCCAAATAACTTTCTATACCCCTTTACCTGTATTTCTTATTTCCTAGTGGCAAGAACAGTACTCAGCAGTTGATCCTAACACTTTGAGTTCCAACTTCTTTACCTCCCTCCCTCCCCACCCCTTCCCTTTGGAAGACAAGCAATTCAATATAGGCCAAATCTGTGTAGTTTTGCAAATGACTTCCATAATAGTCGTGTTGCATAAGACTAACTATATTTCCCTCCATCCTATCCTGCCCCCCATTGCTTCTATTCTCTCTTTTGATCCTGTCCCTCCCCATGAGTGTTGACCTCAAATTGCTCCCTCCTCCTCATGCCCTCCCTTCCATCATCCCCCCCACCCTGCTTATCCCCCACTTTCCTGTATTGTAAGATAGGTTTTCATACCAAAATGAGTGTGCATTTTATTCCTTTAGTGGAATGTGATGAGAGTGAACTTCATGTTTTTCTCTTACCTCCCCTCTTTATCCCTCCACTAATAAGTCTTTTGCTTGCCTCTTTTATGAGAGATAATTTGCCCCATTCCATTTCTCCCTTTCTCCTTCCAATATATTTCTCTCTCACTGCTTGATTTAATTTTTTTAAGATATGATCCCATCCTCTTCAATTCACTCTGTGCACTATGTCTCTGTGTGTGTAATCCCACCCACTACCCAGATACTGAATAGTTTCAGGTTACAAATATTATCTTTCCATGTGGGAATGTAAATAGTTCAACTTTTATAAGTCCCTTATGACTTCTCTTTGCTGTTTACCTTTTCATGCTTCTCTTCATTCTTGTGTTTCAAAGTCAAATTTTCTTTTCAGCTCTGGTCTTTTCATCAAGAATGCTTGAAAGTCCTCTATTTCATTGAAAGACCAATTTTTCCCCTGAAGTATTATACTCAGTTTTGCTGCATAGGTGATTCGTGGTTTTAGTCCTAGTTCCTTTGACTTCTGGAATATCCTATTCCAAGCCCTTCAGTCCCTTAATGTAGAAGCTGCTAGATCTTGTGTTATCCTGATTGTATTTCCACAATACTTGAATTGTTTCTTTCTAGCTGCTTGCAATATTTTCTCCTTGACCTGGGAACTCTGGAATTTGGCCACAATGTTCTTAGGAGTTTCTCTTTTTGGATCTCTTTCAGGCGGTGTTCTGTGGATTTCTTGAATACTTATTTTGCCCGCTGGTTCTAGAATCTCAGGGCAGTTTTCCTTGATAATTTCATGAAAGATGATGTCTAGGCTCTTTTTTTGATCATGGCTTTCAGATAGTCCCATCATTTTTAAATTGTCTCTCCTGGATCTATTTTCCAGGTCTGTTGTTTTTCCAATGAGATATTTCACATGATCTTCCATTTTTTCATTCTTTTGGTTTTGTTTTGTGATTTCTTGGTTTCTCATAAAGTCATTAGCCTCCATCTGGTCCATTCTAATTTTGAAAGAACTATTTTCTTCAGTGAGCTTTTGAACCTCCTTTTCCATTTGGCTAATTCTGCTTTTGAAAGCATTCTTCTCCTCATTGGCTTTTTGAACCTCTTTTGCCAATTGAGTTAGCCTATTTTTCAAGGTGTTATTTTCTTCAGCATTTTTTTGGGTCTCCTTTAGCAGGGTGTTTACTTGTTTCTCATGCTTTGCTTGCATGTTTCTCATTTCTCTTCCCAGTTTTTCCTCCACCTCTCTAACTTGATTTTCAAAATCCATTTTGAGCTCTTCCATGGCCTGAGCCCATTGGGTGGGCTGGGATACAGAAGCCTTGACTTCTGTTGATGGTAAGCATTGTTCTTCCTCATCAGAAAGGAAGGGAGGAAATACCTGTTCACCAAGAAAGTAACCTTCCATAGTCTTATTTTTTGTCCCTTTCTGGGCATTTTCCCAGCCAGTGACTTGACTTCTGAATATTCTCTTCACACCCACTTTGCCTCCCGATCCTCCCAGCCAGCGCTCTGAGATTCAAATGCTGCTTCCCAGCCTCAGGGCTTTTGGCAGGGGCAGGGCTGCTATTCAGTGTGAGATTAAGTTCAGGTGCTCAGGTGGGGGCAGGGCTGCCTCAGGGGGTTTATGCAGAGACCTTCAACCATGGATCTGGGCTCTTGCATGCTTGGGGAGCCCAGGTCTGCTCCCGCCTCTGCTGCTGCCTCCCGAGGGGGCCTGAGTTATGGGGGCACCCCACTCCCCTCTAGACCAGCCAAAGAGACCCTCTCACCAACCCTTGTCACCTGTGGGTGGAGGGACCCGCGCGGCTGCTGGAGATTCTGTCCCTGAAGCCTTCTTGGATCTGCTCCCCTCAGCACTGCCCAGCCACAGCAGGGCTGGGCTCCGCTCCGTGTCCGCAGCGCAAAGGACCTTTTGCGAGAGGTTTTCAGGTCACTCTGGAACAGAACTCTCGTCTGCTTTATTGTTCTGTGGCTTCTGCTGCTCCAGAATTTGTTGGGAGTTCTTTTTTACAGAAATTTTATGGGCTGTGGGTTCGGAGCTAGCGTATGTGTGTCTTTCTACTCCGCCATCTTGGCTCCGCCCTAAAATAGTCTTTTGAAGAAAATTGTACATCACCATGGTAAGCTATAGTAGGTCCTTTAGTTAGAGGAATCAGTGTTGTCTGGAAATAAAACAGGATGCTATTGTTTGCAAGCTTTTGCTCCATTACTTTAGTATTGATTCAGTAAAGAAAGTCATCTTTTGTCAGTTAGAAGAATGTTAAATAGTATGTGTGAATGAAATGTTTTCTCCTAAGTATCTACTGGAGTAAATTGGGACTTGATGAATGACACTCCGGCATGGATAGAGAGGTTCTTAGTTTCCTTTGCTGGATCATCATTTACATCCTACCCCCTTAAATGTATCTGTATCTCAAGTCTTTTCTCTCTAGGTTCTCTTCTTATCTCTCTCTACATTCGATATTCATGGACTCACTAGCTCTCCTGTATTCAGTTTTCTCTACATGGATGATTCTCAGATGTATATATCTAGCCCTAGTCTTTTTCTTAAATTCCATTCTCCATCACCAAATGTCTATTGGACATTTCAATATGGATGTCTTGTAAGCATCTCGAACTCAACATGTCTAAAACAGAATTAATCATCTTTCTTCCCAAACTCAACCCTCTTCCAGACTTCTCTGTTTTTGCTGAGAGTATCACCATTTTTCTAGTCTCCCAAGTTATCAGCCTCAGAGTCATCCTTAGCTCCTCACTTTTCCTTATCCTACATATACAGTTGCCAGGTCTTGTCCATTTACTTTTGTGGCATCTCTCACATGTATACACTTCTACTCATGGCTGTCATTCCAGTCTTCATTGATTCTCACCTGTACTATTGGAATAGCCTCCTAATTGTTCCCCTTGCCTTGAGTGCTCACCTCCTACTCCAGTTCATCCTCTACACAGCTGTTATTGAGATTTTCTTAAAGCATAGATTTGACCACACTTAGGAAACTCCACTGGCTTCTTGATTTCCTCTAGGATCATACAAACTCATTACTGACTCCTCTGGCATTCCCCTTCACTGTTGGCTCCAACTAGGCATAATATACATCACTTTTTTTAAAATACCAAACAGCACAGTGCTTGGCACATATTAGTGCATAATAAATGTTTATTGAATTGTTCCTCACAGTATTCCAGCTCCTATCATCTCAGGGCATTTGACCATTATGCCTAGAATGTACTTCTTCCTTACCTACACTACTTAGAATCTCTGGTTTCCTTTGAAGCTCGGCTCAAGTATCACCTCCCCTACATGAGACCTTTCCTGGTCTCCCCAGTTGCTAGTGTTCCCTTCCCCTAAATCACCTTATAATTTGTTTTAATTGGCATAAATATAAATTATAATAATTTGTAATAGGTCAAAAAGCTTTTAAATGCTAGGCATTGTGATAATTGACAGGGATCCCCCCAAAAAAGCCAAAATGGACCTTGCTCTCAAGTAGTTCTTTCCTAATGAGTGAGATCACATACACATAACTAAATACACACACAGAAAAAATGGGAAGTAATCTTAGAAGGGAATGCATTAAGACATGGGGGAACTAGGTGAGGCTTCCTGCAGAACGTGGGATTTGAGCTGATTTTTATGTATACGAGTTGTCTCACCTGATAGAATGTAAGCTCGTTGAGGACAGGGGCTATTCTTTTTTCATCTTTATATTCCCAGCATGGTGCCTGGCACGTAGTAGAAACTTAACAAATGTTTCTTGAGTGAATCATAAAATTTGTAGATCATAAATCTACAAATGTTTGATGGACCTTTGTGTAGAAAAAGGAGTAGTACATCATGAAAGAAGTGTCTGAATTAAAGTATTTTATTCATCTCCAGAGTAATCAGTTTGACACTTTTTGCACTTAATTTGATTTTGTAGGGTATGGTCTTCTAAACAAGCTGAGGATTCAGGCATACTTCTGTTTTCTGCCTTTCATTGGTATTCAGGAGCTAGATGACCACCAGATCTGGAGCAGAAAGACTGGGGTTTAAATCCTGCCACTGATACTTATTCCCTGTGTGACTTGGGCTATCCATTATTACTTCTCTGGGCCTGTCTTACTTTTCTGTAAAATAAGAATTGGATTAGAACAGGGATCTTAAGAGAGAGAGTGTGTGTGTATGTAAATGTGTAATTGACCCCTATTCCAGTCTGGTGAAGCCTATAGCCCCCTTCTCGTAGTATCTTTTTAAATAATTGAAGGAAATACTAAATTTCAGTTAGAGGTTAGTGAAAATAAATGTATAATTTTTCCCATTCAAGTTCAAAAATCCACAAAATCTATACATGGACTTTTTTGGGGTTCATGGACCATTGATTAAGAATCCCTTGAACTAGGTCTCTAAAGCAGAAAAGATTTTAGAACTCAGATTCACTCAATAACAGGTGAAGAATTTTTAATCTTAATAGGAGAGGGAAATTGGTTATACAGACCATGTATCCAGATTAGAGTTTTGAGTATTTTTCATCATGAGCCAGAGAAGTGTAATGTGATGTATTTAAAGGTTTCTAATTCTGTCCTATATAGAAAGGGAAATTCCTTGGCTTTTAATTGGAATTTTCCTTTAAATCAGATAAATCATGGAGATTTCTCTCTTTCAAGTTCAAATAGAAACCTAATGAGACTGAATTAAATTTTTGTGAGCATTCCGATTTCCTACAAAATGAAATCAAGAATTGAGAAAATTATTCAATAGATATTGAGGCAAAAAAGTTACTTCGTTTATATCGTGTAACTTGAATGTATAACCAGAGTCTTATAGTACTGGTTGTTAGTTTAGTTCAATCTTCCTTTTTTAATTCGAATTTTTATTGAAATAATCATTTCTCTGTGTATCCATCTTATCCCATGCCCCATCCCCTGCCATCCTATATACCTAAAAATGAAACAAAAATATTTCAACATGATGAACACAGCAATCAAGTTTGAAGTTTTGCACGCAATAGTCATCTGCATCTACAAAAGAGAAGAAAGTGCATTCTTACATCTCTTCTTCAAGGTCAAGTTTAGTCATAATTTCACAGTATTTGGTGTTGATATTTGTTGTTTGAATTTGCATTGTAGTCTTTGTGTATATTGTTTTCCTATTTCTGCTTACTTCACTGCATCACTTTATGTAAACCTTCCCATTCTCTTCTGTATTCTTCAATATTGTTATTTCTTATGGTACAGTTATATTCCTTCTGTTCATATACCACATTTTAGCTATTCTCCAGTCAATAGATATCTGCTTTTTTTCTAGTTCTTTACTATTACAAAAAGTGCTACTAAAAATGTTGTTATATATGGGACTTTACTTTTTTCATTGATTTCTTTGGAATATTCGCATAGTTGGACGCTCTCTGGGTTAAAAGTTAAGAACTTTTTTTAGTCACTTTAGCCTTGGCCTCTTCTTACTCCATTCTTCTAATCTTATGAAGAGGGGAAAAAAATTCTTTGATATATTACATGCTTTTGAGTTGTATATTTTTCTTGTAATGTTTAGTGAATTCAATTTTACTATATTAAAGGGACCAGAATTTAAGAATATCTCAAAGGACCAGACCATGTCAATTAATACAGTGCATTGTTTTTTTATCCATAAGTCAGTGAACATTAAGCACCTGTTATGTGCTCTGGGGATTCAGAGAAAGGTAAAAGACAGTTAGTCCTTACTCTCAAGGAGCTCACAGTGTAACAGGGGAGAAAATATGTAAGCAACTATGTACAAACAGGATATACATAGGATAAATTGGAAATAATCAACAGAAAGAAAGCATTTGAATTAAGGATTACTAGGAAAAGCTTCCCATAGAAGGTGGAATTTTAGCTGGAACTTGAAGGAGGGCTGGATGCAAAGATGATGAAGGAGAGCGTTCCAAGCATGGGGATCAGGGAAGGTACTTGGAGTTGGGAAAGAGAGTGACTTATTTGAGAAACAGCTAAGAGAGCAGCATTACTGAAGTGTAAAATATGTTATTAAAGAGAAAGTAGGATAAGGTAGGTGTAAGAAGACTGGAAAAGTGGGAAGGAGTCAGGTTATGAAGTGCTTTGGACACCAAAGAAAGGATTTTGATCCTAGAAGTGATATCAAGTTACTCAGTTTTAAGAAAAGTGGTGTCATGGTCAGACCTACACTTTAGGAAGATCACTTTTTAGTGGAGGATGGACCAGGATCCATATGTGAAGTGATGGGGGCTTACTGCAGCATAGTGACTGTCAGAAGAGAGAAGGGGACATATTTGAGCGATGTTACTTATGTAAAATTAACAGGTCTTGGCATCAGTTTGAATAGGGGAGGTGAGAGATAGTGAGAACTTGAGGGTGGCATCTGGGTTATGAACCTGGATGACTAAGAGGATGGTTGTACCCTTGTCATTAATAAAGAAGTTTGGAAATGGAGAGGACTTAGGGGGGAAAATAAAGAGTTCAGGTTTGGACATGTTGAATTTAAGATGTCTTGCTGAACATCCAGTTTGAGATGTCTGAAAGGCAGTTTGGAAATTTGAGACTGGAGGTCAGCAGAGAAGTTAGGACAGGATAGGTAGATTTAAGGCATAGAGATGATCATTGAATCCATGGAAGCCGATAACATTGCCAAATGAGATGAACCAAGTGAAATAAAACAAAGAAAATAAAGTGTGATGAAAATTTTTAAATTATGTTTGTGTCAATTGATGCACCTGACTTTTTTATTATTTGTGATTAGTTGGTGTTAGATCTAAGATCTATGTAGATTGAATATAATCAATACAGATTCTCTGTGTTTGCTATAATGAGCTTTATGCCTGAATTTTGATTTTTTGTGGGTTAGGAAAAGATATATAAACCCCGTCTTGCAACCTTGTCAACAAGTGGATCTGAGATATGATACCTTACTGGATGTAACATTTATATTGTAAATTATTTTTCATAATCCAGATTCTTATTAAAAATGTCATTTCATAATACCCTTTCCATTTTTTGGTTGTCAAAAAATTTTAGACTAGTGACTCAGACTTTGTGATACTCCTTGTTTAAAAGTACCTACATACCTTAGTACTATGTTTGAGTGATGGTGGTAACCTATAATTTTCACAGTCAATTGAAGTCTAATTCATTTTCCAAGGAAGTTTATGAGTGTGTTATATTTTCTGTAGTTGAAGCTGGTAACTATTGGATGCCTTTGTCCAGTATTGTCTAGAATTAAAGTAACACTATCAGTTAACTAGCAGTGATTTTACTGGTGATCTCTTCTTTTATTGGTACTTGAACTAATAAAATGTTGTGATAAGTACTACGTTATCATGGGATCACAATAATGTTTGTTGAGAACAGATCTAGGTTAAGTTGGTAAATTTGTATTTTGTAAGTATGATGTAGTAGGTGGCACAGTGGAGAGATTGCTGGACTTGGAGTCAGGAAGACCCAAATGTGCTGTCCCAGACTCTTACCAGCTATGGGACCTTGGACAAGTCACTGAAGCACCCTTTCAACCCCACTTTACTCTTCTGTAAGATGAGAATAATAGCTCCCAGCTCACCATGTTGTTGTTACGCCCAAACGATATAATACGTGTGAAGGACTTTGCAGTTCTATAAAGTTCTGTGTAAATCATAAACGGTATTAGTTATTGTTGTTATTCCTAATTTTGTAATGCTTTGTCAGCTCTTTGTTTCTCAGGGTTTGATTTGTGTCACATTGTTTCACTTAAAACATCTTCTTAGTACAAAAGAAGAATAGTACTGAAACTTTTTTTCTCTTATAGATTAGCAAGACATCTTCAGAAAGAAGCTCAGGCTCAACACAACAATTCAGAATTCACAGAAGAGCAAAAGGTAGTATTTTAAAACCCTCTAAGTATAGAAGAACCCATATGAAGTAATGGTATTTTAAAAAAAACAGCAAAATTAAGTGGTGTGCTTTTGAGTAAAAATCATGCTCCTCCTATTTTCTCTGTTGGACTGTGAACTGTTAGAATAATTTAGACAAGAAGTGATTACTTGAATGTTCTTTATATCTTAATGCTTCTATATTCACTCATCTAGGGTTGTACTTATTACAAACAATTCAGATATGGTGCAGATTTGGTGGAGGACATCTACACTTTGGAGGCAGAAATAAAAGACTTGATGAATCACTTGCTACTATCTTTTCTTTTCCCTAGAGATTGACTAAAGAAAAAGCAGTGTGACATGTTAGAAGAAGAATACTGGATTGGAATCTAACATCTGGGTTCTAGTTCTGACTCAGACGCTTAACTACCTATTTTACCTTAGGAAAGTTACTTCATTTCTGAATCTCATTTTCCTCATTTGTAAAGTAAGGAGAGTTGTACTGTGTGATTTCTAATTCTAGAATTATCTGAACCTGATCACTCTGGGTAATTGCTTTTCATTTTAATACTTATTTAACTACCAGCTTTCCTCTCTCATCTCACATGGTACATGCTCAAATATCAAGTTGGGTTGGGGAGGATTATTAGTCTTCTGCTCATTCTCCTTAAGCCAAGTGGTAGTAGAGGTATACCAGTTTCACTGCCCTGGAAATTCCATATGTCTTCTTAATATATCAAGGAGGGGAAATATTCCAAAGATTTTTAGATTCATGGTTAGGCCTGGTAGCAACCTCAAGGATTATTATTCCAATACTCTTCTTAATGCATTTATCCCATCTTAACACTTCCCCAGCAAGTGTTTGTCTGTTCTCTTTTTGAACACATTCAGTAATACGAAATACTGTAGAACGTGATCCATTCCATATTTAAACATCTCTGAGTATTCTTCCTCCCTGTAATTCCCGCTCTAGGGAAAGATAAGGAAGTACCTTATATTTTATACCTGCTATTTAAAGATATCTTACTTTATATTAACCTTGGATTATGTAAATTAAAAATTCTATTCATAGAATTTTTACACTCTCCCTTGCTTATCAATGTAATAGCAATGATTCAGTGAACAGTAGTGTATCTAATAACATTGATTTAATAAGCTTCAGAAAAAGTACTCTGTATACTTCATTAAAATTCTTATGTGAGCATTTAGTTGTTCACATTTGAATTTATGTTTCTAAATGGTGTAAAAAGTTTATTTCATTAAAAATTATTTTATTCTCTCTGTGCTTATTTGACTTCTCTTATATGTGAGACTTTGGGAAGTCATAATTTAGTCCACTAAGATTGAAGACTTCTGAATAAAAAATTAGTTGCATTATACAACATGACATAAACAAATTTGCCATTTAAAGTGATTTATCATATAATTGATTTGCTCAAATGAAAAAAATTACATTGTCCCAGTTTTTAACAAAACAAATTTTATCAGTATAGTCGAGTGAAAAATGATAACTGAATTTGGGGTCAAAGTAAAAGTACCCGGTACCCGGACATAAATCCTGCTTATTATTTACTTATGTGGGGCCAGTTTCCTCATCTGTAAAATGGGAAAAGAGGTTGACTCTACATGACTTCTACTGGTTCTGTATAGAATTCTCACTCTAAATCTACGCATATAGGATCTGTTAGCATCATTTTTGTCTGTAGCATCAGAACAATTGTATATATGGAAATTTAAAGAAAAATGACCTTATTTTCTTACATAAGATCAAAAATTGCTAGTCTTTTATTTGTCCTTTTAATAAGACAAAGCTAACTGCAAAAATTCTGGCTTTCAGTTTTACAGCGGGTAATTACTAGAAATTTAAAGTTCAATTTGTGCTCATTTGCATAGTTTAAACAATATTATACCTTTGCTTTTAGAAAACTTTCAGAAGGTAAAGTTGACTGACTGTTCTGTGCATTAAGTAAACTGTTGTTCTATTTTTAAATAACTCTTCCAAAGATGCACACGAAGTCTTTAATGTATGTAAATATTAAAATATAGTGAGATTTCATAAACCCATAATTTGGAAATTGTTTGCTAATTGTTCATAACTTTTCTTTGAAGTTATTCTTCCTAATTTTTTTGTAAGTGGTTTGTTACAAAGTTATTGATAACTTTTTTCAAACTTTTATTGATGCCTTTTAAGAAAATCACTCTCATACCAGTTTTATTGATGGTTTTTTAAAATATCCCTCTCATATAGCCTCCTTTATATATTATAAGGAAACATAGTTAAGTAAAACAAGCCAATAAATCACCAATATCTGACAGTGTGTACCTTAGTCCACATCCATCATCTGCCATCTCCCAAGATACAGGTACTGTATATTTCACATTTAATACTCTGCAGTTGATTGGTCTCTGTATTGATCAAAGTTCTGATGTCTTTCAGTGTTGTTTTTCTTTATGATGTAGTGGTGATATTGTGTAATATGTGGATCACATTCTCACAATATGTGATATGCATAAATTATACTTTTAGTTCTGCTTATCTTGCTGTATGTTAGTTTATACAAGTCTTACCAAGTTTCTTAAAATATTTCCAATTTCTTTATAATTGTACCATAATATTACATTACATTCACAAATTATATTGTGTTCATCCATTCCTAATTTGCTAGGCACTCCCTTTTTTCCTAGCTTTTTGCTATCACAAAAAGTTCTGCTACAAATATAAATGTATATTTTTTATGTATGACACCGTTTTCTCTGTCTTTGATCTCCTTGAGGCATAAACACAGAAGTAGTATTGTTTGATCATAGTTTAGTGACTTTATAATATAACTCCAATTGTTTGTCACAATGGTTGGAACAACTAATATCTAACATTTACTATTATTCTACATTAGTGTACTAATCTTCCAGGCTCTTGCACAATTTGTCAGTTTTGCCTATTGTCATTTTTGCTAATGTGATAAATGTGAAGTGAAACTTAAGAGTTTTTAGATTTACATTTCTCTTACTAGTGGTTTGGAGCATTCTTCATGTGGCTATTAATAGTTTGTATTTCTTATTTTGAAAACTGTCTGTTCATATCCATTGACTATTTGTTAGTGGAGAATGGTTCTTTTTTCTTATATAGTTGATTCAGTTCCCTGTATACCTTACGTTTCAGGCTTTTATCAGAGATATATCCTGCAAAGTTGGTTCTTTTTTTGTTTTTTTGTAGCTACTCTCTCTTTAACCATTGCACTTTGACCTTCTTCCACCTCCTACCAGAACTTAAGGTACTGACCAGGGGAAACTGGGTTTTGATTAAGTGAACTTTTACCTTCTTTGCTTGGAACCAGGCTACCATATTACTTCCTGGCCACTGCTAAACCATGTCCTTTCATGCTTTTCAACTCAATTCAAGTGTTATTGTTTTCTGTATTGGAATATAGTTCCTTTAGCATAGGGACCCTCTGGCTTGTTTTTTTGTATACCTAGAGCCTAGAATGCAGTCAAGTACTTAGTTTTTTTTTCTTTCCTTCATTTTATTATTACTTCTGTCCCTTGTCATTTAGGAATTATTTCCCTTTACACATTTGTGAGCAATACCTCCTTCCATTTGCAATTTTAAAAAAATGATTTAACCTTTTATATTTAGATCATATCCATTTGGAGCTGTGTTGTATTTTGTAAGATGTTATTTGAAGACTAATTTTTGCCAAACTGCTTTTCCATAGTTCTTAAAATAGGAAGTCCTTGCCCTAGTAGGCTGCGTTCCCTTGTTTATGGAACAATAGGCTACTACTTTGTTTCATTGCTTTTGGGTCTTTCTCATTGTATGTTCTAAGAATTAAATTCTCTATTTTCTTAGCCACTACCAAATATTTTAATCAGTACTGGTTTATTAATATAATTAGTTTGAGATATAGTAATATTAGATTCCTTTCAAGCCTACATTTTTTTCATTATTCCTTTGTGATTTCTTTCTCCTTTTTTTGTTCCTCCACGTAACTTTCATTTTTACTATTTCTAAATCTAAAAAGAAACCCCTTCTTGTTTTTAATGATATAGCATTAAATCTGTTCCTTTATTTGAATAGTATCATTTTATTATATTGACATAGCCCAACTGTGAACAATAGATCTTCTGTTAATTTTTTTATTTCTACAAGGGTGTTTTGAAGTTGTTGTAATTCATGTAAGTCTTGAGTGTTTTGGGAGGTTATTAATAACTAATTTGCATTCTGCGCAGGTAAGATAATTTCTTATAAATAACTTTCAGTAGTAGACATTTGAAGAAGTGGGAGCACAGGGCAAAATATTTTAAAATCAATTTTGGAAGTTGTAGTAAACAACTGCCTTGGCCTTTTCAAATCTGAAATACTTCAGTACTTTGAATCTTTTAAGATCAAGTCCTACAACATTATACTGTATGATTTTTACATAATTTTTTTACATTCCCACTAATTTTATTACAGTGCTACTTTGTTATATAGTGTCTTATAAGGTGTCACTATGACCAGTAAATATAGCTAGGCATGAATGTCAGTAGTGGATAGCCTTGTAACTTATATCTGCAGGCCAGACTTTTGCCAAGTTGTGAAATTACCTTCACCAAGTACTTGTGGGTACGTAACAGAGGAGATGAAATCCCTAATTGCTTAAAATATAGTGGTTTCTGTTTTTTTCTCATTACCTTCCACTTAGTAGTTGAATGGCCATGTTTCAACTTGACTAATTTCATTTTATGTAATCTTTATGAGCTAAAAAGATTAATCCTTTTGTCTTTTTTTTTTTTTTTTATCAAGTTTTACCTGAAGCAAACAGAAACCTAGAATTCAAGAGTTCACCAAGAGAATATAGGGAAGGACCAACCTTTTTTCATGATACGTTTTTTAAAAATTTTAGTAGTACTGAGTTCTTGATTTTATTTTATAGGTTTCTCTAAAAGTACTGTCATGCATTCATCTGAGCAATAATTTCATTTACTATCAGGTTTTCCAAATGATTATTTTTTATTTTTACTTTACTCTGTGGTAACTTAGGTATTCTTTTTGACATACTTATTTATGTGATTTACATTATCAGTATTCTTGAAGATGTAACTGTATGTGAGATTTCCTGAAGTGTGAGCTCTTGTAGAACAATGAATACAGAAGTTAGAATTTGTAGTTCATTGCACACTTGTTTTTAAGGTTTAGGAGAGAACAATTTCTGTGTCTATCAAATTTGTTAGACAATACTTTAACGTATTCCAATGGCAAGCTATACATGTCAGAAATAGAAGTCATTCAATGTTGCACAGGATTTGTAAATTATAAAACGAAGTAGTAAATTAGCAGAACTTCTGAAAAGTGAATACCTTTAGTGGTTTTGTTTTGGTTCTTTTTTTTAAGACTAGGGTCTCCCTTTATCACTCCGACTGAAAATGCAACAGCCACTCATGGTCCCAGTCCCAATACTGATTGGCATGGAAACTTTGACTTGCTCTGTTCTTCTGACCTGGGCCCAGTTTGCACCTCCTGAGGCAGCCTGGTGGTCCTCCACTTCCAGGGCTCACTATATTATTGCTAGACTCAGTGCAGTACTCAATGGATTTTAGCTCAATTGCAGCTCAGAATTTCCAGGTTTAAACAATCCCACCTCAAGCCTTTTCTAGTAGCAGGAATTATAGGCAGTTGTCACCATGCCTGGGTAGTTACTACTTTCTGTCAGCATACATTTCCTCAAACTTGGTCTGACATTGAATATTCATTTTTTGGTACATTTATTCATTGTACATTTATTGCTTCCCTAACACTTTTCAAGAGAGTCACCTTGGGAGAGCTAACTATGTTATCTCTTGTCAGAATGGCCAGCGTTCCTTAGGTAGAAAGTAGGAATTGACCTCTTGTTAGGCTATTACCAGGGTAGATTAAGGATTGTAGTCTGGAAAGGAATTTAATAGCCAGATAACCTAATGACAAACCCACAGAAAATTATAGTTTTTGTCACTTACTCATGCATTTGTGTATTTTGAGATCCCAAAATGGTCTACAACAGTATTAGCTGTATGTAGGGTAATTGGGTAGAAAAATCAAAATGTCTGGGATTTTCACATACTACATGCCTTCCTTCTTGCTGAATTCTTAAGATCAAAATAGGTATATAAACTAATAGCTGAGGAGTATGTGTGTTAAATGGACACAAGTTGGAAAATTAATATAATAAATATATATAATATAATAAAGTTTGTCTTTATCTTGATGACATTTTGATCTTTTAATTTCTTTAAGTTTCTTCTGTGTTTTTGTTTTTGTTATCCTTAATGAGCTCCCATGGGCTCATTTATTATCTCTATTCAGATGATTGCCAGATCTATTGCCCTAAGCTCTCTATGTGCCAGACACTGTGCTAAGCACTAGGGATACAAAGAAAAGCAAAAGACAGTCCTCATTCTCAAAGAGCTCGAAGTCTGATGAGGAAGACAACATGCACCCAATTATGTAGACACAAACTCTAGGTAGGGTAAATTGGAATTCATCTTAAGAGGGAAGGCACTAGCATTAAGGGGGAGATACATCTGACTGCAGGACCTAAATGAAGTCAGCGAAGTCTGGAAACAGATGTGGAGGAAAAGTATTCCAGAAATCCATTGAAAATGAAGAAGTTCAGAGACAGTGCCATGTTCGAAAAACAACAAATAGGCCAATGTCACTGGATTGCAGAGTACCTGGAAGTAAGGTATAAGAAGACTGGGAAGGTAAAGGGTGAGCCTGTAAATGACTTTAAAAGACAAGATTTTCTATTTGATTCTGGAGGTAAGAAACTACTGGAGTTTATTGAATAAGGGAGTGACCTGCTCAGACCTACACTTTAGAAGGATACCTGACCACTGAGTAGAAGATGAATTGGAGTGAGGAGAGACTTCACAGAAGCCGGTTAAAAGATTAGTGGAGTAATTGTGAGGTGATGGGTTCTTGCACACTAGGGAGATTGGTATCAAAGAAGAGAAAGTGGCTTGTCTAAGTAGATGTTCCAAAGGTAGAATCAACAGGACATGAGTGAAAGTGAGGAACAGAGAGTAAGAAATTGAGGAGTTGAGGATGACACTGAGGTTGTGAACCTGGGTGACTGGAAGGATGGTGGTGTTCTCAATAGTAAGAGGGAAATTTTGAAGGAGGCTGGGAAGATTTGGAGGGGAAGTAAATGAGTTGAGTTTGAGATATGTTGAAGTTAAGATGTCTAGGAGACATCCAATTTGAGCTGTCCAAGTCTAGGGGAGAGGGTGGGGCTGGATAAGTATATTTGAGAAATGTCTGTATGAGATAAAAATTGAATCCATGGGATCTGAAGGTCACACTAATTAAAATAGTATAGGAGAAAAGAAAGGGGGCAAGGGACAGTGTTATGGGGTCTATACACTTAGCAGGCATGTCGTTGATAAAGGTAAGCAAAGGAGACAGAAGAAGTCAGAGAAGTAGGAGAACCAGGAAACAGTAATATTACAAAAACCTCGAGAGAAGAGAAATTCAAGGAAAAGAGGGTGATCAACAGCATTGGAGACTGTAAAAGATCAAGAAGAATGGAGATTGAGAAAAAGTTATTAGATCTGGCTATTAAAATGTGATTGGTAGCTTTGGAGAGAGCAATTTCAATTGAATGGTGAGACTGGAAGCCAGACTTCAGGGAGTTCATAAGAGAGTGAGAAGAGAAGGGAAGTGGAGGCCCCAGATAGTCGATAGCTTTCTCAAGTTTAGCCACAAAAGGGATGAAAGATACAGGAAGTGTTGGATCAAGTAAGGATCTTTTTGAGAATGGGAGGAAAATGGATGTATTTGTAGGCATTAAGGAAGTAGCCAGTAGATAGGGAGAGATTAAGTATTAGTGGAGAGGTAGGGATGATAGCTAGGAGCCAGCTCCATAGTGCTGTGAATAATAGGTTGCTGAGCCTAGAGTCAGGAAGACCTGAGTTCAGATCTGGCTTCTGACACTTACTAGCTGTGTGAGTTTGGCTAAGTCACTTCACTTCCTTTTTCCTTAATCTACTGGAGAAGGAAATGACAAACCAAGAAAACTCCATGGATAGTGTTGGCATACTATAGTCCACGGGGTCATGAAGAGTTGGACATGACTGAATAGTACAGGGATGAGAGAGAAGGCAGCTTGCTGGGGTAGATGAGATAAAATGGGATCGCTTGTGCACACAGGGGTTTGCCTTGGCAAGAGGGGCCACCTCTTCACATGAGAAGGACAAAGATAGTGTTAGAAATGTCTGAGGACTGTCATATGACAGGGAGAGGAAAAAGGAGCACTCTGCAAGTGGCTTAATTTTTTTCCAGTGAAGTATGAGGCTGGGCTTCCAGCTGGGGGTAGGGTGGGGTGGGGTGGGGTGTGAGGAGCCATGAGAGATTTGAGGGAGATTTGGGAAAAGCAGAGGTGAGTGTAAAAATGAATTGATTAAGGATTTTCTTGCCACAGTGAGGACCCAGCTGAGATTATGTAACATAAATTTGTGGTGAATGTAGTCAGCCCAGTCTTGTGCTTTTCTCCAGTTTTGTTCAGCAGCACATGAGAAGGGGTGAAGGCAGTGAATAGTGGGAGTAATCCGAAGTTGACGCTTGGAAGAGTGAGATCAGTGATAGGATAAGGGAGCAAGACACTCAAGAAGAATTGAACTTATTCACCAGAGGGCCTCGATGTGGGATGAGGAAGGGTAACTGATCTAGGGAAGAAATGATGGGTGGAGGAATAGGAACTCATAGAACAAACAGATCGGGGTTGGGGATTGTAGGGAAGAGGGAGAGAGGTAGAATGGTAACAGATTATGATCGAATACAAGAATCTCATAGTTTGTGAACTATGAAGTGTGGCACACTTGTGGTGATGGCAAGATTAAGGGTATCACCAATGAACTGCCCTTTGGATGTCTCAATATGTCCGAAGCAGAAATCCCTGTCTTTTCCCTCAAACCTACCCTTCTCCCAACCTTCCCTTTTACTACTGATCTCTCCACAACCTGGTCTATTCCTGCCTTTTCATTCTTCTTACACTTTAATTTTTTCTTTATGTTCTATTATCCGGCAATTATAGCCTTCTTGCTGTTGTTTGCACACATATACTGTTTCCTAACTAATGACTTTACACACACACACACACTCACACACACACACACACACACACACACACACTCTACATGTTTTGCTCCAGTATCCTTTGCCCTTCCCCTTCTCCCAGAGCCATCCCATATAACAAAGATTATTTAAAGATTTGAAAAAAGGAAAAAAGAAACAAAAGGTGACATATGCTTTTTTCTTACCTTCTACTCTCCAAATAAGCTTATGTAACTTTTGACAAGTCACTTTTTGTCCAGGCCTTAATTTTGTTTTCTGTATGATTGAAGGGACTACTCTAGATAATTTCCAAGGTCCCCTTTTGAGTCCCATATTCTATAAATAATTTGGTATTGTTGATTTTTTTCTTTCAGTTAGGTGACCTGCTCATCATCTTAGAACTCAATAGTTTTATCATTCTAACACATTTTGAGTTTCGTAGCCAAAAAATAGCTGCCAAAAATTTTAGCTTGATTGGATTCCCTGGTTTATCTAGGAGTTTTTCTCATGTAAGTTTCATGGGACTTTCTGTCCCATGATGCTTAGACAGTTTTTCCTTATTTTGTGTCAGATTTGGTGGTAATGAGCATTCCAGCAATATCTGTCTGGTTATTCTATAATCCATCTAACCAGACTTTTTTTAGGTGGCTTAGCTGTATTTTTGTACAGCAAACTGAAGATTGAATCAGACTTACCTTGGCAGCTTTGGTTTTAAAAACTTTATTTACTCCAGAAAACAACTACAGTATATTTTAGTGACACTAACTGAAATTTTTAGTAGGTGCCTCCACTTTCTCTCCTTTCACTTTTAGCCCCTTCCAATCTGGTTTATGACCTCATCATTCTGCTGAGACTCTTTTCTCCAAAATACTTAATTGCCAAATCCAGTGGGCTTTCTCAGTCCTCATTCTTCTTGACCTTTCTGCAGCTTTTGACAAAATTGATCACCTACTTCTCCTTGATACTCTTTTCTCTATGTTTTTGGGATGCTACTTTCTCATGGTTGTCCTCCTCCCTATTAGTCCTTTACGTTGGATTCTTATCAGAGTCACATCCTCTAAACATATGTGTTCCACAGATCTCTGTCCTGGACTCTTTTCTCTTCTCCCTCTATAATTCTTCACTTGGTGGTCTCATCAGGTCCCATGAATTTAATTACTGTCTCTGTGTTGATGATTCTCAAATTTACCTATCTAGCCTTAACTTCTCTGCTGACCTGTAGTCCCACATTTCTGCTTTCTTTTCTAACATCTTGAATTGAATGTTTAGTAGCTATTTTAAACTCAACATGACCAAAACTGAACTCAGTATCTTTCTCTTTAAACCCACTTCCCCCAGGAAGAGCAACACCAGCCTCCCAGTGCATCACTCAAGCTTGCAAACATAGGTGTTATCCTTGACTCTTCACTATCTCTAAACCTCTGTCCTCACCCAATATCCAGTCTATTGCCAAGGCATTTGCAACATCTCAAACATACCTCATTTTCTTCCTTGACACTGCTACCATTCTAATGTAGGCCTTCATCCCTTCAAACTTGGGCTATTGCGGTGGCCTGTTGCTAGTTCTGCCTGCCTTGAGTGTCTTCTCTCTTCAAACCAATCTCCATTCAACCACCAAGTGATTTTTCTAAAGCACAGGTCCTCCCATTTCATTACTTAATGAGCTCTAATGGTTTCCTATCACCTCCAGGACCAAATACAAAATGGTCTGGCATTCAAAGCCCTTCATAACCTAGCATCTACTTTACCATTTCAGTCTTCTTATACCTTATTTCCCTTCTTAAAACATTCTTCAGATTTGCTTCCTGGTTGTTGAATAAACAAAGCACTCCATCTCCCAGCCCTAACCATTTTCTCTGGCCTGGAATGCTTTTATTTTCTCTCTGCCTCCTTGCTTCCTTTAAGTCTCAACTAAAATCCATCTTCTACAGGAAGCCTTTCCCAATGCCTCTTAATCTAGTGCTTTTCCTCTTAATTATTTCTTATCTATCTTGTATGTTGCTTGTTTTTTTCTCCTTTAGGTTATGAGCTCCTTGAGGGCAAGGGCCTGTCTTTTTACCTCATTTTGTATCCCCAGCACTTACATGTTTTCTAACTGACTGTTTTCTTATAATAGGTTTTCTTTGGGTGGGTGAATGGCTATATGGTTCAAATTTTATTTTTACCTTATTGTGGAATATTTAAAAAATTATTTAGTATTTTATTTTCCCCCAATTACACATGAAAATAACTTTTAACATTCGTTTTTAAAATTTTAGAGTACCAAATTCTCTCCCTTCCAGCTTATCTCCCCTCTCACCCTCCACCTCCTATCAAGAAGGCAAGCAATTTGATATAGGTTATACATGTGTAGTCAGGCAAAACATTTCCATGTTAATGTTGTGAAAGAAAGCACAAAAAAAACCTCAAGAAAAATAAAGTTTAAAAAAGTGTGCTTCAGTCTGTTTTCAGACATCATCACTTCTTTCTCTGGGAATGAATAGCTTTTTTGATAATAAATCCTTCACAGTTGTCTTGGATCATGATATTGCTCAGAATACCTAAGTCATTCACAGCTGATCATCTTAAGATATTACTATAGTACAGTTCACTTTGTATTAGCTCATGTAAGCCTTTCCAGGTGATTCTGCGAGCCATCTTGTTCATCATTTTTTTATGGCACAGTAGTATTCCATCATAATCACATACCACAATTTGTTCAGCCATTCCCCAGTTGACGGACATCCCCTCAATTTCCAATTCTTTGCCCCCAAAAAAGAGATACTGTGAATATTTTTGCACATGTATGTCCTTTTCCTTTTTGTTTATTATTTCTTTTGGATTACAGATTTTATCTCCTTTGAGATACAGATCTAGTGGTTATATTGCTAGGTCAGAGGGTATGCATGGTTTTATAGCCCTTTGGGCATAGTTCCAAATTACTCTGCAAAATGGTTGAATCAGTTTACATCTCCAACAACAGTGCATTAATGTCTCATCTTTCCCACATCCCCTCCAACAGTTGTCATTTTCTTTTTCTGTCCTATTAACCAGTCTAATAGGTATGAGAATTTGCATTTCTCCAGTCAGTAGTGAGAGCATTTTTGTTCTGGGACTATAGATAGCTTTGATTACTTCATCTGAAAACTGTTCATAATCTTTGGCCATTTATCAATTTGGGGAATGGCTCTTAGTTTTTATAAATTTGACTCATTTTTCTATATATTTAAGAAAAAAGACCTTTGTCAGAGAAACTTGCTTCAAAATTTTTTTCACAGTTATTTCCACCCTCCACTTACTCTGTTCTCTCTTTCCTTCTATCTTGTCCCTCCTCAAAAGTGATTTGCTCTGACTGGTCCCTCCTCCAGGCTACCCTTCCATCACTCCCCCGCCTCCATTCTTTCTCTTATCCTCTTCTCCAACTCTCCTGAGAGCAGGAAAGATTTCTGTATCCATTTGAGTGTGTATGTCCCTCTTTGAGCCAGTTGTGATGAGAGTAAGGTTTACTCATTCCTTCTCATCTCCCTTCTCTTCCTTTCCATTGAAAAAGCTTTTTCTTGTCTTTTATGTAAGGTAATTTACTCCAGTCTACCTTTCCCTTTCCCCCAGTACATTCCTCTCTCACCTCTTAATTTTTTTTAGATATCATGCCTTCATATTCAACTCAATACCTGTGTATCCTCACTATATATATTCCTTTTAACTGCCCTAATAATGAGAAAGTTCTTACTAGTTACAGGAGTCGTCTTTCCATATAGGAATGTAAACAGTTATCCTTAATAAGTCCCTTGTGATTTCCCTTTCCTGTTTACCTTTTCATGCTTCTCTTAAGCCTTGTATTTGAACATCAGATTTTCTATTCAGTTTTGGTGATTTTGTTAAGAATGCTTGAAAATCCTCTATTTCATTGAATGTCCATTTTTCCCCTTGAAGGACTATACTCAGTTTTGCTGGGTAGGTGATTCTTGTTTTAATCCTAATTCCTCTACCCTCCAGAATATCATATTCCAAACCCCACTGATCCTTTAATGTAGAATCTGCTAAATCTTGTGTTATCCTGTTATGGCTCCACAATACTTGAATTGTTTCTTTTTGGCTGCTTTCAATATTTTCTCCTTGACCTGGAAACTCTAGAATTTGGCTATAATGTTCCTGGGCATTTTCCTTTTGAGATCTCTTTTCAGGAGGTGATCAGTAGGGTCTTTCAATTTCTATTTTATCCTCTGGTTCTAAAGTATCAGGGCAGTTTTCCTGGATAATTTCTTGAAAGATGATGTCTAGATTATTTTTTTTTTCCAAATTTAAGATTTCTTTTGCTGTCTGATTAGATCTTGGCCTGGATAAATTTTTTTAATTTAATTAATTTTTTTTTTCAGTTTTCAACAATCACTTCCAAAAGTCTTAAATTTTCTCCCCTTCTCTCCCCGAGATGACATGCAATCTTATATTTTACACATACATTCTTATTAAACACATTTTCACATTAGTCATGTTGCATAGAAGAGTTAAAACAAATGGGAGAAACCATGAGAAAAAAACAAAACATTACACAGGAGAAAAGAGTCTGCTTCATTCTGCATTCTGATTGCATAATTCTCTCTCTGAATGTGGATGGCATTTTGCCTCAAGAGTCCTTTGGGGATGCTGTAGATTCTTGCATTGCTGCGAAGGGCTTAGTCTGTCAGAGACAGTCCTTGCACACTGTGGCTGTTACTGTGTGTAATGTTCTCCTGGTTCTGCTCATTTCACTCATAAGTCTTTCCAAGTTTTTCTGAAGTCTTCCTGTTTATCATTTTTTATAGTGTAATAGTAC
The DNA here is from genome assembly GCF_028372415.1 of Notamacropus eugenii. Classification (NCBI taxonomy): domain Eukaryota; kingdom Metazoa; phylum Chordata; class Mammalia; order Diprotodontia; family Macropodidae; genus Notamacropus; species Notamacropus eugenii. The sequence continues at coordinate 413,965,265 of NC_092873.1, forward strand.
TTCATTACGTTCATATACCACAACTTGTTCAGCCATTCTCCAATTGATGGGCATTCCTGTGATTTCCAGTTCTTGGCCACCACAAAATATTTTTGTACATGTGGGACCTTTTCCCATTGTATCATCTCTTTGGGATACAGCCCTAGAAGCAATATTGCTGGATCAAAGTGTATGCACATTTTTGTAGCCCTTTCAGCATAGTTAGGTTCTTTTTTTGATCATGACTTTCAAGTAGTCCATTAATTTTAAAATTATCTCTCCTCGATCTGTTTTTCAAGTCAGTTGCTTTTCCAATCAGGTATTTCAGATTTTCTTCTATTTTTTCATCCTTTTGATTTTTTAATTGTGTCTCTTGATTTCTCATAAAGTTACTGGTTTCCATTTGCTCTCCTCTGATTTTTAAGATATTATTTTCTGCAGTGAGCTTTTGTACCTCCTTTTCCATTTGGCCAATTCTCCTTTTTAAAACATTCTTCTTTTTATTGGCTTGTTGTACCTCTTTTACCATTTGGCTTAGTCTATTTTTTAAGGTGTTATTTGCTTCAGGTTTGTATGTGTGTTGTGTGTGTGTGGGTGTGTATATGTGTGTCTCCTTTACCAAGGCGTTGATTCATTTTTCTTGATTTTCTCCCATCACTCATTTCTCTTCCCAATTTTTACTCTACTTGTCTTATTGATTTTCAAAGTCCTTTTTGAGCTCTTCCATGTCCTGAGACCAATTCATATTTTTCTTTGAGGCTTTGGATGTTGGAACTTTGACTTTATCTTCTTTTAAGTGTGTGTTTTGATCTTGTCACCGTAGTAACTTTTTATGGTCAGAATTTTTTTTCCTTTTGTTTGCTTATTTTTCTGGTCTATTGACTTTTAATTCTTGGTTAAAATAGGACTCTCTTTATAGTGTGGAGGGCGCACTGGCCCAAGCTTCAGGGGTTTTATGTAACTATTTTCAGAGGTACTTCTAGTGACCTGTAAGTTTTCAGTGTTTCCAAGGTGGTATGATCTAAGGAGAGGTGTGCTTACTACTCTTCTGGCCTGTGCTCTTGTCTGTGAGTGATCACAGGCACTTTTCTGCCCTGGAATTGTATCACAGGTCCCAGCTCCATTGCAGCCACAAGCTCTAGTGTGCTAGTGCTCCTCCTTGCCCTAGAACTGCCTCCCAGGATTACATTCCAGATCTGAGTGTAGGCAAAGCAACAGAGTCCTGCCTCACTGCTGGCAAAGAGACCCCTGTAATCTCCTTCTCATCAGTTGTCTGACCCCCTTACTGTCTGTGGGTAGAGAGCTTCAAAAGTAGCTACTACTTGATTTGGTGGCTCCCAGTGTCTGCTCGTGGTTTGCTGTGGTTTCCCTGCTGCACTGGCATGGCCTGCACTGGACTGTGTACTTACCTGGGTACAACAGTCCTTTCTTGCTGACCTTCTAAGTTGTTTTTGGCTAGAAAATTATTTCACCCTCTCCTTTTGTGGGTTCTGCTACTCCAGGAATTGTTTTATGGTATCACTTAAAGGTGTTTAGAGAGGTTTGGAGGACAACTCAAGCGAGTTGCTGCCTTTTCTTCATCATCTTGGCTCCACAGCACTTCCTCCCCAATACTTTTTTAAGTGATCTGTATCCTTAGTCATGGTAAAAATAAAATTTTCAGTCTCTAAAATGAGAACTTTTTTTAGTCACACAATTTAAGAATGATCCAGAAGATTTGAGTGACCTGCTAATGACTTAAATCTTTTTGAAGTTGGGTTTTGTTCACTTCCTTTTTGGTATTAATTTGCTTTAGTTAAGTCATTGCTCATTCTGTGGCACAATTAAGTGCATTTATACCTCTTTTCTCGATCACTTATTTATGTGAAAAGTGGTCACTATGCTCATTATCTCAAAGAGAAATAATTAAATACCAAGTACTCTGAATATTGGAGTAAATTGCTGTTGCGCCAACTGAAAATGATAGTTTAGTTACAGTATTTTTATGCTGAGTCTGGGTGTGGTCCCTTAAAATAGTTATGAATAATGGCTGTTGGTATTTTGCCATAATGCAGTAGATTCTGCATAAAAACAGATGCCTTTTAACTTGCAAAGATTTTGAAGTTTAAAGCAATTTCCGTCTGCTGGTTACATTTTTTGTTGACAGGGAATAGAGTTCAGTTAAATTAATTTCAGAAAAGAAAGAAGGGAGAAAGGTAATATTTCAAAAAGACTTAAAATCCTGTAAGATGAGATATCTATGTAATTAAGTTGTATCCAAATTTTATGAAAATGGAAGGCCTACCAGGTGCAACTGCGTTACCCTAAGCTGGTGTACCTGCTTGCTATAACAAAAGAATGCAGGGATGCTCCCTTCCTAAAGAGAAATGTTTAGCTGGTTTCCTATCTGTTTTGTTATTACAGCATTTGAATGCAGCATAAATATTCTGAGTAAAGGCATAAGCACTGGACCTGTGATGTACTTAGAGCAGAGGCATCAAACTTGGGAGTCCACAAGCAAGTGACCAGCAAAGCTTCAGACCCAGTACTAGGTTAAAAGTAATTGGGAAATCTTTAACAAAAGAAATTAAAACATAATACAACTTATAAATTGTGGTTTTATAAGTCAAGATGTTGCCTGCAGAGTCTATTTTTATTTGAATTTGACACTACTGGTTTAGATCACTAAGGCCATTTTTCCAGGTTCATACAGTCACTGTGTCAGAGGAGTAACTTGAACCTGGCCAGGTCTTACTGGCTTCAAGGAGGACTTCTTACCATTCTGTGGCTGCAGGCATTTAAAAAATCATTAAGCACTTTATATTTCTATGCTGTACCTTTCACAATGTATTGATTGGTTTAGTGGATAGAGTACTGCTTATTTCTTAAAGGCAAGTTAATCTTATGATTTCAGAATGTACCAACAGTACTAATAAGATGCCCCAATTCTTAGTCCTGTTTAATGCCTTTATCATTTGGATAAAAATTGAAAATATTAGTGACTCTGTAGGTTGTAGTCTTGCCTATGATAACTTAGTCTGTATTTGACCCTGGGCAGTTCGTTTGACCTCTGTCCGCCTCAGCTTTTTGATCTGTAAAATAGAAGTAATAATAGCACCTATCTCCTAGAGTTATTATGATAAAATGAGATAATATTTGTATGGTATCTTGCAAACCTCAAAGTGCTCTTCTTATTTACTTTTCTTCTTAGTCTCCTTCCTTACTATCACACACAGTGCTAGTGGAGAAGTTAAACATTTTTTTTATTAAATTAATTTATTTTTAGTTTTCGACATCCACTTTTATAAGATTTTTGAGTTTTAAATTTTTTCCTCTTCCCTCCTTCCTCCTCCCTCCTTCCTCCTCCCCAAGAAGGATCTGATATAGATTATACATGTCATATTGAACATATATCCACATTAGTTGTGTTGTAAAGAAAAATCAGAACAAAAAGGAAAAACTACAAGAAAGAGAAAAGAGAAAATAGTATGCTTTGATCTGCATTCAGACTCCATAGTTCTTTTTCTGGATGTGGATAGCATTTTCCATTATGATTCTTTTGGAGTTATCTTAGATCATTGTATTGCTAAAAAGAGCTAAGTCTATCAAAGCTGGTCATCAAACAACGTTGCTGTTACTTGTGTACAATGTTCTCCTGGTTCTGTTCACTTAACTCAGCATCAGTTTATTTCTGAAATCTGCCTGCTCATCATTTCTTATGGAACAAAAGTATTTCATTACATCCATATACCACAACTTGTTCAGCCATTTACCAATTGATGGGCATCCCCACAATTTCCAGTTCTTTGCCACCACATAAATGTTTTTGTACATGTGCGTCCTTTTTCCCTTTTTATGATCTCTATGAGCTACAGACCTAGTAATGATATTGCTGGATCAAAGGATATACACAGTTTTAATTAAATATATTTCTGCAAACTTTTCTAAGTGCTTTTTAAAATTGTAAAGATGGAAATTTGTTGTTAGTAAGGTTTTGTTAGTCTCTATCTTCTCTTTTTCTCCCTGTTGCCATTAATCCCCAGAATTTGTATTACTTTTAAGCCTTTTATGTAGAATTCTGTTTTACAAACAATAATGATGGTAATTCGTGTTTAATTGCATTTTGAAGTTAGCAAAACGTTTTCAGTACATTTTCTCATTTGAATCTTGGAACAATTTTGTGAGGTGGGTATTAATAGGTATCATCCTCAGTTGATGAAATTGAGGCTCTAAAGTTAAGTGATTTGTCCATGCTCTTATGTTTAATGAGTATATAGGGTCAAGTGAGTGCCAGCTGTGAGTAGAAGACTCTGCTAAGTACTGGGATTAAATACATGATAGGTTCCCTAGTGAAGATTGTTATGTTCCAAGATGGGAATATGCTACATACCTAGAAAATTATAATACCACATAATGTTTGATAAAATAGGAATTATAACATAGGAATTATAGAGCTATATTAGTTCTGAGGGGAAGGAAAGATCATTACCAACTAGAGAGGAAAAGGAGAAGGATAGGCTTCCTGGAAGAGGTAAGCATTTGAACTGAATTTTTCTGAGGAATCTATAACATGCCAATAGGTGGGAATGGGAGCAATAACGTAAACATAGAGAAAATGCGTGAGTAAAGGTACAGAATTGGAGTAATACTGGTTATGTATGGAGACATTGTGTACTCGGTCTAGTATGGCTGAAGCATAGAGTTATGTGGATGGCAATAAGTGTAAAATATGCTTGGGTAAGTAGAGTAGACCTACTAGGCCTGAGCTTAAACTATAGAAGGGTTTTGACAAGAGGGAATATGAGATGAGGTCTTTGCATAAGAAAGATAAATTAATCATAAATATAAAGGATGGATTGTAGATGGAAAAATCTGATAAGAGCTAATTACAGTAGTTCTGGTAAGGGATTGTCCTAGCAGTAGGAATAGAGAGGAATGAGAAATATTGGGTAGGTAGAATCACAGGAAACTTGGTGACTAAGTGGATATGGGAGAAAAAAGCTGGAATCAAAAAGCACACCCAAGTTTTGATTATTGTAGGATCCAGTAGTACTATTTTGACAGAAACAATGAATGAAGTTAGAGGAAGAAAAGCTAATAAACAGTTTTGGACATATTAAGTTTGCAATACTGGTGAAGCACATCTGTGTGTAAACAGAGTTCTCTGCAAACCTTAAAACGTTATGTTAAGTGTTAACTGTTGTTACTATTATCATCATCCAAGTGAAGAGCCTGCTTTTTAATACAGGAAATTAGGAGACGGGCCATATTTGGAGAGCTATATTTGTGAATCACCTGAAAGACTATAACCAAGGGCATGAATGAGTTTGCCACCAAGCAAATGGATATAAAGTAAAGAAATCTAAGAACATAACTTTGTAAACACTCTTCTTTTTTTTTTTGAAGATACAACTGTAAGTCATTTATTTTTTTTTAAATCTCTGAAGCTTATTCTGGGCTACTCTGATCACTCATCATGAAGTAGAAGGAACTCTGGATTCTCTTTTTGGGAGGGGGGATTATTTAGTATTTTATTTTCCCCCATATAGGTTATATATGTGTAGTCAAGCAAAATATATCCATCGTAGTTATGTTATGAAAGAAAACGTAGACAAAAGAAATCTCAAGAAAAATAAAGTGGAAAAAAAAAGTTGCTTCAATCTGTATTCAGACACCATTAGTTCTTTTTCTGGGGATGGATAGCATTTTTCATCCTAAGTTCTTCTCAGTTGTCATGGATCATCGTATTGCTGAGAATAGCTAAATCAATCACAGCTGAGCATCTTACAATATTGCTGTTACTTTGTACTTAGTACATTTCACTTTGCGTCAACCCATTTAAGTCTTTATAAGTTTTTCTGAGAACATCCTGCTCATCATTTCTTACAGTTCAATAGTGTTTCATCATAATTACATACCACAACTTATTTGGCCATTCCCCAATTGATGTGCATCCTCTCACTTTTCTAATGCTTTACCCTCAGGAAATATAAGTCCTTTTCCTTTTTTATTATCTCTTTTGGAATATAGACCTAGTAGTGGTATTGCTGTGTCAAAGGGTATGCATGCTTTTATAGCCTTTTGGGCATAGTTCCAAACTGCTCTGTAGAACGGTTTAATCAGTTCACAACTCCGACAATAGTACACTAATGTCTCATTTTTCCCACATCCCCTCCAACGTTTGTCATTTACCTTTTCTGTTCTATTATCTAATCTAATAGGTATGAGGTAGTACTTCAGAATTGTTTTAACTTGCATTTCTTCAATCAATAGTGAGTTAGAATATTTTTGCATATGGCCATAGATAGCTTTAATAATTTCATCTGAAAACTGATTATATCTTTTGATCACTTGTTAATTGGGAATGGCTCTTATTTTTATAAATTTGACACAGTTCTCTATATTAGAGAAATGAGGACTTTATCAGAGAAACTTGCTTCAATTTTTTTCACAGTTACTATTGCTAACTGTATTTCCCTCTATTCTGTTTCCTATACCCCTATTTATTCTATTCTCTCTCTCCTTACATTTTACCCTGCCTCAGGTGTTTTGCTTCTGATTACCCCTTTCCCCAATCTGCCCTTCCTTCTACCCTCTTTTCTTATCCCCTTCCCCTTCTATATTCCTTAGGGTAAGATAGATTTGTATACCCCATTTCCTGTGTATTTTATTTCCCAGTTACATGTAAAAACAGTTTTTCACTTTTGTTTTTAAAATTTCGAGTTCCAAATTCTCTTCCATCCTCCGTCTACATCCACCCTCATTGAGAAGGCAAGCAATTCAATATAGGTTATACATGTACAGTTATGCAAAATACTTCCTTAGTAGTCATCCTGTGAAAGACTACATTTCCCTCCATCCTTTCCTGCCCCCCATTTATTCTATTCTTTTCTTTCCCCCTGTCCTACCTTAAAAGGGTTTGCTTCTGATTACCCCTTTCCACAGTCTGCCCTCCCTTCTATCACATACCCCCGTTATCGCTTCCCCCCCCTACTTTTCTATAGAATAAGATAGATTTCTATACCCATTTGAGTGTGTATGTTATTTCATCCTTAAGCTAATTCACTCATTCCCTCTCACCTCTCCTCTCTTCCCCTCCATTGTAAAAGTTTTTCTTTCCTCTTTTATGTGAGATAATTTACCCCATCCTACCTCTCCCATTCTTCTCCCAGTACATTCCTCTTTCACCCCTTAATTTTGTTTTTTAGGTATCATCCCTTCATATTCAACTCACCTTGTTCCCTCTGTCTATATGTGTGTGTATGTATATATACACATATATGCATATACATCTACATATACGTATGTATATTATATTCTCTCCAACTACCCTAATAATGAGAAAGGTCTCATGAGTTACAAATATTACCTTTCCATTTAGGAATGTAAGCAGTTCTACTTTAATAAGTCCCTTATGATTTCTCTTTCCTATTTGCCTTTTCATGCTTCTCTTGAGTCTTTTATTTGAAAGTCAGATTTTCTATTTAGCTCTGGTCTTTTCTCAAAAATTCATTAAATTCCTCTGCCTCACTGAATGTCAATTTTTCCTCTCATGGATTATACTCAGTTTTACTGAGAAGGTGATTTTTGGTTATAATTCTAGCTCCTTTGACCTCTGAAATATCATATTCTAAGCCCCTCCAATCCCTTAATGTAGAAACTGTTAAATCTTGTGTTATTCTGACTGTGACTCCATAATACTTTAATTGTTTCTTTCTGGCTACTTTCAATATTTTCTCCTTAAACTGGGAACTCTGGAATTTGGCCATAATATTCCTGGGAGTTTTCCTTTTGGGATCTCTTTCAGGAGGTGATCAGTGGCTTCTTCCCATTTTTCCTTTACCCTCTGGCTCTAGAGTATCAGGGCAGTTTTCCTTGACAATTTCTTGAAAAATGATGTTTAGGTTCTTTTATCATGGTTTTCAGGTAGTCCAGTAATTTTAAAATTATTTCTCCTGGATCTTTTTTCCAGGTCAGTTGTTTTTGTAATGAGATTATTCATATTGTCTTCTATTTTTTCATTCTTTTGTTTTGTTCTATAATTTCTTAATTTCTTATAGAGTAGCTTCCATTTACTCCATTCTAATATTTAAAGAATTATTTTCTTCAGTGAGCTTTTGTACCTTCTTTTCCATTTGGTCATTACTGCTTTTTAAGCATTCTTCTCTCCTCATTGGCTTTTTGGACCTCTTTTGTCATTTGATCTCGTCTATTTTTTAAGGTGTTACTTTCTTCAGTGTTTTTGTGGGTCTTCTTTAGTAAGCTGTTGACTCATTTTTCATGATTTTCTTGCATCACTCATTTCTCTTCCCAATTTTTCCTCTACTTCTCTTACTTGACTTTCAAAATCCATTTTGAGATTCTTCCACATCCAGAGACCAATTCATGTTTTTCTTGGAGGTTTCCAATGTAGTAGCTTTGGCTTTGTTGTCTTCTTCTGAGTGTGTGTTTTGATATTCCTTGTTACCAAAGTAAGTTTCTATATTTTGAGTTTTTCCCATAGTTTGCTCATTTTCCCAGCCTATTACTTGACTTTTGAACTCTTTTTTAAGGTAGGGCTCTTTTTCCAGGGGGGAGGGTATACTGTCCCAAGCTTCAGGGGTTTTGTGAAGCTATTTTTAGAGATAGTTCTAATAAGTTTTCAGTTACCTGTAAGTTTTCAGTTTTTCCCAGGTGGTATGAACTAAGGAGAGGTGTGTTTACTACTCTCCTGGCTTGTTTTCTAGTCTGTGAGTGATCACAAGCACTCTTTTCTGCCCTGGAACTGTGAGGAGGGTTCTCTCTTCATTCCTACCACAGGCTGTGTTGTACCAGTGCTCCTTCTTGCCCCAGGACTATGACCCAGATCTGAGTATGGGCAAATAATAGAGTCCTGCCTCAGTCCTAGCAAAAAGATCCCTGTCCTTCTCACCAGTTATTTGATCCCCTTACTGTCTGTGAGCTGAGAGTTGTGCTTATTCAGGCACTCCTGGTTTTCTGGGGCTGGGGCTGGACTGCACTACACTCTCACCAAGGTCCGACAGACCTTTCCTGCTTTGCTGTTTTTCTTTGGCATTTTTGTGCCTACGTCATCTTTCTTTGGCATTCATGGGTTGAGAAATCTGGAAACCGCCTCAGCTGCCAGTGATTCAGTCTCCTGAGGCCTCCTCTGGGTTTGCTGGGGCTCTGGTCTGTGTTGGTATGGCCTGCTCTCAGCTACACTCCTCTCTCATCCCAGTGCAACAGACCTTTGCTGTTAACCTTCCAGGTTGTCTTGGGCTGGAAATTTGTCACTCTGAATTTTTGGGGGTTCTGCTCCTTTAGAATTTGTTTAGAGTCATTTTTACAGGTATTTGGAGGGGTTTGGGGGAGAGCTCAGAGGAGTCACTGCCATCTTCAGTGAATACCCTTAAGAGATCTGGGAAGGAATGAAGAAGTAAAGAAGAGTCAGTTAAGGAAGTAGCAGGAGAGTAAAGAAGGCATGTTGAAGTGAAGTCGCCTAGCATTTATTAAGCACTTACTTTGTGCTGGGGCAGTTAGGTGGTACAGTGGATAGAGTCCTGGAGTCAGTAAGACTCTTCTTCCTGAGTTCAAATCCAGCCTCAGACAACTTACTTACTAGTCATGTCACATCACTTAACCCTGCTTGCCTCCATTTCTTCATCTGTAAAATTAGCTGGAGAAGAAAATAACAAGCCACTCTAGTATCTTTGCCAAAAAAACTCCCAAAATGGTGTCACAAAGAGCTGGGGACACGATTGAGCAACTGCAACAATGTGTTAAGCACTGGGGTGTGCACAAATAAGATATTTACAAAGCAAATTAGAGCTAATCTGAGAAGGAAGACTCTAAAATTATGGAGGCCCAGGAAAGGTTTTTGTACAAAGTGGGACTTCAGCCCTCACTTAAAGAAAGTCAGGGATGGTGATGAGGAAAGAAGAGAGTTACAGGCATGGAGGAAATCAAGGTCAACAGTGTTGCAGAGAAGCCCCCATCCCACTCCCTTCATCCTCCCCACCAAGAAAAAGCTAAGAAATAAAAAGATTTAGTGATAAAAACGTTGTTGGTGACCTTTGAGAGAGCAGTTTAGTGGTAGACCTAACTCTAGCATTACATGTATCAACCTCCTCATCAGTGTGTATATCCCTGGAAAGTATACTGCCAAGGTAAGTGAATTTATCCACAGCATTCAACATTTTTCTGAAATATGGGAGAGAAGCAGTATTAGGCTACCTATCCAACCGAAGGTCTACAGAGCTGTTATGCTGACTTCATTGTTGTATGCCTATGAAACCTGGACAGTCTACCAGCACCCTTCAGGAAACTGAATTGCTTCCATTTGAACTGTCTTGGGAAGATTGTGAAGATCACCTGGCAAGTTAAGGTACTGGACTGAGATCCTTTCTTGAGCTGAACTGCCAAGTATTCAGACTCCACTACAGAAAATGCTAATCTGATGGACTAACCACTTTGTTCGAATGCCAAATGTTCGTTTGACTAAAAGACAGTTTTAGTGAGCATGTGCTCACACAGAGGTCAGAAGAAGTGATACAAGAACACCCTCACAGTCTCTCTGAAGAACCTTGGAATTGATTGTGAGACATGGGAGACACTGGCATAGGACTGTTCAGCATGGTATGTCCGCATTAAAGAAAGTGCTGTGCTCAAGAAAAACATGAGATACATAGATTTAGAGACATCTCCACTCCAAATGCTCGTGTGGACTATTTGTGCCTCTCTTGTGGTAGAGCCTTCAAAGCTCATATCTTGACTCCCACAGAGTGATGTCATTTTGGTCTTCTTCAAGAATTTGCAGACAACTACCACCAGTTACAAGAAGTTGAGTCAAATCAACAAGCAATTGCTTGTTGACTTGAGGACAGAGTAGGTGGCGAGGTATCTTCAAAACCTATTTTTCCCAAGATGTTATAATACTATATATTAGAGTTATATGTTTTATCTTCTTGCTAGACTGTAAACTCCATTAGAGACTTTCTTAGATAAACCTGGCATGCCTCATTTTGTAAAAATATTTTGCTGTACATGGTAGATACTCTTAGTATTTGGATAAATAAAATTTGGATTTCAGAGGTAGAAAAAAAATGGACCTATGGTAAGGGGAGTAGAAGCATCAAGAGAAGCCATTTTAAGATTAGAGTGACTTGAACATATTAACAGGTACTTGGTAAGGACCCAGTGGAGATTAAAGTTGTGGAGAAGGGTTGATTGGATTAAAAGAAGGTGTTGGAAGAGGCAGGAGGGTTTGGGATCCAAGGCAAAAGTAGGTTAGGCTTATCAAGGGAAGATAGGGTAAAAATATTGGCAAGTTTTGAGATATGAAAAGTTGCTCAGGGGATTCCCTTCCATTGAACCTTAGTCTCTTTAATAAGAAAGGGGCAGGGGATGGTGAATGGTGAGAGAGATACGGATTTATGTCACGCCAGCTGTGTGCCAGGCACTGTGCTAAGTGTTTAACAGATATCTCATTTGAGACTCAACATTCCTGGGAGGTAGGTATTGTTATTGTCCCCTTTTTATAGTTGAGAATACTCAGGCACACAGAGGTCAAATGTCTTTCCCACAGTCACATAGCTAGTAATCCGAGGCTGGATTTGAATTCAGGGAGATGAGTCTTTCTGACTTCATACCTGGCACTCCATCCACTGTGCCACCTAGCTGCCCCATTCATATCTCCCACTGCATCCAGGGCCATCTCCAGAGGTGATCTATGTGTTGCTACTGGACCCAGATGGCCTGTGAGGAGAAAATGAGACTGGTGACTTTGCACAACCCTTCTCACTTAAATCCAATTCATTTGCATGTCATGGCATCACCTCCCTGTTGTCATGGTCCTCTTCAAGAATGAAGGACCAAACAGCAGCAGTTATAAAAGCAAGGTTTGCAAAGCACTTTACAAATACTATCTCATTGGATCCTCACAACAACCCTGTGCAGTCAGTGTTATTATTATCCCCATTTTACAGGTGAAAAAACTGAAGCAGACCAAAGTTAAGTGACTTATCCATGGTCACATAGCTAGTAAGAGTCTGAAGCAGAATTTGAGCTCAGACCTTCTTGACTCCAGGCCCCCCAGGCACCTAGTTGCCTGTGATGCCTTCTCAGTAGAGAAGGGTGGGTTATGGCATTACTTCTGGTGGAAAAGCAGAGACTGCCCTAATTACTTAAGGGGTGGGGAAGGCATTAGTAAATTACTCTAAGTTAAAACAGCTGACAACCACCCTTAAGCCATTTTCCTAAGAGAAGTAATGCCCATTTACTAGGACGTAACTGAACTCATTGTGTTAGATTAATTTAATTATTATTATTGTATTATAACAAATAGTGAAAGGAATGGGTTTAGAGAAATTTGGGAGACTTTGTATGCACAGATTTAGACTGAAGTGAGCAGAATCAGAACAATAAACACCAAAACAACTCAAATAACTGATATAACACTAAAAAAAGAAACAACTGTGTGAAAGACTTAAAAACTCGAGAATACTATGACCAGTCAGAACTCCCAAACAGTGATGACAAATCAAGCATGCTTTCAACCTCTTCAAGCAGAGAGATGATAGAATAAAGGTACATAATGAAATACCCATTTTCAGATGTAGCTAATATGTGAATTTATTTTTCTCAATGGCATGGGAAGGTTTGAGTAGGAGTGATACAAAAAAGCATCAATTAATCATTAAAGAAGGCAAAAAGAAGTTCAGAAGGGGACCAATACAGGACAGTGTTCAGCTATTGTGTTAAATAAAATACAGTCTTAAACAGAGCTCTATGTCATAGATATATGGTTTTACATAGTCTTTTTCTGGGGCCTTTTTTTGTGTGTGTGTATGTGTGTGTAAGGAAATATTCATGTTTGTTGATGTTTTCAAGTTCATGATAATAAAAAATAAAAAATTTGAGTAAATTGCCAACCAAAACCCAAAAAGTGAGGTTTTGTTTCAGATAGAAGTTGCGGAGGAGGGTGTTGCTAAAGGAGCTTTGTCATTTCCTAAAAGCAATTCAGCCCTCTCTTCCAGGTTGGGAGGAGGGGTGGTCTTAGGTATGGTTTGATCTCAGGAACAAGGAGGAAAACATTCCCTGACACAAAATATCTCCTCTACAATGTTCTATGTTGCCTAAAACTTAACAGGAGAAAAAAATTTAACCAAAAAATTTCCATAATGAGATGAAAATGTTTAGTCTTAGCAAGTACTTGATTAATTTGCCAAATGGCTTGGAGAGATGTGGCAGCCAAGACAGTAGCAGTTAATAAATAAATTTGTTTGTTAAAACTTAAGAAGAATGGTAGACATTTATGACTAATATCTCATAAAACAGGAAAAAGCAAATGGAAGGTAAAACAAACATAAAGTTTGACAAGAAACTTGGCTAATGACAGTTATCCAAATAGAGTTTAAGGATGAAGGTGGAAGAACAACGTTTAGAAGATGAAGAAAGATCTATAAAGATTTCTATAACAAACTGTTTATACCACTAAGCAAAGTGAGAACTCTTCCCCACCCCCACCCCTCCAGGCCTCTAATATCGGTTCCAGTTGTGCTCATGGAGGAGATAAAAATAGCACTGAGGAGAACAAAGATGGGAAAAGCAACTGGAGTGGAGCAGCTGTATACAGAGGAGATTCAACTAGAAGTCAGTTCTGAGGAAGATGAATTGGTTTACAAGGTATTGGAAGGAAAAGGAAGCTATCAAAGATATGGAAAAAATATTAATTCCCTCTTTACCACCCCCCCCAAAGTGTCTAAGAAATTATAAACAACTACTGATCTACATGCCTGCTCTCTCATCTATATAAAAGTTTTATAAGAAAAATACATATAGTTTTTCTCTTCCACTCATACTTTCCCTATCATGGTTTTAATATATTGTGGGTTGGTGTAAGAAATTAAATGGGAATTTTGGGGGAGTTTTGCAGAAGCTGCAGGTAACACATGAACGCCAGCAGATGACAGAAAAAGTTTGGAAACTCAAAAATGCATAAAATATATGTATAGTAGTATGTAATATCAACATATTTTATCTTTCATTACCATTATAATTCAGACTTCTTCATTGGTACAAAGGGAGAGCCCAAAAATTTTACATGATTTTTCCAGATCTTGGGGGCACTGCACTTCTAACCTTCAAGATGTGGAAAGGATAACTATATTCATCAAAGAGCTCCTTGATAGAACTGAAAATAAGAAAGGTTTGGTTTTTTTGTAAGAAATACCTGCACATAACCAATTCTTTACCACCACACAACTGACTGAAGGATGTAGAAATGATACAAAGTCTCACTGTTTGTTGACCATAAAAAAAAGCTCTTGCTTTTTTACACCTATTTTACAGGAGGTGGTGAGAGGCTCTCAAGTAGGGTAGATGGCTATATGAATGCAAAGGGGAATATAAGAATTGGTTGATGGTAGAGGATGAAGGAGAAGGAAAATTCTGAGATTATCTCCAGTTATATGTCTACAGATAGTTAGAAATGGGTGACTGCTATTTAGGGAAGAGATTGGAGCTGAATACAATATTTAGTAGAATAATTAAGGACCACTCAGATATATGTGGTTGACACTAGTCTTTAGAGTATTACTGTATGGGTTGAGTGCTGAAAACCAAAGCCCTTGGGTATGGTGTGGTTGGAGGGGAGGACTTTGAATGAAGGGGAAGCTGAAGGCAAGGAAATAAAAACTCCCTTATTTTTCAGTCTTCATCTTTGTATCTTTAGTGGTGGTACTTATGATGGCATTAGGGAGAACTTTGGTCATTGATGCTGCTCATAGATAATTTCAGCAAATCCATGACCTCTTCAATGTGGTTCCTTCCAGCTGTGTAAAAATTTTAACAAAAACAAAACCCTGTTAAAATGAGAAGATGAAAACTAAAAATTTGGTTTGGCTGTGTAAAAAGAACGCTAATTAGATACTTAGGTACACTTCTTACCGTTGTTTTCATTGTTCTGCAACACTACCTGTCAAATTAAAGTTGCAGATTTTATCTATAAATGCTATAAACATAGATTCAGTCTTCATGGTTTATTTGTGGCATGAAAATGAAAAAATCAGAGAACATGATTGAGGAGCCATGTCTTGCTAGTAGCTTTTTATTCATTTGAGTGCAACTTTTGGGAGATGAGAGATTTATCTTATGATTTTAAAGGAATTTCACTTATCTTGTAAATGCAGATTAGATTTTTCCATTTTGAATGTTCAGCACTTGTCCTGTAGTAAAAGCATACCCTACCTAAAAATAATTAGTTGGTTTTGAGAAAATATGATAATTTAAATGACATTACCAGAAGCAATTAGTTCCACAGGAAAAATATTACAAATGGTCCATTGCCTACTGATTACAGAAGGATTTGGTTTGATGTATTAACAATAACTTTGGATAGAGCAACATCATGTAGGTGTATACCAGTGTTGTTAATATTCATGTCTCTTTCTTACAGAAGACCATTGGTAAAATTGCAACATGCTTGGAATTAAGAAGTGCAGCTTTACAGGTAAATAAATTTCTTCCTACTTCCTAATAAAAACAGTAGCTGTCATTCTGCTAAATGTTTGCCATATATACTAAAAGATTATATACTTTCAGAGAAACTTGTGTAACAGGAATTTTTCTATTAGGTTAGCAAGTATAGTTAATGTTTCTAAAACAAGAGAAAGTAGAAGGCTTTTTTTCCCTTTTACTTCCCTTATCTTTAAGTGCTTCCAGGAAAACAGAAGTGACAGTCACTCAGTTTGTCTCTTGGTAACAAGAAATTGATTGCTTTTAGCTTGTGTGTGAATGGTTCCTATTAGAAACACAGAATGATTTTTCTCATTGATTGGAGTACAGAGATTAAAAATTAGGTTTGTAACAAATGTATAATATGCATATTTTTCATTTAGTCCACACAGTCTCAAGATGAATTTAAACTGGAGGACCTGAAAAAACTAGAACCAAGTAAGTTGAATCACATGGTTTTATTGCAATTACTTTCAACATTATTTCTGATAATAAGATTAGCAAAGTAAGATTAAATGGCATGGGTGATGATTTTACATTCTATGAAAATACAAATATGCTTGATCTTCTGTACTCCTGTAATTAATATGCTGCAGTGTTTATTGCAGTTATCCCTTTGAATTTCACCTTCACTGCACCTTTCTATTGTGGTTCATAAGGGGAAGATACCAGATATGAAAGAAAATATTAATTCTCCCTACTCCCTATCCCCACAACAAAAGTATCCAAGAAATTATCAACATCTACTGATCTACATGCCTACTCTCCCATCTATGTAAAAGCTTTGTGAGAAAAATATGTACTCATCCTCCTTGATGAGAATTAGAAATAAGAAAGTAAGAGTATTCAAAGGTATGCTATTTTATTTTCTGATACATCTTCTACATAAATTTAAATCATTTTGATAAGGAGGCAGCTACCTTAGAAAATATTTATTGTAGAGTCATTTGGAAAATGTATCATTGTATGTGAAAATGTGTATCAATGATACTTAAAATAATATTTTAGTGATGGTTCCTTTAAAAAAAATCACTGTCACTTACCACAGATTTCCCTTCCAGAGCCCTCCCTCGCAAAAGAGAAGTCAGTTAAAACAAATCAAGACATAGGCTATGTTGAAAATCTAGAAAATCTAGTCTGCCACCTCTCTAGTGTCTAGATATTTCACCATTGGTCATCTTTAGTCTTTCAGTGTTGTTTTTCTTTATGTTATTACAGTTTGATATTCATTTTTAGGAAATTTAAAAGCTTACTGTCCAACCCCTACTTTATTTTCTGAAACTTGTTCTCTCCTGGAAGAAAAGATTTGCTTCATAAATTTTTATCATTAAGTGTTGTTGCCAGATAATCTTGTTGGTTGAAACAAATATTTTTTTAGGATAAATGTTTGCCAGCATAAGCACAACCACAAGAATTAAATATGACTAAAAATAGGGCAAAACTTTTTTGTCTTTTTATTAAGGCAAAATATCATATCTTGAAAAAATAACCAGTGTTCCTTTCCTTTATCCATCTGTTAAATCAAAATTATAATTGTCTGCAAGATCCCAATTTTAGAACTATAAGAATAATAGATTTATAGCTAGAAGGGACCTTAGAAATCACACAGTATAACTATACATATAAGGAAATTGGGGTCCAGAGAGGTTTGATAACTTGCCCAATGTCATTATACAGGCAGCAAATAGCAGAGATGATATTCAAACATAGGCTGTCTGACTCCAAAACGAGTACTTTTTCCTCCATCTTACTCTGTCTCTCTGTATATGAGATCATCAATTCCAATTTTTAAAACTAAAGAAAATGAGACCCTAAAGGATTAAGTGACTTTTGAGGATCCTAATTAGAACCCAGACCTCCTAATCTTTCCATCATACCACAGTGAGTTTTATGTTTCACTGCCTCACCTTATAAGAATTATTTGGGCTTTTGCAGACTAATTTCTGATTTCATGGAATAACTACCATGGACGGAAGTATATTATTTCTGGTGTTAGCAGTAGGATTTGAGTTACAGATTAAAAATGGTTATCAAGTAAAAAAAGAGATCTTTTCATTTGACAGTTTGAGGAATATCTGCTGGCTGTTGTTATAGGTGAGTGCCAAACTGATGTAGCAGATTTGCTATGATTTTGGTATTTTTTTTTTTTATGGTTTTTCTTTTTTTTCCAGCACATTTTCTTTCTGAGGATGGCAAGAAATATAAAATATTTTAGTTGTAGATTATTTTATATAATTGATATCAGAAGTTTTGTTTTAATCAACAGTTTTAATATTTTAAAATAGCAAGTATAATCCTAGATCTCTTGAGATCATGAACATCTATCACATAAAGTTAAGCTTCTCACTTATTTTGATAATTAATTTTCCATGTTAATATGTGTCTGAAGTTAAAACGGTATGATTTCTTGTAGCTTTAAAAATAATTTAAAAATCAATCAGGATAAATGAAAGGGAAGGGAGTAGCAAAGTTAATTACCTTGAGAAAAAGTATAGTGTTGTAGTATAAGCAAAAAATATTTTTGTCAGCCCCATAAATACTTTTCAGTGGAAAGCCATATCTGATTATGTCTGTGAATAATAATTACTATCATTTACATACCATTTTAAGATTTGCAAAATACTTTTATATGATACCTGCTACCTTCACAGCAACCTATGAAGTCATTTCTGTTGTTATTCCCATTTTCCAAATGAGGAAACTGAGGCTGACAGAGGTTAAAAGTGACTTCTTGTGGGTCATGTAGATAGTAAATATGTGAGGCAGAATTTGAATTCAGCTCTTCCTGACTCTAATTAACCTTAACCCTGTGCTACCTAGTTTTCCTGCAGTACATTAGGATTAGGGTATGTGATATCATCGTGTCTCACTATTGTCAAGATAGGAAAACTGGAATATCCAAAATAGGGACTATTATAGTTTTCTCTGTTATTTATTGACCATTTGTGTTCCTTTTTTAAAAAGTCTAACATTCACCTGTAGAGATTGTTCATCTTTAATATATTATTTTAATTCTCTTTATATTTTATGATCTACTAAATTAGTCAACTTTCACCATAGTGAAGCATGGAAAACTATATTAGGGTTCCCCAGTTCTTTCAATTATGATCATTTTAGTAAGATTATCTTTTTTTCTTGTTGTTTTAAAAAAAAGTTTTAACATATTAAATGCACAGGTCTTTATCTTAATGCCTTACATACCTCACTGTCACATTAACGAGAATCAGTCTTAGAATCTCTTTTTGTGGGAGGAGAGGACTGTGTTATGTAAAAAGTTTGAGTGACTTACTGGCATTCAGATTGTCATACTTTGAATTTCATATAATGATTTTGAATTTGATTTCTGCATCTGGTTCTTAATTGAATTTTAAAAAGATATATGAAATTGTACTCTATGGTCCTTCTGCACATAATAGAATGTGGTTTGGGATTTATTAAAGTTAGCTAATAGTTTTTAATTAAGATTTTAATTATTTTATCAGTCTTGGATTCTTGGCTTTATTGTTGTTTAGCTAGGGTACAGTAATTCTTTTTAGAACAAAGCACAATAGTCAACCGATTAGGCATCTAGATACCCTAAGAATTTAGTAACTTCAGATCTTTTTGGACATAGATTCTTTTTTAAAAGGTATATTGTCTTACCAAAAATTTCTTGTTGTTCAATACTTCAAGCAGCTGGGATATGAAAACACTAATAATATAATTTCCTGGATTATTCTTAAATGATTTACTTATTATCTGATCTACCTCGATTATTGTAATTGTAACATTTTAAATGTTGGAAAAGACTTCAGAGGTTATCTAGTCCAACTCCTACCTATTGTTTCCTTTTTTTAAAATCAGTCTTCAGGGGATTTTTACCCATAGCCACTCAGAAAAGTTGGGGAATCCATCTTGCTTTGTCATAAAACTAACAAATCAACTGTATAGTCCTTTCCAACAAAACAAGCCATGTTATTTATATTTGTGTATTTGTCTGTCTTTTTTTAGGATGTAAGCTTCAAGAGATCAGGTTATATGTTCTGTGATAGCATGCTGTGAGTGCTTAATTTTTTATTAGTAGAATAAATTTAGATGCTTTCTGTACCTGCTTTTCTGAGGTCTGAAGTCTGTCAAATAAATTAAAAAGACCAAATAATAGTTACCAAAATAATACTATACTTCTTGCTTCTCCTAATGCCCGTCTATGTTATGATAATCCTCTGTGGTTCTCCCAGTGCCTAAAGTATTCTGAAACAACATTGATAACTATTGGAACTTTCTCAAGCTATGAGGATAGGTGGAAAGAAATACACATCATAGGTAGACTCCCTTTTTAATCAGCTTGAAGGGATGTCAGAATTCCTGCTGTAAAAATGGAAACATATTACTAAAGAATTAAATGAGGATTCTTGACATTTTATTTTTGTAAAAGCAAATCTTGTATAATTTGTAAATAATTAACATTGATTATGGAAAGCCATTTTGAAAAAAATGAGTTACTTTGCCTGTTCCTAAGTAGTGATACCTAAGAAAGTAGATAGGACCATAGATCTACCAGGGTTGGGGAGCCTGCAACTTCAAGGCCACATGTGACCCTCTAGGTCCTCAGGTGTGACCTTTTGACTGAATCCAAATATCACAGAACAAATTTTAGACTTGGACTTGTTCAAAAGGCCAAACTCAAGGACCTAGAAAGTCACATGTGGCCTCAAGGTCACAGGTACCCTACCCCTGGCTAGACCTTGAGGAGACCTCAAAGGCCACTTAGTCCACTCCTCTCATTTTATAGAGAAGGAAATTGAGGCCCAAGAAAGTGACTTGTCCAAGAGAACACAAGTATTAACCATCAGAGGAGGAATTTGGACCCAGGTCCTCTGACTCTAGAACCAGTGTTCTTTCTAATACACAACATTGCCTCCCAAATACTGCTGAGCTCTGTTATAGTAACTGTATTTGAATTCAAGAGAATCTTAATATTTGGGGCAGTTTTCCTAAGCATTGTAGTAATATTTTATGAATTTTATTTGACTTAAAATGTTTTTTGCTATTCACATTCTGTGAGGAAGGAACGACTGTGTAAAAGCTAAAAACTAAAATTTCTGTATAGTAACACAGAATTTCATTTTGTCTTCACCTTCACTTTGTTTTCAACAATTTAAATACCAGTTTGAGGGCTTTCTTTAGCACTTAAAAGGAAAAAAATGATGAAACTAATATTTTAAAATATTTCAAATTTTATTAAGCTATTCAGTATTGTGCAGTATTCTCACACAGATTTATATAGAATTACGTTGTCTAAAAGAAAATGTAGTCTTTAAATCCTTAGATTGCTAAAGGAATGGGTCTTGTGAACACACTTGTTACACATAATTTATCTTTCAACATAATTTATTGTAACCACATTGTTATTTATTACAACCTCTTAGCAAGAAAATGGAAATATTTTATTATATAGAATTGGATATTATGATGTTATTCATTTAAAACAGAAGTCACCTAATGTAGATCTGAATCACCCAGGAAATAAGCATGATTCAGATGAACCAACCCCAAGTCTTGGGACTTTCACCTTTCTGAAACTGAAGGAATTAGAGGAAGTAATTCCATACTGATATTTCTGTTAAATGTTCACAGTTAATTTTTTAAAAAATAGACTAACTTCATTCTATATAGCACCAGTGATTTTGTCTTTTCAGACTTTTAGCATAGTATAGCTGGTTTGACTCTAAACTTGAAGCAACCACAAAGTTGGGAAGCCCAATATCAACTAGAGCAGGGATGGGAAACTGGAGACCATATGTGGCCTTCTAGGTCCTTGAGTGCAGCCATTTGATCAAGTTCAAGTTTTATAGAACAAATCCTTTTATTAAGGGGATTTATTCTGTGAAGTTTGGATTCAGTCAAAGAGCCCACTTGAGGACCTAGAGGGCCACACATGACCTTGAGGCTGCAGGCTCCCCACTGCTGGACTAAAAAGTCATAGAAGCTTCTTGGATTGCACTGGGGCTAATTCAATAAGCTTTGAAAAATAAAAAATGGAAAAATCCTATCTTTGTACATTTAATCCTGATGGAAAGACATCAAGGACATCTAAAATTTATGAAAAAGCATTTACATATAATGTATCCATTATAGGGAAAGGGGCTGCATAACATCACAGCAGAATAGCAAATTGTGGAGATATAGATAGAAGGTAGGTAGTTGTGTTTTAACATTATTTACTAGCTTCCTTTTAAAGATAGCAGTAGTATTGTAGATCTGTTACAGAAAGGTATTATAGATGCAGTAAGAAAATATTATAGCTCTTTAAAGGAATTTGTAGATTATAGCATTTATCCTTCAGACATAGGACTTTACTAAAAAAAGTGTCAGAAGGGATTTGTAGCACATATTTGAGTTGGAGGGGACCTTAGAATACAGCTGACTTAACCTTTCATTTTACAGATAAGGAAACTGAAGTTCAGAAAAGAGAAGTGACTTAACCAGGGTCACATGGTTGTAGTAGAGCCAAGAACCAAACACAGGTCTCCTAAAATTCAATGCAATGTGCTTGTCATTTCATGCTAAGAACAGGCAAGCATTGATGGATGATATAAGGCAAAACATAGTCATAGACCTTTGAAGGCCAAGTGCTGAAACCATTATTCCCTTGATGCTATTTTGGTCAGCTCTTGGTATCAGTCTCAATTTGATTGTGATGGAGATGGTAGTTTTCTGTAAGGTCTCTGAATCTTTGGAGCTTAATTTCCATGGAAGGCTGGCAGAATCCAAGGATTGGTAGCATTTGGAACAAACAAGAAATTTATTCTTTGTTCGGCCTTTCAATTTCAGAATGTATAATAATGGCACAGGGATTGTGGTAAGGTTGATTTTCTAAAATTATATATATTCAATATGGATTAGTTTTGAAAATTCACCGTAAGGCCCATTTATTTCTTGGTTCTGGTTTCGTGAAAGAATTCATTTTCTGTGTTTCTCTTTACAGTCCTAAAGAATATTCTTACTTATAATAAGGAATTCCCCTTTGATGTTCAGCCTGTCCCATTAAGGTAAGAAAAATAAATAACCCAGACACCACCATTTCAGTTCCAGTGTTGTACCTACGTTTCTGTGACTTTTCATATTCACACGGGTAGTACCTTGGGAAATAAGTGATTTAGAAGCATGTTGTTTGCATAGCTTATTATTTCCTTTTTTTATGTAGAAGAATTTTAGCACCTGGTGAAGAAGAGAATTTGGAATTTGAGGATGATGATGAAGAGGGTGGTGCTAGAGCAGGATCTCCAGACTCCTTCCCTGCTAGAGTTCCAGGTAGGAACCAATTATGCGTTGGTTTTTATCTCAGATCAAGAAGTATGGAGCTTTTTTCCTAGTTCTTTCTAGAAGGGAATAAAACTTCTTGAATAGGCTCTCATGGCTGTGTGCAGTAGTTGCTATCCTCTATCAGCTTCTGAAAATGACACAGTAGATCATATTTTTACAGTGACTCAAGATTTACAAAGTGCTTTCCATATATTATTTACCTAGGATGTCTTAAGTAATCCGATTTAAGGATTTACAACATGAAATCAATAGTAAGCTAACTCTAGGCCCTGGCAAAGTGGCCCTTGGATGACTCTTATGCCTTGTGAGAGAGAGAATAAGCATGGAGAACTTTTTACATGCTTAGGTTGGTGAGCTCCGTGTTTCTCTTCCGTTTCTGCAGCCAGCCAGGCCTTTTATCTTCCTTGGCAGGCTGGGGAGTTTCCTTGCTTTTTCCCTCCTGGCCCCCAACCATTTCACCACACCCTGTTTTTCTCTCTTTGTGCAGTTCACTACATATATCTAGTTAGCTTTGGAAAGTAAACGAGTACATTCAATAATAACCATTTTTTTAAGGCAGTGGAAGCTTTATTAATATAATTAGGATTCCAGAGTTCTTAATGCAGTTCTTTTATATTTATTACAGTATTTCTAATGTGTTTTTATAATGAAAGAGTGCAAACAATCTTGCTTTTGAAAAAGGAGTAAGGTGGGGTTAGGCATTTTCTCTTTTCCTGTCTTGAAATTTCTATTTCCTTCTCAAACAACGTGGTTTAGTTAATGTGGTTTCATGTTTTAGGTATGTGAACTTAATTTGATAGTTTCCCTGCTCCAAATACTTAACAACCCAGAAACCTGGAGCAAATGACAACAGTGAGACAGATGAAACTGTTTTAGGTCCAAGATGCTCAACTGAAGATGTTTCCTGTTCTCTTACTGTGACCTCATGGTTCTGAGAGAGAGATTAAATAATAATGTAGCTTTTTTTTCCTGTAATGATGTGGTATTGCAACATTTAAACATAGCCCCTCTCCTCTTCTGTAGCACAAAGGTCTGCAGGTTTACAATATTGCAAAAGAGTTCATTGCTGACCTCTGATACAGAAGAGAACTTTGTATATTGGGATGACTGCTATAAAAAACTAAAGAAATCAGTAAAACTTCTAAAAACATATTTGAGAATAACAGTTTTCTGATAACTTTTGTGACTTACTACAAAAAGTAGGGAAGTCTATGTAATTAGAAGGTGGAGGAAGTATATTAAAACCAGACGAGCTGTCTTTGTAACTTGAGATTGCCTGTCAGGGCTATCCTTTTCACAATCACTTGTAAAGTTACATTTACTATGAAAATACTATAGTAACTTTTAAAGGATCTTCCAAGCACAGGAAATTTCTTTTTAAAAAAAAAAAATCATGCTAAAAACCCATTACCAAAAACTTATAGACAGTATCTGCAAATTCAGTGGGAGAATAATTCTTTTGAAAAATTCTAAAATATTAGGAAAATATTCTAGAAAAATTCTAGAATTTTTTTGACTAAACTTCCATTAAAATAACAATGCTTTTGGAATGACTAATTTTAGTTCTGATGCCTTAAAACCATCAAGTAGATGGACTGTATTGATTTCTGTAAAGGTTTTTAAAAGCCAGGAGGTTATCAAGATTGTATAAGTGTTCTGAAATGTGGACTTTATATAAATTCTAGGTGGTAATCATGAATGAATAGTTTAAGAAATTTGTTGTTGAGAAAATGTCATATTTAGGTGACTACCTATGATAGCCTTAGTTTGTGAAATTGAAATTTTATCTTCTAGTTGTTTTGGTATGAGGGAGGTTAGTAAGCAGTTTTGATTCATTTATTATTAATGAACAGTTGTCTGTAGGTAGGTGGCTTTAGGGACAGCTAGGTGGCACTTTAGCTAGGATGCTAGGCCAGGAGTCTGGAATACCTGAGTTCAGATTTGGCCCCAGAAACTTCTTAGCTGTTTGAATCTGGGTAAGTCACTTAAACTCTGTCTGCCTCAGTTTCCTGAACTGTCAAATGGGGGTAATAATAGCACCTACCTCCCAGTGATGTTGGGAGGATCAAAGAAGATAATATTTGTAAAATGCTTAGCACAGTCTGGCACATAGTAAACCCTTAATAAATGCTTATTTTCTTCTTTCCTCCTTCCTTAGTTGTGTGAAAGAGCACCAATTGAGGTATAACTTAATGTCCAAGTGTGATCTTGCTGTTTTGTACTGGCCATTGCTCCATGCCTGAAACGTATTTCCTCCTTACCTCTGCCTCATAAAATCTCTTCCTTTCTTTTCCTTTTTTTTTTTTTGAAATTTATTTATTTTTAGTTTTCAGCATTCACTTTTAGAAGATTTTTGAGTTCCAAATTTCCCCACTCCCCAGATGGCATGCAATCTGAAATAGGCTATACATGTACAATCATATTAAACATATTTCTACAGAAGTCATGTTGTAAAAGAAGAATCAGACAAAAGGGAAAAATCTCAGATCTCTTCCCTTCTTGAGGGTTGCAGCTGAAGCATCACTTACTACATGAAACTTTTCTTAACTATCTTAAGTTTCAACTATTTTGTAATTATTCTTTTTATATTTATTTTGTACACACTTTTGTAGCTACTTATCTCCCCCATTAAAACATAAACTTCTTGCAAGGAGAGAGGGGTCTTTTTTCATTTTTTTGTATTCTTATCCCCATAGTGTGGCACATAACGATGGGTTTGTGCTTTTTGGTTGATTGATAGGTGAAATTTTTATATGTGGCATAATGGAATGGTTAGATAGAAAAGAATGGTCTTGGTATTCACTATCAAGTTTAGTGTTTTCTTGTTCTTTACATACACACAGAGGAAAAGCAAGTCAAATGAGTTAAAGTAACATATTGTAGATAATCTTGGTGCCTTTGAGGGACAGTGACACAGCCTGGGGAATTGGGTATTCCTTGGCCCTTGAGCTGCAAGAAACTTGGAGAAGGTAGATTAACGAGATTATGTGCTAGAGGGCGTAAGATGATTTTTACTTTTCTTCTAATTTTTGGTCATTGGGTGTGATTCTTGTCCTTATCCTGCTATAAATTTTCCATGGGGCACATGACAAGGCATTGAGTTTCAAAGAGCTTATAATAGCTGGCATTTATGTAGCTCTTTAAGGCTTGCATCATTTTACATGCATTATCTCATTTAATTTAGATGAAGAGTCACACATAAAGAGATAAATAGAAATATAAAATAGGTTATTTCCAAAGTAGTACAACGGTTAGTAAGTATAATAGTGGGGATTGTAGGAGTTAGTAATTCATTCTAGAGCATCATGGTCAACTTGGATGTTCTTGTTATGTTATTCATTTACACACAAATAGATTATACATTTATCCTCCTGTTGTAGCTTTAAAAACTTCTACCTTTTGAGGCTACAAAAATGTGAATACCCTTTGACCCAGCAATATCGCTTCTAGGGCTGTGTCCCAAAGAGATCATAAAAATGGGAAAAGGCTTGCCATCTCAGGGAGGGAAGGAGAGGAAGAGGGAGAAAATTTAAGACTTATGGAAGTGGTTGTTGAACACTGAAAACAAATAATTTAAAAAAACCTTCAACCTTTTGCTTGTGAATTTTCTCACGTAACAGTTCTCTTGTCATGATGCATTTCTTTAAACTGTTATGGAAGTTACTCTTTTCACCACTAGGTGGCGCGTTTGCTTCTTCAGTAAGGTCAAATGCTAATCTTTTTAATTCCACTGTTTTCCAAAAAACTGTTTGTAATTAAAGAAATAGATTACTTAGAGTCATATATGCATCTTAGTTTAGTGCCTCAGTGAAATGCAAAATAGAAAAAGAATTACTTAGAACTTGCTTAACCCTGGGGAAAAGAAACTGCCTGGTACAGTGAGAAAAATGCTTGGAATACCTGAATTCAGATTCTAGATCTGCTTTCTTATTAGCTACACCTTTGGATAAGTTTCTTGACCTGAGTCTGTACTTGATTCTGGGACTTTTGCAGTCTTTTTACATGGGTTTATGTTTCAGGGGTGTATGCAGTTTTGTATGAATGGAGTCTCAGCTGTATAGTTGTAAATGCACATCTCCTTTAAGGGAGAGGTCCCTTTGTGCTCTAAAACTGAGGCCTGATCTTATGATAAAGCCCCAGAGTAGGAGTTTAGTGGGAGACAAAACTTTGTTAAATAGTGGATTAAAAAGTAGAATGAATCAGAAGTTCTTATTTTACCTGCTCTTAATAAAAAAACTAGACAAAATACAATTTTATCTAAGATACAAATTTATGGGACAAAAGAATCTTGATCTGTGTTGCATAGCTTTCCAGAATCCAAGTTCACCTCCATACTATAATAAGGTCAGGAAAACAAGTCATTTATCTAATGCCATTTCTTCTTAACATTAGCAACATTTGTTGGAGTAGAACTTTAGACACTGTGTATCAGGATGAAGGAAATACTCTCTTGTGGTAACTGATGGTGTTGCAATTTTTGACCTTTAAATTGTCAGTTAAGACAAACGTTTCAGTTAATTTGGATCTTCTTGGCCCTTTCCTCTTGAAATTTGCTTTAGCCTTATCACTAATTCTTACTGATGTATGGGAGAGCAAATATGTGGGACTGGATCTGGAAGGGAATGAGAATTGGGATATATTTCTTTTTTTCTAAATAGCTGATTTTCTATAATTGTCTACCCCTTTGTTTTATGATTGTTAAACTGGAAATGATTTTTTGCAACAGAATTTTTTTTAGGATATTATCTTATTCAATTTCTCAAATTCCCAAACATTTTAATTCTATCTAAATTTTGAAAAACTATTACTGGTTCTTCCTAATAAACTATTAATCGCCATGTTTTCTAAATTATACTTATATCAGGGCAACAGATAGTTGCAATTCCTGTGTGATTTACATTCTTTAAATAGTAAACTTTGAATTATTAATATCTGTTCAGTACTGATCTTTTGGCAGTGAAGTGGGAATCTTTAGATCTAGGGCAGTTTTCTTTTTCTCAGATATTAAATAATCTGAAAATTTTATGGCAAGAGAGAAATACTTCAGTTATGTGAAAACAAGGGCCATGTCTTTTCTGTGTTCTTTTAAGTACCTTCTTTAACATTATTGCTAGGGTTAATGTTTATTGCTGTTTCTCTGTTACCAGGTACTTTATTACCAAGGTTGCCATCTGAACCAGGAATGACGTTACTCACTATCAAAATTGAGAAAATTGGTCTGAAAGATGCTGGGCAGTGCATTGATCCCTATATTACAGTTAGTGTAAAGGGTAAATAGCTCTATTTCTACATTCTGTCTCTGGTGCATTTTATACTACTGCTTCTTGTCAAGCCATTGACATTTTTTTGTCATGTATCTGTGACAAACTCGTTTTGGTTCACTCTACAGTGAGACAGGATAATAGATTTCCATTCATCATCCTCCACCCCCAGAATTGAGAGGGATATACCAAAAGCACTTGCCTGTTTCTTTGTAACATCCCTATACAACGTTGCTTTTGGGGTTTTCCTAAAACGTGTCTATTTTAACTCTACTATTTCCATCCAAGGTGGTCATTAGCTTTGTGCATAGTCTTCATCAAGCATTATTCACTTGAAGGAATGAGTTAATGCAGTATACATTTCAGGGATCTGACCCTTCTGATGCAAAATCAAGTCTCTCTCATTTTCCCTGACCTTCCTGCTATGGGCACTCCCATTCATTTCCAAGGTAGCTGAGAATTAATTCTTTGAATTAGATCTTTAATGAATCACCAGTACAGATGGAAAAACATGGATATACCCACAAACATCCATATCCTGAATGTAATCCTGTGGGATGCTGAAAAAGTGAAATATTTGTTATCCTTAATTATGTTGCCATGGTTATTAAACATGATTATTTTTAGGAATTTTCTTTTATCCATTTCTTTCTTGTAGACAATTTTATTTTCATTTTTGACTTTGAGATCTGGAATTGGACTTTTTGTTATTGTTAAGCTTTTACATAGCACTTCAGTTTTCATCAACCAATTATTAAAAATAACTGAAGCTATTTTCCTATGTTTTATCCAATTAGGAACTGCAGAGTTAGTGCAGGTTGTCTATTTGACTGTCCCATAATGTTGGTCAAATCACAGGGACAGATTTAATTTAAGGTATGGCAATAAATGGGAATGGAGATAAGCTGTTAACCTCTGAAATACGTGTTACTTGAAGCTAACAGTGCCATTAAAAACATTTTTGGATTTTTTAAAAATGACTTGTAAGACTACTTTGTAGTTTAAGGAGGCATGTTAAGAAATGTTTTTTAAAATGATTTTTATAAAATTGAGTGTGAATGTCTTCAACCCTCTGCCATTTGTCATTTGTTGGTGCCATGAAACATTCCTTTCTACTTGGTCCTAAGACCTTCATGGACTCATTGCCAAATGCAATGAATATGTTATTTCAGGACATAGACTTGTAAGAGACTATAGGAGCACCTAAGTACTCAAAAATAAGTCTGTGGAATGTTGTCTCTGAAAGATAAAAGCTACAGTCTACACTCGTTGAACCACCTAGTTACTATAGGCCAAATTTGGGCACAGCAAATAGAATGCACATCTCAGTGAGGGCCTAATAGGGCCTTATACATATTAGGCACTTTTGTGATTCTATGACCTACCTAAAGACCCATTTAAAGAAATATTTAGTAAAATAGAAGTACAGTATAATTAAAGAACTTGGGTGTCACTTTGGAGTTTCACAGTAATTGAATTCGATCTGTAGTTAGATTTTTGTCTCTAAATTTCACGTTGAATTCAGTGTTTTAGTCAGTGTTTCCTGCTGCTTTGCTCTCCAGTTGGGGAAAAAAAGTGCTTATTAAGGACACATACAAAAAGGAAAATTATTGCTCCTGGGAAAACTTTACAAAATGATAACATTTGTGTGATGATAGTATGAGAGGTATAACAATAACAAGTGATTTCACAGTCTGTTTGTTCTTTGTATTTAGGTATTTCACTGTTCATGGTAGAAATTTTCTTTTTCTATAGATCTGAATGGCATAGATTTAACCCCAGTGCAAGATACTCCTGTGGCTTCAAGAAAGGAGGACACATATGTTCACTTTAATGTGGATATTGAACTTCAGAAACACATCGAAAAATTAACGAAAGGTTTGTAGTCTTAAAGAGGAAGAAATGGTATCAGAGGACTTTAATGTATAGGTATTATATGACTATATTACATATAATTAATAAGAACTTGCTTAGAAGCAGACGCCCTTTTGGTTTTTCTTAATGGACGAGGGATGCTAAAGCCACCACTTACGGCTGAAACCACTTTCCCCCCTAAATTTACCATATGGAAAGGATGATACTATAATGCCTAATGAGTTGACAAGGGGAATAGAGGGCAAAATAAAGTAATGCTTGAGAACTCAATACTTTTCTATGGTTTTGATCATGTTATTCTTAGACTATCCCCTTTACAAAAAGATTTTGAAATCTCCATGTTTTCTGAGATTCACATCCTATAGTTTCTCAAACTTTCATTCTTTGGAGGAAATAAACAGTGGAATGCAGTCGATGCACCAGGTCATTTTCTGAACTCTGAAGGGCACTTTAGAAGCTATGACAATCTTTCCAGGAAATATCTGGTGTTTTCTTTCTCCATTTGGTGTGAGGTGAACATTCAGGAGTGCTGTTTGAAAGGACGTTAGCGGAATGGGTGCTTAATTTAGTATTTGTTGAATGAATTTCAGGTTGGAAGAAGTCATGTGAATGTGAACTGTTAATAAAATGTGCTTTTCCTTGTATTATGTAGATCTTTCATTGAAAACTGTAAATGGTATACAGGCAGGGGAAGTTTTCATGTGCTAACTTTTCCGTTTTAACACACCTCTGTGTCCTTGATGACGTGACTCACAAGATGCTAAAAGTAAAACTGTATTCAGAGTTTGAGTCCCTTCCCACTCCCACGCCTTCTAATTTAATTTTTACAACTCCTTTAACCCTAATTTGGGTCAGTGCTAAGGTGTATACTTGATGGTTGTTTATGTAAAGTTTAATTAGTCTTCCCATTTGGCTGTCTTATGAGGAATGGCCTCGTCATAGATTTTGCCTTTGCATATGTGCTTAGGCATAACATGTAGCACAGAGCTATGCCTGCCAGGGGCTTAGTAAATACATTATTTGCTGGTGATAGATGAATAATTCAAAAGAAACTTCAGTTTGTAAAAAAGATTATTCCTAAAAATGAAAAACACTTGGGATCTTTCTCACCATTCTCAAGTATTAATTTAACCCCATGCTCACTTTAGATCAGAGACACCTAAGCTTCTTGAAGAGACTAATAAATTTGATCTGCTTTCCTTTTTGGCTTGAAGGCAGTTCCTCTAGTATTGTGGGAGGTGGAAGGGAGGAAGTAGCCATTTTATGGATCTGGGAGGGACTCATTTTGGGAAAGGGAGGTCACCAGCAGCCTAAATATTGTTATCTGGTTGTATGTGGTGGGAGAAGCCTGGCCACTTATGCTTATCTCTCCCCTACCCAGATCCTGTTGTCTCCTGAGCGATTGGTTTCTCTTTTCCCCCCTGACAGGTGAGGCACTCCAATTGGACCCAAGTGCCAAGGCTGTGCACACGTTTCTGAACATTGTTAAGCTTCTAGTAACTTGTGAGTTTTGTCATCAGTGAAAATATTAGATGTGTGTTGGCGGTCTTTAAAATCCGAGATACAGCACAGTTCCGGTTAAGTCAGCATTAATAGGTAACCAGTTAACATAAATTCCCCTGATTTCCCTCCCCCAATTTTCATATATCTTCTTTTGAAGTTAATTGCTATTGGCTAAATTGGTATGTGGTATTTTCTTTTTCTCTTTTAAAAAAAGGATCTTTTAGGGGTGGGAAGATGTGGGAGCTTTCCTGTTTGGTTTGGGGAATTAAAAATAAAGCAACCTGTCACACCACTTCCCAGCTGTGGGAAAACTGGCTGCTTTTCTAGCCTCACCTTCCTTTATGCTCTCATTTTATAAGGTATTTGTTATTCCAAAAAGTTAGTGGTAAAGAAATTGCCGTTATTATTTGGAACATTTTATTTATTAATGAAGTCCTTCCTCTATTCTTGTAGTGTGAACTTGATATCACTTCAACTGAGAAACACCTGAAAGATTTGTATTTTTTTGTTATGGTAAAGGACTGATTGTAGTATCATCCTTAATATCTTTTTATATATTTTTAAACATGCTTTGATGTTTTATGATCTTAACCATTCATAAGATTTTTATAAATTTGAGTTGTCTTGCTTACATTAGACAGTTTTTGGTCAGTACCACAAGTTCTAAATAGCTATATTGAACTGAGAAAAAATATACTTGATTCAGGTTACTAAAATTATGGCAACTGCTATTTTTTCATGTGCTGCTCCCTATCAGTGGAAATGGATTAACTCAGCAGAAATATATTTGACCATATTGTTGCTTATGTGAGTCTATTTTCCTCCTCAGGTGCAGCTATTTTCTTTGAATTCAAACACTATAAGCCTAAGAAAAGATTTACCAGCACCAAGTGTTTTGCTTTCATGGAGATGGATGAAATTAAACCTGGGCCGATTATAATAGAGCTGTAAGTGATATACATGTAAATTAATATTTGTTTAGTAGCATCTCAATTACCTACCTGTCCAGATACCTCCCCTGTTCAAAAATAATGTGGTTCTCCGTAGAGCTGAGTGAGAGAATCCTAAAACTTTGGTGTCTTTCAAATGCTAAAAATTAATCTTCATTATCTTGAAAAGATTAGTCACTTAAGTTTATTTACAGTATGCCTTCTGTTGTGGTTTCAGATACAAGAAACCCACTGACTTTAAAAGAAAGAAACTGCAGTTGTTGACCAAGAAACCACTTTATCTTCACCTCCATCAAACTTTGCACAAGGAATGACCATGGCATGTGTATCCTAAAACTTCTGTGATCTGAACCCCTCACTACAAAGTCATGGTAGCTCTGTGTAGCACATTGATCCTTCAGTAGGCTCCTAGGAAACCAGCCCTCCTCATGCCAATAAATGAAAAGTGTGATGTGTTCTACGGCTGCACAACAGAGATGTTTACAGTTCAGGCCATCAGTGGAGACCAGGAGGACTGCACGCATTCCTAAAGAGCTCCTTTAGCATACAGGTTTTCCCACAGATTTTTGAAACAGTCTTTGACTTGAGTGATTTGTGTACGTGGTAAAAGTTAAGTTTTAAATTTATTTACTATAGCGATTAACACCAGAGCAGGAAGGAACACTCATCTTCTGTGCAGGATTTACTCCCCTAATTCACTTCCACTTCAGTGCACTCCTTACGTGAATGAATCCATGTTTATTTCCAGGTGTTTACTGTTTAGGGTAGGACGCTCAATGCAAGAGAAATTTGCTAAGTACCAGAATCGGTAAACTTGTAAAGGGTTTCTATCAGGGATGGCTCACTACTCACCAGTGATTGGTTATGGGGAGGCTGCAGAAGAATTCATTAACTTTACCATGAACATAGTTCAACCTCATGGGGGAGGGGGCTTATTTTCCAGATTTCAGCAGCCCATTTACCAAATGACTTGAGGTAAAACTTATTTGAAGAGCTGCATTCCTTTTAGATATTTAAGGGAATGGTCACGTAGGTTTGTTTTTTTGCTTATTCAAAGCTCTTCCTCCACTAAATGAGTCCAAAATAAAAGGCACCCAGAGAGTGTCTAAATAATTTTGATTTTGTAGCAGTGTTTAGATGATGTGGTTGAAATAACCTTCTGTATGGTTCTAAGATATCTAATCCAGAAATGTTTTAATTCAATCAGTTCCCTAAAGATACCTGTAGGAGTTTTACTTTTTTTTTTTCCCTGAAAACTGATTGTGAGTCCTTGAAAAACCTGCATACATACCTCTTATGGCAATTTGTATGCAAGTCTGGAAAGTTACTCTAAATTTTGTTTCTGAGATAGATAGCTAGGATTACCATTTATTTTCTGTTCAGATGTATTATGTCATCTAAATTTAAAGATGCAGGTCATTAGCTTATAATTTGAGTATCTACATAATTTTTTTTACTCAATAAAGGGACATAAATAAAACCCAAGCAGACCTTTCATATACTTAGTAGGCAGGATATTTAATACATTCCTTTAAGGTCTGTTGTGTGCTTTATGTGGACTATATGTAGTATATGCACATACTTTCATATGCACTTATATAATAGTAAAAAAAAAAAATCCAGCACCAAGTGAATGCATTGTCAATACCAGCTTTGTTTTTATTGTATAATCAGTCATACCACTCAGCTCATTTGCTTTCTATACCACATAATTCTTACCAGTTGCATTACAATTTTATTAGGTAAACTCCAACAAAAATAATTCAATTTATCCCCTTCTGCTTTAAGGGATATAGTATTCTTTGCTTTCTGCTCTCTGTTTAGGTCAGTTTTGTTCATGCTGGATACACAGTTTACATAAACTATATAAACCATCAATAGTTGATAAAATTTCTCTCCCTTTCCTCAGTCTTGACTGGATTAATTCCATTGCAAGGGAAATCATTTTCATGGTCCTCTTGAGTTTAAAGAAGCTCTTGCATTTGGAGCTAACAGATGTCACATTATCTTCAAACAATGTAAAATTCCCATAGTGCTATCAAGCCTCTGAGTATTCAGTAAATCTCAATGACGATAACACCTAAAAATGATTACTAAAATAACCTCAATTGATGAAAATATGCATGAAATGAAGTGACAGTTTATATGAAAAAGTAACAGTTCTGCTTCACAAGTGTGATTTATAAGCACCAGTGCCTTAGAAAGACCATCTGAAGAAGTTTAAGCTAAATTTGACTGTGCTTTAGTATTCTGATGTAAGCAGAACTGTTCACTCAAATTCTATACTGTTTGGTGTGTCCCGCATCTAAGCAATTTATAAATAGTCTTTATGTAATGGATTTTTTCACTGATCTAAAGCAGTGAGCAGTAACTACACTGTACATTTGTCTAAGATAGAGCGCTGCTGATTCACAAGTAAAACGGCTTTGCGCAGTTGAATGAATTTTACATGGTAGCACTAGCAAGTGAGCAAATGAACATGGTTGGATGGGATGACTACTATAGTACAATACAATTTTTTTTTTTGGAGTGCAATCTAATGATTTAAAATAAAAATGAATTGTGACATTTCTACAGTGACACTCCAATCTTGGGCTTTTCTGGGGGGGAAATGGTGCAACTAGTTGTATGTGATTTGAAAGTTTTTTGATGGTTGTGGATTGGTTTGTGTTAAGCCAGGTTTGACTTTTTCCAAATTTCACTGATGTGTCCATGAGATTTCCTGAAGAACATACCATAGAAATTACTTAGGGGTGAAAAGAGTGATGGCAAGGGAAAGAATTCTCATTCTGAGTAAATGTTTAGGTTGGATTTAGCTTTGCTACTGTGATTATCTACCTAACTGGAATCTGTATCCAACTGGTGTTTACAACTTTTATGACTCAGCATTGTGTTACATGTCCAGGTGTCATAGGCATTCAAAGTTTATGTGTTTGTGGATCAAATAATAAAACCTTTTGTTATTTTACTAATGTTAAAGCACATGTCCTTTACTGTGAAGTTATGGTATATATCATTTAAAGGGTTGGAAAATCAGTGTGTGTGGAAGGATACGAAAAAATTAACTTTATTCCTTTATAATAGTGATTAAACTTTGAAGCATTTGTTCCTTTTATTTCTCTCAAATGTAATGTGATAATGTAACAGATTCTTAATTTCAGTGTTAAAGGAACAATCACTTCTTCCTTACTAAAAGCTTTTGCACCTTTTATATGCCATTCTTACTGAAGGCAAAAAAATGTTAATATAAGATGTGGAACTTAAAGGGGGCAGGTCTCAAAAGTAATAAACTATCCACTCTTAAGTTTCAGACTTGTATCAATTATAAATTCTAAATTTTAACCTATACAACATATGTTTAAAGTAGTGTGCTTTGAAGTGCCTAGAAACTGTCTTTTACTGAAGCATTGTTTTCAAGTTATAATGTGGTGATATGTATGTAACCCAGATGCTCATTACTGTTTACAAGTTTCATCAATACTAAGATCCATATATTTTCTATCACATGGAGCCAAAACTCAGCTGTATTTAAAATTTACAGTCAGAATAGTTAGATAAGCCTTCTGAATGGCCTCCCATTTTGATGAGTTAATACCTACATTATCAGAAGTGTGATAAACTATCTAGAATGTAGTTTTTACACTAGTAAATAAAAAGTCAGCCCCCCCAAATAGTCATCACAGTCTATGCACTGAAGTTATTGCACTTTACACACAGGAAAACCCTGTTAGATCCTTAGTCCTGTTTATTTAGCCATCTTAAAGTGGTATGTATGGGCTGCTAGAAGATAGTGATTGCAAGAAGTGAACATTAACAACCTTACAATGGGGAGGAAACATGAAATGAAAAAGAATAACATTCACAACTAGCGTAGGAACAAATAGCATAAAATACAATGATGGATCTTTCTAATCATGCCAATTTGTCAAGAAAATTGTAATTTAAGTACAATATTCCCTTTACCAATAAAGTAGAATATGATACATTTAAAAAGTTAAAAAAGTTTTGATACTTAAATGGGTAGGCTTCAGTTACTCATGTGGAACAAGCTAACTCCCCTCAACGATGCTGGAGGACTGGACATGTTCCTTCCTGTTCTTTTATTATATTTATTATCAATAGACTGACTTCTTTGGGTAGTTACCCCTGACATTACTGTAGGTATGTAGGACTGTAAGTCCTATTTAACTTTAATACTACTACAAATTTTTTGTCTCTTGCTTGGATAGAGTGTCATTTTTCAAATCTATATTTCAGCCATGTTCCAATGAACAAAACACATAGTAAAATAAATCTGGTAACGGATTTGTCTTTATTCTGTGGGTGGAATTCTTTCCATAGAGAAAACATGCCTCCCCCTTTCCTGCAAAGAAATGCATGCTTTTTATGAAAATGGGTTTCAGTCTAAAATGTGATTTCATTTGCAGCATAAAGTATGGAGAGCATGAAAGGATTCTAGAGAGACCTTGGAAAAATTTTCACTTTATTCATGCATGGTGTAACTCCATTACTCAAACTGCATTCACTTATAACTGTCCAACACAATAGATGGTCACTACCTCTTACTGGCAAACTTTGGGGTAGATTCTACCCCAGGTGGACATGGACAGGAGTCACATAAAATGGGTTTTGATCTCAACAGTTGGAAGAAATATCCAAAATAAATTTGAGTATTCTGTTCAAAGAATGTAGCTTACTGTATAGAGGGGCAACTCCTGAGTCAAAATCCTACCATCCAACACCACCTTCTCCCTAAGCAATTATTCGTTTAAAAAATGTTTTAATAAATAGCAAAATAAGATTTACTCAAATCTTAAGTCAAAATTTATTAAACAGATGGAAACGTTTTCATGGGTAAAAGTATTGCCTAAGAACACTGTATCTACAAATCATTACATTTATTTTTAACAAGTCTGTTTGTAAGGACTAACAAGTGCTTGCTAAAAGTATTGGTTCACATCTTTGCAGTGCTGAAGAAAATGAAGCATAACACCTTGTATTTACCAAATAAAAGGATGGTTTGCAAAGAAATCTTTATTTTCAGTTTTATAAAAAAAGAAATACAAAGAAATTCAATGGATATTGATAAGCCTTGTCAACCATCTTAAGGACAACTTCTATGCCCTTTATATAACAGACTTCACTGTGGAAGTAATATTTGAATTGCAATAATAATACATGGTGGTGTTCTTTTTGGTTATTCAGGGATGTTCAGAAAGAGAATGAATTCCACACTTAGATTAATAAAATCAAATTCTAGCCTAACCCAAATAAGATTTTTGCAACATGTTTAGTATGGTAGAGAAGATAAAAACCTGTCTCAACTTATTTAAGTCCAAAATTATTTTTGTACTCTTATGGTGGCTGTTATTAGCATGTTTGAAGTAGACAACATTAGGAAGCACCAGATAAAGTACAACACAGATGGGTGGGTCTTCAATGGGTAGAAGTATCCACACCTTTGAAACCCATACTAAAATCATTCCTTAACTGCTAGACCCTCACATTCCAAAAGGCCACAAATTATTGAATTGACTCTTAACACTAGAATTTAATCTCAACATTTCAACCAACTGAATTACTTGGAAATAATAAAAAAATTTTCTTTGGATAATGGTTTACACAGCACTAATATAATAACCATCTTCCCAAGAGTTCAGGAAGGGGAAGAATGGTTTTTATTACTATATCAGTAAATTTTTTTCTAGGATTGTTTATGCTCCTGGTCTTCAACACCAGATATTTTTAAAAAGAATCAAGTTTACCCACATAGTCCCTTTGTAATAACTATATTCTATATATGTATATTGCAGAATGGTCTACACTTAACAAGTTTAACAAAATAACAGGGAAAGGAGGCAGTAGGGATAGCGCTTAACCTTTTTTAATAAAGTATTTCCACAGGAAATGTTCTGATTACATTTATGACATTTGAAATCATCAATTACAATAAAACTAAAACACAGGTGTATTTTTGTATTGCACATTTAAAGAGCTGCAAAAGGCTACACCTTAAAAGGTCCTC
Source organism: Notamacropus eugenii (assembly GCF_028372415.1). Classification (NCBI taxonomy): domain Eukaryota; kingdom Metazoa; phylum Chordata; class Mammalia; order Diprotodontia; family Macropodidae; genus Notamacropus; species Notamacropus eugenii. The sequence continues at coordinate 414,003,634 of NC_092873.1, forward strand.
ATTCATGGCAAAAAATATATTTTTGCATCTCAAGTTATGGAGAGGTTGAATAGTTTGGCTCATAAATGCATAATGATGCCAGGGGCAGCTTACTTGGAAAAAACATGTCCTGCAAAAAATAAAAAGTAAACAAACCTACATATGAACCTAGTCATAAAATTAAGGTAAAATTTATTTTGAAGCCAATGAAGTCTTTTACCTGTATGAAGTTCCAACAGTCCATTCTCTCAGTTTGAAGGCTAAAGTTATGGGCTCTGTTCTGGAGCCTGTGCATAGTCCTGTGTGCTTCCTTGAGAGGCATGAGGTGGATGAGGCTGGGGATAGTCTCTAGAACCTGAAGGTGTTAAGTCTCTTGTAAAAGGTGGAGGTGGATAGTCCCTTGGACCATGGGCTGGAGGTGGTAATCGTGGACCAGGAGGAAGGTACTCTCTTGGGCCAGGAGGGCCCAGGGGTCCAAAAGGTGGGTGTCCACGTATATACTCTCGAGGGTCAGGAGGTAGGTCCCTTACTCCTGGAGGAAGGCCATGTAAGTACTCCCGAAAGTTTGGAGGTGGAGGACCACCAGGAACTAGCAAAGAAAAACAAAATTATATCACCTGAAACTATGATCATGAGAACTTATGCTACACTTTGAGTAGCATAACATTTGTAGATAGAATAATAAATGCTGAACTTTTCAATACAAAACCATGTCTACTGAAATGAATTTAGTGTTTTTTATTACCCTAGCACCACACGTGTAAAAGTAAGAACTTGACCTCCTAACAACCCCTTTTCTTCAGAACTGTGAGCTGCCTCAACCTCAAAATGCTAGGGTTAGGCAGCAAGCCTGAATACAACTCAGTCAGTACATGTTTGCATTGTAAACTATCTATAATGGTCCAGGCAAAAGAAAGGCAAAAGGCAGTCCCTACCCTCAAGGACTACAACAGAATGGAAGACAGCATGCTAACAAACTCTATACAAGATAAATAGGAAATAAATAACAGAGGGAAGGCACTAGAATTAAAAGGGGTTGGGAAATTTAAGAGGGGTTCCTATAAAAGATGGAATTTTAGTTGAGACTTGAAGAAAGCCAGAAAAACCAGGAGGTAGGGGTGAGAAAGAATTTCAGACATTAAGGGGAACCAGGATAATTTCTTTTTGGCTATTCTCTGCTGAATATTGAAAGTTAAGAACAATAGAAGCCTTGCCAGTCAATTATCAATCTGTGTGCAGCAGCACCATACCAAGAGGTCGAGGCCCATAAGGTCCTCGCAGTGGAGGAGGTGGTCCAAATCGAAGAGGTGGTGGTGGAGGTCCTCCTATTGGTGACATGAGAGGCATGCCTGGGAATGGTGGGTGGCCTTTGGGACCAGTGTTAACCTGTTATAACACAAGTACAAATTTTAAAATAATATTTTGCTTTATGACATGACAGACCAAAGGCACCAACGAAAAAAATGAAACCATAAACCCAGTGACAGATAAAGATATTTATTTACTAGGAAGAAACTTTGGCACCTTTCCCCTCCAACTAGTTTTGAAAGGAGCACAGTCACTGCAGTTTTCTGTTGCTCTCTCCAACAAATGGCTCCTCTGACCACAAGTTGTTTAGGCAAGTTAAGAGGTAAAGTAGTCAGTAACTGTCTCTACTCTTTCCAATGCTGTTACCATAAACATATTAGCAAAAGTACAAGGTAGCATCAAACATAACTTTCCTGCCAGTATACACAATGCAGCACCATAATGCAGGCAGTCCTTGGCTTAAGAACAAAAGCTATATAAAAATAAAAGAGGAGTCCTAGCTGAATCTCTGGCTCTGCCAGGAACAGCCACTGTTCCCCAGTTCAGAATATCTAGCTAATAATTTTAAGGCTACAGAAGAAAAGCTAACTGGATTTTTCCAAATAACTTATGCTCAGAAATATGTGTATTGTCCCAATTCCCTTCCCAGTCAAACCCAAAATTGGAATGCATTTGAATAGCTGAAATAGTACCATTATTAGTTCTATACTTTAGACAGCTTCCAAGCTCTGTAGACACAGGGCCTGAATTTGAGATGAAACCATGAAGGCAATCTGAAGGGTTTTGGAACTAAAACCCTGGGAAGATTAACAGAAATTTGCTAAGTGAAAATCTGAGAAATTGAAGGTGAAGGACAAACAGGCCAGAACTGGAATAAGCTGAGGAAGAAATGGCTAAAGGAGGCAAAGAACCCAGAATGAGAAAAGATAGAACAGCTGGTTAAGATCAGTGCAAAGACTCAGAAAGGAAAATGAAACTGAGTGTAAGGTATTGGTGTGCTTAAAAGAAAGGAATAAATCTGTACCTGAAGACCTCCAAAAGCAGCCAGCCAGCAGTTTGACAGATAAGCTACTGGTGAGAATTCTAAGGACTGAGGGTCTCACTCCCAAGAACAGAATGCCAGGTAAATTTTGCAGGGAATAGTCTTCAAAGACTGACACTTAATAATAAAATAAAAATGATGTGTAAAGCACAGATTGTCTACTCAGCAGAAGAAAAGGCTCTTGAGAAAACCTCTTTACTGTCAAGGTGACTAAGGAAAATAGAGCATTCTGAGAGGAAAAAAAAAGCTCAGAAAGGCTTTAATACAAAAACAAAGCAACTTTTGAAAAGACAGAAAAGACTGACCTGTCAGGAAGTTGGAGAGTAGAAGAATGTCATGCTGAGGAAAGAGCAGTGACAACTACAAGGCTTTCCCTATTATTCCAAGGGGAAGGCAAGGGCTGTCAGGTGAAAAACTGGTAAGAGCCAAAAGAGAAAGACAAGTCTGGGTCCCAGCTGATGGATACTGAGACAGTTATTTTACAACCTGATAGCAATAGAAAGGTCTGTTATCTTTCTCAGGGCATATATCTAAGACATGACAGAGAAATCTCCCAAAACTTCTTAAGCATGGTAATAGTAAAGATAATGCTAGTCATTCATGTAGGCACAAATAACACTTCCAGAAAGAAGCAGGAAAGCATTGCTAAACAAACTTTAGACCTTGGGATAGGAGATATGTTCATCACTGGAAATCATAGAATTCTCCTGAAGGCAAGGGGTTCAGAAATTAAGAGGTAAATTTAGGAAGTGAATAGTTGGTTAAGAGAATGGTATCTGACCCATGACAGAAAATGCTATCCACCTCCAGGGAGAATAGTGATGAACTCTTGAGTGCAGATTAAAGCACACTTTTTCTACTTTATTGTTCCTGGGTTTTTCTTTTTGAGGGGTGTATATTTTCCTTAGCAACATGGTTAATATGAAAATATGGTTTACAAGACTTCACATGTATAACTGATACCATATTACTTGCCTTCTCAATTGGTGGGTGAAGGGCCAGAGGGAGCAAATTTGGAATTCAACATTTTTAAAAATGAATGTAGGTTTTCTACATGTAAATGGGAAATATGTAACAAAATATATAAAGAGCACATACATACATACATACATACATATACATGTGTATGTGTGTCTGTTTTTTAAAGAAAATGGTGTTTGAAGATGAGAGCTGAATTTTTGGACCTTGGTTTAAAATATAAGGAGTGACAAGTTCCTGCACAAAGATTACAAATACACCTAACAAGGGCTAGTAACTGCCTGGAGTCTTGTAAAACAATACTCACAAAGGCTTTAAAAGGCAAAGATCCTATGGTCTGAAATTCTATTGGGGATGGGAACAATTCTCCAGTAATGAAGAAAAGGGGTAGCTGTCTATGAAGTCCATGCTAATTGATGGCACACTGATGATAAGGGTCTCTAGGTCTTCATAAAATTCTGCTTTGACCTCATCAGGGTACATCATGGTGGGAGCATAGGCACTGATGATGGTGGCATGGCGTTTTCCTGCAAGTGGCAATCGCATTTTCATGAGCCTGTCATTCACTCCTTTTGGCAGCTTGCTGATTAGATTAGTTTTCATTGCAAAATCTACACCAGCTTCACGATACCCCCCTTCACTGCGCCCACTTCAGAAAAATGTGCATTCAGCTCTGACTACAGTAAGCTGGCCTTCATTTGCCAGCCTTGTTTCACTCAGGGCTGCTATTTGGATGTGATACCTGTTTACTTTCAACAAGAGCAGTTTGTCTTTCAGGTCTACTGGATTTTGTTTTGTCTGCAAATGTGCACACATTCCATGTGCCAGCGGTGAGGGGAATCATTTTTACAGATGTTCTTGTATATTTTGTACATTTTTTTGCGTTTTGATCAGAGAGTGGAATTCCCTGCCTGCCACCGGTAAACAAGCCACGATTGGGTAAGCAGACAATTTTTAGGGCACCTTTTCTAATCCCCTTTCTCACACCAAGAGGTGAGCAGTGTGATCCTTAAAAGACTGCTCAGGCACCCAGAGGACTACCGAGTACCATCGCTGCTTCCAGTGAGAAATGACCTTATAGCCTGGACCATCTGTGTGCAGGGTTGTGACTACAGCTCCCAGTGTATCCGCACCTGCTGCTTCATCACTTGCCTGTGGCCACAGCACTGCATTTGCTCATCTGGGTCAGAACACTTGCAAACACCAAGACTGGTTTGATGAAAATGATGGGGAAATTCAGAAGCTGCTAAATGAAAAACGAGAACTCCACAGGATGTACCAACAAGACAGTTCATCCATCTCTAAGGCACATTTAATTCCACCAAAAGTAAAGTACAAGCAAAGCTTGGAGAGATGCAGGATTCCTGGCTCAGTAAGAAGGCAAATGAAATTCAGTTTTATGCTGACAGTAACAACCCAAAGCCCTTTTATGATTCCCTGAAAGCTATTTATGAACCAAAAACCTATGGTGCATCACAACTACTCAGTGCTGATGGAGCCACATTGATTTGTGATAAAGACGTGATCCCAGAGAGATGGGCTGAACACTTCCATAGTGTTCTCAACAGACCATCATCAATCAATGCTGAGACCACTGACTGTTTACCTCAGGTTGAAGTCAATCCCTCCTTAGCTGAACTTCCAACTGAAAAAGAGGTTTTGAGGGCCATTAGGCTCCTTTCATGTGGCAAAGCATCAGGTGCTGATTCTATTGCAGCTGAGATTTACAAGGTAGGGGGACCACTGCTCATACAAAAGCTGACTGAAATTTTCCAGGTTATATGGCAAGAGGAGGTTATCCCCCAGAAGTTCAAGGATGCTTCAATTGTCCATCTTTATATAGGTAAAGGAAATAGATTGTCCTGCGACAATCACGGGGCAGGGTTGTGGGGGAGGGTGTGTCTCTCTCTTAGTCATTGCTGGCAAGATTTCTGCTAGAGTCCTCCTTAATAGGCTGATCCTTCACTTGGAAGATGGTCATACACCTGAGAGCCAGTGTGGCCTCAGAAACGGCCAAGGAACAGTCGATATGGTGTTTCCTGCCTGACAACTCCAGGAAAAATGCCAGGAGCAGAACAGAGATCTATATGCAACATTTGGACATCTGACCAAGGCCTTTGACACTGCTGGTCATGAGGGCTTATGGAAAATTATGTCAAAATTTGATTGCCCAGAGAAGTTCATCAGCATAGTATATCAATTTCATGATGGCATGTTTGCCCAGGTTCTGGATAGTGAACAATGCTCTTGTGCCTTACTAGTCACCACTGGAGTGAAACAGAGCTGTGTGCTTGCTCCCATGCTTTTTAGCATGATGTTTTCAGCCATTTTGTCAAATGCTTTCAATGATGAACACAGTATCAAGGGCAACTATTATTTGATAGTAAGTTCTTCAATTTGAAAAGGTTATAAGCCAAGACCAAAGTGGAGGGAGTGTTGGGGCATGATTTTCTGTTTGCAGATGACTGTGCACTCAATGCAGGTTATGCAGGTACATGCAGGTATAACCCTGTGCACTCAATGTTGGTTACAACAAATGGTGAAGTTTTGAATGCTATAATAAGTTCATTTACCTTGGCAGTGTACTTTCCAGGGACGTATGCATTGCCACCAATGAGGTTGACGCACGCACTGCCAGAGCTAACTCAGTGTTTGGGAGGCTCCAAAGGAAAGTTTGGGAGAGAACAGGTATTAAACTGACTACCAAACTGAAGGTCTGCAGAGCTGTTGTGCTGACCTCACTGTTATATGCTTGTGAAACATGGGATAGTCTACCAGCGCCATGCCAGGAACCTGAATCACTTCCATTTGAACTGTCTTAGGAAGATTCTGAAGATCATCTGGCAGGATAAGGTACCAGACACTGAGGTCCTTGGTCAAACTAAACTGCCAAGCATTCCAACTATGCTTCAGAGAGCGCAAATCTGATGGGCTGGCCATGTTGTTCAAATGCAGAATGTATGCTTGCCAAAAACACTATTTTATGGAGAACTCCCATTGGGCAGGCAATCACATAGTGGTTAGAAGAAGCGATACAAGGACACTCTCAAGAACTTTGGATTTGACTGTGCATGGGAGACACTGGCACAAGACTGCTCAGCATGGTGTGTCCACATCAGAAAGAGGGCTGTGCTCTATAAGCAAAGCAGAACTGAGATAGAACAAGGTAAATGAAGGATGCGCAAATCTGGAGTATCCACCTCAAATGTTCACATGGACTACCTGTGCCCAATCTGTGGTAGAGCATTCTGAGCTTGTATTGGTCTGGTTAGCCATAGGCATACATACTGAAACTTCATTTAATCATGGTGATGTCATTTTGGTCCTCTTCTAGAATGAAAGGCAACAACCATGCTGATGAAGGAGGAACTCATGGATCAACTTCAATTTTAGAAAGATGTTTACTTAAGATAGAAACAAGGAGAGGTAAGAAAGGATGCATATACGAAAGTGGGGCATGTCAGTCTTGTTGGAACAAGATCAAGAATCTATCAGAACACACTAAGTAAGGCAACTGAGGAAAGGTAAAGAAACACATTCTATTAAAAGCATTAGAGAGATTAAGATTTCTACTATGTAATGAACATCTGAAAAAGAAAGTGATGATCATGAAGAACTATTGTTGCTTCTGCAAGAACAAAGCATGTTAAACTATTTCCTCTTCTGACTGATGTAACTAAATTTTACATTAGGGGAATGCTAAAATCTAGGTAAAATATATATGACCAAGTGTTTAAGTTCAAGATATACTTGCGGAAAAGATGGAGAGATGTGGGCCCAACCATAATAATGTTAGACAGAAGTTGGGATTGGCTAATAACTAGCTGGATTCCAAGAGCAGTCAGGTTTCTGGAGGAGTGATCAAAGTTCAGTGCTTGTCCATGTGCTATTTAAAATTAACATTTATTGTCAATGACTTGGATAAAGAATCTTTATCAGGCTTCCATTTTAAGACAGAGTTAAAAAATCTTGACAGGTTGGAACATCAAAGATGTAACAGAGAAAACTGGACTTGATTCTAAGGGCCCTTCCAGGCCTCATATTCTATACTGCTAGGGTTGTCCTTGGCATTGTTTGTCCTTCATTCTGGAAGGGAATCATGACATCAGGAAGGTGACTTGCAAGTGAATTGGATTTAAGTGGGGGAGATCTGTGCAAAGTCATCAGCCTCACTTTCTCCTCCAGAGTAGAGTCATCTGGGTCCAGTGGCCAGATATAAATCAGGACAACGGGAGATGGCCCCCGATACAGTGTAAGACCTTTGTATTTTGAAGCTAAGGTCTTTCCAGGTTCTCAGTTTGACTGAGGCAATGCCCTTTTCAGTGATTAAGGTTAGGTAAGAAATAAGCTAAGGAATGTTCCCTTTTACCCAATCTTAAAAAAAAAAAAGTCAGTTTGGGAGGGGAGTTTATCTGCATTTACTCTGAGCCATCAGGGTCCAAACAATGACAACTAAGTGGGGCTTCGGGTGGGACCTATTATTGGCCAATCAATGAGAGCCAGAATGAACTGGATTTAAGACAAAGTCTTTAAGAAAGAAACCTATCCTGAGAACTCCACATCTTGCAAGGTTTCAAGCCATCAAAATTTACGTTCCTTTGGGCAGAGCACCCACAAATAAGTGTATAATACCCTATTTGGACCCTTAATAAAAGGATTTGTTCTGTAAAACTTGGATTCAGTCAAAAGGCCTCACCCAAGGATCTAGAAGGCCACATGTGACCTCAAGGCTGTAGTTTCCCCACCCCTGGTTTAGGCAGTTTCCGAAGTCCTATGTGGCTTCAGAACCTCATCAAAACAGGAATTCTGGAGAATGTATTCCAAGAACCAAACTGACTGAAATGAACTTTTAGAATAGAACTTGTTCATAAATTATGGACTGTCTGCACAATGGTTTTACACTGTTCAACACCAAATAATTGGAAAAACTTCTTGCTAAGGAAAGGAAACCAGAATTAAGGGCAGGCGTTAACACAGATAAATGTACCAACTTACAGCTGATTAATTTTACAAGATCTTCTTAGTGATAGACCCAACGTAAAACTGTTAATACTTAGTATATCTAGCTCCCAAGATGATGACATTGTCCTTATATGTAACCAATTTACTTTGCAAACTTTAATTTGCTGTATGTGAATTATTTTTACTACTTTGCCTAAAAGCAATCTATACTGTATATGAAGCAAGCAGCTTCAGATCCAAAAGTTGTATAACTTTGTTTTGCATGAAAGACCTCTACCATCAAGTGCCCAAAAGCAATTAGTCTCCTAACCCACAATAGACAAGAGAAAGTCAGTTTAACACAACAATCCTCTAAAACCAAGTGAGAGGTCAACCAGATGAGCCATGCATTTAAAGCACTGAAAAGTTGTCATGCTTCTCCTTAGTTTTCCCCAGATTTCCCAAAAAGTAGCAAGTAAAAGCCCAGCTCCATTTTCAGCCTCCAAATACTTACTAGTACCGACTCCTCAGCTGATGGTGGAACAGTAGGAGCACAGGGGCCTTCAGCCTCTGGGGGAAGGGTTTGCTTTTTTTTTTTTTTTATGAAAAAGTACAGATATAATAGAACAAAACATTTAATTAAGAGATAAGGCAAATAGAGGGGATTCTATAAATGTTTCCTAAAATAGTCCAATGGAAATGATTATGACCTCACCATGCCATCCAGCACTGTTGAAGGAGAAGAGCTTCTTGGGCCACTATTCATCAAAGGGACTGGACCAGGGCCCAGATCTGTTAATAGGACAAACAATCCATTTACATACATTCTTAAACTTCTATGAATGAGAAAAATCAAGTAGTATTTTGTTATTATTTCCCTCTCTAGCTCTTACTCTCCTCTTAATAAATCAAGTTTTCTTACCCGAGGCAGATGTTCTTCCAGATACTTCAGATGACCTCCTCAAACCAGGACCAAGAGGAGGCCCATCCATAGACCCTTGAGAAAGAAGAAAGAGCTGAAACAAGCTTTACATGATCATGCTAAGTAAACATAAAGAAGGCAGGTTAGATTAACTCCATTAAATGTCAAACTCTAAAAAAAAGGGTCTAACAATGAAAAAAAAACCAAAGCCAGTTTTGCCATCTAACACAGCCTAGTTCCTCAAATAAAATGCTAAGAGCATTAAGAATTTTATTAAGACTGTAAAATAGTATTCAGAGCCTTGATTTCTTAAAAACAAATCTAAAACTTTGAAAGTCAATAGAAGTTTTATCTTCTACATGTATGACTGAAGATTTTAAAATAAATACACAAATGGAAGTAAACATTTGATACAAGATTTGTTGAAGAAATCTAAAATGGGAAAATGAATAAAATTTATATTCAAACTGTTTCAATCATGTAATGTTTCACATTGTTTTACTTATTCATGTATTTTCAAATCTGTTAGGAAATGTAGCAATTTCATGATCTTTCCAGTTCAGGTTAATGACCTTTAGGGAATCTCTAGGTAAGTAAGAGAATAGTAAGGAAATTCTGTTCTATAGCAGACTACAGTGGTATACCCAACCAAAACAGGAGATTGCCTTCTAAAACAAGTTCTTAGACACAAAATTCTAAACATGATTTGTGTACATATCCCTAAAAGAGAAGGAATAAGTTGTGGTTCACATCTTTATTTTGACTGAAACATAAAAAAGTTACACATAACCTAGATAAACATAAATTGCTGTTAAAGAAAACGAAAACCAACTTTTAACATTAGAAAATTCCCTAACCAGAAACTCTGAACTACTGTAATTGTACCAGTAGTTTTCTTTGTTTTAATTTTTTCCTTTAATTTATTTAATTTTAGCTTTCACAACATGCACTTCCATAAGCTTTTGAGTTTTAAATTTTCTCTGCCTCCCTCCTCTCCCCCTTCCCCAAGACAGCGTACAATCTGATAAAGGCTCTACATATACATTCTTATTAAACATATTTCCACATTAGTCATGTCAACAGTTTTTTGCAGGAAAAAGTCAACTGCTTACCAAATTCATTTCTAGGCACATCTCTTCGGTTAATAGTAGCAGAGACTGACCGTATAGGTGGTTCCATCATCATTGGAGGGGAGGGTGCGCCACCACTCACAGGGGATGGACCAAAAGAGCCATCTCGGCTAAGGGGCCCTGAAGAAGACATTGTCTCATCACTATCCTATAACAACCAGTCTAAAGATTATTAAGTGCTAAAGATTATATTAAGAAGATTACAATATTCGCAGACTACAGATTTTGACCTCCATTCCAATTATCTCTCAAAGAAAAACCGTTGGAATTTATGGAATGCTCCTTACCTCTCCGTGGGGGAATCTGATGATCAGGTCTGCCTGGAGTTGGCTTTACAATCATTGGCCTTTGAAGCATTGCAATCTTTTGATTCACTTCTATTAATCTTTAAGAGAGATAATGGACTTGAATAGGGTTTGGAAAACGAGATAATTGATAAAAAAGTAATGTAACAATACTAACATAATTCAGAAACACAACACCACCCTGAGAAACGGATGTCAATATCATCACATACGTACTTTTGTCTCAGGTTGGCTGCTTCCCTCTTTTCCTCTGCAAGAGCCCTTTCTGCAGCACGAGCAATGAGCTATTGTAAAATAAAATGAAATAAAGTCAGACTAAATAATATAAAGGTAGAAATTAAATTATGAATAGAACCTGTAAAATCATTTTTAAAAGATTTTGTGCTCATTCTCTTACCCAGTTGTCATGGGCCTTCTTCTCATGACTAGCAATCTAAAAGGCACAAAACAAAAATTTGTAGTTTGATATATTTAATGACATGATTATCTGCATTAAATACCCTGCAGCATATGAATGAAGGGTGATAAGATCAATACCTGATTCTTATATGACCTCTCTGTTTTCTGCAATTCATCCTCCATCTCCTGAATTCTTTGCCTACAAAAGATTTTTAAAAAATCAAAAAGAAAAAAGGCAAGCAGCAATTTCTATAGGATGACTCTAGAAGTTGAACTCACTTGTAAGTTTTCACTTCTTCTGCAACCAAGTTTGCTTTCTCATCTGCAGCACTGAGTTTCTGCTCCTTTTCTTGCCTTTCATACTCTTCCTGAGTGAGCTTCCTGGAATCAGGAACAAGATTTAACCAGCTGCTCAGGGATTCAATACTTGTGCTTTTCTCAACCAAACTCCAAAATGACACACGCAAAATATTTATTGTCAATAATGTGTTACGAGATATTTAAGTCATTTAAAGAAAAGTAAAAATGTACTTCACAGGATCAAAGATTAAACAGAGAATGTCTCAGAGGCTACATAGTCCAATTTTTTCATTTTGAAAATGAAGAAACTAAGGCCCAGAGAGGACTTGCCCAAGGTCATACAGGCACAGTAAGCATTCCTCAGGATTAGAACCCAGATCATCCTTCCCATCTAACCCAGCTTCTAATATACCTTAGCCCTAACTCAATCAGTTCTACTACATGAAAGGCACTATACAGGATAAAAGAGAAAATATATGGTCCCCTCTCTCTAAAAGGAAATCAGTTCTTCATCTGAAGGTTTGTGGTAGCTCACAAGGAAAACTAGCTACTCCAAACTGATAAAATAACATCTCATTTTTAGGTAATACCAATATAATCAACTCAACCATAATCATAAGGTCTTTAAACATCTTGGCTGGCCTCCTCTAGACACTCCAGCTTACCAATGTCCAAAATATAGCACCCAAATAATTCAATCAATGATAGTTAAATTAAAATCAATATAATAAATACATAAGAGGAACACAGAGTGCTATGAGGTCAAATGAAGGTGAGGTACAGACTTGCTAGTTGGAAAGTAATGTTCATCTTGTTTCTACAGCTAGGTAACAAACGCCACATGGCTAAGAGCATACCTCTTTTGTGTTTCCAGAACCCAGATAGGGATTTACATATACTATGTACTCAATAAATGCTTGTTCAATAAAGTATTCATTAAGCACTTGCTAGCGATGCTTTTGTTCCTACTGTGTGCCCAAACAAGTATTGAGGACTATAGAAACTGAAACAGATAAAACAATTCTTTGCTTCCTAGAAAGTTTCCTGTTTTGAACAAGTGGAAAAACAAGCCATGCTACCCTTGGGCCTAATCCTACTCAAGGTTTTTTTTTTCTTTTAAAACATATACTCAGTATTAAGAGTATATCTAGCATGAGCTCAGTATTCTTCTCTTTCAAAGACTGACATGAGGTTCTTCAGACCTTATTTATCACCCATGTGCCCTTCAGCAAATTATAATTATTCTGGGTCTCAGTTTCCTCATCTGTAAACTGAGGGGATTATACTAGATGATCTAAATCCTATATTTCTATAGTCCATATTAGCACAAATAAGGATATAAAGAAGGTGATTTTGAAAGAGTTAAAAAGGAAGAACAAGTAACAATCATTTCCTAGGTAATAATTATCTATGTTACATTGTATTTAAAAAAGAGCAAACTTGCTTTCTAAATACAAACTTCTGAATTTGATAAAAGACAGAAGACAAGATACTGTCAGTACACAGCCTGGTAACACAGGATCACAGCGTTAAAGATGGAAATGAACTCAGAAATTAACTAGTTCAACTCCACTCATTTTAGAAATGAGAAAACTAAGGCCTACAGAGGTTGCCTAGGATCACACATTGAGTAATGGTCCGAGAGGGGATTTGAACTTAGGTCTCCCTGACTCAAAGTCAAGTGGCCTATGTGCTACCCCAGAGGTATTACATTAATATAATTAGTTAAAATTAAATTTTTTATTAAATTAAGAAGAAAAAAGGGTAGCCAGATGGCACAGTGAACAGAATGCTGAGCCTAAAGTCAAGAAGACTCCTGTCTGAATTCAGATCTGGCCTCAGACACTTAAAAGCTGTGTGACGCTAGACAAGTCACTTAACCCTGTTTGTCTCTGTTTCCTCATCTGTAAAATGAGCTGGAGAAGGAAATGGCAAACCACTCCAGTATCTTTGCCAAGAAAACTCCAAATGGGGTCATAAAGAGTTGAATATGACTGAAATAACCAAAGAATTAAAAAAAAAGAGATATAAATATATGTGGTGGTTTTCTAAGTCAATATGTGACCCCTACACACAGTGTGTCTCAGCACATACTCATTCATCCATAAAATATTTACTGAGTACATAGAAACTTACTTCTGCAGAGCCATCTCTTTCTGCTGGTAGAGTTCACTGAGAATCTCCACTTTTTGTTGCAGAGTTTTACATTCATTTTCTAACTGTGTTTTGGCTGACTGCAAGGAAGAGGAGTCATGTTCCAACTTCTTAATTTGTTCTGTTAAAAAAAAAAAAGTTTCTCAAGAAGACTTCAGAGAGGCCTGGAAGGACTTATGTGACCTGATGCTGAGTGAAAGGTGCAGAACCAGGAGAACTTTGTGCACAGCAACGACCACAGTGTGCGAGAGTTTTTTCTGGTAGACTTGGAATTTTGTAATAACGCAAGAACTTCTTAAAAAAAAAAATAATAAAATCCCAATGGTGGTTCTCTAAGGCAAAATGCCTTCTACACTCAGAGAAAGAAATATGGAAGTCATTTGCAGAATGTAGCACATCATGTTTGTGTATGTGTATGTTTTTGTGTATCATGTTTTGATTTGTTATATGATTTCTTCCATTTATTTTAGTCCGACTACATAGCATGACTATAGTGAAAATGTACTCAATAGGAAAGTATATGTAGAACCTATACAGAACTGTATGCAGTCGTGGGGAGGGAGGGGGGTAGTAGGGGGTAGGTGTGGAGGGGATAAAATCTCAATTGTATGGCAGTGATCGTTAAACATTAAAAAATAATTAAAATAAAAAACAAAAAACAAAAATAAAATAAAAAATAAATAAAAATAAAAAAAACTTTACATAAAAAAAAAGTTTCTGTTTGTATGTCCATGTGACAGATGATACCAGGGGTATGTAAGTGAGAATATTCAATTCTCATATACAAACTCATTTATATTTTTTAAAAAGAAAATATTTCCCAAAGAAGAACCTACCTTCCAATTCATGGCGAGCTTTTATTTCATCACTTAGTTTGGACTGCAATTGGTTTCTATCTTCTTCAACTATTGTTAATGTAGTTTTAACCTTCAAGTTAGAGAAGAGAGAATTATTAAACAGAAATGTAAGATGGGAACTGTACAGACTTTTTACGGTATCACAAGGACTTAGATCATACCCGTGAGACATCCATCATCTGTTTAATCTGGTTCTTCATCTTTTCATTCCGGTTATCTGTAAGAAAAAATAAAAAAGAAGAATTTACTATTTATCACTTTATATTCCTTTACCCCCCCAAATTCTCAAGAATCCAAGACAAATATTTTAATAAAAATGAAATACTTCAAGAAAATCTGAATCCACCAGTTGGACAAAGGCTACTTCATTCTTCAGGAAACTATAAACCTCTATACGAAAGTTATATCTGCCCAAAAAAGTTTAGCAGTATTGTTCTTAAACTGCAACTTTACATGGTACAAAATTCTCTTTCAACTGACAAGCGCTTCCTTTGTATGGTTTTGTGCCTGTCATGATGGCAATTCTTGTTCTCTTGCTTCTATTTTCTTATAAAAAGCTGTTCCATTGTGTATAAAAAATCAAAAGCAAAGCCCAAATACATTGTAATTGTGGGACAAAGTAGACATCCTCCTTTAAAGATAAATACTAGAAAAGTGCTTTCTTTCCTACTTTAGAAGTTGGCAGGTGCCACTGTTTTCTGTTCCCCAAGCCCAAAGAAATGGTTTCTACAGACGACATGCTGCAACTGATGGGCATTTGCTCTTGGTTTCTGAAACCAAAGAACTGAAAAAGAAGTCTGCAGTAATTCACTGAAGTCCTTATGGGTAGGAACAAATTCTTTCTTGGTTTTAAACATCAATCTTGTAGCATAGCTACTAACATATCCTGAAGTTATTTTAATATCAAGAACAAATCCAATGATTAAACCTAGTTTTCCCTTTACTCTTTAGAGTGCCTCAGATCATTTTTTCCCATCCCTAACTAGCAGAAGTGAGAAAAAGAAAAGTTTTTATATTGGAAGTTAGGGTCTGATTAGTGGGCAGACTTAACTCCAGATTTAGGCACATATTTAATGTTCAATGGTATAAAAAGTAAAGCTAATGTTTTTCCTTGGTATATTTTTGAACCAATTCCTAGCCAACAAATCTAAGGACATACCTCCCAGAGAAAGTTCTAAATGTTCTAACTTACTATCAGAAAATCAAAATGGATAGGCAAATAAGTCCATGAGCTACCTGAGGTGATTTTATCTGACAGTTCTCCATTGGCTAAGTCATCCCATCCATTTCCTTCTTCATTATTTTTGCCCTCAGATTCAGAATCAAGATCAAGCTGTTTCAGCTGCATAATACAATTAGTCAAAACCTAATAAAAAAAAAAAGACATCAGAGAAAAGCTCCAAATGTCACCCCAATGCATAAGTAGAACATAAAAAAGACAAGTTCCTTAGCAGGAACTCACTTCAATTTCATTCTCTTTGTAAGCAAGGGCTTCTTCAGTATCTTTCTGAGTCTTCTGATATAATTTGATTTGCTCGGTGAGTTCAGTATGTCGCTCACTCCAACCTTCTGCTTCCTGCAGCAGCTAGGGAAAAAATGACTCTATTACTACAAATCATAATCTATATACTATTAATATTAAAGAGCCAACTAAAGCTCTTTCTTTCAAGGGACATGATCCCTGTTTATTGACATCCAATGAATACAAATCAAAATTAAATACACAGTTTGGAGTACTATCTTCCTGAAATTCAAGTGAGAATTACATTTCTTCTAAGAGCCTACTCTTTGGTGAAATAAAATAGGACCAACAAGACAAAAGGAAACACAAAACTATAAATCCTTCAGGTATTTGGAGGCATCAATGAAAGAAGATAAAGCATCTATAGCAGACTGCTCTTGATAACATAATCAGCTGTCTTTCTTAAGTCTAGACAACTTTGGAGTTTCCAGTCTCCACATACCAGATTACCTTCAATGGGAATGATAATAATTTCCAAGAATTAACAAAGCTAAAAGGAACTCATTATCTTGTTCCTTTAGCAGGGAATTTGATTCCCATATGGCAACAAGTCTAGCAAAAGTACTTTTTAATTTGAGCTTGTTTTCAATTGGGATTATCATAAATACTTCAACAATCAATAACTTTATTTTTATTTTATTCCATCTACTGACACAAACTACAATCATTTTTTAATCAGTAAGACTGTTTTTGAAAAAGTTGCTGTGACTGAAACCTATAGGCAACCTTACAATGAGCAGATGAAATTAGGTAGGTTAATCCTTGGATGAAACACGGCATCCATCACTGTGCCCATGCCCGAAGTTGTTCTAACTTGGTAGAATTTGCTATGAAGCATAATATGCTGACAGCCTTAAGAATCCAGGGATAAAGGTCACATCAAAATGAGACAATGGAGTAAGAC
Source organism: Notamacropus eugenii (assembly GCF_028372415.1). Taxonomy (NCBI): domain Eukaryota; kingdom Metazoa; phylum Chordata; class Mammalia; order Diprotodontia; family Macropodidae; genus Notamacropus; species Notamacropus eugenii. Next base: position 414,020,375 of record NC_092873.1, read on the forward strand.
TTTAGTGGAGGTTTTCATAAATACCCCACAAGGAAATCTGGACAATGATTCTAAAGAATGACAATGTTCTAATAAACAACATCTACATAACACTAAATGTTTGAAAATGCTTTTTTCAATATAACCCTGTGAAGGTATGCCCAACTTATAGATGACAATATTAAAGATTGCAAAGACTAAAACTTGTCCAGAGTCACACAAATATATGTCACAGCAGAGATTTTAACTGGGGTCTCGACTCAAATTTAAATGCCCTTTCCACTATAAAATACTCCCTCCCTCTCTTTCCCTCTCTGCTACTCTCCCTCACCCCACCCCCACCATCAGATAGTTGATACATTGAACTTGACACTCTTAAGGTAAATGTGAAGTTCACTTTGGAGGCATGAGGGAAGGGGAGAACAAAATGTTTCTTTCCTGGTCTATCACCTAAACCTAAGGCTGATTTCATTACTATAAAAAATGAAGGAAGGAAATTGCTTCCCTTCAGAAAAGTCTTCCTGTATAAGCCTCAATGGAATCAACTCAAAGCATGAAATTAAAGGTTTAATTACATTGTCCAAGGAATAGGCGACAAACGAGGTAATCTGATTAAAATGTAAACTTCAGAACACATTTTGTTCACAAACAACAACAGTTCTTAAAACTGGTAATTCACAGAATGGACCCTTTGCACAGATAATAGTGCACACTTCACTGTGTCTCCCAGTAATAACTTATGGCAAGTCTAGCTCTCCTGATTCACTCTCTATCATGTCCACGTAGGAATAACTTTCCAAGGAGGATCACAAAATACATCATATGTATCTTTGATACTTAACACAAAATACACTACTACCTGATTAATTCTTTTAGTCTCTTCAGGAGATACACAGAATGTAAGAGGTAGAGTAATCTTATTTTCTTTTTTAACAAAATTAGCCAACTAGGAGATGAAGATACTGTGAACAGCTTACCTAGATTTTATCAAACCTTTTGATAAAGATAATACCATGAAAGAGGGGAAGATGGAGAAATACTGATTAGAGAAGACAAATAAATGATTCAGAACTGACAGCTCCATTCAAAGAACAGGATTAAAGGTTCTGTTGCTCCATCCTTTGTTTTCAAAGAGGACCAATGACACTACAGGGTGATGTCTAGACTTGTGCAGGAACAGGATTTAAGTAAGGTAGAGCTGCACAAAGTTGTCAGCCTCACTCACTCCTTTCACAGTCATTTAAGTCCAGTGGCAAGACAAAAGTCAAGAAGACTAGTGATATCCCGGAATTCAATGGATGACCTTGGTATCTTCAATGTCTGACCAAGCTCTAAATGCTCCACACTCCTGCATCAGCATGGCCATTGAATCAAATTGTTCTCATCTGTACAATACATCAGGGAAGTCTTTATATGCTTGGGGCAGATATCCCCCTAACTCACCAACAGGTTTGAGGTCTGTTGGTTACCCTCAACCTGATTTAGCCTATCAGCTGAGATGGTTTTACCAGAGTGTGGCTGCTGTACACACTACAGTTTCCTGGAGCTATAAATGAGAGTTGAGTACCAGGTGGATACCAAAGGTGGATGAACAGCCCTGGGAAGGGCTCAGGCAAGCCATCACTCCAGAAGTGCTAGTGCTCTTTGAATACTTCAATGTTATTAGGGCAAGAGATCTCTAGTCACTAGAGTATATCAAGAATCTGCTCTTGGCTGCGGGCTGTTCACTGTTTTTATAAATGCCTTGGGTTAAAGGAATTCATCGCATACTCATCAAATTTTTGGATAAGCTGAAGCTGAAAAGGTTAGTAGTTGGGATCCAAAAAAGATCTTGACAGACTAGAAAATTATAATGAATTTAAGAAGAAATGCAATAAGCATAATTGTAAAAGTCTTATACCTACATTAAAAAAAATTGACTTCACAATTACATGAGAAAGGTGGCATGATTAGATAGCAGTTCTGAAAAAGATTAGGGATTTTGGTGGCCTGCAAGTTCAATTATGAGTCAGCAGTATGATATGTCAGCCAAAAAAACTAATGAGATCTTGAACACTAATGCTACTTGAAGGAAGATGCTTCCAGGAACAGTGAAGATTCCACTGTATGTACTCTGCCATCTTCAGAACTCCCTTGGAGTATTTTGCTCCGTTATGGGTGACAGAGATAAGTCAGACGTTAATGAAATGGAAAGGGTTTCAGAGGATGGCAACTGAGTTCATGAAGAGTCTTGAGTTGCTATCATATAATGACTGGTTAAAGAAACTAGAGAAAAGAAGTCCTCTGTTGAGCTAAAATAAGATTAGACTTTTTTTTAACTCTAATGCTGGAGTTACTCTTTTAACAGTCTCATGAACTTGGAAAGAGATGTAAAATCTGGACCCACTGGCTTATTTATGTTAATGCACGTATTTATTTATTATGTTGTTGAATAATAAATATTTAAGCTCTGCATCATTAATAACACAAGCTCCAACTATTTCTTACTACATGTCTCAAAGGGTTGCTGTGGAGAAATCACTCAGTAAACTAAGAACTACATAAATGTGAATTACTTATGGGTTAATACACACAAAATACAAGAGCAATTGAGGGAAGTTAGATAAGAAAAGCACAAACCTAATTCGTTATGGCACTTAAAGAAGAAAAACTCATTATACCTGCTCCTTTCTCTTCTTGAGTCGTGCATTTTCTTCTTGCACATGATGCAGTTCAGACTTCACTTTCTCTTCACTCAACTTAGCTTCATTAAGGGCTATCTGCACCTAAGGCAAAAGATTACCATTCAAACTGTATTCTCTCCGGTACTTTGTATCTACATTGGATTTTTGAGTTTTTAAATGCAGGAACATGCAGATTTATATCATGAACTATTTATATTTTAAGGGGTATCGAGAGAATTGAGGGGATTAGGATACCAAGTAGTAGTGAGATTGAGTGAACCACACTGACTCCATCTCGTGGCTCAGGTTCCTTTCTACTCAATTATAGGTCTAGTCCAACTTCTCTTGCGAGAAAGCTTCAATAAATTATGGGAACTTGGAGAAAACTTTATTGGATTGTTTGAAAGATGCCCTGTATTGCTGGGAAGCTGGACCATCCCTACCTGCTGCTTAGAGACCTTTAAGGAAGGAACTAGGTTATGCTGAACAGAAACCCAGTCAGATCTAAAGATAGATGCAAGAAATTTTCTAACAATTATACATCTCAAGCAACCCATTATGTCTTATATGAAAAACTGGCCCTTATAGATTAACCAATTATTGTTTCCATGTTCCTTTGACTGAATACAGACACTTGGGGGGAGTGGAACACATTTTTTGATTTCAGAGAATTACACCTGTTCACTTTTCTCCTCCCAACTGGTAAAGTCCCTAATCTTTTCTCCAATTAGAAATCAGATTACCTAATTCTGTACCCTGGTTAATTATTTTCTTTTAATTAATTGGTCTCATTTGATTAACTGTTATTCATGCATAAAAATCTTTCTCCCCCTATATTTGTGCCAAAGCTGAGGAAGGCTAATGGTCTCAATTTGTTGGACAACTGGCATACTTGCATAAAATACTGATACGCCTGGAGGTGTAAACCTTTGTTTCCTTCATCCTTTCGTCTTTCACCAACCACACTTGGCACTGTAGGAAAAGCTAAGATAATTTTACCTCTGAAAGTTCAACAGAATGCATGGTAATAACTTCTTGTAGTTTTTCTATTGATTTCTGAGTTTCCAATATCTGTATGAAAAAGTAAACAGAAAATAAAAATGTATATTAACAATTAAAAAGTTAAATGTTAGCTACTTCAGTAGACTCACAAAATGAGCACACTTTTAGAAGTAACATTTAACAAAACTTTATTCTTTTATACTTCTGGTAAAAACGACCAACAAACTTAAGATTGAAAGATCTACTCCTCTGTGGAGAAATTAAAGGAAGATGGAGGAGGGACAATAAGCAAGGAACACCCAACAGAAGGTATAAATGTTCTATAGAATCTATAATGTCATACATAATCATGCTTACTGAAATGGACAATGCGATTTCAGAAAATAAGAGGAAAAAAATTTTTTTTTAAAAAGAAAAATATAATGGACTCAGAACTTGACTACCCCAGACCAATGTTTCTCCAGCCTCCACAGGGTGATACTGAACCAAACTATTGGGCAATTTCTATACAAGTGAAAATTTCAAAAGAAACACTGACACTGTAGCTGTTATTTTTACCTTTCTCTGAGCAAAGTATAGAAAAGGATAAAAATTACTATGAATAAATAGGAACAATGATAAACATGCAGTATGTGCACAAAATCAGCACGTTTCTGATATCAGGACCCCTTTGTTACTTTAAAAAGTTACTGAGGACCCCTCCCAAAAGAACTTTTACCATGGGTTACATCTAAATATACCATGTTAGAAATGAAAACATCTTCAGCATTTTGAAAACAGTCTTGACCTCACAGAACCTCCTAAAAGGATCTCAGAGACCATCCTTTGAGCACCAACGCACTAATGAAATGTTCAAAAGTACAGACTACTCTGTCTTCCACCAACTTCAAGCAAAAGTCTCAACTCAAACAAGGCACAAAAGAACCCCAACTTAAAGGAATGCTTTTACCATGTCCTGTTTCTTTACGTTCTGTTCTTTCTCAGTTTCCAATAATGAACGGAGATTTTTCACCCTGTCACCCAGTTTCTGGTTTGCTTCTTCAAGCCCTCTGATTTTCTCCTAAAAATAATCAAGATGAATGAATTCAATGAAACAAATCAATAAAGTGCGTGCTACATACAATGGTTACTTTAAAAATCACTTATTTTACTTGTTTTTGTGCTATAATCTAAAAAATAGAGAGGAGTTTTACCTTAAGGTCAGCTGCTTCATCAGAAAGATTAATATTTTGTTTCTTGGTTTCCTTTACTGACTCCTTCGTTTTTTTGATCTATAGGCAGACAAAAAAGGATTCATAAGAAGCAAAGAGCAAACTGGAAAAACACCATAAAACATAATCAAAAGTCTTATTATTAGTTCAGTTTAAGCTTTAATTCACTAAGACTTTTGGGACCCCATGTATATTTAAGTGGGTGCTGCTTTACATAACATAACCTCAGATGGCATTATATTTGCATTTCCTTCAGATTTATATAATTTGTAGAAAATAATGTACTAAGATAGTATGAATTAAAGGGCTGAGTTATTAGAAATTAAAGAAAATAAAATCAAACAGGACCAACATACCTTCTGATCATATTCCGACATCTTTTCTAAAATCTCTGTTTTTTCTTGTAAGAGAGTTTTAATCTTGTCAGCAAGCTGTTTTTCAGTCACTAAGGGGAAAAAGGGTCATATAAAACTTTAATCATCCCACTGTTAGCAGAAAATCCATGTCAACTGGCATTGTTATATCTGAGCTCTAAGATTAGATAACGTATTGCCACTTTGCACTTATCTTTTAAGTCCTTAAAAGTCCTGAGAATTTATAGGAAGATAGATTTAGAACACAAAGGAACCTTGCAGTCACCTACTCTAACTGCTTCCTCCCATTTTACAGATAAGGAAACTGAGGGCCAGAGAGTCATGTAAGGTCACAGAAGGGGTATCAGAGTTGGAATTTGAGCCCAGGTGTGAGATCAGTCCTCTGATCTCAAAACCAGGATTATTTCCACTATACCATGTCTTACATCAAGAGCAGAAATAATGATCAATTTTGTGATTATTTGTATGTCTCTTCCAAAAATAAAGAACTTTCCTGATGAGCCCATCAATAAAGTGCTTATGTGGCGAAAGTACATTTGAACCTTACATTTCATACCAGGAACTCAAGCTCAAACTTTTTCAGGCCCTAAACACCAATGATATGGTAGCTCAATTAATGAATCTGCTAACTGTCCTTTCCTGCTGTGGACATTATGTTAGAGGAACAAGGGACTAGTAGAATGAATTCACAACACAAATTGAGGAAAAGCAGTTTTGTCATTATATACCAAATAATTTAAAGAACAAGAATCAATTAATTCAACTATATTCCCCAAACTACAACCCTGAGTCAAAAAATTTGCCCTGTGTATGTTGTTTTTTTTAAATGCAGTTCTCTGAAAACTCTAAAAATATTCATTCCTATTTCAACTACCACCTCTGGAAATCCCAAGTCCTGCCTTCTCACCTGAGTTCTAACTCAGCATTCCTATCTACTATATATTTCCCATTTCAGATTTATCAAGCATATGAAACCACACATAAAAAAGCTGGTTCTTCTCTCAACTTAGTCTTTTCTACTAGCAAAAAACTTGGGAGTTATTCTTCTTTATTTCTTTTTTTCTTGAGTCCCAAATTGTAATCATTCACCAATTTCTATTGATTTTTCCTTCCTAAGGCTATATAATTCTAGTACAAAGCACCCATCACCTACATTATTGCAACAGCCTCCTACTAGGTTTCACTATTTTGAGTTTCTCACCACTCCAATCCATTCTGCCCACTGCAGCAGAAGCAGGGGTTCTTAACCTGGAGTCCATAGACACCCGCATTCCCCAGAAGATCTATAGATTTCAGAGGATAGGAAATGAATTACATCCTTATTTTCACTACCTCTTTAGTTTCCTCTGTAATCCTCTATATTTTATCTTATGCAATTAAAAATGATTTTGAGAAAGGATCCTTAGGCTTTACCAGACTGCCAAAGGGGTCCGTGACACAGAAAAGTTTAAAAGCAACTATGCTAAAGTCATTAATCCTTGTATTACACTACTGTCATCATGCTACTCTTTCCTGTCTATCACATCAAAGCCAAGGTCCCTTTCCCTAATATGTAAGCAGTACCTAGTAGCGGAAAAAGCCTAGAGCTTAGAATCGGGAGATTTGGGGTAGGGGAGGTTTCAGTTCCTGCAATGCAACTAATTTTCCCATGTAAACTTGGACAAGTCATTTAATTTCTCTAAACCCTACTTCTCCATCCATCCATAAATGCCAATTCTGCGACTTGCTACCTTGCACCCCTCCCTATGCCTCAAGTTTCATCATCTGTAAACTTAAGGGTATGGGATTAGATCATTTTCAAGGTCCCTTCCAGCTCTAAATACTATGAACCTATGACAAAGTATGAGACAAGATGTCAGTAAACAGGCATTTATAAGGCTTCTACTACTTACCAGGCACTATTCTAGGGTCTCATCTAACTCTAGAGTTCTATGCAGCATACTTCCTCTAAATCCCTATAGGATTTGTGATACAGATATAGGTATCAAAATTCAATACAAATGGAGGCTACCAAACTCTATGTGAGGATGCCTGCAGGCCACATAATGACTCAGAAAACCACATATTTATATGTTTCTTTTTTTTAATTCCTACAGCAACACATTACAATTAGAGAAGTAGTACATTTCATTTTGGTGTGGACCACACTCAGTAGTGTGTATGTTTGACACTTCTAGTCTAGATCATGCATTTTAGCACTTAAGTTATATTTTGTTATATATTGTTCTTTAACACCAATGTTCTACCAGTGTTGCCATATGGCTGCAAGTCATGGAATAGAAGTCTCTGAAGGATTAAAAATGAATATTAATGAGACCAAGAGACAAGAAATGTACAAAAGAAAAAGGTGATGGTCACAAAGCCAGAATGAGGAAAAGCCATATGGTCCACTGGCATTCTTACAACATCAAGAGAAAAGGAGGAAGGATACAACACATTAGACAGACATCCTGCAATGAACGTATGGGATGGACAGTGTGTGTCTATCACACAGAGTGAGATCTCTAACTTTAGAAGGCATGTTCCTATCAGTGAGATCATGGGTACTGTTCTGTAACTTTTATTTGTATGTTCTTCTTACTAGTGAGATTCTAAATTCCTTCAGGAAAGGGAATATTTTCTTCTTATACTTCCTCTGAATCCTTCACAGCATCTACTATGTTAGTAGATACATGATGCTTACTTAATTGAATTTTAAAAGAACAGCCTGAGAATTAGTTGTTTTTTCCTTTAATAAAAATGAAAGTTTTAGGCTATGTTTATGATCCTCCCACCCCAAAACCCAGCATTACAAAATTATTTTAATTTAGCTACTTTTCTTAAAAAAAAAAAAAAAATCACACTAGGTCTTCTTTAGCTCAAACAACAGTATTTGGTTATATGAATCCATCTTCATAAGAACTATGCATTCTAACACAGAATACGTGGTGCCTCCCCATATCATTCTCAATCTTGCTTTTAAAATAACCTTGTAAAATTTCTATTCAATTCTGGTTTCTCAGGTAATTAGCAATTTGTATTTGGCTTTTAAATGCTACCTACAGAACTCAGATTTTGAAACCTGATGCTTAAAATATATCATTGGAAAATCTAGGGGTTCCCAAAGTACTATATTCTAAATGCATTTAATAAAGTACCCCATAGAATATCCTCTAAGTATGAAGAAAGTTAAGAGAATTTAGGAATTTCCCTTCTATTATCTTCCTTAACAACTTTTGGGGAATGATAGTAATTCTCAGAAGGTGCTCTAAAACAGCTTAAAAACAATTTAAAAGTAGAGAAAAATCAATTTATTTGATTAATATTTACCCAAATAAATCCTATGTACAGAAAACAAAAAAGAAAATGGTTTAATACTACCTATACTTCTACACCCTTCTGCTAAGCACACAGTAATTACTCAATAAACACTTTTTAGATTGACTAAAGAATCATCTAATAATAAATAATAAACCCTTATTTCCTAAGGGATTTTTCCCATTGAATAATAAAATACTGCTCTAAACCACAAAAACACAAATCAGCACTATACAAAAGCCACTAGATGAAGCTATATAGTTCCATGTAATATTACTGTGTCATATAGCTTTTACAATGTCAATATAGACAGAGAGGTCTTGATTAGTACACATAATAAATCCCCCAATCAAGTGGCATTATTTTAATTCACACTGCATATTTCCATTAGCTGGAACCAATAACCAAATTTTGGTGATATTGTGAATTCAAATACATTCAAATATGTCACAGGATTAATGCACACTAATTATGACTTAGTTGTAAAAAGAATATAAGCACGATCACTAAAAGCTTAAGAGCTGGAAATAATCTCAGGCTTCATCTAATTTAAGGTCTACCCAAATCACTAATCTTGATTATTTAACTACCAGCTGAAGATCTTAAGTGACTGGGATACTCATTAACTTATGAGAGGTCTTAGTTTATTTTTGGTTCATTCTAATTGCTATTAGTTTTTAATATTGATAAGCTAAAATCTTTCTCTCTTTGACTTTAACCCTTACGTGCTAGCTCTGATGATATCTGGGGCAATGTACAACAAATCTAATCTTTATGTCATGTGTCAATCCTACAACAATTTCAAGGCTGCTATCAGATCACCAAATCTCCTTTTTCTAGACAAAATTCTTCAACTGATCCTTGAGATTTTGAATTCCTTTATCATTCTGGTCATGTGCTAACCCAGAAAATGCCCCTTTCACAGATGTGACACCCACAACTACACCCAGTGCTCCATATGTGATCAGACCAATGGAAATGATATTACCATTGTTCTGTACACTGTATTTTTATTAATGTAGGTTAAAATCATATTGGGTTTTTTGGCTGTCACAGCACAATGAAAATTCAATACTGAACTTACAAATCCACTGTAATACACTAAGATCTTTTTCCACTCTAACTGCTTTTTGGCCACATCTCCCCCATGTTATAACTGCCGAGTTAATTTTTTTTAGCTTAAGTGCAGAAGTTTACAATTAATCCTATTAAAAATATAATTTTGTTAGTTTCATCCAACAGATTAGACAAACACTCAATAAGCAGGTGTTCGATAAATGTGAAAACATAAACTATTTAGGAAAGAACTCCCAATTAGATAAGAACTACTAAGAAAATTGAAAAGCACTTAATCAAAAATTGGGCTTATGTCAGTACTTTAAACTACTATATAACAAGTTCTAAATGGATATTCAACTTAAATATAAAAGGCTACATCATTTTTAAAAACTAAGGAAAAAAGATGTAGGTATCTTTTATGACTATGGCTGGGGGAGAATTCTTAAAATAACAAGGGACAGCTATCATACTACATGAAATTGAAAAGATTCTGAATAAACAAAAATCTTTGTATCAAAAATCTCTGCTAACAGTCTGATATCCAAAATATGTAATGAATTAACAAACATATAAGCCCAAGAGTCATTCCCCAATGGATAAAGTGTCAAAGGACACAAATGATTCTCAGAAGAACTGTAACCATATGAAAAAAGACTTCTCCAAATATGAGAATACAACAAATCAAAATAATACTGAAGTTTCACTTTACACACCTAGCAAAGTATCACAGAGAAAAAAAGATGAAAATAGTCAAAATTGGAGGGGCTACAGGAAGACACACAAATACACACAAATTCCCCACCACCTCCAAGATCAAATACAAAATCTCGTCTGGATTCAAAACCTAGGGCCCTCTGCCTTTCCACCCCTTTTATCTTTCCAATCTTCTTATACTTTACGCCCTGTAAGAAATCTAATGGACAGGGATTGTTTTTTGCCTCTTTTCTTACCAACCCAGGGCTTACCAAAGTACCTGGGCACACAATACATACTTAATAAATGCTTAGTGACTGATTTATCAAGGTTGGCCTCAAAACTGCAGAGGGGAGATTATGGGTATGGAACACTGCACATGCTATCAAACAAAGTTGATGTGTCTGTTCCTACTAAACTACTTTAAAAAAAATCTTTGTTATAAAATAGCTTTTGTTGGCTAGGGGAGGTGGAGAGGGATATCTCTGGAAATAAACATGATGTAAAAACAAAAGTATCATTTAAAAATAATGTATTACTTTATAGTTATTCATATGCAAAATAACTCATAAGCTTGGTTAAGATAGGCCTAATGTCACCACTACTGGAAAAACTGTGTATCTGAACATATGTTAAAAAGTGTTTTTGAATATACAAGCTATTCATCGTATTATGAATCATAAACAAGAATTTCTTTTAACACCTTTCCCTCTTTGTCCTGATCAAATAATCTTCATACTGTTAATGCATAACCAGCATCAACTAGATCATGTGGGGATCAGTATCTGAATTTCCCTAAGTAGAATTTAAAGCACAACCATTTACAGTGAAACAAGTTTTTTTTCCTTTTAGAAGTCAATGCATCTGTTACAAATCATAGCATCTACATATAACAGATATAAACTCTACTAAATATTACATCTGAGTGAATATGTAACACATAAACTAAAAATCTTACCTTGATAAACTCTGCTCTTTACCTAGAATAGACAAAGAAAAGAATGTCAAGATTTTTAAAGAAATTTTATGGCACCTGATAAAACACCGTAACAAAATATATATAATTGCTATTTTAGACTGACTGATACTGCTAACATAGTATATTAAGTGAAACTACATAAATATATTTAGACAATTTCTCAATTAAAAGCCTCTAGCTCTAGGTTAACGTCCCTATTTCAGAGATAAGATAAAGGTCTGCTTACATAACTATTAAATATGTACAAATGATTTGCAGACAGGCAAGTTTAAACTTGAGGTAACAGAACTTCCTAACAGAGATATCCAAGGCTACCTAGAAATGTAATGGGTCCAACAAAAGTTAGGTAAGCACTTGTCAATATATTTTGTAGAAAGAATTCTTGTTAAGTAATGAGTTGGACTAAATGTCCTCTGAGGTCCTACTTCTGAGCTTCTACAACATATCTTCCATATTCTGGAAAGTGGCAATTATTTTTATGGCAAATACAGTTACTGCTTCACTTCATCTAAAGATCACTTATCCCAAAACCCAACATAGCAAATGACCAACCTTAAATGAAGGATAAATGAGAAAAAGAAAGGAGGCTTCAGTACCCCAAATCACAAATTTTACTTAAAGGAAAGGCCTACACATTTTCAATTCAAGGCATACTTTACACATGTTTCTAACAAATTTGACTAATTCATTTTTCATCCTAATTCAAATCAGAATAAGCAAAATGAAAATGAAGAAAAGAGAAATGACTGCTAGACACTGTCATCCTGAGACAGACAAGGAATAAGAGCAAATAATGAGGTATAAGACGTAAAAAACAATGAAAAGTAAAAACAAAAATAAAAAAAAAATACTCTCCATTCTGGAGACATTTAGTAATAGAGGCTAACAGTACTAAATGTATATCTCTGCAACACCTGAAAACAACATAGGAAAGATCTTATTGAATGAAGGGGTTATATTCCAAATTTGTTTTCCCACTGAAATTCAATTCAACAAACATTAGGTACTTCCTATAGCCAAGAACTGTTACCAAATCATCTCATAAAAGTTTATTTAACCTACAAGAAACCCTCATTTTTTTAACTGGACCTGTAATTTCACTGTTATAGAGAACTCCTAATTATGAAATTCCTTCTCACAACTAAGAGCAACACCTGTCCTGCACCTTATACTCTTAAGAAAGTTGCCTGAGGTGCTAAGAAGTAAAGATACTCAGGGTCACACAGTAATGCAATATGTGTCAAAGGCAGGTCTTGTACCTAAGTCTTTTTGATGCCAAGGCAAGAATTCTATTTAAAACTACAAAAACTGCCTCTCCTAATCATATTAATAGTGCTGCAGAAACTATCCACCATTTATAACACTATTTCAATGAGAAAAATGCTTTCATAGTTCCAATTAGGGATGCCAAGACAGATCTTCCCCTGCTTAGATTTTCATTCAGAGATTTGTACCCAAAACTGTTGAAATTTTTAAAACCTGTCCTGGCACTTAAAGGGATAACTTCTCCAATTTGAGAAATTCATTTATGTAGACTAGTTCATTCCTTGAGAATCAGAAGTGGGAGATATTAAATACAGACGGCACAATATCAAGTGGCAAGCAAGTCTCAGAACCAGAAAGCTTGAGTTTAAACCCCTCATGCAAACACAATCTGTCTGTGGAACTAATTCAGGTACCACTCCGCTAGTGTCCCAGACCACTCTGTAAATTACAAAATGACTGATAATCTGCACTGATCTAGTGGGAAGGGCTCTTAACCCGGAGTCCATGAACTTGGATTTTCTTTTTCTTTTGAAAATATTTTGATTAGTTGCATTTCAATACCATTGATCTCCTTGGCAATTCTGTATTTTACTTGTGCATTTAAAAATATATGATCTGAGAAGGCGCCCACAGGCTTCAAAAGACTGCCAGAAGGGCCCAACACAAAATGATAGGGACTTCTGGTCCAAGGAGATGCCTCACTGGAGGCTATATGTCAATGAAATCCCAGGTCTATGGGAATTAGGACTACATGAATTTCTACAGTGCTGTTCCATTATATGTGGGAAAGAGGATCCCACTTACAAACATTACAGGCAAAATATACTGTATGGATGTAAAAATATCAATTTCAAAACAGACATACCTACATGAACAAAAAGCTTTTCTGAACTGCCTGAAAAAGTTCAGCAAGCAAGAGTAAATAAGGAATAACTGATAAATCAGTCTCTGTCATCCAAACTAGCACTTTAACTATGGTCCAGCAGAGCTTTCCTCTTTGCTGTTCCTCACATACAGCACTCCATCTCCCATCTTAAAGCCTAGCTGACTGGAATGTCTTCTTCATTTCCACCTTAATATTCATTTATTTGAGATCCAATTCATACGCCGCCTTTCAGTGTGAAGCCTGCCAGTACTGGGCCTCCCGCCCCTACCGAGAAGAACCTTTTGTATTTATTTTATATAAATTTGTATATCTACATGTCTCCCCTTGTAGATGGTTAAGTTTCTTAAAAGGTGAGACTGTTTGATTCCGTTTGTCTCTATATCCCCAGTGCCTGGCACAGTGCCTGCAACACAGCAAGTACTGTACTTAATAAATGTTTGTTGGTGAAGTGATACAGTCTCATTTCCAAGACTGTCACAAAATTTTTATTTCAAATTAAATTTTCAGCGTTTTCTGTAGCTGAGTAGATCACTTTATATCTGGAAATTACATAAGAGTTACTGCAAAAGGACAAGAACCTAAAAGTTGGGAATTTATCCCCAGCAATACACATCATTTGTCAAGTCCTAACTGAAAGATGCTTAACTTTCACCCAGAAAGTACCACTGATTTTAATTACCACCAGGATTTATATCATATTTAGATAGATATGAAGTATTTCATTTGAAATAGTCATTGTGAATGGTATTTTTTGACATTTTCTCACTGGCATACAGTTATCTTTTCCACTAACATCATTCCCTAAAGGCTATTACAACAAAATTAAACATCACTTTAAAGGGATAGCTTGTGTTTCAAATAGTTTGTGTTCATACACCAACAAAATGGAAAAAGAGGTTAAAGAAGAAGTACATCTTGCTGTTAGCAGAGTACTAATATATTAAAATACTAATGTCTTATGCAAATTTTACCTAAAAACAAATTCAATATACTCACTGAAAGGAAAGTTCTCCAGAAGAAAATGGCAAATGAAGCAATTCCCAGTAAGACTGTAATAATTACAGGCTCCCACGGCATTCCATGAAAATCAGGACCAGGTCGAATATCCTCAGGCAATGTAGCAACCAACTGAAATATCAATGTTGGAAATGATGAACAAACTTGAAAGAAATTTCTCATGACATATTCACAATGAATCACAGTAATACTAAATCACATTTCTATCATGTTAACCCCTCTTCTCAAAATTTCAATACTTCCACTGCCTACATGAAATTCAAATTCCTTCATTAACTGGCATTCAAGGACTTCACAATCTAAACAGAACCTGTGTTTATAACCTTATCTCCCTTCGCCCTACAAAATGAGGCTTCCATAAAGCCAAAATTATTTGCTATGTCCTAAAAATACCTTTCAAATTTCCATTTTTTTCCTCACACTCCCATTCAAATTTCCATTTCCCTTTGACCATGCTATTTCATTGCCTCTGAGCCACCATCCCCCATCCCAAACCTGGGAATGTTCAAATGCTGCCTCCTGCGCGCTGTCATCATCATCATCATCATTATGACCACTAAGGTTGTTAGAGGTCATTGCTTCCTCTTCATTTCTAGAGGACTTGTAGTCTAGACCACTTTTTTAAATTGTTGGTGCCTTTTATCGTTACCTTTACATCTTAACTAGACTAAAAGTTTCTTAAAAGCATGAATCCTGTCAAATTTATTATATGCCCTTCAAAGCAGAGAGAATATGTTATCTTTTTTTAAAATAAATTTTTACTGATATCTTCTGTTCTTTAAATCATCATGGTTTCTCCTAATATCCCTCCTCAGATAGTGGGGGACAGAAAATGCTCAATAAATATGTGTGGAATGATCCAACCTCTTCATATAAATCAAATACTAGGGAGCAAACAAGACTTCAAAACGAAAAGGTGAGTATATATCATACATCTCATTAGCCCAGATAGAAGATATGAAAAGACCACAGAGCAAATCAATAATTTCATTAATCAGGATAGAATCTCCACAGTTCAAGGTGGATATATTCTTAAAGTTTAAAATTTCATACTATATTAATAAAGGTGAAAAGAAAGAGATGGGGGGTAGATCTCAATACCTCTTTTTAGTTAGGTTGAACTGAAATAAAGTAAATAGGTGAAATTAGTATTTTTCAACTTTCAGACTTTCACAGATTCTTCCTTTTCTATACTTCTGTATCCACAGATTTTCTAAATGCACCAAATTTCTACCAATGGCTCCCATAGCAATGGCAGCCTATAACAGTTATGTGGGAGATAGGAGAATGGGAGGGATTGTGGGGAATGTATTTTCCAAAGTCAAGTTTACCACATGTAAGGCACTGTGACAGGTCGTTGTAATACAAAGATCAAATGGAAGAGGCCCTGACCTCCAAGAGTTTACAATCTAACAGGGGAGTAAGATACATACAGATATCCATAAAACGGAATGAGATAACTGCAGAGATACAAACAAGATGTTATGGGAAGAGTGAAGAAGTATAAATCACTTCCAGCTGAGAGAAGAGTTCAAGGACAGAGGGGTTGGCATCAGACAGAGGGAGGGTTTTGAAAGAAGAAAAGAACTTCTACAGGGTGAGAAGGAGAGTAAGTATATTGCAACCATAGGGATGGTCTGCACAAATACATGGAAAGGGTAATTAAAATTCCAGTTAATATTGATTGGAATACAGGGTACAATACATGAATGAGAATTGTGTATTATCACGATGCAATTTTGTCTTACTTCCAGGTTAGGAACTCCCTCTTTTCAATATAGAGTGAAAACTTTCCGGAAACTGTGTTAAGAGTTTGCTGGGATACTGAGAAGATAACTAACTGGCCCAGGATGCAATAGACAGTCTATATGCCTTCCTGACTCAGGCCAAAAACATAACCATCACAAGACATTGCCTCTCAACAACGCAATTAAGAAAGTCAAATATAATGAATAGAAAGAAACACAGAAAGATCTACATGAAACAATACACCTCAAGAAATCAGAATGGGAAAATCCATGTATGTTGAATTTAACTACATTAAAAAACTGTGAGAATACATACATAAATGAATGGACAAACATGATAAAGGGGCATTAATATTCACTTTTCAAATATAAACTTCACTTGTCCATTTAAGGTTTTCATGCTTAAAGTTAACACACTCTTCAAAGATTTCAAATAAATGAATAAAATATAAGTTCCCTTCTCGCCTGAAGCCAAAATCCTAGATCACATACCTTGAACTTTTAACAGTCATTAATGCCAGTTTCAAAACAAGTGATCAAAAAAGAAAAATAAAAATTTTTATGCAATATGAAAAAGCAGAATAATTTACATCCATAGTCATAGCCAAATGACTTAACTTTTCGTTATCCCTTTTTTAGATATTATGTGCAATTGGTTAGTACTGAGCATGAATTTTATCTCCCCTTGAGATCTTTATAGTCTCAAGCATATAGAGCGGACTACCTAAAAACATTAAGATACAAAGAACCTCCCATTTAAAAAAAAATTAACCTTTGACTTGATTTTCCAAACTTAACTCAAAATGGTGGTATTTCCTTTGGGGAGAGAACTGAAAAGAGAGAGGTAAAGGAGGTAAGAAAAAGTAGGTATTACATTAAACTCTAAGATAAGTCACTGAGAAGCTACAAACATGTTTTCATGGTGTGACATTACACTGAAAGAGCACTTGGATATATCTGGGTTTGAGTCCAAGCTCCAACACTATGAACAAGTACCCTCCTTCTGGGCTGTGGTTTCTTTATTTGTAAAATAAGATTAGACCAGATGACCTCTATTATCCCTTGTGGTTCTCAAGTTCTATAAAACAGTTAGCTGTCCTCAAGACCTTTACAAGGGGTACATGAGGTCAGAATGATTTCATAATAAAAAGACTTTCAAATTTCTAATACAAAGTGTATATATCTATCTATCTATCTATATATATATATATACATATATATATATTTACATATATATATATATATATATATATATATAAGAACAGATAAATATAACCCATATAAACAAAAGCTCTTTGAGGATGGGGTTCCTCAATAATTTTATGAGAATAAAGGGGGTTATGATACCAAAAAGTTTGAGAACTACTACTATAAAGCCATCTACCTGTAATTTACGTGGTGTGCAAAATAGAATGAACAAACAGCATGCTAAAAAAAAACCCAAAACCCAAAGCATTAAGCCTGGTTTCCTAGAGACTTCATGAATTAAGGACAGAGTTGTCTAGGCATCAAACTTGGCTCTTGGCCCAATTCCTGAGTGTACCCCATATCAGATTAAAATGTAACTGGGAAATGCTGAACAAAATAAACACAATACAACACATGTTAACTTTTGGTTTTCAAGGTCCACAGGTTTCCATTTGAGTTTGATATCAATGACTTATACACCATAGTATTTTTCTGATAGACTCATTTTGTGATTTAGAGTTTTACATTATCTTCTTTAATGGGGAGGGGACAAGTGAGGAAAAAACTTTTAATCAAGTGCTAGGAACTTCTGTTAGTTTGATGGAAGAGGAGATTGATTGTGTTTTATTAACATCTCTTCCTATCCCTTCTATGTTGTTTTAAATGTTACACAGCAAATGAAGGCATTTATAAAAAGGACAACAGAAAAATCAAGTCACTGACCTCAGAATAAAAGAAAATTTCTGCAGCCATCTTAAAACATTTAAGATAAAAAAATAATAGAGAGATCAGAGATTTAAAAGTAAAACTTTAGTCCTAAGAATATTATTTATCTCTACTTTCTTGTCAGCATTAAGTCAGAGAGTAAAATATTTATTTATTCAGCATGAATTTAACTTTTGGGGATGTAGATGATCCTCAAAGGAGCAGGAACAGAACAGTAGCAAGATCACGATGAAAATAACACTAACTTCAAGAAACAAAGAGTCTTCAAGATTTCCTTGTCATTTGGCTTGATCTGTACTTAGGCTTTCTTTTCTGAACTGGTAGATACATGCAGTTTCTTTGCATTACCGATCCTTTAAGAACTGGTTCCAGATAGGTTTCCCCAATTGTAACTAAATTCTCTCTTCCTCAAAACTCTATTCCTGACCTCCATCCATTTTCCTTGAAAACACCAGATAAGTTATATATACCGACATCCCTAGTGGAAGCAACACTCCCCCACCCCCACAGCCCTGTGACTGCAGCAAGCTCCTTCCTCAAGACACACAAACACACATACTACACACCACACAGAGCCCTGTGACCGCAGCACAGTCCTTCCTCGATACACACACACACCACAGACACAGACACACACCACAAACACACACAGAGCCCTGTGACCGCAGCACGCTCCCTCCTCGATACACACACCACAAACACATACAGACACAGACACACATACCACAAACACACACATAGCCCTGTGACTGCAGCACGCTCCTTCCTCGATACACAGACACACAGACACACACACAGACACACCACAAACACACACAGCCCTGTGACTGCAGCACGCTCCCTCCTCGATACACACACCACAAACACACGCAGACACAGACACAGACACACATACCACAAACACAAACATAGCCCTGTGACTGCAGCACACTCCTTCCTCGATACACACACACACACCACAGACACAGACACAGACACACACCACAAACACACACACACTACACACCACACAGAGCCCTGTGACCGCAGCACGCTCCTTCCTCAAGACACACAGACACACACAGACCACAAACACACACACACCACAAACACACACAGAGCCCTGTGACCGCAG
Organism: Notamacropus eugenii; assembly: GCF_028372415.1. Classification (NCBI taxonomy): domain Eukaryota; kingdom Metazoa; phylum Chordata; class Mammalia; order Diprotodontia; family Macropodidae; genus Notamacropus; species Notamacropus eugenii. Next base: position 414,039,577 of record NC_092873.1, read on the forward strand.
CACGCTCCTTCCTCAAGACACACAGACAGACACAGACACACACAGACACACACAGACCACAAACACACACACACCACAAACACACACAGAGCCCTGTGACCGCAGCACGCTCCTTCCTCAAGCCTGCACAGGGAAGAAGCCCCAGTCCCTTCCGCGAGGAAGAGGCCAAGGCCACCTCCACAGCGGCCCGGCCTCTTGGCCAACCACTCGGTTACTTTTCCCCCGGGGGAGGGCAGGCCGCTCCTTCCGGATCTCCCGGGCACCTGCCCCCGCCTGCCAGCTCCTCCTGGTCCCCAGGCCCACAGCAAGGCCTCTCCGCCCCCCGCCCCCCTCCACCCCGAGTGGTCACCTCCAGTAGCTTGGCCAGGAGGGCCGCGTACAACACCGACAGGGGCCCCAGCAGCTCCGGGGCCCCCGTGGTGGCGACCGACGGCCCGGTCGGGGCGGACCCCGTCTCCATCGCCCCGGCGGTGAGGCTGGAACACGGCAAGCCCCCCTCAGCCGCAGGCGGCAATGACCCTTCGGGGTCTGGGATCCCCCGCCGCGGCTTCCTCCTCCCCGACGCCCAGGTCGGGTCACCGGAAAAAGAACTTCGCCTTCCCTCGCCTGCTCTTCCCTCCCCCAAACAATAACACGTCAACCGGACAGGACCAGACCAGACCCGAAGCCGGTCTCGGCCCCGCCCCTCCTCACGGTGGCGTCAGCCCTGGGCGCCGCCACAGAGTTCCGGGCAAAGAGCGCGACACTCGGAGGAAACCGGATTTAGGGGGGAGGGGCAGAAGAAACCAACTGGAGGACGGGGAGGGGAAGAAGAAAAAAAACAGTCATTCCAACCGATACGGGACGAGACCATCGTGAAAGGGGTAGGCTTAGAACTCCAAACTCCCAGAGGCAAAAAGAGGAGGGGAAAACACGAGAATGAGTCTGAGGAAGGGGATGAGGAACCAATCAGAGAGCGGGAGCCCAGGGGCGGAACAGAAGAGTAGGGATTAGTTCCAACCACTTAGGGACTTGTTGGCGCTTCCTTCCCACCTTAAAAATCAGAAAGCGGCAGAATTTGATCATGGCAGATTACCATCAACTTTGCCATTTTACCCTACAGACTACGGGATCTTTCCCTGGGACTTGCAGCGGAAACCTTCCATAAAGCGTTATCTTCCCCATTAAAAAATGAGGGAGCTCCGGCGGGGCAGGTAGTCTGACTTTTTGTATCCCAAGGGCTTTGCACACAGCAAGCGCTTAATAAGTACTTTATTTATTCTCCCAGTCATGAATGCTTCCCTTCAAAACTACTGCTGCCTATCCAGATTTCCCTCCTGGAGGCCAGGGCCTACTTCTTTGAGTCCTTGGACAAACACAGCCGCTGCGCACGTGCTTGCTTTGGAGTCCGCACCCGGCCCTGGCTACCAGTCCAGTCTCCAAGCCCGCCCCACCTCCCCAGCGCTGGTCGGTCCGGAGGCACTGGCCTCTAGGAAATTTTAAGGCCGCTCCTGGCCGGGAATGATTGCGGCTCATCTCCGCTTACTACGTTCTTTGGGCTCCGTCCAGCCGCAGCTAAAGTCCGCCCCTTCTTCAGCAAGGCTTTCCCAACCCCCCTGAAAGCCTTCCCTCTACCCCGACAAGTCATCCTGGTTCCCACAGAAATGCTTTGCTGCTGTCCGCTTAAACGGCGAGCTCCGTGAGAACAGGGACGACCCCTCAGTACTTAACGCCCGACAGATAGCAGGCACTAATGAATGCGTTGTGACCGACTGGCTGGGGGCTCCTACGAATGCAAAGTGGCTATTTTATGTGCAGAGCGCTGTGTGTTAGCAACAAGAGTTGTTAACCTAGGGATTTTGACAATTGTACTTCAAAAAGTGTTCAGAATTCCTGCTTTAGGGTGACCCCCAACACTGAGAGGGGGTCACACAGCTAGTAGGTATGTATCAGAGGGCAGACTAGAACCTAGGTCTGAGGACAGCTCTCTCCCTTATGCCACCCTGACTCTCGTCTTGATCACAGTAGGTGCTTAAATGTTAGATTGACTTGGCATTAATCTCTGGACATTAGTTTCCTAACCTTTGAAAGGAGAGCTGGAGTAGAAGGATCTCTAAGTACCTTTCAACTCTAAATCTATTGCCTGGGGATGGGGAGAGAAGGGGAGAGAGAGAAAGATGAGAGAAAGAGAGAGAGAAAGAGGGAAAGGGAAGCCTCCTCAAACTGCCACAATGAGCAAGAATCCCTCAGGACATAATCCTACTTAATAAGACAAGACTGCTCCAGCATTTTCCCTGGACAAGATAGGGTTAAGGTATTTCCATCGAAAGAAACCAAAAACTACTCCTTTAGAATCATGTTCTAATTCCGGCAGGAGGCTTCCTTTAACCATCCCTAACAAATCTTTGCATCCTCCTTTCCTGACTTCCTACTGCACTGTCCCCAACTCAAACATTTCTAATGTCTTTCCCCAATCTTTTTACCTATGCAAGGTCAATCCCTTCAGAAACAGTTATAAGCTAAAAAAAGAGAAATCACCAAAATACAGAACAGCCCCTAAAAAAGAACAATAAAACTGATCCACAAAATTAATCTAAGAAGAGAAAATCAAAATACCAACATTAAAAAATAATAAAAGAGGCAAAAAAACATGAATCTATAAGCTTTGACTTTAATCACACACCTCTTCTACTTAAGTCACTTCCGTTAACTTGGGAAAGGAACATCTAGATAAGAAGATGATCTATAAGACTAGGATTTAGATTTCTCATCTACATGTAAAATATAGGCATAGTAAATTCCTGGCAAAAGATAGAGAGGACCTTGGGAGGAAAAAAGGCAAGTAAGGATGTATTTGCCTAGGGTCTGCAAATCTGATCAAAGGGGTTTTTTTGTTGTTGTTTTTTAATGGCAGAGAAAGAATACTACCTAAGTCGAGGCCACCAAACTAGAGACAACAGAGTATTTACAACAATAAGGAATGAATGGCAGATGAGATTCCCAGAAATCACTGGAGACCAAATCTAAGAAAAAAACCAATGATGAAATCCAAGCACTAAAATTCTGTGGGGGAAGTCAGCCTGAGATGAATAGGAATGTCAAGGAATACAATTCAGAAGTAAGTGGGGTAGGATGGGCCACAGGAGTTGTCTACAGAGTCTAATGTGGATGTACAGGGAACCCAGCAACAAGTACAGATCTTTAAAAGACAGATACAGATAGCAGAATAAGGGTAGCAAACGGAAACTGAATATAAGATCCTACTTGCTACTATAATAATAATGTCAGGAGTGCTAAAACTTGGAATATTACTGGGCTGGCAAGAGTAGGCAAGACCCACAACAGAGTCATTGGCCATGTTGAGGGGAAAGGATAACCAAAGAAGAAATAAGCAGGGACAACTGATAACAGAGAAAAAAAAGGCAGCTACTTAATTCATATTTTAGTTTCATTTTCTCTGACAAGGGGAATGGCCTTCCAACTAAAAATGACAGGACAAACATGGCTAATGGAGTTGGTATCCAAGATGAATAGAGAGTACAGTAAGAAAGCAATCCGTTGTCCTTGACAAATTCAAGTTGCCAGACCCAGATAACTGCATCTTTGAGTACTGAAAGGACTGGTGGATGTTATAACAGAGCTTCTGTCAAGTATATCTGAAAGGTTGTGGAAAATGGAGGAAGGGATTAGAGGTCAAATGGTATCCAGTTTGTTTTTTTAAATAGGAAAAAGCAGGCTCTACAAAGTATAAGTGAGTGAATTTGACTTGGATTCCCAGGAAACTTCTAGTATTGATCATTAAAGAAAGGGTTAGTGAGGATCTAAGAAAAAGATCAAAGTAGGTCATACCTGGCTAACCTAATTTCTCTTTTTTTAACAGCATTACCATAAAATTTGTAGATCAGAGAAATGCTATGTAGAGGATATAGTTTACTTAAATTTTAGCAAAGGGTGGGATGAGGTATTCCATAACATTCTAGTGGGTAGGAAGGAGAAATGTAAAGGAAACAATAACACTATTAGATAGATTTGGGACCAGTGCTATGATCAGACTCAAAAAGTAGTCATTAAAATTTAAGTTCAATATCAGTTTGGAAAGTCTCCAATGGAGTTCCCCAGGGACTCATTCCTGGACTTAAACTGTTTAACATTTTTATCAATGACTTCAATAAAGGGATGGTGGAATCCTTATCAGACTTATAGATGACATGAAGGTAGAAAGGAACACTAATGCACTAGATGATAGGCCCTTTTTTCAACATCCAGATTGCTGTCTTCCCCATTAGACTGTAAATCAGCCAATCAAGCATTTAATAAGTGCCTAGTGTGTGCCAGGAACTGTGCAAGGCTCAAGGGATACATTGGGATAGTTGTTATATTAAATTTTATCCCTCATGACCAGAATCATAATATGCATGTAGAGCTATACAAACTAAATGAGTGATCCCTGTTCATACCTTTTTTTTAAGGGTTGAAGTGCCTGATTTCATTAATCTGTATATTAAATTTTGACATCTTAGGATTAACAAATGAGAGTTTTTAGTTTTCTGTGGCATGCTGGAATTATAGAAATAGCACTGCACTAACAGATAAAGGGATCAGAAAATGTTTTACTTAAAAAGTAGCACTTGAGCTGAGTCTTGAAGGAAGGAGGAATTCTAAGATGCTCGGGTGAGAGGGGAAGTACTTTCACTGCATGGGGACAGCCAGTGAAAAGGCATATTGATAGAAGAAGATAGGTTTATCTAGACTGCAGAGCACATGAAGGGAAGCAATGTGTAAGAAGGCTGGCAAAGTAGGTTGGAGCCAAGTTGTGAAGAGCTTTAGATTCCAATCAGAGGAGATTATATTTAACCCTAGAGATGAAAGAGAACCACTAGAGTTTATTGAGTAGGGGAATAAAATAATCAGACCTGAGCTTCAGGAAAATAGGGTATGAACTTAGGGTATATGAACAGACAAAAGGGGACCAATGCAACAGATTTTGTAGATGAAGAAACATGATTCTGTAGCTGCTTAGATATGCAATGGGAATAACAGTGAGTAAGAAGTAGAATCATGAAGCTGAGGTTATGTGACTGAAAGATGATGGTATTCCTCCACAGAAGTGGGAAAGTTTGTAATAGAGGAGTATTTGAGGGGAAATATAAGCAATTCTATTTTGGTCATATTGATTTTGACATACCTATGGAACATCTAGTTCAAAATGTCAAATAGTTGATGTGAAGTACTTTACAAATCTTAAACTGTTAACTAAATCTTAGCTGATATAATTATTGGCTATTACTTTTAATATTAATAATCTAATAAATGTTAACAAATCAATTTTATCAAATCAAATATTAAATTATTAAATTTTATAATTTGTTAAATTTATTAGAGTATATGCCATTCATAAACTTAAAATTTTTATTATAAAAATCTATTAATTGTAAGATTTATTCATTTGGTATTAATGAAAGTAAATAAATATTAATGGGTATCATCATCATTACTGAAAAATGATGAGTAGCTTGACATAATGGATAGAAGGCTAGGTTCTGAGTCAAGAAGACCTAAGCTAAAGTTCCATTTCAGTCATGTTCTGGTTGTATGATCCTAGACATGTAACTTAAATCTCAATGTCCCAGAAAAGCTCTCTAAAACAGGGGTTCTTGACCTTTTTTGTTGTGATGGAGCCGTATGGGGCTCTTCTCAAAATAATGTTTTTAAATACATAAAATAGATAATAATTACAAAGAAAACCAAAGGTTAGCGAAAATAAAAGTATATTTTTTCCCAGCCAATTTCATGGCTGGGAAATTTCTCCATGGTTCTGTTCAGGGTCCTTGGACCCCAAGTTAAGAACCTCTACTCTAAAATTATAATCTGTGAAGGGGATTTCATTACTGGAAATTCCCAATACCAATAAAAACACAGATCCAGACCCTCTCCCAACCCCACCCCATGCTCTCCAGTCTAGCTCTCATGCCCAAAGTCACTGAAAATGTAATGATGCAGGAGGCAACATTGTATAATGGAAAGAACACTGGCTCTAGAATCAAACTGGGACCAGATTCAAACTCTGCCTCTTGTTTTTATTACCTTTCTGACCTTGGGTAAGCACCTAATCTCCCTGGACTTTATCTATGAAACATGAGATTGGGCTAGATGGCTTTTGAGATTCCTTCCAGCTCTAGATATATGATCTATGATCCTCTGATGCTAATCTTTAGGAGGGCAGAAAAATGTATTACAAAATGTGTCAGCTGTGGAGTCAAATGGCCCTGGGTAAGTTATTTCCCCTCTACTGGTTTCTGTTTCCTTCTCTTTTCAATTAAAAGCTTAAATTAACATTATTTCTAAAGACCCTTTCCTGTGATAAATGTATAACCCATGATACTAGGAAGAAAACACTGAAAATGTGTGACTATTATTAATAGCTTCAAAAGATCATTTGCAAAAGCAGGAAAGATGCTTTTCAGTGGAACCACTTTCATAGGATTATAGATTTCATCCAAGTGGTCATCTAGTCCAGCGTCTTCATGTTATAGATGAGGAAACTGAGGCCAAGTGAAATAAAGTGATGGGTTCAAGTTTACACAGACATGATAAAGTTTGAACTCATTACTCTCTAACTCCTGAGACTATGCTCATTCCACTGTGTCAAGTTCAGTGGCACCCTGAACAGCTGCTACCCCAGTCCCCTAAAGAGAGTAAAAAAAGAGAACTGCATCCTCCTTACACTTTGACTCTCCATGTCATGTCCTTGTGCTGACTTCTGGCCAGTCCAAAGTCCCTCACTTTTCCATTCCAAAGAATTCAAGTTCAACAATCAATCAGGAAGCAACAAATATGTTTCCTCTCCTAAGTGATCATGATTCAAAGGAAACAAAACAAAACTGAAAGTCTCTGCCCTCTAGGAGTTTGTTTATATTTTACTGGCCTACCCTTTGCGAAAATACTCCAAAATTTCTTTCCAAATATCAACCTCTTATTACCTCCTCCACACTGGAAAGCTGTCAGCAGCAAGAAAAGAAATGATAAGATTAGGGCAGTTCATAATGAAGTATGAATAACATGGGCTCAATTATACCAGAGATATTTGTATTTTTAAAAGATAAATTAATCAACTAGATGAAAGGAAGATAGAAAATATAGAGAAGGGAGGATATTTTTGATAAAGGAGTCTAAGCCTAAATTCTGCCTCTTGCAGACCTTTCCCTTACCAGGCATAGGGATTAATAACTCAACACCCCACTTCTAGAAATTTGCCCAGACCTACATTAAAGCAAAATTACTAATGTAAACAAATATCTGTACTGAGAGCAGCATCCTAAAAAACCTCAAGTATTTCAAATTTTGCCTTCCATAATATGCCTCCATGTTTCCCCTAAAAAGCCAATTCTGAATAAATACAACAAAAGCATAATAAAACCTGTAAAGTATTTCAAGTTCTACCTTTTAAAATTCCTCGAGATTATCAAGATCTTTTCTGAGCTATAAACTTGGCACTCAAAATGTGCTTTAATAATTGTAATAATCCACAAACCACTTGGAAAGTTAATGTCACACTTACCATCTCAGTGTATCGTTTCATGCTTTCTTTTGCTACAAGACTTGCGCTCTTCATAGCTGCAAGAATTGATGGCACCTCTGGATTTGTTTCTAGTTGTTCTCTATCCAAAGGAGTATCTTCTGTGGAAACTGCTCCAAGAGGGTGTTGTTCTGTATCTAAAGGAGTTTCTTCTGTGGAAATTATTTCTAGAGGATGTTTTGTATCCAAAGGAGTATCTTCTACTGAAATCATTCCTAGAGGAAGAAAATTAACTTAAAATGTAATTCAGTTTATACTTGACATTTTGGAATGTGGAATTTTTGCCCATTTAAACAATTCTCAACATAAGTTCATTCTTAAATGTATGACACTCCTAACAGAGGTGTAGCTAGAACCTCTGAGTTCTCATGAAGGTCCCTAAAATTTAATTATAAAATAAATAAATTTCTGTCCCCCTTTTAATGAAGGGCTAGTTGAATAGTATTTACATCTAGGGGAGAAAAGGTAAGATAATTTTTGTATTTCCCATAAAGAAAAAGAGTCACATAATTAACCCTTATGACAATGGATTCATTCAATAATTAAATATCATTAGTAAGATAGAAGGACAGCTGGGTAGTGCAATGGATAGAGTGCCAAAAATGAAGGTAGGAAGACTTACCTTCCTGAGTTCAAGGTACTTACTAGCTGTGTGACTCTGAGCAAGTCACTTGAAACTTTTTGTCTCAATTTCCTTATCTATAAAATGAGCTGGAGAAGGTAATAACAAACCACTCCAGTATCTCTGCCAAGAACACTCCAAACAGGGTCATGATGAGTTGGAAGTTTACATAGTATTTTTAACAAACAACAGTGTAGAGTTTTCTGATGTACTACGTGTGAAATAAAACTATTTGAGAAATGCCTTCTTGTTTAGATGAACAAATATTCTTTTGAGGTCTATTTACATTTTTGTGCTTTTAGGGGTGGGGGAGGTTTGCTGTTAATGATTTCTAAGTGTATTGCTGAAGTGCTGCCTAGTGTTCCTAATCGGAAAAAGGCTATAATGTACCTTATGGACAAAATGCACACAGTAGATAAGCTTCATTCAGTCCTACGTTATAGTGCTGTTAGCTGTGAGGTCAGTGTTAACAAATCAAAAATGGATAACATCCAGAAAAAGGAAGAGGCAATTCTCTGATTTGGACATAGGGCCACTCCAGAAAGTACTAAAGTAAATGTTGTGACCAGAGACTTTCTGGAACCTAACCCGGTATATCCCCTGAAAGCAATGGTTCAGTATTGGTTAATTCACCATTAACAGTGACTATAGAACATAACTACTGTGAATGACAAGAATCAACTGTGTTGACCTTCATTTAATGAGAAATAGATACTCTAAATTGCTCATCTTTTCCATCCAAAATCTACCAGCCCACAAACACTTTTAAGGATTGTTGCCCTGAGATGCTTAAATATAAGATACATTATATATACTGTTATACCACATACCCACCCTTCTTTTTCCACTGATTAGAAACCTTCAGAGGTTACTAATTGGCTCTGGGATAAAATGCAAAATCCTTATCTTGACATTTAGAAATTTCCAATCTACCTTAGCAGAAATACTAAATTACTCCTTTACCAAATCTACATTCTAGCCAAACTGGACCACTAGTTGTTACCCAGACTTGACATGCTAACACCAGCTTTTGTGCATTGCACAGGTAGTCTTCCATGCTAGTATCTCTACTCATCTCCAAATTTTAGATTCCTCATGCTTCTCAGGCCAAGTGCCACATGCTCTATTTTGTCTTCCCTGATACCTGCCCTGGAAAAGGAAAGAAGTGCTCTTCTTTAAATGAGGAAAAATTTACCTTTCTAATCTCACTGCTGTCCCCCATCACTCCCTGCGTTATATTTATCTATAAATAGATAAATAAATACATGATACATAAATGCATCATGTCCTCCCTCGAACCCTCCTCCCCCATAATGTAAATTTACTGAGGATAGGGACTGTTTAATTTTTGTCTTTGTTATCTTTGGTGTCTAGGTAGTATTTTGTACATAAGAGGCACTTAACATACATAAGTAAAGTCATTTCAAATGAATTTTCCAAAATACTTACATATCTGAAACAGTTCTAAATAAGATTATCCTATACTCTGATACATGTTAACATTGAACTACAGTATACATGCAAAAATTTCAATTTTCATAGAGAATAAGAGATTAGACTAGCTCAGTAACAGGATATTAATTTCCCTTTTCCTATATCAAACCTTATCTTGTTTTTCACAACAACTAAGTCTCTAAAAACTGAAATGTGAGTTGAATTTTTAAATATGAAATCATTTATTAAATGTAGTAAAAGAGTTTACTATTTAAATGAATCTCAAAGTGAATTGTTTTGTGAAGGATCCTTTTGTTAGAAAGTTACAAAGCTGAAGAACAATCTAATTTTTTTGTAGGGGGAAAATGATAAATTTGTATTTTGTATTTTTTTCTTAAAGTGAATTTACATTGTTCAATTTTTCAAAGTTTCCAACACCCTCAGAATTAAATTGAGTGTTGGAGAGAATTCAACACTAATTATTCATTTGACATAGATTTATTATGCATGGACTGCTCAATAAAAATTTGTCTCTGTTCATACAAATACTCTATTCCTATTCTTAAATTACTTTATTGTGATGAATAATAATAGCCAACATTTTTACAGCACCTTATGGTTTGCAGAGCACTCTATATGATACTTCATTTAAATATTCTTCCTATGAATGATCAAAATACACATGTATTAATTATGCAAACTAATTAACGACTATGCAAAGGAAATAATAGTCCCTGTCCAATAAGCCTAGGATATGACATTATCAGAAAAATATCAGTATTGTTAAAAATGGGCCTTTGTTTTAGGGAAAAGCTTGAAATCATTTAAAAGCACTGTACAGTTTTCCAGATGCAATGGAGTCTGTTCTTCCAATTCAATTCAATTATTCTAAGTATATTTTATTCATGGACTATGGTATATGCTATCCTTTCAATTGCACATCACAGCCAAGACAATAGGCATTCTACAACCACTTAGTTTTTTCTGAATAATTAGGTGGAACTCTTGGGAAATTTTGGCTCCCATGGCAAAGACTCTGCAGAGATTTGGGGCTTGATGCAATCAGCATTATATCATACACAATAGAAGGATCTGGAGGCCCTGACCCTTCCCCATTGCTTTCCATTCAACCTTCCCTCCAACTCCCAGGCTACTAAGAATTCCATTCTGGGCAGCTGGTCAGGAAGAGGTTGAATGAACAAGGAGTCACCAACTAAAATCCTTCCAGTGAGATGAAGGACCACCAGACCTTACCATCTGCCCTGTTATCATGTCCTAAGATCCTCCGGGCCTTTCTATGGGCCCTCAACACTCTAGCCTCCAGACCCCTAGACACTGCCATCTGACCTACTGATAAAGCTGAAGAATCCCTAGGCCTTGCTGTACACCCCATCACTGCACCCTTAGAACTTCCACACCTTTCCATTGACCTTGCATCTTAACTTTTTAATGTGCTGTCTCCCCTCAAATAAAAGCATGAGCTCCTTGAGAACAGTGAATTACTTTTTCTCTTTATATTCCCAGCACTCAGAACAGTTCTTGTTACAGAGTAAGTTTTTCATTCATTTGTTCATTCATTCATTCATTCATTTACTTGTTCATCTAGAAGCAATCTCCTTTTGATCAGGGCTAAAAATCAAATATTTTCCATGACAGTAGATACATTTCTATAAAAATATTCTGTGCTATAGAGTATCACTTAAAAAAGACTTTCTCATAGCTTCATCAGGGAAGTCCTTGAGAGATTACTTACATTAAGATAATTTTTAAAGCAGTAAAAATAAATAGGAAACTAGGAATATGAGTTGATAATTATTGATATTTTCTTCCTCACCTTTTTGTGGAAATATTTAACATCTGTAACTTTTCCCCAAGCCTTTGATATTCTCCCCTCTTTCAGATGTCTTGGCAATTGATCTCTCAGCTTCTGCCTACCTTGCCAAAATGGTGTTATCTCCTCCATGAACCTCCTTTGCATATACCGAATCTAATACAGGTTTACTTTCCATCCTTATTTTCTTAAGTGCTGTTCTCTACTTCCTACGTACTCTGTCAGAGAACATGACACTGAGACCAAATGTGATCTAGTCCACTACACTTGATGGGAAAAAGAATTGTTGTATATTAATCTTGAAAGATCTTTTTTCCATTTTTTTGTCCTTTGTTCTTTCAGTTTCATTATTAAATACCTTTGGAATAATCTGATTCAATTGTATTACCAAGCTTTCAATAAATTTATTTTCCTTGTTACTGCTCCTTGTTATTTAATAAGGCAGCACTATAGTCATAATTTTCACTATTCTCCTGATTATTATTTTATAATCAATCTTATATTCTAAACCTGTGTTAGCCCTTGTCTGCCATATTTCTCCACTTGGCAAAGTGGTTTTAGGAGCTTTTGGCCTCTACATTGTGTCTATTGATTTTCATTGGTTAAATTCCCTTGGAAAATGGCAGTAACCTATGCTGATATCTATGCTTTTATCTATTTTCCATTATTTGGCATGAATAACTTCTTTAAATAGATCCATATCTTCTTTTTAGTTTTTCTTCTAATCTGATACTGATTTTGCTTTTTGCTGTAAAACGTCAATGGCTTTCAAATTGGTAAACATAAATTTCCTTTCTGTTAGGGGATAATCAACTTAATTTGTGATGACATTCAATGACCACCTGTTTAATCCCTCCCAACTCTCTTCTTGGAGGAAATATTCATTATACATAGATGAAGGGCTTCTGTGTAGTAGATATAAGCCTATGACCTCTTACATTTCTTATTCCTGAGCCATATTTTACAACATTTTCTACTGACATTAAAGTCACTGAGTATTAAAGGATATACTAAATTAATTTGAAGACCCTTCATAACAAAATTTATCCTCTTTTATAGTCTAAAACTCCATTTGGCCGATAGGCCAAAATTATCTTTATGATAGCCTTTTTACAAATGCTTCTATCACAAATATTCCCACAAAAAATTAATCAGAAATTTGCTGACAATTATGCCAGCTTCTCTATTTGCCTCTTCCAAGTGAAATCTGTGAACCATTTCATGTTGACTTTTTGTCTTCTGGTTTCATTTATGGAGAGAATGTATGACCCAGTACCTCCAGCAGTAAGTCTACTTAGTCACAGGACAAAACTCTTACCTTTCAAGTAACCTACATATACATTAATGTCTATAGATATTAAAAAACAACATGTGATTCTTTGCAACCTCTGCTCCCTTTTATCACTATCACCATTACTGCAAATGCAGAAGGCCACAGAGGAGTGATGGGTATTTTGTATTTTTATATGTTTTATGGGTTGTTTATAGCCAAAGGATTAACCAATAATCAAGTTCTAATTTTAGAACTTAATCAAGTCTCATTTTAGTTCAGTTTTTTTTAAATATGAAACTGTCTTAAATTGTGCCATGAATAATAGTTTCTCTCTCACATTCCTTATAAACATGTAAAACATATTCACTGAATTTTATCTCCCTTTGACAACAAAACCATCTTACTACATTCACCAAGAAAATCTTGTCTGTGATGTACATGGGATATTTTCTGAAGAAAAGTTAGTACTTTTAAAATAAAAATGAGCAAGTTTTACCTCTAGCCAAATCTTCCCGAGTACTTTGGTCTGGTGAGGACCCTTTAACCAGTAGTCCATCTTTTGAGTCACTGACATCTCTAACATCTCCTGAATCCAAAAGATCATCCTCTTCTAAGATGTCCATATCCTCCCCGGGTATTTCCACTTTATGAACTTTGATTTCTATATTCTCTGGTGGCCTCTTGTTTTCCTCTGGTGCCAATGTATCCCCTTCATTCACTGCAAATTTTCTTCTCTGGTCTCCTTTGAGTTCTGTTTTTTGGTCTACAGGAAATACTAAAATATCCATATTTATGCTGTTACTTAGAAAGCCATAGCATATGGTTCCAAATATCTTATAAATTTACATAACCTTGTTACTTATCTGTTAAAATTAAATATTTGTAGTTATGTTACTCTACCCTCAAATATACTAATTTATTATTTATGCTACTATATGGGTAATAAATTTCTTCCTGGGAAAGTTAGGACTGAGATTAATCATATATTTGAACATATGGATTTCTCAGTATCTCCCAGAACATACATATAATTTTGTCTTTGGAACTTTGATACATTTCTCCGCTTTGTTCTAAGCATTCAGAATGCTTAATAACTTATTCCTGTGCTCACAGAAGTGTTTTTAGAAAACTGTTGACTTGGGGCAGCTAGGTGGCATAGTGGATGACCACCGGCTCTGAAGTCAGGAGGACCTGACTGGGTTCAAATTTGACTTCAAACACTTGACACTTACTAGAATTCTGTGACCTTGAGCAAGTCACTTAACTCTCACTGCCTTGCCCCCCAAAATTGTTACCTCTCCTAAAAACTTAGTGGATTAAGAATAACCTGAAGACATTATTGAAGGCATTGTCTCCTAAAAATTTGGTGGATTAAGAGTAACTTGAAGAAATTGTTGAAGGCATAACCAATGCCCAAAGATGAGCATGATAAACCAAACCAGTACATTTAACTATTTAATACAAATATGCAATTTGTTAAGAAAAGAGGCAAAACAATGAGTTGAAATTAATATGAAGGTGGGGGGAAGGGAAGGGAGAATGACAGTGAATTTCAGTAATTTTCTGATATATCTATTCCTTATGACCCAACAGGTAATAAAGTAGTTGAACTGAATAATTATCTTTAAACAGAAACTTTTATTCCAAAGTATTTTTGGAGGATATAATATTTATCATATCCTCAGTAACTCAGTTACCTTACTACTGAGAACAATAATACCATGCTAGAGACGTAGTGTGGTATAACGGGAAAAAGCAGTGAATTTCAAGTCAGTAGAGCCAAAGTTTGAGTCCTAGCTTTGATATCTATTAGCTTGTGACCTTAGGCAAATTACTTAGTATCCTAAATCTTGAAGGCTTAAAGATGGAGAGCTGGAGGAGCCTCTGAGGGCACCCAGCACTCTCCTCATAAAAAATGAAGAAACATAGGCTCAGGGATGCCCGAGAGTTTATCAGCCTCAGTTTCCAATCTGTTAAATGAGAATATCTGCACTACTTTTGTTGTGAGAAATGTGCTAAAACTTAAAGTGCTATATAAACTATGAGCTATCATCACTAATAATAACCATGTGAATAAAATATGCTTCCCTCCTTTGGCAGAGTAATGGAGGCCACCTAGGGCAGAAGGTTGCATATGCTGACAGAAATGGTCAAGGTTTCTGTTTGTTTTGTTTAACTGTTTTTGTTGTTGCCATAATAGAGGGTTCAGTTTGGAAGTATGAGGTTGGTATATTTAGAGATGACTGGTTACAAACAAAAGCCATCAATAAAATTTATTTCTAAATAATAATAATACCCCCAACTGCCACCCAAATGCTCAAGAGAGAGTTGGTTTTCCTGAGTGGGAAAGGAATTTAACGTCAAGGAGAGGGAAATGGACAGCTATTGTCAGAATATTGAAATGTCATGCACTGTTCCTAACCAGACCAGGCTAGTCTCATATAGGTAGCACAGAAAAATATACTTTGCACTGGATTCTAGAAAGGACATGACCACCCTTAGCCACCAGTGTAACTCAAGAAGACAACAGATTTGTATTTTACCTGCAAGCGGCACCTTAGAAGCGTCTTCTGGAGGCCCAGAAGCTGCCAGTGGAGCACTCTCCTCTACGGAAGGGTGTGTGTATCTGACAAAATAGATCAGGTCCTGAATATCATCCAGCAGAGCAGCTTCCTCATCAAACATGTCTATCTCCTTCATGCCCAGCTCCTTGTTTTCTGCCACTCTTGAATCTAACATTCTCTCCACCATCTCAAGGATGTCTGATTCTGAAGAGCGAAAGACATCGTCCAGTGCTTTTTCCATATTATATGCCAGGCTCTCCTTTTGAGCAAGCTGCAACTTACTTTCCATGTCATGGAATGTGGATTCCATCAGCAGGACATTCTCGGATCCAAGGTATTTTTCTAATCTTTCTACTCTTTTTCCATCGAGAAAGCCCTTAATGATAGGCAGCTGCTTTATTGTGTCACTATATTCTGACTTTACAGATTTTTTATACACCAACTTGTCTTCAAGCTCTGTAGAATCAGATTGCTGATTTGTTTGGCTTTCTGTATCAGTGAAATTCTGTGAATGTTCAAAGTCCTCTTGGGAGAAATCATCTGGCCAAGACCTTTCTGTGGAACTGAAGTCTTTTTTGTTTTTCAGACCATTTTCTTTTTCAAAGTAGTTAGTCTCTTCAACTAAATCTTGAGCCTGATTTTCATCCTTGCCAAAAGACTCACTAACTGCAGAGGATGTGGGTTTTTCATCTTTCTCAAGTGGATTCTTTCCTTGCTGCCCTAGAGCTATTTTAACAGATTCTCCAACGTTCATAGTTACCCCTTTGGCCATAGTCTTGCCTGACCCTTGCAAGCTACTATCTATTCCCTCAGCTTCCAAAGTCATACTTGTTTTCTCTTTAGTGTCTTCCATGGCATGAATCAGATTAGTGACTCCTGAAGTGGCTTTTTCTCTCATTTGCACATCAACATTTATCTTACTACTCTGGCCACTAGCAGCAGCACTTATAGCGTTTTCATCTTCTAACAAGTCCTCATTTGTGTAGAAGTCATCACCTTCAGCTTCTGCCTTTTCTGTCTGGAATTCTGTTGTCTCTATGACAAGGGGAGGTTGGCCCACATTTTCTTTGGAATTATTTGATTCTACATCCTTAGGAATATCTTTGTCCTTACTTTGTGTGCTCTCCATTTCTTTGCTTTCATCTTTGGAAAATTGTTCTTGAATCTCTCTTTCAGAATGCCCGGTCTTTTCATCTACCTGTTTGCTAATCTCAGTTTCCATATCTTTTTCCTGCTGGCCTAGTAAATTTTCTACCAACATAAGATTCTCCTCCACCTTTTCTCTTGGTGAATCATTTTGATCTACAGAAGAAATGTTGAATTGATTTTGAATTTTAAGCACAGCTGGATGTGTGGATTCCTTTCCTTGCATCTTCAATGGAAACTTTTCCTGCTCTGGTTCATTTTCTGAAATATCTATCATATCCACATTTCCTTTGGATGCATTTTGTTGTTCATCTTCTAACAATGGTTTAATATTTATAGATTTCTGTTCAGTATTTTTCTCTTTCATTTTCTTCCAGAGAGTTTTATGTATAAGATCATTCTCTAAGTTGTCATCTAAAACGTTCTCTCCAGACTTGTCTTCATGGAGCTCCCCTTTTGTGATCTGGTGAATAATGGTTCCTTTCAGGTCACCTTCCACATCAGCAGGTGGTGATTTTAAAGCATCTTCTCTTATTTCAGGAGGATTATTACTTTTAAGGCCAATTTCATGAGTAGGATTTTTTACAGAAATGTCCTCACCTCCTAATTCCATTCCATTCTTCATGAATTCTTCCTTAGATGACTGTATCCTCTCACTTTTTTCCTTAATTTCAGTCACTGTGCCAATTTCAAGGGTATCTTCTAGGCTTTTGTCATGATTTGTTACAGGCACTTCTGAAGACAAAAGAGTGCTATCTTCTTCCCATTTACTAGTTAGGGCTTTTTCATTATCCTCTACCTTTTCTTCATCTAAATCAGAAACATCCAGATCTGTGGCATCTCTTTCTTCTTCACCTCCACCAACAATAGAGAAAATAGTATCTCCTAAGGTTTTTAGTATATTTTTATCACTCTTTCCACCAGTCCTAGGCTGAACTATTTCATCATCTCCTTCAGTATATAGATTTTCACCCACTGAATATTTCTCCACTACTGTCTTCCCTAGCATTTTCCCATCTTCTCCATCTGTAAAAGTTAGTAATGGTGGTTCATCAAAGTTATCTCTGTCCTCTTCCTCAAGTCTGGAATCATCAGTGTCCAATTCCTCATCAAACTCATCTTCTAATGAAGTAACAAGCCTAGTTGTTTCATCGTCAGATACAAGTGCATCAGCAGTTGAGCCAAATTTTGTTTTCAAATCCAAATTAATTTCCTTCTTCAAAAGTTTATAGGCATCAATCTCCTCCCAGTCCTTAGAAAGCTGAGAAATATTACTGTTTTTGGCATTCTCACTCTCTGGAACTTTTAATTTGTCTTGCAGCACTTCTTCTAAGGGCTCAAGAGAGGGTTGGTTTCCCTGAGGATTATCTGCATGACTATTTACATGGACCGGAGCCCTCTGTGTTTCAAATTCTTCCTCTAGATTTTTAGCGTTTTCAGAAAGTAAGCTGTTTTCTTCTGAATTTACAAGAACTTTGCTGTCCACTGCTGTTTCAGGCTCATCAATGCCATCCTTGGATACTTCAAGAGGTTCTTCAATATTCACCCTCTTAGGATTCTCCTCCTCCATTTCTTCTGTAGGTTTCTCAGAGCTTTCAGTTTCTGAAGTATTCAATTCATCTTCCCCTTTGCCTTTCATAGTTTCTCCCAAAAATCCTAAAAGATCTTCAACATCATAGTTGTCAAAATTATCCATTCCTCCATCAAAACAAACAAAATCTGTTTCCTGAAAGAAAAATGTTATTATGTCAACCTGAGTCCTATAATATAGTCAACTCTTGGTTATATATATTAAGTGGCTTATCAATAATTTATTTTTAAAATGAATTTATTTTTAGTTTTCCACATTTGCTCTTATAAGATTTTGAGTTTTATTTTCCCCCCTCCCTCCACTTCCTCCTCCCTAGGACAGCATGCAATCTGATATGGACTATACATGTAAGATCATATTAAACATATTTCCACGTTAGTCATGTTGTGAAAGAAGAAGCAAAAGGGAAAAACCATGAAAAAGAAAACACCAAAAATTACAACAAATAAAGAGAAATAGTGTACTGTACTTCAATCTGTATTCAGACTCCACAGTTCTTTCTCTGGATGTGGATAGCATTTGCCATCATAAGTCTTTGGGAATTCTCTTAGATTTCAATAGTTTATTTTTGAATGAATTTTGTACTTATATTTAACAAACAGTTGCATCTGATGGCTAGGAATTCCCTTCAAATAAAATCAGCTAACTACTTCAGGAAGCTCTGACTCAGGAGAAGCTGAGAAACTAACTTTCCTATCAACTTGTCTTCTGAAATATGCTTGCATATCTTCCACTTCATACTAGAAATTAAAACAATCTGTCATTCTAGTTCTTATTTTCCCTGGGTTAGTAAAGATAATACTGTTCACTTACAGGATCTTTTATTGAGCTGCAGGCTACATAGGAAATTTAAAGTAAAAAGAAACAGTGAATCATGTCAGTTCTTTCCTACTTAATTATATCAATAAGAATTAGAAAATGAGATTTGTTGAGGGATATACCCTAAAGTAACCTGGAGTCATTTATATTCATTTTAAATGAATTTTTATGTCTATTTGTGGAATTTGTTTTATCTATGCTATTGCTACCCATAACTAAATAAAAAGCTGAGTAAGTATTGGATTTGAATGAATTGTACATTTAAAAGAAAATTTCAATTACTTTTATTAGTTTTAAAATGCCTTACCCTTTTTCTTATTTTTATTCTTTCTTTTAGCTTTGTATTAAATTTAATCTTGGCTCTAACAAGCTGGTGATTCAGATCAGACAACTGATTCAGACTCCCATGCCAGTAATGGCTTGCTTCCTATACATTAAAATATAATTAATACATTTCCTTTCTCAAAGAAAGTCTTTTTTGTGACTGCTTCATGAGGCCCAGGCTGTATCTCAATTTCCTTTTCTCAGTAAAAGAAGGGGTATGGGTGGCTCCAAGTGAGCCTCTCAAAGGAAGCATTTATGATGTACATAGGCAAGATGAATCTGGTTAGTTTATAAGTGTCTTTGTCCTCTCTCAAATCCTTACTAATGAACCCAGTTGGCCAACTTATTTTCTAAGTTCTCCCCTTTGCACTCAAGTCCACAAGCATAGAAGTCTATGCTGAGTTAAACTGAAGGATCTTTATTTTGATGTTGCAGAGCTAATGGCTTCAATTAACAATTGGACTAATTGGTCGTGTGTGTAAGAAAAAATGCTGGATCAGTTCTTCTTTTCACTGCAAATGAAAGCATTTTAGCCATTCTATTAATACTCTAAGAAGCCTAAACTACTTGACAGAACAGAGTGCAGTCTGCCCAAGTCATGTTTCTGTGACCTACAGACTGCCTGTATCACATTAAATATAGAACTGTCATGCAATTCAAAGTGCAGCAGTTGTTACAATAAGGTCAATTTAAAAACTCTCAATATTGGAAAAATAAGAGGATGAAAAAAGCTCAAAGCCCTCATCCACATTGCTACCTCCTAAACACCTAAGAAGGAATTGATTTGTGGCAGAGAAGTAAAAGTGTAGGACTTGGTATCAAGTCTCTTCCCACTCTCTCATATGTTTAATGGAAATATGTTTCATATGATCTTACATGTATAGACCATATCAGATTGCATGCTGTCTTAGGGAAGAGGGAGTGGAGGGAGGGGAGAAAAAATAGAACTCAAAATCTTATAAAAGCGAACCTCAAACTTCAGGGTCTCAAGGACTTCCCATTTTCCCAATACTGTCCTAGCAGCAGTTCCAAATAGACAGACTTAAATGTGTCTATTAGGAGCCACGGACAGACGAGACACAGATTCAAAGCTCTCCAAAAATCCCTTTTTCTCTGTCTGAGCTAGCTTCCCTTTGACTCTGTACTCACAGAACAGTATGCCACAGACTTTTGAAAAGAGAAAATAGTTTGGTGGCAACTATTCTTATAACATGGCAGTTCTATATACCACCTCAGTAAATAAATACCCCTTTCTAAAAGCTCATTACATTTGGCTTACAAATTGAAATCCACTGACAATCATGATAGGTTGCAGAGCAGTTGGAGCTAGTAAGGTGTTCTCTGGCTCTTAGAGATCCAACTTGCTAGCTCACATGGGAGGGAAAATAATTAACTCAGAGAACATGCTTCATTTTAATATCAAATTAACTAAATTTTGAAATACCATTTGAGTGCATATTATTTAACATCCAATTTAAGAAAATGAGCATTAATTAAGCACCTACTATGTGCCAGACACTACGCTAAGTAATAGAGATCCAAAGAAAGGCAAAAGAGAGTCCTTGTCATCAAGCAGCTCAGTCTAATGGAAGAGAAAATATGCAAACTACATACAAATCAAGTATATAGAGGATACATTGTGGATAGCATCAAAGGGAAGACCCTAAGTTTAAGGAGGACAAGAGAGGCTACTTGCAAAGAGTGGGACTTTGACTGAGACTTCAAGGAAACCAGGGATACCAGGAAGCAGAGATGAGGAGAAAGAGAATTCCAGGTACTGAGGGACAATCAGTGAAAGTGCACAGGGCATAGAGATGGAGTATCTTCTGCAAAAATATCCAGGAGTTCCAACATCACAGGATTGCAGAGTACACAGAGAAGAAGAGTAAAGCATAAAAAGACTGGAAAAGCAGAAAGAGACCAGGGTATGAAGGATTTAAAAACAAGATTTTATATCTGTTCCTAGAGGTGACAGACAGCAAGTCTGGAGCTTACTGAACAGGGCGTTTACTGACATGATCAGACTTTAGGGAGATTCATTTGACAGGGGAAGGGAGGATGAATTAGAGTGGAGAAGGCAAGGAAACTAATCTGAAGGCTGTTATAACAGTCTAGCTATGAAGTGATAAAGGCCCATGCTACTGTAGTCACAGTGTCAGAGAAGGGAAGAGTGTACAAGATAAAAATAATTTTTAATAAACCAATCTATCAATTTACTTGCAAAAACGGGTTTACAAGGGCAGCTAGATGGTACAGGTGATAGAGCACTGGCCCTGTAGTCAGGAGGATATGAGTTCAAAGCTGGCCTTCAAATCTGACTCGAAAAGCTGCAAGACCCTGAGCAAGTCACTTAACCCTGATTGCCTCCCCTGTGTCCAAAAAAAAAAAAATGGGTTGACATATGCCTGAAGGTTAATAAACAGCAAAAAATACTTCATTCTTGAAGTTTTATATGCAAATTTTTCTTCAGTAGAATTAAGACCCTTGAGGAAAGGTACTATTTGTACTTTGTTTTTGTATCCTCAATATCTAGCAAAGTACCTGACACCTAGAAAAACAATATATGCTTGTTGAATTAAACTGAAATTTCATATGTAAAGGAAAAAATCCGTAGGCTATCCAGCTGCCTGAAAATCTTTTATATTTCAAAGAGTATACCTTATGTCACAAGGTCTTTAAAATTCTCTATTTAAAAACATGCCCTGGCACAAATTAAAATTTGATGCAAAGACTACTTACTTTCAAGCTGAAAATAGCTACCACAGTCTTTTAAAACCCACTTAGCAGAAATAGGTAGTCTACTTAAATAATTATAAATTAAGAACAACAAAAAAACTCACTACTTACATCTGTTGGCAGTTCTAGTTCCTCTTCAGAATACTGATGATTTACTTCAATTAAATCCTTTGGAAAGTATCCAAAAACACTTCCAACCTGTCCAAAAGAATGAACAAAATGAGGAAATATCAAAATGCATTGCAGAGAAAAAAATAGCAAACTTGTAGTAGTTACAAAAACTGTCATATGTCCTTTCCATAAACATATAAGTATCTTTTAGTAGCTATATCAAAAGTAGTTCACTACATAGATACCAAAGAAGGATATGTGTATATGTATGCACACACATACACACACATATACATATATGTATGTACATACACCCACATACATGCACACACAGGAAATAAAGTCATCATCAATTAGTTAAATATTCCACAGTAATAATCTCATTCGTAATATCTGACAACTGTCTAAAAGTCAACATTACTACTGGAATGCTGTTATGAAGATTAGATAGTACAATAAAAGACTGGCAGATACACCATAAAAGTCAGAGTTCCTAACATATGCTCCTCCAAAAGGTTCCAGAATAGTTAAAAAAACATGAAGACCCAAGCATCATTCTAAAAGTTTTTAAAAGAACCTACATTTTCTGAAAGAATTACTATACAGTAATGGAAAGAGCTCAGAACTAGAAATTAAGACAAATTCCAGTTTTTCTACTAACACATACCCTTGGAAAATCGCTTAAGGAAACTAAAGCCAAGAGAGGTAATCTGCCAAAGAGAAAGACTGGATAGATCTGTATGATACCTTTCAGTTTTATACCTCTGTAACATAAGGAAAAACAAATTTCACTTGTCTAGGTAACAAGCTTTAGTAATAACGAGAAAACTAAGGAAAGCAGGAAGTATTACTAGAAAGGAAAAGGTTCTTCAAGAGAATATTTAATATTTACCATATTAAAGCATAAGTATGCACAATAGCAAGCCCCATATTTACACATTGGGTGCTATCACCTTTCTCCAGAACACCAAATGGAATTAGAGAAAGAATGCATAATTTTGCTACAATAGGAAAAAATCATGCTTAAGTCAGTCAGTCAAGAAACATTTATTCAGTGCTTATTACGTGCCAGGCACTGTGCTAATGCAAGGGATACAAAGAAAGTCAAAGGATAGTCCGTGCTCTCAAGGAAGTCACAATCCAACAGGGGAGAAAACATGTAAACAACTATGTACACAAACAAGCTCTAGACAGGATAAAACATAGATAATCAACAGAGGGAAGGCACTAGAATCAAGCATAAGCTACTGTTAGGATAAAAGCGAGGGATTTAGTGAATGTGCAACTACTAAGTTTACAGGTGTCACACTCTGAATTTTTCTCTATGGCAACTTTTTTTTCCTTTCTAAAGCTGTACTAGAAATAGTTTTCCTTAAAAAAGCTTACTAAGCCTATTATAAGCCAAATTCTAGACAAACAGGCACAGCTCTTTCAGGATACCCTATAAAATGTTAAGCAGTAAAAGAGTGGGTTAGTAACTAATTCTGAGAGTGAAAGAGGTATAATAGAACAGGCAGGAGAGCAGCCTGACATGTTATTGAGTGAGGAACCAGTCTTTCTTGAAAAGAATCTAGCAAACAAAGTGTAGGTTCCTGCAAACAGTATCATGGCTCCTACATATACAGACTTTGGTGAATCTATATGTATAAAATGAAAACTTAAGAGAAAAAAAATATTTTGGTTTTTAATAAAAACATTCAGGTGGTGAGTTAGTCAGAGAACCATAGTTTATTGCAATGGTAGAAGCTCATGCTGGTTTCCCTCTATGGATAGAAAGAAGATAGGAATCACAAGACCATTAGATTTAGAGATGGCAAACTTAGTGAATATCTAGCCCTATCTCCCTAATTTTACAGATGAAGAAATTGGAGTCTAGAGATGTGAAGTTATTTGCTTGAGGTCATACAAGGAATTAGTGGTTGTCATGAAGTCTATAAACTTAGAAGCCAGAATATTTAGCTAAAGTTCCATCCAAAGGATTTTCCATGAGAGTTGTTAATTTTCTCCACAAAATCTACTCCACCTATTTCAGTTCACAATGATATTTCCATTCTCACCTCCTAAAATACCAAAATCTTTCCTGTCTGTAGCACTCATTTGGACACTTAACCATGGATTTCTCTTTGACTATTTCATGCATAGCTATATGCTTTTGAGGGCAAGAGATCATGTCTTATACTTCTTTTATATCCTTCAGAGTAACTAACTAGCACATGGTAGAAAGAGCTTAGAAATATGTCATTCAATCATGTGCTAGAAGGTAGAAGGAACTTATCAAAAAACTACTTGTTGGATTTCATTGAATCCCTTTTTCTACAATCCACCTATAGAATACTTTGTACCCACTTTTCTACTGCACTGTCATACGTGAACTCTCAGCTACATAGTCTACCACCAAAGGCCATTTGTCAAAACATATGGAGAAGGAAAACAGACTAAGAGTTTGTCAAAGGCACCTATATTCTTCAAATCTTCAGTGACCTAGTATAATATTATGCACTAAATGGCATTCAAATAATTAATCATTTAACAAATATTTATTGAACATCTCTTGTATTGAAATCACTATGTAAGGGAGATATGAATTTAAGACATGTCTTGCGTTCCAGGAAATTTCTAATCTAGCCAGAATATGGACACACATAACTACACAAGAAGGTAGTAGATGACAAAACACCAAATAAGCTTGGGGTTAGTAATCAAGAAAGGCCTCATGGATAAGATGGAATTGGAACTAGTCCTCTAACTACAAATCCAGCATAATGCCACTACACTATGGAACAATTACCCTTAAGGATTTATTTCCTCCTTTGTGAGTCTTACATAGAATAGATTTTTATATATATATCAGATAGTTTAAATGGATTACCCCCTAGAAGCTAGGAGTTAGACTACAGGATTTCTTAAGATCCTAGACCCAGAATCCTGTTTCTTAAAATTATACCTATTGCTTCCTGAAGGTGTTTTTCCTATTATCGTTTGTTTTTTTTCTCAAGCCTTAGAGTAGTAGGGAGTATGCCTTTCTTTGAAGAGTAGTTCAGTATGGAGAAAATAATAAGCTCTCAACCTACCACACTTAAAAACAAACAAACAAACATGGAAATTAAGAAAAATCATAAGCATTCCTTCCAGTCAGGCACATTTCTTCCTGATAATTTTCCCAAATCAATTTTTAAAAAATACATATTCAATTTGATGGATTAGGCAAGTCAAATTAAAACAAACTAGTAACTAGTGAAATGTGTAGCTGTGGACAGAACCTAGCAGAAAACATTCAGAAGAGGTAGGAGGAGAGAAAGAAGAAAGGGTGATGGTGGAAGAGGGGGAGAAATGTCTGAAAGGGGGCTAATTACAACAAAATCCAATTAAAAGTCCTTTCAAGAAGAAAAAAAACAGGATGGAGAAAGATTATGGAAGTCCAATTTTCCTTCTTTCCCTCTCCCTTCCCCCATTTTAATGATGCTGAAGGTTCTCCAATGACACAACCTATTAATAACACAGATAATTATGTGCCACGAGTTTCCAGGTCCTCTAGGCCTTTCACAAACAAATGTTAGCTAAGCCACTACAAAAGAAAATGCAAACATAAAGAATCAACTACTTAATATTTATTGCACATCCCGAAAAACTATAATAGGCTTCCCTTCTTATCTTACAGGAACGTTTTGATACTCCTGGCAAACTTAAAGTACATGGAATTTGTCATTTCTCAGGGCAATAAGGAGATTATCTGCAGGTTTTTAGTCACCTCAACCTTAGAATATTTAAGGTATTCATGGTTTACAAAGTCCTGAACTCAGTGTTATGTATTTGCCAGAAACAAAAACAAGAATCTCATGAAGAAATGTAATTACTGAAAGACAATGGTATAATGTAATAAAAAAGGAAGAAAAGAAAAAATGCTAAATATTACTTACACTTCCAGCCCAAAGTTCAGGTGATCTTCCTACTAATTTGTAATAGACATACACAGCTTCCCCTTCTTTGAAATTGACAAAGCGACAGTCTGGACCTGTGAAATCCTGCAGAGCTCTACCCCGGTACATCAGCACTGTAAAGAAGAAACGCAAGGTCCAAGTGTCACTAAGAGTCCTTCACTCTCCCATTTATATTCATATTCCATGGGGAATCTGAGAACACTTTGTAAATATGAATTGTTTTCCAGCTGCTTGTAGGTAGTCACCTTCAGTAAGATTCTCAGCAGCACTTGAGGTTTTGAATTTTTTTAAGATGTGTTTTTTGTTTTGTTTTAACATTCATAACAACTCTTGATGGGTGGACAAGTTTACAACAGGTAGTCCTAATTCCAATCTGTGGGTGGATGGCAATGAAACCTGGAAAAATTAAAGTGATTTGGACAGTACCTCTTAGTTCCCTGTCTAATACCCTACCTAAATCACCAGACTTTCCCATTTTATGTTTTCAAAAATGTTCATTTCACAAACTGAGGTATAAAGAAGTCAAATGACTTCCCAAGGTCATACAAAGAATTGTTAACTGAGCTGTGAAGAGGACCTGAATCCCATGCGATAATTATCTCGAACTATTAGAAGGCACACTACCTAGAAATAGACAAAATTCCTACTATGCAGCAGTAAAAAAATTGATGATTATATTTGCAGCAAAGCTGTGCTCCTTGTATCTTAGCAAATTATCTGGAAAGAATGCCTTTGAGGTGCTAAGTCTTTGCCAAAATCTATGGCTTTGATCATAAGATAAGAAAAAGAACGCCTAAAACCAAAAGTTTTACACGAAATAAGCAGTTTTAAATATATCAAACACTAAGTTAATTTAATCAAAATTTACAAGGAAAGAAAATTCCTTTCTCCCATAAAGCAGATAGGGAGTAGCTAGGTGGCACAGTGGATAGAGTACCAGGCCTAGAATCAAGAAGACCTGAGCTCAAATCTGGCCTCAGGTACTTACTAGCTGTGTGACTCTGGGCAAGTCACTTAACCCTGTTTTTCCTCAGTTTCCTCATCTGTAAAATTAGCTGGAAAAGCAAATGGCAAACCACTCCAGTATCTTTGCCAAGAAAACCCCAATTGGGATCACAAAGAACATAAAGCAGATAGAGAAGCTGACACCAAAACAGCATTATGAAAAAAAATCATTGTTGGCAGACACTAAGGAAAAATTTAGACACAAGATCAGAGCATTCTATAGATTTGGTGCTGGAAGGGACCCTTTCAGGATAGCCCTTCTCATTTTGCACATGTAATCTGAGACCCAGAAAGGTTGTGACTTGCCTAAGGTCACAGAGATTATTAGACACAGGACTTGTTGCTCTAACACTGATTTAAATCAGGCAGGAACTCAGATCTGAGTTGATATTTTATTAGTTACCCCCCACATATATGTACATATGAATATGTGCTATGCATGTGCACATGTATAAATGCACATACATATACAATGCTACAAGTATAGGTATGTTTTGTGCATGTATATATGTTGTATATTTATATATAACTGTACACATATACACATTAGTATGCATACACAAGATTGCACATACAGTTAAAAACATGCTTATATTTGCAGCATAATATAGTGCGAGAAAAATATTCTGAATCAGAAGACCTGGATTCAAATCCCATCTCTAGGGGTAGTGGTTGTAGGACCCTAGGCCCTTAAGGTCTTAGAGTCCCAAGCAACCTTAAGACCATAAATTGCAGAATATTTCCTATTCTACAGAGGTCTGAACAAAAAGAAAAAAAAATCCCAAGCCTAAAATTAAAAATGCACACACTTTTTTCCCTAGTATATAAAAGAGCCAAGAAATGTTTACACAGTGGTTAAGGGAAAAGGAGAAGAAGAGCAGTGGTAAACACTCTATTCCTTTACTAAGCATAGACTAAAGTTCTGCATAAATTAATTTCTAACTATACTTTGGAATGAGACATGTATATATAATAACTTGTTTTAAGATCTGTTCCAAAAAAGTCACTTGAAAGAACAGAAAAGGCTGGAAGTTTTCATGTATTGCAAGTGGTCCCTAGGTTAACTTTTAGCAATTTGTTGACAATGTCAACATACAACTAATTGTATGTTGATTCTGCTTATTCCTCTTCCGGAGATACAATGATTCTTGTATTTCAAGTTATGGGACTTTTTTTTTTTTAAAGGTACCTGTATATGAAGAGTGGATGATGGATTTCTTAGCCTTTTCAGAATATTTTCTTATTCATCCTTGCATATTATAAGGGCCAAATCACTTGTCTTCTGGCACTTATGTCAGCCAGTTACAAATCCATTTGTTACAAGAGTTGTCAGACAAAAGACAACTAACAACAACACAAATGGCAAGAAATACTGGAATATTTTGGAGTTTTCACAAAAAAGTAGATGAAAGTAAAGTTACTTCAGGTTGTAATACTGATGGATTCTTTGTTTTTTAACTATTCAAAATTACTCATGACTACCTCCTCCCTCAGAACTGGCAAAACGACTTAAATAAATCAGAAACCCAGTTTTAACTAACTGCTTCAGCTTCCTTGCCTATTAAATGGGCTATGCCAAGAGTTGGTCTCCAGAGTGAAAGATAGGACCTTGCCTGCGTCTTGTTGGATAGACAAGATTTTTCACACAAGGACAAGATTCAGAGCTCAAGGATGTCCGATGGTAACAACAATGTAACGTGTTGGCACGTGTAGGTAATTTGGGATTAGCCCTTTCGGAAACCCAAAACACTTTTCAAAATACAACTAGCAAACAATTCCAGTAAGACTCGGAGAGGGCGGAAAAAGCAGCCCACGAGACTGCCTTAAACCTAGCAACCCATCTGGTTCCACAAATGGAGCAAAGGAGAGATTTTGTAACCGTGGAAGGGCTGAAGGCACTTTCTCCCCGGCTAAAGAATAAACACTGAGCTTTGAACACCGACAAAACCCAAAGAGGACTTGGATGTTAGGTTTCTTCATCTTTGGCGAAGGGAGGGGAGGCTGGAAGGGGGTGATCCGAGGCCATGCCAGCAGTTGGAGCGAAGGTGAGGGGCCATCTCTGCTCTCCCCTCTCTCGATTCGGGGGCCAAAAACTTGCAACAAGTGGCAGAAGCCGGAGAGCTGGGGTGCCGCGGTGGCAGGCTGAGGCGGAGCTGCGGAGACGCCCAGACCCAAGAACAGAAAGACCGGGGGAGGGGAAGGGCGCACTTTCTTCTGCCCCCTACAAGCGCCAGCTTGGCCTCCGCTGTCCAGAGCCCGCGGGCACAGACCCCGGAGCAGGCAGCTCGTCCTCCCCCCAGCCCCGCAGCCCCGCGTGTCCGCCCAATTCTCCTCCTCCCCCCATCCCGGCGGGCCCCGGCGCCCACTCACTGCTGCACTCCTCGTCCGAGCAGCGTTTCAGCTCCGCGAAACGCCGGTCCTCGCTTCGGTTCGCCTGACCCAGCCGCGGCCCGGAGGAAAAGAGGAGAAGCAGGAGACAGAAGGGCAGGCGCGGCGCTGCAGCCATGTTGGCGGGTCTGGGACTGGGACTGGGACTGGAGAGGTGAGGGGGGCGGAGGGAGGCCCCGGGCGCGGGGGACGGCGATGGCGAGGCGGCGGGGCGGCGGGGAGGAGAGAAGAGAAGGCGGGGGCGAGCGGCGAGGCTGGGACCCGCGTTTGGGGCGGAGGGAGAGCATGAGCAGTGCCAGGCAGACACGTCAGCCGCACCGGGGATGGAGAAGGATGGGAAGGGAGGGCTGGGGGAAGAGGAGAGGAGGAACCGGAGAGAGGGCTGCATCTCTGCGGCCTACGAGAGGGGCGGGGACATGCCGGGGAGACCCCGTCACCCGGCCTTTGTTCCGTCACCTCTCCCTCGTCCTATCCGTTCGTGCTGCCGCCGGCATCCCGCACCCCTCGGCCACAGATCGCCTCTGCTCCGCGGCCCTGGGCCCGCCGGCATCCCGCACCCCTCGGCCACAGATCGCCCCTGCTCTCCTCCGCGGGTCCATTACCCATCTTGGCCTCCCTCCTGCCATCCCCTTGTCCTGACCGCTGTTATTCTTGACGTGGAAACAACTCCGCAATTCCTCGCTTTTCACTTTGAATCCCCCACCCCCAGGGCATCCTGTCTTGTCACATGGGATAACCAAAGGGAAGAGGGGTTTGGGACGGTCTGGGATGGGCCAGGCTAACGAGAAGGGACCGGGGATGGAGCACCCTCCCTGCTAAAAGGGGAGTTTTAAAAGCAAGAGAAGTCTAGAGTCATGAGAGAATTTTGAGTAATCTCACAAATACCTCTAAATTAGATGGATATCTCTGATTTAAATTTGCCTTAATCTACTGTAATTTTGTAGTGGAGTTAATATAGTATATGTACAGTACCGTATTTCACTGCATAATGGTTGCAGGTTTTATGCCAATTTTTTTTTTTTTTTGCAAAAATGTGGGGCACAACCATTACATGAAGTTTTTTTTTTTTTTGTGCTGATATTTCTTAAAAAATCATTTATTACTACACTGTCTTTGGTGCAAGATTAGGATGCATGGAATACTCATGAATTTATATTAAAATTGAATACTGACAGGAGTGCTGAGAATTCTAGGGCTCACACAGCAGGAGAGATAAATGTCTATCTATATGCCACTGGTGGATATATTGTTACTGTTTACCTTTTAAGTAAATGAAGAACAGAATTATACAATGTGTAGCAGCAAGCACCCCAGCATACACAGGAGGGCCTGCTGTGCAGGTTCTTAGATCTGCTTTTCTAAAAGAAAGCAGCTTTCAAGGGGTCAACAATCTAATGACATTCACCAATACAGAAAATACAAGCAGAGAAATAAAGACCAACAGACGGGGGCTTCTAACTGTCTGACCATAAGCAATACATACATCAGAGATCAACAGACAGATCTGTCTAACCATGCATACATAGTTACTAGAGAGAGAAGCACCAACATCTGTTTTTTCAAAAGAGTGGGGGCAGGGCTACCCAGAGTCTCATCTGGCACATGAACCTTCTTCTAAGCCCCCAAAGCAAAACCTCACCTCAGAGTATATATACACTTTTCAGAGCAGAGGGCACAGCCCTTGTGATCCAGTGCCTCATTAATTAACAAAAAGTGTGGGCATTCCTACAAAACAAGCCTCCTCTAATCAAGCTTCCCTTAATAGGCTACAGGTGAGGCCTATTAATGAGTGGGGAAGATCTTTAACATAAATCTCATTAACATTACACCATTTCACCATTAAGTGATGAAAGGTTATAAACCAATTTTTGAACTGAAAAAAAAGAAGGTACCATGATTATGCAGTAAATTATAATACTCATATGGATAGTGACCCTAGAGGAAGAGTTCCATTATACTTGGAAGGTGTGTGTATGTGTATATAAATACATGTATGTGTATGTACACATACATATTTATACACATATATTATACTGTCTATATGTACATATACATATATACACATATAACATGTGATATGTATGTATGCTAGAAAGGAGGCATCTGTGATGTGTCTGCATTTAGACCTAGAACCTGGGTTTGCATTGTCTTAACTTTGAGCAGGTCACTTAAACTTTGAGTCGATCTCAGTTTCCTCATCTGTAAAATGAGGGAATTGAGTTAAGTGACTTTATGATGACCTTGTCATCTCTAAGGCCCCTTCCCAGCTGTGAATCCTACACCCTTAGATACGTTTTCCATAACTAGCTCTAATGATGCTGAATCTTGAGGGGGGATAATATTAGTAAAATG
The DNA here is from genome assembly GCF_028372415.1 of Notamacropus eugenii. Lineage (NCBI taxonomy): Eukaryota > Metazoa > Chordata > Mammalia > Diprotodontia > Macropodidae > Notamacropus > Notamacropus eugenii. The sequence continues at coordinate 414,071,266 of NC_092873.1, forward strand.
TGCCATCAGAATTGGTCATTTTGAAACAAAACTAAAAGAAACTTAAAGAAATCAGTACTGTAATGTTCTTTTTTTATGCTTATACAAATAAATAGCTTGTTACCGACTGTGTATTTACATATTCAACAAGAACCTATGACACTGTAGTTCCAAGAACACGTGTACTGTTGACTTAGGGTGGAAGTCTGGCAAATCTTCAGAAATGCAACTTTAACTTTTAGATAGAGGAAGTCTCTAGTTTATAATCTGTACCCCTAAATTATGTAAGTCATTTCATTAGAACTTGTAATTAATTTTTCCCTATAAACAAATGGTGCTTAGAATAGCCTAGAAAAGTCTATTTAGCTCATATTGTAGCTTTTTTGAGGGGATTAGTGAAACTCTGTACACATACAATGAAAATAGTAGAAAATAATTCAGTCTAAATATTCATTTATGTGCAAAACACTGTAGCAGACACTGAAGATACAGAGAGATGGGCCACAGGCCCTAGTCTGAGGAAGTTTACAAATCTAATAAGGGAAAGGACCAAAACCAAATAATTACAATACAAGGAAGACTGAAATGAGGAAGTATCTATAGTGGAAAGAGCATTAATCCTGGAGTGAGAGGGACAGGGTTTAAATCTCACCTCTTATACTACTTATGTGCCCTAAGGCAAATACCTAAAGTCTCACTCAGCTTCAGTTTTCTCATATCTAAAATGAAGGGATTGAACTAAAAATAACATCTGAGATCCTTTCTAGATCTGTGAGCTGTGATCCCAAAGTACAAAAGGAAAGGTCCAGTCCAAGTGTTATGAGAATTTTGAGACAGAAGAGATCCCTTTCACCTGAGGTGTCAGAGGCCTTATGGAGAAGGTAGCATCTGAATTGGACCTTGAAGAAAGGGCAGTACTTCAACAAATGAAGAAAGCTTGACAGGGAATCCATTCCAGCCATGGGGGACAACATCTTCAAGGCATGGAGATATAAGGGACAGAATGATAGTGGAGAATAAAGAGCAGTCCAGTATTCTTCATGAAGACTGCATGAAAACTACTTATAGGTAGTAGTGTGAAATAAGGCTGCATAGATGGGTTGAAGCCAGATTGTGATGCACCTTTCCAGCTCTAGATCAGTCAATAAATAATTATCAAACAGAAGTGCTAGTCTATTGATCTATCTTGATTTATGATTTAGATAGTTAAATTATTTAAACTTTAACTAGTTAAAACTAACTACAATTAAAAGAAAACCTTAAAGAAATCAACTTTTCTTATGATATAAGTAGCTTGTAAGCATCTATATATTTACTCATTCTACAAGTTAGTTTTATTTATCTGTTTCACTCTATGATGCTTTGCTAGAGTCAGACTATACTTTATTTTTTAGGCAATAGGAAGTCTAAGAAATAAAGTCCTAACAAGATCTTTTTGTATAAACATACCATGATCACAGCAATGCATTAGGATCATCCCATGAATATTGCTGTAGAGGTTAGATAGAGAAAAAGATGGGAAGAGGGGCAAGAATGCCAGTTAAGAGCCTGTTACGATAATGTAGAGGACAAAAGTAGAGGACTTGAACTAGAGTGGTTATTGAAGGAGTTAAAAACAAAGTCTAGAAAGATATTATGGAAGTAGAAAAGGAAGGATTTAGGTACAGGTGAGGGATAAGGAAAGAGTTTTGTCTTAACCATAAGGTTATGATGTTGTAGTGCTGCTAACGAAACAAAACAAAAAATAATGACACTGAATAAGATCCTTTTAAAAAATTCATCTTGAATGCTATTTCATGATTGAGGAAATAATTTTAATTAAAAGATAAATAGGGAGACAATCTAAATGAGAAGGATGAGTATTTTAAAAAATATAAATTGCCCAGATTAACAGAAGAGGAAGTTGAATACTTAAACAACCGCATCTCAGAAAAAGAAATTGAACAAGCCGTCAATGAACTCCCTAGGAAAAAATCTCCAGGGCCACATGGATTTACAAGTGAATTCTATCAAACATTTAAAGAACAGTTAATTCCAATATTATATAGACTATTTTTGAAAATTGGGGAAGGAGTCCTCCCAAATTCTTTTTATGATACAAATATGGTTTTGATACCTAAACCAGGAAGAGACAAAACAGAGAAAGAAAATTATAGACCAATTTCTCTAATGAATATTGATGCAAAAAGTTTAAATAAGATTTTAGCAAAAAAGAATACAGCAACTTATCACAAGAATAATACATTATAATCAGGTAGGATTCATACCAAGAATGCAGGGTTGGTTCAATATTAGGAAAACTATTATCATTATCAATCATATCAACAACAAAACTAACAGAAACCACATGATTATCTCAGTAGATGCAGAAAAAGCTTTTGACAAAATATAACACCCATTCCTATTAAAAACATTGGAGAGCATAGGAATAAAGGGGATTTTCCACAAAATAATAAGCAGTATCTACCTAAAACCTTCAGCAAGCATTATATGCAATGGAGGAAAGCTAGATGCATTTCCAGTAATATCAGGGGTGAAACAAGGATGTCCATCATCATCACTATTATTCAATATGTTACTATAAATGTTACCTATAGCATTAAACAAGATAAAGAAATTGAAGGAATTAGAATAGGCAAAGGAGAAACTAAGTTATCACTCTTTTCAGATGATATGATGATATACTTAGAGAATGCCAGAGAATCAAATTAAAAAACTACTTGAAATAATAAACAACTTTGGCAAAGTTGCAGGTTACAAAATAAACCCACACAAATCTTCTTCATTTCTATATATTAGCAACAAAGCCCAACAGCAAGAGATAGAAAGAGAAATCCCATTTAAAACTAGGGTAGACACTATAAAATATTTGAGAGTTTACCTGCCAAAACAAACCCAGGGACTATATGAACACAACTACAAGACACTTCTCACAAATAAAGTCAGATCTAAGTAAGTGGTAAAACATCAGTTGCTTGTGGGTAGGCCAAGCCAATATAATAAAAATGACAATTTTACCTAAATTAATTTACTTATTTAGTGCCATACAAATTAAACTATCAGATAATTATTTTCTAGAGCTGGAAAAAATAGTATCAAAATTTGTCTGGAAGAACAAAAGGTTCAGAATATCAAGGGAACTAATGAAAAGAAATGCTAGGGAAGGTGACCTAGCACTACCAGATCTCAAATTGTATTATAAAGTAGCAATTATCAAAACCACTTGGTACTGACTAAGAAACAGAGGTAGACAAGTGGAATATGCTAGGTACTCAAGACACAGTAGACAATGAATATAGCAATCTACTGTTTAATAAACCCAAGGATCCCACTTCTGGGATAAGAACTCACTGTTCAACAAAAATTGCTGGGAAAACTGGATAAAAGTGTGGCAAAAACTAGGCATAGACCAATGCCTGACACCGTACACAAGAGTAAAATCCAAATGGGTACATGATCTCGGTATAAAAATTGATACCATCGACACATTGATGGAGCAAGGAATAATGTATTTATCAGATTTATGGAGAAGGAAGAATTTTTGACTAAAGAAGAGATAGAAAGCATTATGAAGTGCAAGATGGATAATTTTGATTACATTAAACTGAAAAGTTTTTGCACAACAAACCCAATGCAACCAAAATTCGGAGGGATGTAGAAAACTGGGAAAGAATTTTTACAGCTAATGTTGGTGATAAAGGCCTCATTTCTAGAATATATAGAGAACTGAGTCAAATGTACAAAAATACAAGTCATTCCCCAAATGGTCAAAGGATATGAACAGGCAGTTTTCAGAGGAAGAAATTAAAGCTATCTATAGTCATATGAAAAAATGCTCTAAATCACTTTTGATTAGAGAGATGGAAATCAAAACAGCTCTGAGATACCACATCACACCTATCAGATTGGCAAATATGACAAAACAGGAAGATGATAAATGTTGGAGAAGATGTGGGAGAGTTGGAACACTAATACATTGTTGGTGGAGCTGTGAGCTGATCCAACCATTCTGGAGAGCAATTTGGAGCTATACCCAAAGGGCTACAAAAATGTGCATACCCTTTGACCCAGCAATACCACTTCTAGGACTGTATCCCCAAGAGATCATAACAATGGGAAAGGGTCCCACATGTACAAAAATATTTATAGCAGCACTCTTTGTGGTGGCCAAAAACTGGAAATCAAGGGGATGCCCATCAACTGAGGAAAGGCTGAATAAATTCTGGTATATGAATGTAATGGAATACTATTGTGCTATAAGAAATGATGAACAGGAAGACTTCAGAGAGGCCTGGAAAAACTTGTATGATCTCATGCTGAGCTAAAGGAGCAGAACCAGGAGAGCTTTGTGCACAGCTACTACCACAGCGTATGAGAGTTTTTTCTGGTAGACTTGGAACTTCGTAGCAATGCAAGGACTTAAAAAAAATTCCCAATGGTCTTCTAAGGCAAAATGCCTTCCACATCCAAAGAACAAACTATGGAATTCAATCGCAGAATGTAGCAGATAATTTTTTTGTGTATGTATTACATTTTGGTTTGTTATATGATTTCTCCCATTCAATTTAATTCTTCTACACAGCATGACTATGGTGAAAATGTATTTAATAAGAATGTTTGTGTAGCACCTATATAAAATTGTATGCTGTATTGGGGAGGGAGGAGGAAAGTAGGGGGGAGGGAAAATAATAACCTAAGTTACATAGTAGTGATTGTAGAACACTGACAATAAATAAAATTAATTTTAAAAAAGATAAGTAGGGAAACTTTTGTTGTGTTTCTAGAGACTTATGAACATTTTTAAGGGTTTTAACAGTTGTTGGCATTTGTTCATCATTATGTCTGGTTTCACTTAAAAACCTATAGTTTTTGTTTTCCTTGATATACATATATTATTTGTACTACTTAAAAGATTATCAGCCATGGTTAGCATTGATTTTTGGCTCATAAATGTGCATGAACTGTCTAATATAAAACAGCTTGCCCATATGTGGCATGGATAGATAGATATATCTGATCTGGCTCCAAGGGGGATTGTGATTTCAACCCTTATGGGCAGTAGGAAATGCGCTGTGGTTGTATTACTTACTACAAGCAGCTGAGGGAGGTAGGGGCAGCAAGGATCCAGAACATCTGTGGTCAATCTCTCTTTCACTCTTCTATATCCAACAGGATTATTGGGCTAGCATTATATCTACAACCCATAGCTTACAGTTATGATTCTTTTGGGGTTCAAGATTAACATCACTTTACCTGAATGGGAGGGTAGCAGCTTACTTTTGTCAATTTAGTTCCCTTCCACCAAACACAATATACAAAAAACAACAAATACCAGATAATGAGCAAACAGTATACAAGTAAACAGTAAACAGAAATTAGAAAAAGTATATAGACTGGAGTGGGGGAAAAAATACACAAGAATAGATGAGCTCTAATTTGCATCAAACTGCATGCCTTCTCAAGGAGAGGGGAATGGAGAGAAGAAGGGACAGAATTTAGAATTCAATATTTTTTTAAATGAATGTTTTTAAATGAATGTAAATGAATGTTTTTTTTTTTAAATGAATGTAATTGGAAAAAAGTAAATATAAAAATTGAAGAACAAATGATCTCTTGGACTGGAAGTGAGATAAACTCTTAACTTAACCTGGGAAAGCCTCTCAACAGGGAAATTGCTTTTAGCATTTTCCTATAGAAATTTATAATCTAATAGGGAAAGTCAACAAATCAAAGGGCAGGTAAGTGATGCAGTGGATAGAGTGTCAAGCCTGGAGTCAGGGAAACTCATCTTCCTGAGTTCAAATCTTGCCTCAGACACTTAACTAACTGTTTGAGCATGGGCAAGTTGCCTAATCCTGTTTTCCTCAGTTTCCTCATCTGTAAAATAAGCTGGAGAAAGAAATGGCAAACCACTCTAATATCTTTGCCAGGAAAACCTCAAATGGGTTGATGAAGAGTTGAACAAGACTGAAACAACTAACCGACAATAATAACACACCAAAGGAAACTGATAAACCAAGGGGTAGGGCACAAAGGAGTACCCTGGTGGAGGAGGGTATTGTTCCATAGAATTGAAAGCCAAGCAGCCGATGGAAAATAAGAGATACCAGGGAGGTTGTGAGTCTTATATAAAAGAAGGTTTTGTGAGGCATTTAATGCCCTGCCCCCTACCCCTCCAGTCAGAAGGGTGAGGCAACAGAGGGTGAGTTGAGAAAATATAGAACATCAAAACTTGAGTCTTTCTTTGTGGTGATGAGATTTCAGATGATCAATTTATCCTGGCTTAGAGTGGGGGGAAGACATATTATTCCATAGAAAAAACTGAGCAGCAGATGGAAAATGGAGTTAGACTTGTAAAAAAGGAAAGGTTTTGGGAGGAGTTTAGTGCTCCACCATCTAGCCTCCAGTCACCCATCTGCCTTTCGAAAATGGTAGTCCATTTCTCTCACCCTCAGCCTTTTCATAGTCTCAGTGTCCTAGCTCCGAGCTCTGTCAGTCAGTCAGGACTCACTTCTTCCTCTATTTACAGACTGCTCTTCAGGAAACTGGCCCAGGATTGGTAGGTGGTAGGATTACAAATGAAATGAAGAGAGCAAAAAGGGCAGTAATTGGACAATACCAAGAATTAAAGAAAGAAAATAAGAAAGATGTTAAAGAAGATGTATGTATATAGAAAAAAGAGGAAATGGTGGATGGGCATTAAAAAATGCACAATCTCCTCTAAGGAAAAGAAAGGAGATAATGAGGGAAGATATTATATCAAATAGTTCTGTGCTCTGGGCATGTGAAGAAACTACTGGCCTTGACTAATTGATTGCCCTTCTTAATATCTTTAGTTTGGGAGGGGAAAAGGGAAGGTGGTATGCAACCAGCTATTAGTTTGTATGCAAAACATAACTCCAAAAATTGTTACCTGTAAGGATCTCAAAGCAATTTCCTTGTCAGAGATGGAAATCTTTTCTGCATTTCCTTATATCTGCCTCTGTTCTTTAGTGATTGCTAAAAGTGAGAAGAGGACTATTAACTATACAAAGCCTTGTTACATTTAGTGTTATATTTTTACTTCTCAAATATGTTTAAAAATACTAAACAGTTGAGAACATACTAATATTTTTCTGATTTCCATTCAAAGAAAGATGACAAGAATATATCATTGGAAGACTGTAACTAATATTCAGAATTGCAATGTTAGTTTCATTGTATCCATTTAAAAAAAGTGGCTTAGCTGTTTGTACAAAAGTAATAAATAAGTGATCTGTCTTTGAAATAAATAGTTAACTATTAATTTTTCAAGGGATGGCCATATCATTTATAGATTCACCAGGCTATGCCCTCAGTCTTTGATGTTTTAAGGTAACATAACTACTTATAGTACAATTCTAGAAACAATTTATGAAGAATTAAACAGCCTAAAACTTTGGGAGACAGTCAATTCCTTTTCCTTTAGCATTCTTTGCTTTTCACCTGTCATATGTAGATAGTCAACTTAATTTGCAAGTCTATCAGAAGATGGGCAGGGGTGATAAAAGATAATGAAATTCCAATCTGAACTGTTAGCATTTCCAAAAGAATTTTTCCCAGGGAGGAGGAAAATAATGGCCAAAATGAATGTTCTAAGTACTAAAGTGAATTAGGTAGGTATTCAATAAGTACTTGAAGAACTGATTTTAACCTATCAAAGTTTTTTTTTGAAGTACTTACTATGTGCTCAGCACTGTGGGGAGATTCTGATCTATAAGACATAGTGTCTTTCTACCCAGATTTTATGATGTGTGGATACATTACAACCATCAGTAAGCACTATAAGATATTATACAATTAAGTGCTAAATTGCGTAGTAAAGATTATATAAACCATATAGCTATAGCATATGATATAGGAGTTAAATTGAATAATAATTGGAGCAGTTAGGGAAGATTTCATAAAGATGGGGAGATTTACTAGGCCTTGGTCTGGATTTAAAAAGGATAGGAAGAAGGATACTAATCCACAAACTAGAGTGGCATGACCAAAGGAACAGAAAAGGGAATTAACACAGTATGTTCAAGGGAAATGTATTTAACCAGAGCTGAGAAATCAGGAGTATATGGTAAATATGATTGAGGTACCATCTTCCCATGCCTGAAATTCACTGTCTCCTCATGTCTGCTTCTGGCTTCCCTGGTTTCCTTCAAGTCTCAGATAAACTCTTACCTCCTACAAGAAAGCCTTTCCAAATCCCCCCTTTATTGAGTGCTTTCTCTCTGTCAATTATCTCCAATTCACCATATAGATATGTATATATAAATGTGTGTGTCTATATACCTATATCTTGTTTATATATAGTTATTTCCCCCATTATGCTGTGAGCTCCTAAAGAGCAGGGACTGCTTTTTGCCTTTCTTTGTATCCCCAGCACTTAACATAGTACATAGAGGCTACATATATGCTTATTGATTGACTTCTTTAAAGCCAAACAAATAGGTTTAGACTTAATATGATAATATACGTGCATGTGTGTGTATAGAATCATCTGAGATTTATTAGCAGAGTGACATGATTAAAGTGTTGTTTAAAAGATTAGCTTGGAACTCCCTAAGAAAAAATCCCCAGGACCAAATGGATTCACAAGTGAATTAATTACAATTAATTAATTAATACTATATAAATTATTTGGAAACATAGGTAAAGAAGAAATTCCTTTTATAGCACAAACATGTTGCTGATACTTAAACCATGATGAGCCAAAACAGAGAAAGAAAACTATAGACCAGTTTTCCTAATGAATATTGATGCAAAAACATTAAATAAAATACTAGAAAGGAGATTACAGCATTATATCATAAGGATTATACACTATGACCAGATGGGATTTTTACCAGGAATGCAGGACTGGTTCAATATTAGGAACACTATCAGCATAATTGACCATATCAATAACAAAACCCACAGAAATCGTACAATTATCTCAATAGATGCAGAAAAGGGCTTTGACAAAATACAAGTCATTCTTATTATTCCTACTAAAAACGCTAGAGAACATAGGAATGATGGATGCGGTAATTAAATCAATATTGTTTCTGTAAAGTACATGTCAATAACTGTCTTTGGAATTAAGTTACCATGTCTATGACTCTCCAGACCAAAACCTCCTTGACCACTACTTCTTTATGTTTGTTTGCCTATCAAAGCTTGAGCTTCTTGAGGAAAGATATCATCTCATTTCTGCCATTAGGGTTGGGGGTTGAATTTGTGATCTTGGGCTGGAAAGATGACCTGCTTAACTTTCCTAATCACTACCCTATCTGGCATTATTCTTGACCTTAATTGAAATAGTTGAGGGGGAAGCTGGACTATACTCTTCCTACTTCCACTATCTTTGCTGGACTCTTTCAGTTCTATATTTTTATGCCTCACTCACGGTAAGTTCACATGGTCTACCTCATAGTAAGTGCATGATAAGTGTTTTTTACAATTATTCATTTCATTCAAAGTTATTGTAGGGACCTATGTATAAATTTCTAATAGGATAGAACAAGAAGAATAGAGAAAGGACAGATGTGAAAGACATTTCAAAAGAAAAACTGTCAGGACTTAGTAACTATCTCTCTGTAAATGTGAAGAATGGGATATGTAAAAGACAGCTTTAATTGCCAGAATAAGTATAAGGATGGTGATGTCATTGACAGTGTAGTTAGGAGGAGAATTTGTATTCGTTTTTGTTGTCATCATCATTGTTTTTGGAGGGGGTGATGGGAAATATATTTGGCTTTGGATACTTGAAGATTCAGGTGACAGTGAAATATCCAAATTGAGTTGGAATGTCCAATAAACATTTGGATACAGAGGACACTTGAGTATATGGATAATACTGGAAATCTTTGGAAATCTTTGAAATAGAGGTAGGTGTTAACCAAATACACCATTCTCCAGATGTTATCTGAGGGAGAGAAAATGAAAAGAGAAGAGCAATCTATTCACTAAACAGTAAACATTGATTAAGCACTTGCTATGTGCAGTGCAGATGTTTGGCCAGAAAAGTAAGCGGGTTGGTTATATTGTAAGAGTGAACAATAAACCATGAACAACCCAGATTTTGCATTGGTATCCAAGTAATATCAAGAGACTGAGAAAAACAGTCCCCTGCGCTTTGGGTGACCTTATAGATGATTTTGGGTCCCCAGCAATTTGATGATTAAATGTCCCAATTTTCCAAAATGATCAGAGACTGGATTCTGTAAAGAACAATTTAATACATTTGAACTCAATCCTCATAAAATTCTATACCAGTTTGTTAACTAATTGGCTTGTGAATACTTAAGAAAGAATTGAGAGACTCACTCTGTCGTTTGTTCATTAGAAACAAATCATGCTAAAATACCCTAATTTCCATTTTGGATAGGGTCACTGAACAGATAGCTCAAATTAGTGTCCTACATAGAGTATTCAGAAAGGTATTTTGTAAAGTCACTCATAATATCCCTGTGATGAGAAGAATATAGAAGAGATGATAGTATAGTAAGATGATTTTTTAATCAACTTGATGAACAACTGTAACTAGTGTTGAAGTGTCTAGTTATATTCTGTGTCCTTGGTCTCATCTTTTTCAAAATTGTTCATGTTTTATGACTTAGGTAAAGATAGAGAAATCATTCTTATCAAATTTGTAGATTACCCAGAACTGGAAGGGATATTTGTTCATCCTTCATTGCTGAAGACCATGCCATCAGAGAAATGATGCCATGACTTGCACTTGACTTTTGTTTTTTTGAATGAGGGAGGGCTGTGCAGGTCACCAGCCTCACTTCTCCTCCAGAGCCATCTGAATCCAGTGACCAGATATTGATCTGGATGACTGGAGATGACCCAGGATGAGGTAATTGGGGTGAAGTGACTTGCCCAAGGTCACACAGCTAGTGAGTGTCAAGTGTCTGAGGTGAGATTTGAACTCCGGTCCTCTTGACTCCTGCACTGGTGCTCTATCCACTGCACCACTTAGCTGCCCACTGGAAGGGATAGCTTCTAAGTTATCATTCAAATCAGAACTTCACTTCATATTATACTGAAAAAATTAAGGACATTGGTAATAGTATAAGCTTTCTTTTCCCCTCTCTTTACCTCAGAACCCCTTGATATCATACTCCATTTTTATCTCTTCCCTCAGTTTCTGACAATGTGATGACTCTTCTTCCTGCCAAGGTGTATTAAAATTGCATATTGTTTTGGTCTCCCTGACTACTCTTCCCCCTTTATAGTCAGTATGGTAAGAGAGTTTATAAGTAGCAGTATAAAGGGGCAATAGCAGGAAATAAGATTCCAAAGGTGAACCTGGAAGTCATGTGCAAACTGTCCCAAAGATCAAAAAGACATAATTTACAAATTGTATCATATATTAACAAAAATTTGTGTCCTGGTAATATGTGCTGAATCAGCAGAAGTCATCTAGTTACTGCTGTCAGGATTCTATTCCTATGATATGTAAATCCCAGACAGATTCCAGACTTCCACAAGTTCCAGATCAACAGAACATCAAAACATACTGATAATTTTGACATGATTTGAATATGTAAAAGAACTAATCTCAGAGAGGCACAGATAAGAGTTAGTTTCTCCCCAAACTCTATAAAAACTAGACCTCAAACTCCTGCCCCACCCCCTTCCATCTCCATTGGATCCATGATATCTACTACTCCCAAATATAATCCATGGTTATATGCGTGATATGCTCTGCCTTACCCCCTCCCTGTCTTCTTTCCCAGGTGACCTGCCTTCTTTTACCAAAACTTCATCTCCCATTTACATGCCATCTGCCTCTGTACCACTTTTTGTCACTTTTCTCTGTACCTTCTGTGCCTAATTAAAACGTTATTACTGCTCCATTTCCCTTGACCAGTCATAGTCTTTTCCAGTGACTACCCAAAAATCCAAGTGTGCCTGCCACAATTTCATGATATCATGAAAATTACTAATCAACTTCCAGAGCCAACCCCTCAACAGGTGCCCTCCTCCCTTTCTCAAACAAGTTCCCTGAAAAAGCTGTCTATACTCATTCTCTCCACTACTTCTCCTCTCATTTTTTGACCAGTTGTTATCTGGCTTCTAGCCTCATCATTCAAGAGAAACAGTGATCTGACTGGTATCTTCATTGCCAAACTCATGAGCTTTTTCTCCAATCCTAATCCTTATTTACCTGTCTGCTGCATTTGACACTCGACCCCTTTCCTCCTAGATCCTGTGCTGTCTTGAATTTCATGACTCTACCCTCTCTTGCTCTTACTTACCTTCAGTCTCTTTTGTTAATTTATCATTTATATATCACTCCTACCTGTAAGTGTTTCCCAAGGTTCTGTCCCATGTCTTCTCTCTTGAGTTATCTCTCTTAGTGACTTCCTCAGCTCCCTTGGGTTTAATTATTATTTCTTTGCAGATGACTCAGAGATCTATATATCCATCCCTAGTTTCTCTCCAGGGCTTCAGTCTTGCATCACCAACTGTCTATAGAACCTTTCAAACTACAAGTCCTGGAGATCCTTCAAACTCAACATATCCAAAACTGAACTCATTTGTCCTCTGAATCCCATCCTTCAAACTTCCCTATTTCTGCCAAAGCACCACCATTATTTCATTCTCCTAGGTTCATAACCTAAATGCAAAATATATAGATATCTAGGAAGGAAGGTTATTTCCTAAAATGTAGAATCACTTGGTTTATATTTACACCTTTTTTTCTGACTTTTATTACAGGGTCAATTTAAATTAAATTAGTAGCATATATTTGCTTAACAAGGAGCGTGGCTCACAGAATACAGTTCATTATTTTAATATATAAAAGTGGTCAGCAAGGACTTTGGAGTACTATATTTTCTGAAATCAAGTACCTGCCCCAGTCTTATACTTACTAGATATTCATTGGACTTTGTTTTTTTGCTTGAAAATGAAAATCAAACCCCAAAAGGCTCCATTCAATCTTTTGCTTAATAGAGTTGTTCAGAGTATATGTATTGGTCTTGGAGGTAAGCAACACCAGGGTTTCGGGCCTGTCTCTGACATTTACTACCTGTGTGACTATATAATCAATCAACTGATCAATAATCAACAAGATTTACTAAATGTTTATAATGTGCCAGTCACGATGCTAGCCAGGGGAGATACAAAGATAAAATTGAAACTGTTTTCAAGGAGTCAATATTATTTTGAGGGGAACATCTATACACATATGAGCAGAATAAATATAAAGTAGTTTAAGAAGGAAGAGCACTACTAGTTGGGGAGATTAAAAACTGCTTCATGTAGAAAGCAAGTTGAGCAGATTCTTAAAGAAAATAAGAATTCTATGAGATAGAAGAGGTATGGAGGGAAGACATTCCTAAAATGAGAGATAGCCAAAGCAAAGGCATGGAGATGGGAAATGGAGTATCATGTATAAAGAATAGCAAGAAGACCAGTTTGGTTAGACTATCCTTAGAGTGAGAGAAGGGAGAGTAATGAACCTGAAAAAGTGTTTTGGGGCCAGGTTGTGAAGGCCTTTAAAAGCCAAACAGAGGAGTTTATATTTTACCCTAGAATAGGAAGACACTAGGGTTTATTAAAGAGAGGTGGCTTGGTTAGAACCGCACTTAAGGAAATAACTTTGGCAGATGTGTGGTGGATGGACTGGAAAGGGGAGGGATGAGTCAGGAGGCTACTGCTATAATTAGACAAAAGGTGATGACAGCTTGAACTAATGTGGTGGTTGTGTGAATTGGGATTGGATGCAACCGATATCGTAGAAGTAGAAATGGCAAGATTTGGCAATTGATTTAATATGTAACATGAGGGAAAGGGAGGAGTTTAGGATAACGGTGAGGTTATAAACTGGGGGTTCTAGAAGGGTGGTACTACCCTTGACAAAATGGGACAGTTCAGAAGATAAGTAGTTTGAGGGCATACGGGGGTAGGATGGGGCTTTGGGACAGGGTTGGGGAAAAGGAGTGGGACCTAAGTCTCAGTTTCCTCATCTTCAAAATGATGGAGATGCAAAATGGGGAAAATAATGCTCCTAATACCTATATCAGAAGTTTGTAAGTTTATCTATGGATCAGAGTCCCTCTTAAAAACTTGAGTTATTTGTATTGTATGTATATATATATATATATATATATATATATATATATATATATATATATATATATATATATATATATATATATATATATATATTAAATTTAATCCTCTAGTATTCCTGTCCTCTACCAAAATGTTTCCTAATAATGATATGGAGGTGATTCTGAGTTAGTAAAGACCATACCCATGGAGTGAAGCTCTGGTATATCTTACCAGGTTGCCAAGGCCTCAAGTATGGGCCCATTGATAGACATATGAATCTGTCATCCAAAGCCCTATGTAGCTAAACTCAGAGAGTCTCATCAATAGAAGCTTAGGCATCAAGTGATGATTTTGATGCTTTTGGACAACTCCTCAAGACTTTATTTGAATTCATAAAGGGGGGGTTATTTGTGTTAGTGTTGGAAGAGCTGGCATTTATTAAATCAAAATCTTTTAAAGTCCTAAAGTTAAACCTGGCAGATAAGAAATCAAAGACAGCCATTCAAAACATTGAAATACAGAAAGTATTTGGTGTATTGTACTCTATTTCTACCAACTCCATGGTAATAAAGTAAAATTCTCCTTATCCACAGACCAGAACATATTTATGGAACATTAAGTGCCTTTAGGAGGCAAGGGAGAGGTAAATATTTATCACAGACTTTCACGGGATCATGACAATGATTTAAAGCTGTAAGAAACTCTAGAGGCCACATAGTCCTGCCCCTTCAGTTTATAGCTGAGAAAACCAAGACCAAGAAAAGTGAAGTAACTTACCCAGGTTCACATACCACATAGCAGGCACTTAATAAATACTTATTAACTGAGTTATCAGACTGTACCATTGCCAGGATAGAGTAAAATGTTATTTATTATAGCTGATGACTCAGAGCCCCACCTCCAGGTTGACTGAGGTTAAGTCTCATCATGGGGGCTCTGAAGACCTCTATAGTCCTCTTGTCTTATAGTACTACCCTGGGTCGGGCTCTGACAAGAAGAATGAACTCAGGGCATGTAGGGAGGGAAGCAGCCCCTCTCTGTGGTAGATTTCATTTCCATTGGGACCTACAGTCTCTTGTTAAGTCTCTTGTTAAAAAGGCTACAAATACTAGCAGAAGGTCAAGTCTGGATTGCTTTCTTGTATTGTGACTTCCTACTGTACTGATCTCTTTCCTTCTGCATTTCAGTCTAATAATGGCTCCTCTCCTTCGGTATTTCTCTCTGGCACTGGCTGCTTCTTTCCATGTTTTTATCTAGCAATAATTTATCAATGTTCATGGTTCCCTGGTGGGACATATGGTTTCCTAGATATGCAGGCCTTTCCTGGTAATAATGTGGATCAAGAAACTATCATCAGATGGAGATTTTGAAGAAGAGAAGCTATTGCTAAATGGAAATGCAAAGGGCATGGGGGAAAAGCATATGCACAGCTGAGCACCTATACAGAGGCAGTTAGATGGCACAGTAGATAGAGCACTGGGCCTGGAGTCAGGAAGACCCAACTTTAAATCCAACATTGACATGAACTATGTGATCCTGTGTGATCCATCGTTTTCCTCAACTGTAAAATAAGGATGATAATAGCACCTGAAAAAAGAATGGCTGGCTCAGTTTCACCAGTTTTTAAGATGAAGGCAGCCAATCTAAAGAGGCTTCTCCACTTAATGTGGTGGAAGATACAGTCAGATCCATAGTATACAAATTGGGCCTGCCTAGACTAGTCCAGGGTTACACATATTATGAGGATCAATTGATATAATATTTGACATAGCACGGTGCCTGGCATGTAGTAGGCACTTCATAAATGCCTATTTCCTTCTGCTACAAATAGTACTGTGAGTCACATGGACTGTATAGGTTCCAAAGAGTTGTGGGAATCATCAGACAGGAAGCATTGCTTGACTCCCTAACAATCTTAAGTTATTTTCCTACTGTAGGGATGTGGGAAAGTAATTTTATAGTCCTTGGAGAAGGTGGAGGGAAAAGAATATGTTTTGACTATGTATGGGCTTTTGGTACAAGGCCCTTGCATTAGATATTAGTTTAAATAAAACCTATTTTCCAGTCCTTATTTTATTAGCCTATATGTTTGCATGGAGCTGATGGACCTTTAAAAATATGGAAAATTCTGATGTCCCCAGTGGAAACCTGGGTTTGAGGACTAACCATAGGGATTATTGAGAGAAATCCCCAAAATTGAATTCAGATTATGTAAGATCAGAACTACGATTATGATCTGTGTGTTCCATTTATATACTGGAATATAAACTGATCTGATAGTTTTATTAAAGAATAATCAGACAACTATTTGGTGGCAGATTCAGAGATAATTCAGATTAAACACTTTGATTAAACCAATATCCAATTATTAGGTGTAATCACATTTAGCATATACACACATAAATTCCCACTCAGGAGGTAGCATGCTCTACATAGGTCCTCTGGAATTATGAATAATCATTGTTTTTTTAATAGTGCAGAGATTTTTTTTAGTTTTTTTTTTTTAGTTCCTCTCAATGAGAAGGCAAGAAAAACAAAGCCTATTACAAATATGTATAGTCATGCAAAATGAATTTTCATATTAGCCATGTTTCAAAAACAAAGAAGCAAGAAAAAGAAAAAAATAGGTTTCAGTTTGAGTCCAGCTCTCCATCTGGAGGTGTGTAACATTTCCTCCGCGTCATTGTGTTGATCAGTTACTAAATATTTCTGTATTGCTCTTAACTATGTAAATTGTTCTCCTCCTATAGATAATCATTGTGTTGATAATAGTTCTTATAGCTTTCAAAGAGTTTACAGAAATTGTTCTCCTGGTTCTTTTCACTTCATTCTTCATCAGTATACAGAGAAATGGAGGTAAAATGGCAACCAGCCCTCTAATTACCTAACCATCCTAAAAGTAAAATAAAGTATTACAGATATAAAGAGGAAGTATTAAAAGCATTCTATAGCATCAAAATTGGTCATTTAAGTAACACTGATGTTATGGTATAAAATGTACTTCACTTTGTTTCACTTTGTATCAATTCATAAGTTTTCCCATGTCTCTGAAATCATCTATTTCCTCATGGCTTACAACACAAGAGGATTTCATTACATTCATATACAGCAATTTATTCAGCTATTCCCCAATTGATGGGTATCTTCTTAGTTTCCAGTTTTGGCCACCACAAAATAGCTGATGTAAATATTTTTGTATGGATGGATCCTTTTCCTCCTTGTAAAATCTCTTTGGGGTATAGGACTAGCAGTGTTATATCTGGGTCAAAAGAATGCATTACTTAATAACTTTTTGTAGATAATTCCAAATTGCTTTCCAGATTGGTCAACAGTGTTGTCAATGTGCCTATTTTTCAAATAGCTCCTTTAACATTTACATTTGTCATCTTTGCCATTCTGATTATGTTCGTCCTTTGTTGCCAAAGAAGACCAGGCCATCAGAGAAATGATGACATGACTTGCACTTTTCTTTGTTTTGAGTGAGGGAGGGCTGTGCAGGTCACCAGCCTCACTTCTCCTCCAGAGCCATCCGAATCCAGTGACCAGATACTCATCAGGATGACTGGAGATGGCCCAGGATGCACTGGGAGGCCTTGGGCTCTTTAGGCCAAGGTCTTTGCAGGTACTCACTTAGGGTGAGGCAATGCCCATTCATTGAATAGGCCTGTTTAAGAAGTAGTCAGGGCACGGCCCCTTTAATGAGACAAAGAAAAAGAAAGACATCAGCCTGGGAGGGAAATAGCAACAGTTACTATTGATAATCATTGTAAAGCTAGGAGAGTCCAGAGGACCTCTTAGGCAAGGGCCCATTGGCATCCCAGCTTCAGAGTGTAGGAGATATAAGGTTTTGGGAGAGGATAAGATGGGACAGCAGGATAGGACAGGGGAAAGGAAAGGAAGGGAAGGGAAGGGAAAGGAAGGGGAGGGAAGGGAAGGATAGCAATAAAAACCAAGTCAACTGGGCATCTTTTGACCATCCAAATTTACCTTCCTTTGGAGAGGAGAAGGAAGAGGAGGGGGAGGCAGACAGGAGAAGATGAGTCGAGTTACCCAGCTAGCTGGGTCCCCACCCAGCCAGCTGCGTCTATTCACAGGATTGTGTTCGTCCTTCATTGTCCAAGAAGACCATGCCATACGAGAAATGATGACATGATTTGCCCTTGACTTTGTGCCATTCTGATGGGTGTGAGATAAAATGTCAGAATTATTTTTATTTGGATTTCTCTAATTAGTGATTTGGGGCATTTTTTTCACATGGCTATATAGCTAGCTTGAATTTTTTATGTTGAGAATTGTCTGTTCATATATTTCTTTTTCCCCTCTCTTATTCCTGTTCAGCTGAAAGTATTTCCACACCAAACTCTTTGTACGTGTTCTACCCTCTTTTGGCCAATTTAGATGGAAGCGGATTCAAGTAATGCTCTATCAAATTCCTTCTATGTTTGTATATACTTCTACTTGTGCAGCACAGTTATGTGTAACAACGTTTCCTTATCCTTCCAGCTTCCTCTAGTATATCTTTCCTCCTTTATTTTTTCTTACAGCATCATCAAAGCACAACAAATGAATTTATAGATATTCTGTGTCATTTGACTACCTCTTTAACCTCATGTATGTATGAAGTATTTATTAATCACTTACAATGTACAAAGCACTGTGCTACATGTTGGGGACACAAACAGAAAAAAAGAGTCCCTGCTCTCAAGAAGCATTTAACATTCTGATGATGGAGACAATTAATATGGAAGGTTTCAGCTCTATGTCAGATGGAAAAGTACAATGGTTCTTACGTTGCAGTGTCAAAGGAGAATGAAAATTTTAAATTACATGTCCACTGATAAAATCACATCCATCTCTATGTTGAACCATTCAAAAGTATCAAGGACTCTGCTGACAAGAATTTTCTTTTTGGATTCTCAAAAGAAGTGACTGCAGCACCTTTAGGGTCAGATGCTAGGCTGCAATAGAGATTTTTTCCAAGGATGATGTTAGTGGATACTGGGGAGGAAGCATTGCTATTTTCAGGGGTCTTGGGTTTGGAGTCCTGTGTTGTCTTCATCAAGACATGAGAGGAGATGGTGGACAATGTGATGGTTTTGGTTTGATTTGCCTGCCACATACTACTTCCTGTTTCTTCCTCAAGGGACCTTGATACTTCACTTAGGCTGACTTGAGTGCACTATGGATAGAAATGGGTTAATAGCTGATGGAGATAGCTGACCTCTTCTCCACAAAAGCTACTTCCCCAGATGATGGCTGCAAGGGTTATCCCTTGCTGAAAGCAAGACTAGTGTGGAGTATTGTGTGGTGGAGGCAGGGAAATGGTGCTACCATGCCTAAGGCTTTTGTTGGCTACAGTTGTTATTGATAGTGATGAGGAAGGTGGGCCTCCTCTCCAGAATTTGTTCCCTAGATGGCAGCTGTAGGGGTTGGGCTGGAAGCAGGTCTGATGATTTGTGAGATACTGATATTCCCAAGGGTCTTGGGTTCAGGGTTTTGGGCTTTCCCCATAGGATCTAAGTGAAGATAGTGGTCAAGGTAATGGATGATAGTGGTTTGACTTCCTTGACATTTGCTACCACCTGTCTTTCAGGGTACCTTGATGCTTCTGCTAGGCCAGGCTTGCACAGCATGCCAAAGGATTTCCTCTACATAGAAAGGATATTTTCCTCTACATTTTTTGGCACTGGAAATCCTTTGGCTTGCTGCAAGTGACCAGAGGGAAGTAAACAGCCCTTAGGCAGCAGGTTGTGTAGGCCTGAGCTAGGTTCTACTCTATGGATAGCTGTTGAGGGCCAGGGTGGAGTGCGGTTTACAAGATCAGAATAGACCTTCGGGGAAACTGTTCTTTGAGACTGTGCTCATTATCATCCGGAATGGCCCTCCATGCCCCCCCCCTCCCCCCCCAGATGTTGCTGTCCAGGTGAGACAAACAAGAGAATTAACAGAAAACAAGGGATATGTAAAATAGAAGCCCTCTAGGCTCCCAGTCTGATTAAATCAGTCTTATAAGACTGATTTAATCTTATAAGACTGATTTAATCACTAGGGCAGGAGACAAAGCAGAATGTTGGTAGGCTTGCAGTTTCTGTCTATAAATACCCGGACCCTCAGATCAATAAACCGAGTTGGTCTTTCTTCTCCCGCCTCCCGTATCTTCTTCACCACATCACCGAGCCATGTGGAGATGCAGGCCATCTGCTACAGATAGCAATTGATTGGTAGCTGGTGAGCATGTCTGGCCCTTTCCTACAGAATAATGGCCTATTACCCAGAATGATGGCATTAGAATACTAAAAGAACCCTTTTATACTCTCTTCCCTCCTTTAGAATGTAAGCAGTTCATTCTTATTAAGTCCCTTCTGATTAATCACTCATTTTTACATTTCTTATTTTTCTCTTGACTCTTTTATTTGTATTTTAAATTTCCTTTTCAACTCAGGAGTTCATCAGGAATATTTGAAAGCCCTTTACTTCAGTGAAGCTTCATTTTTTGCCCTTACAAGATTGTATTCAATTTTGTTAGGCAAGTTGTTTTCATTTCAAAATCTTTACCTTTTGTACCTTGGAATATCAACACAAAATATTTTAATGTACCACAAAGAATAAAAATGATTGTATATGAAATTGTATTGTGATTGTACATAAGACTCTGGCCTGCTCCATCACCATATAGATCTACTTTACTCCAAACTGGCTGTCCCACCTTAGAGACAGAAGTCTAGTAAAAGGTAGATGATTCCATTTTGCCTGGAGCTGTCTGTCACATGAGAAGGTCTAACCACATAGTTCACTCTCCAGCTAAGCTTTGGGGTGGACTGCTACTAGTCAATCAGTAAACATTTATTAAGTGCCTACTATGTGCATGGTATTAAGTAAGGAGGATACAAAAATAGGTAAAGAACAGTTCTTGCCCTCAAGGGGCTCACAGTCTAATAGGGGATAATCTAATGTTGGGATTGGAGTTAAGAAGACCTGAGTTCCAATCTAGCCACAGTCATTTATTTACTAGCTGTATGACGCTGGACAAGTCACCGAACCTCTGGTAAGCTCTTTATAAACACTTACTTCCATCTTGCTCACTCACCAATGTGTTCCACCTCCATACTGGTTGCTTTATTTTGTTTTCCCATAGCAGAATATAAGCTCCTTGTGAGCAAAGGCTGTCTTCTTTTTGTGTTCTGAGAGCTTGACATGTGTTAAGCATTTAATAAATGCTCTATCCATGTCTGTAAACTTGTTATAGTTTTAAAAAATGTTTATAAAATTTAACAAGCCAGAAACAAACTTGTTATTTGTCTTCTCTTCTAAATTATTTTTCTGTGCATCTCTCTGGTTGTTAGTACCTCCTCTTTTACTTTATATGTACTTTGCATTTACTAATATGTATTTTCATATACTCAGCACATAGCACAGCGCCTGACTCACAGCGGGTATTCAGATAGGTTTGCTGATTAACTTTTTGCATACTAGTTCATAACAGTTTCTGTTGGCCATTGTTGTGGTGGCCAAAGGAGACCATTAAGCGTTAGATAGGGAGGACAACCAGGAGAGAGCTGTTATAGAGGTCAAAGGAGAAGGCAGTGTGAAGAAGGCGATGTTCAACAGTAAGGAATGCTGCAGAGAAATTAAGGAGCATACAGGGAAAAGTCTATTCAATCTGCCAACTAAGTCATTGAGTATTTGTGAGAGAGCAGTTTAAACTAAGTGGGAGCAATCAAAGCTAGATTGCAAGGTTCTAGAAGTTGATCACTGAAGGGGAAGAGATATAGGAGATAGTTTGAAGGGGTAACAAGATCAATGAAAAAAAAATTTAGTAGAAGGGAGGCTTAAGCATATTTACAGATAGACTGTAAATAAACAGAGAAAAAACTGAAGATGAGAAAATGATCCATAATGCATCAAGATGGGAGAAATGAGATGAACAGCTCAAATCTAAGGGTAATACATAGCATGGAGGTAGCTCACCTCATCTTCTGAGACTGGACTCTAAGCTGGAAGGTAAGGATGAACTTTCCACTCATACTAATGACCAATGTTGACTTGCGATAAATCTTTCAACCTTTCAAAGCTTCATTGTCCCTCTAAATCAAAAAATAATCACCTTAAGAAAATCACTTTTCACTCAGGTTCTCATGTGTAAAATTGTATAGCTGGATCAGATGAGCTGTAGAAGCACTTTTTAGTCAAAATTCTATGATCATGCGACTGCACTGTTTTTATATCTTTGCGGTTTAGCGAAGTACTTTGCGCATAGTAGCCATTTATTGTGTTGAATTAAATTTTTAATTTCATAAATTATTTCAGCTCAAGATTTCATCAGCCAAATCCTCAGGTGATGCCTGCAGCTCTTTTTGAAAAATGTTTTCCCCAATTTCATGTAAAAACAATTTTTAACATTTGTTTTTAAAAATTTTTTGAGTTCCAGATTCTCTCCCTCCCTTTCTCCTTGAGAGTGCAAGCAATTTGATGTAGGTTATACATTTGTTGCCTGTAGTTCTGTTAAGTTTCCTTACCAAGCTCAGGCATCTTCCTATCTGTTTTTCCATACCCATATTAATGTAATGGGGTGATGAATCCTTATTGATTTTTCCAAGTATATTGCCTTCAGAAACTGTCAGCCTTAGAGTTGGGAAGGAACTCAGAGATCATATAATCTAACCTACACATGGTAAGAGTCCCTTAAGAATTTACATTTAAAGCTGGAAAGAAACTTAGAGGTCATCTAGCTCAAATCTCTATTTTAGCGACGAGACCTTGAGATTAAACTACTTGCTCCAGGTCACATAGGTAGTACATAGATCCAGGATTCAAACCCAGATCCTACAACCAAATGCAGGGCATTTCTCATACGATACGCTTGCTAAACTATCCCTTTTAAGTGGTATCTTCTAGAAGACCTCCCATGAGGTAAACTCTTTTTCTGAGACATCCCATCCACTTCCTGAGCACTCTAAATTCAGAATGTTTCCTCACGCTGAAGTGAAATTTGCCTTTCTCTGATGGCTAATGAGCTATTTATTCCTAGTTCGACTTTGTGAAATGAAGCAGAATGGTCTAATTTCTCCTCCATTTGAAGGGCTGCACCCTATTTCAGAGCAGGCTCGTCTCTGGGCTGGGCGCCTCGAAACCTAAGACGGGCGAAATGTGCTTCTGTCTGCTCGCCTCCTGCCCAGCCTGGCTGGCTTCTCAAGTCACGTACTTGTGATCAGGGGACGCTCAGTGTCCTGCCAAGGCTGGAAGGGGAGAATTCCTTTTTTAAGGTTCAAGGCAAAGTAAAAGCATCCATTAGGAATATGTTGGCACGGGCATAATCATAACTATGCACAGTTAAACACTGTTTAACAGTGATTCCCGTCTCCCGCTTTCTTCTTCTTCTGCCCAAAACAGGAGTGGAGCGCTCGGACAGACGAGGACAGCCTAAGCCTTTCTGGCAGGACAGCTCCAACCCTCGGTCCTCGTGCTTCCTCTGCGCATCAACAGCTGCGCGCAAAGCCAAGCTGGCAAGTTCATCAAGAGTCAAAGGTCAGGGGTCATCAGCGGCCAGGCACTCAAGTGTCACCCTAAACCCCTCATTCTCCGGATCTGAGACCACAGTGACGGGAAAACCTATTCCGGGAATGCGGGATCCTCAGACGCCGGAAGCGGGGGAGGCGAGAGGCGCCGAAAAGGGGGGGGGGGGTCAAAGGAAGTGACGCAAGCGCTCTCTATAAGGCAACACGCGAGCGCATGCGCCGTCGGATCGTGCTCCGCTGTGCGTTTCACTGCATGCTCCCGGGCTGTCTGAACTTCCGCGGGGTTTCCTCTGGGTCCTAAGGAGAGGTGGAAAGAGGCCAGAGCCGAGCTCCGGTAAGTGTCAGAATGAGAATTCACAGATTCAGGAGCCGCTAACGGTGACTGGGCCTAGTCTCGGACGTCCCCTTACGTCTGGGCCCGCTTATTTATTTTTTTAGTAATGGCTCGGCCTTGTTGCCTTGGGAACTCGAGCCCCTGCCCTCTCCCTTCCCTCGCTTCCTTTCCCTCCTCTACCCCCGGGGAGGCGAGGCTTGGTTGCCATGGTAACCGCGTAACTGGGAGGGCAGACCGGAGGCGGGGAGGTGGCCTAGGACCCTCTGCTCGTCGCTCCGGCTGAGGAGGGGCGGTAATTGGTGAGGTCACGGCCGTCGTCTGTTAAGTCTCGTCCCAATTACGAAACCTCTGTGATGGAGGTCCTAAACTTTACGAAGCTAGTGATCAAAGCCCTGCGGTGGCGATGAAGATGATGATGGCGATGATGGGGATGGAGAAGGACTTCTACGGGGGTTTATAAAGTAACTTCCTCCTAACCTCACGACCCCTAGCAAGCGCCTACTACACCCAGCGTGTGCCCAGCGCTGGGCAGGGGGCAGTTCCCGCCCCCAAGGAGCTCGCAGTCTAATTGAGGGGACACCCTGCGGACAGATCCATGCAAAGACAGCTGTATACTAGGTAAACAGGAAATAGCGAGCCGAGGGAAAGCCCTGCAACCCAGAGGGTGGGGGAAGGCTTCCTGTAGGAGGCGGGATTTTTAGTTGGGACCAGCCGGGGAGGTCAGTGGTCAGAGCCGAGGAGGAAGAGCGGTCCAGACTCGGGGGTCAGTTTGAGAAAGTGCCTGGAGCCAGGAGAAGCGGAGGTGCCCAGCGTTTTTGTGTGCCCTGCTGGGAATTACGCAGCTCCGTGGTGAAGTGTCAGGGCAGGGATGACAAAAAGGAGGCTTTAAAGATCCGTGGGGCTTGCGAGGGCCATGCCGTAGGCTGTCTGATGATGCCCTCACAACCACCTTGGAAGCAGGGGCTGCGGCGGACTGATCCTGACTCAGGTTCTGCAGACCTCCAGCTCAGGGCTCTGCCCACGGTGTCACTTAGCTCCACGCGGACGTGCGAGTCCGGCGCTTGTCCTGTGCTTTTAGAGAGTGAGTTATGGTGTATGTAGTGAGAGCTGTCCTTGGGCCAAGGCTGACATGTAGTGACTGTATGACCCTGGTCAAGTCACTTATCCACTTGGTGCTGTAGACAACTCTGAGTTATAGAAGAGGCCCTGACCCACCTTGGTGGGAGGAGTTTTCTCATAGGAGTTCCCCCTGTCAGTGAAGTGACAGGTCCTGTCCCTGGTGCTCCTTGTGTGTTATTTCATTTGGGCAGACAATATGACTTACCACATTTAAAAAAAGAAGCTGAAGTGCCTAAAGATTAAGCCTTTGAAAATGAGGAAGCTGAGTTGATTTCTAAAGGTTCATCCACCTCTAACATTCCATGAACCTCTGTTATATTATATAATACTTTGTGGTGTACTCAGATTATTTCTTGTCTGTTTTTCTTCAACTAAATTGTTCTGTCATTCTTAATGAATTCTAAGCTCCTCTTATATAACAAAATATTAAGTAATTGTCTACAGTAGAAATCTCAAATACTCCCAACCAGATTAAGAAGTAATTGAAAACTATTTAGCAAAATAAATATACATAGAACATAGATAATGTTAATATGTGGTTTCTTAAGTTAATATGCAGCTTCAGGGATCCTTATTATTTAGAATTTAGTGGACTCTGTTTCTGTTTGGGATTGATACCATTGTTCTACACATCAAACCACTAATTAGAAAATTGTGATTCTTTTTACACTTTATCCTATCTCTGATCACTTGTTAAAGCAGGCTGGTAGAATCAGTAGTGTCTTGTCACAGATTTAACAGTGAGAGGACTTGAGTAGACTGTATGAGAAAACTGAGGCCCAGAGGGCATGTGTCACATAATTACTAATCAAAGGAAATTTCACCAAGTCCAGTCCTCTGTTAATATCTGTTAACTTGAGCAAAACCATGACTGATTTACATTGTTAAAACCTATAAAACTTGTATTAAGATCTTAGATTTGAAGCTTGAAGGAACCTTAGAGATCATGCCAATTGAGGCAGACACTGATAAGTGACTTGTCCAGGGTCACACAGTTAGGAATTGTCTGAGGCCAGATTTGAACTCAGGAAGATGAGTCTTCCTGACTCCATGCCCAGGCCTGACTCCAGGGACTCTATCTGCTGTGCCACCTAGGTGCCTATATACTGAAAGTGCTTAATAAATGTCTTTTTAAATTGATTTATATGGATGTTACCTTCTGGTCCATTTCAGTTACTACTGACAGCTCAATTTTGTTTTAAACTAAAGGAAATTCCAGGCACATTGAAGTGCATGCTATATTTGTTAGTTTTTTAAAAATGCTTTTTGAGCTATAGATTTATGTGCAGAATTTGTAAATATTCTTTTTCATTTGGAGTAGATATGGATACTTTCAGTGATGAACTAACGAGTCCTGGGGAAGAGGATGATCAAGTAGAAGCATCAGTAGGCGCTGGTCCAGAAATACATTTACCTTGGCGTTTACAGCACATCCAGAGTATAGGTAAGTGGAGCTGAACTATGGGAATAATATACACAATATGAAAAACAGATATAGGAATTTGGGCTTCCTGATTGTTTGGATTCTAGATAAATAAGAGTTACCATATCATGAGGATTTCTTTATAAATCTTATTCTTTCACTGAAAGTGGGCCTCATATACTCTTAGGGTTCTAGGGAAGTATGTTTCCCTAGTATAGGGTTATGAGCTATATACTATATGCAGTTATCCTTTCCACATTGAGAAGTAGGGGGTTAGGGGTGCAGCACCCCTGTAATCTGGAAAATCTACTTAAAATGTTTTGGCCCTCTCTTCGTACCAGAGAAGAGGTCTGATTATTTTCTTTTTCTTTCATGGAGTGTTTACAATACCTTATAAAATTTAGGTTAAGTATTTGACTCTGTGTCATCTGCTGTCCTTTTAGTTTCATGTGTGGCTTCCACAAAACTCCCCCAAAATTTCCTTTTAATTTTTTATGCTGGCCCACAATATATAGAAACCACAGTGGGGAAAGTTGTAAGGTGGAAAGGATAACTGTATAGTATATATTCTTAACTCTAGCTTATATTTTTTGGAAAGATAATTGGATTGAGAATCAGGCAAGACTTAGATTCTAGATGTCACTCTGGCAAATATTGTCATTGGGACTTTGGGTAGATAAATTTACGTCTTTGCTTCTTAGCTCCTTCATCTGTAAAATGAGGTGTTTAGACAAAATGACTTTTTTGTACTTGAGTTTTTATTTCATAATCATAAACTTAACTATATTGCCTATTCAGACTTGTGAAAGGAATCCAAAGAGAACTGTAGCAAGTGAGAGCACAAGCATTATAGGGTATGAGAGCAGTAGGAATTTAGGGGGCTCTTCCTGGTTTAGAGGAATGGTTTAGTGGTTAAGATAAAAGCAAAAAAATCCCCAAAAACAAAATAAGCCACTTATGAGAGGTGTCCACAGTCAGGAGTGGTGATCTTCTTGCTATTCTTGCCATCCCAGGAAATGAAGTACTCCATGGCTTCTATGATGTTCATATATTTTTTCACTTAGCCAAAGATCACATGCTTGCCATCTAGCCAGTCAGTCCTAAGATGAAAAACTGGGTGCCATTTGTGTTGGGCCCAACATTTGCTATGGACAAGGTGCCAGGACCAGTGATGAAATTCTCATCAGAGATGGACTTGCCACCAGTGGCTTATGGCAGGTGAAGTTACCACCCTGGTATATGAACTTAGGAATAATTTTTTGAAAGCAGACTCTCTTATAACCAAATCCCTTCTCTCTGTGCTTGGAGCATAGAAATTTTCTACTGTCTTTGGAATCTTGTCTGCATGGAGCTCAAAAGTACCATTGATAACAAGTCCAGGGACTTGTTATCAATGGTGATATCAAAGAAAACTGTGAGGTTGGGTGTGGCCACAGATGTCTGGGCTATGGATGTTGACAGAAGCAAGGGTGGTGAGGGTTGGTGTCTGGCAGATGGAACAAAGTCAAGGACTCCTGATTTCAACTTTTGCGAAACAACCAACCAGATGACTTTTCAAGGTTTCTTCACCTCTAAAATTCACTGGTTCTTTGGGCTCTTAAAGATCAAGACCACCATTGCCACTAGATTTTAACCTATTTTATTTTTATAGCATGTTAAATTTTAGTATAGAACTTAGTGCTGTCTATTTAGAGATGATTTTTTTTTTTTTTAGGAAATGATGTCTATTAGAGAACAAGGGATGAAAAAATAACATTTTTTGTAAATTTTCTTATTTATTAAAAACTTAAATACAAAATGAGAAAAGGAAAAAAATTTCCATGTACACAGCAGAACATGAGAGGATTCAATATAAAACAATAATTTTCCATTTCAAGAAAACCTATATAATAAATACTACACATTGTTTTCAAAGCTGTCCAACTTTTCTTTGCTTCCTTGTAGGTTTTCTCTTGTTCTCTTCTGTCCATTTTTTACTTTATATTTTCCCCCTCCTTTTCCACCCTGAAGAAGGCTACAATTAAGTATGGATATATATGTGTATATATGTGTGAGTGTATATATGTATATGTATATAGATAGATATCTATAAACATACAAGTATATGTAATATACACTCATACACATATATGTAAGACCATACTGTGCTTATTTCTACTTGTCATCTGTTTCTCTGAAGGTAGATAGCATCTTCCTTCATAAAACCACATCTTTCTATGTTTTTTTTAAATCAACCAGCTCATTATTTCCTATGCCACAGCAGTGTTCCAACCCAGTCACATCCTGAGATTGTCTGAAAATTTTTCCCCAATTTTCTGCTTTCCTTCTTTTCTTGACTACGTAGGTTTTATTTACACAAGAAAATATTTAATTTATAATAATTGAAATTATCCATTTTATACTTCAACAATGCTTTCACCTTACAGTTTAAGGTCTGATACTGCTGAATTTGCTTCCTTTACCTCTTTTTTCCCTGGTTTCTATGGAATTCCTGATCTTTTGTTCCTCCAATTGAACTTGTTATTTTTTTTCCCTAATTCATTAAGATAGTTTTTAGTAATTTAATTGGGATGGTATTGAATAAATAGATTAATTAGGTAAGATTGTCTTTTATTATATTGGCTTTACCTACCCATGAACAATAAATATTATTTCAGTTGTTTAGATCTGGCTTTATTTGTATAAAAATGTGTTTTATGTTTATATAGTTCCTGTGTCTGTTTTGGCAGGTATACTCTCAGGTATTTTCTACTGTCTAGTTATTTTAAATGGTCTAAAATAATATTGAAAATAACATTTTAGTATAATATAATCCATTCTGTCATTCTAGAGCATGACTATATGTGTTATGTCTTATTTGCATGTAAGCAAGACAAATTGGAATTACTATTCTCGAGACATTTGAAATAGAACTGTTATATTGTAAGCCAAATATATCTGTTGAATTATATATACTCACAGAAATTCTTGTCAGAAAACTTTTCTAAAAACTTCCATCCTTTGGTTTTGCTCTCTGAAAATTATGTGTCCATAATTACAAATTGAAAATGCTCTTAACTCTGCCTTATAGTCTATTAAAGTAATTGAAGAAGTGCCTTTTCCACAAGGTGGAATAGTAGTTCACAATGAAAGCTGAATTTGTCACATTTTTATATGTTAATTTCAAAAAGAATTAATCTTGTGACTGGTATCCAAATCAATCTGTCCAATTAATTATACACAGACTCATGTGACTTCCTTTTGTTTATAAATTCAAAGTCCTCTTGAGAAACATTGTCAAGCCATCCATTTGGACAACTATTAAGAGAAGATAGCAGAGGACAAATTATTAGATGTCTAAAGTGCTTAGGAGTTAACTACTCAAACTTGAAGTTATTCTTTATGTCCTAACACACAGTAAGTTCTCAGCGTATTGACCAAGTGAAAATAATAAGAGTGGAAAGAGTTGGCAACATTTCCTGAGAGTCTTTAAAAAGCCAAACAAAGGATTTTACATTTTATCCTAGAGCAAAGGTGCTTAATCTGAGGTCTGTGAATTTTTTAAAAAATATTTTGATAACTATTGCAATATAGTTGGTTTCTTTTGTAAATCTGAGTATTTAAAAACATTCTGAGAAAAAAATTCCTAAATTTCACCAGGCTGCCTAAGAGTAGTCCCAGTACATAAATAAATAAACAAACAATTAAAAAACAACTCCTATCCTAGAGGCAATAGGGAGACATTGAAATTTAGGAGAGAGATCTGTGTTTAAGGACAGTAATTTTAGCTGCTCTGTGCAGGTGGGATTGACTCGAAGTAGGAAACCAAGTATAAAGCTCTTTCAGGAGTGCAGGAAAGAGGTGATGAGTACCTGAGCCAAGGTGATAGTTGTTTGAGTCCACTGAGAAGGGCTCAGATGTGGTAAGTATTGTGGACCTAGGAACATCAACTATTGGCTGTTGCTTGGCTATGTGAGGTGATAGAGAGTGAGAAATAAAGAATGACATAAAGGTATATTTGTCCAAAGAATTAGCTGGTAAAAGAAACAGTGATATAGTATGAATTTCATCATTATAGCCTTATACATTACCTGGCCAGGTAGAGAATATAGATAACACTTTCCTGATAGAGATCATGAAAACTACAAAGAAGAAAGATATAGTGGTAGTGAGAGATTTTACTTCTCTGAATAGCTACCAGAAAAATCACTAAAAGCAGAAAATCTGTTAAATTGCCTATTCTCTGCTAGGGAAGATGGCCTAGCTCCACCAGATCTCAAATTGTATTTTAAAGCAGCAATTATCAAAACCACTTGGTACTGGCTAAGAAACAGAAGGGTAGGCCAGTGGAATAGGCTACGTACTCAAGATGCAGCAGTCAGTGAATATAGCAATCTACTGTTTGATAAACCCAAGGACCCTAGCTTCTGGGATAAGGACTCATTGTTTGACAAAAATTGCTGGGAAAAGTGGATAACAGTGTGGTGGAAACTAGGCATAGACCAATGCCTGACACCGTATACAAAAATAAAGTCCAAATGGGTACATGATCTAGGTATAAAGATTGATACTATAAACAAATTAGGGGAGCAAGGAACAGTGCATTTATCAGATTTATGGAGAAGGGAAGAATTTTTGTCTAAACAAGAGATAGAAAGCATTATGAAGTGCAAAATGGATAATTATGACTACATTAAACTGAAAAGTTTTTGCACAGCCAAACCCAGTGCAACCAAGATTAGGAGGGAAGCAGAAAACTGGGAAAGAATTTTTGCAACTAGTATCTGTGATAAAGGCCTCATTTCTGAAATATATAGAGAACTGAGTCAAATGTACAAGAATACAAGTCATTCCCCAATTGATAAATGGTCAAAGGGTATGAACAGGCAGTTTTCAGAGGAAGAAATTAAGCTATCTATAGTCATATGAAAAAATGCTCTAAATCACTTTTGATTAGAGAGATGGAAATCAAAACAGCTCTGAGATACCACATCACACCTATCAGATTGGCTAACATGACAAAACAGGAAGATGATAAATGTTGGAGAAGATGTGGGAGAGTTGGAACTCTAATTCATTGTTGGTGGAGCTGTGAGCTGGTCCAACCATTCTGGAGAGCAATTTGGAACTATGCCCAGGGGGCTACAAAAATGTGCATACTCTTTGACCCAGCAATACCACTTTTAGGACTGTATCCCCAAGAGATCATAACAATGGGAAAGGGTCCCACATCTACAAAAGTAATTATAGTAGCTCTCTTTGTGGTGGCGAAAAACTGGAAATCAAGGAGATGCCCATCAATTGGGGAATGGCTGAATAAATTGTGGTATATGAAAGTAAGGGAATACTGTTGTGCTATAAGAAATGATGAATAGGAAGACTTCAGAGAGGCCTGGAAAGACTTATATGATCTGATGCTGAGTGAAAGGAGCAGAACCAGGAGAACTTTGTACACAGCAACGACCACAGTGTGCGAGGATTTTCTGGTAGACTTAGAACTTCATTGCAATGCAAGGACTTAAGAAATTCCCAATGGTCTTCTAAGGCAAAATACCTTCCACATCCAAAGAACGAACTATGGAATTCAATCGCAGAATGTAGCAGATCATTTTTGTGTGTGTGTATTACATTTTGGTTTATTATGTGATTTCTCCCATTCATTTTAGTTCTTCTATGCAACATGACTAAGGTAAAAATGTATTTAATAGGAATGTATGTGTAGAGCCTATATAAAATTGTATGCCATCTTGGGGAGTGAGGGAAAAAAAATCTAAGTTATATGGTAGTAAGTGTAGAACACTGAAAATAAATTAAAAAATTAAAAAAAAAAATTTCCTGTTCTCTTGCACAAAGTAAGGGAAACAACCAAAGGAATAGATACTTTGGACCTAATTCTGACCAACCAGGAAGAACAGGTTGCAGATGTGGAAGTGACAGGGGAAGAAAGTGATACATCTTGGGGTTTACAATAGCTAAGGAAGAGAATACTGAACCTAGTTAGATATATGCTCCAGACTTTAGGAAAGCAGATTTCAGAAAATCTAAAGAATAATAGATGTAATCTCATTGTCTATGATTCTAAAAATAAAATTTGCCAAATGGAAATGGGAAGCAGTGGAAGATAGATGATTACTTGTCAGATAGGTCTTAGTGGTGGTGTTTTTTGGATTAGAAGTTAAAATAGGTGAGTATGGAAGTTCCCTATATTGTTACCCCCAAATTAAATTCTGACAATAAAATCTCCAGAATCTTCAGTGGTTCTGATGTGGAAGAAAAGGAAAACACATCTAGAAAGATATATTTAAACATATAGGGTACTGAGTTCGGAATTTAAAAGGACATCTTTGAAAAATTCAAGGAAGATGCATAACTGAGTTAAACACAAAGAGATTGACACTATTTTTTTTTAGAATAATGTCAGAAATGTCAGAGTTCGATGTTCTAAGGGCAGCAACAAAGATCTTTCAAGGTTACGTGTTGGGCAAACTAAACCAGACAGTTACAGTCCTACTTCTTGTGATGGATGGTGTTAATGTTAAAAAAATGACAGAGAAGGCAGAAGGACTCAGCTGTTTTGCTTTTCTCTTTTCCTTCAAGGAGAATAATCTTCAGACTGGAAAGGGTAGGAGAAATGTGATTAAGAGAGAATTGGAGCCAAGGATAGTTGAGGAGATTGTCAGAGAACACCTGGCTACAGTAACTGACCTTGTCACCTGGTCAAATAACATTCTGTGGTACTGAAAGAAGATGCCAGTGAGATCAGCAACAGGTTATCAGTAATCTTTGTAGATTCATGGAACATGGAAGAGGTGCTAGAACTCTGGAATTCTGCAAAAAGGAGAAAAATATGGATTCTACAGACAGAAGACTGATGAATATATCTAATATGTATCCACACTGATTCAGAGGCATTTTAGAGACAAACCATAAATTTATGATTTGTGAACACTTAGGAAATAAATGATCATGATTAGCATATAACTTGGGGTCACTTAAAACAGATCATGCCATTATTTTCTTGATAGAATTGGTAGATAATTCTGTAGCATGTCTTAGTATGTCTTTGTTTCAACAAAACATTTGATAGTCTCTCCCGTAGAAATTCAGTGAGTAAAGTAGTAAAACAGGGATGAATCTTGTATTGGTATATTTTCTGAAAAAGGTGATTTCCCTGGTAGTCTTTGTTTTTAACCTTTTCTGGATACTTCTTGTTTTACATCATGATCATTTCCTGATATTTGGTCTTTTACTTTTGAATCCTCCCATATTACAAGGAAAAACAGGTAAACAAAACAAACCAACTAAGCAGCATATGCTAAGAACAGGGAAATGTGTTTTATTTTCTGTTTTCTTTGGTCAGCATTAGTTATTTAATTAATCTTAATTCAAACACTTTTTACTATTTTTCTTTGTTTTATCATAGTTATTGCTTATATTGTTCTAGTTCTGTTTTTTAAAATCTATATCAATTTATGTAAGTCTTATGTTTCTTTGAATTCCTGACCGTTGTCATTTATGGTTCAGTAATATTCTTTCTATTACATTCATTCATCACAGTTTGTTCAGTGATTCCCCAGTCAGTGGGAACCTACTTTGTTTCTCGTTTTTTTTGCAACAACAAAAAACACTATTTGCAATATATTTGTAAAATATGTTGGTATAAATGGGACTTTTATTGATCTCTCTAACCTCCTTAGGACATTTTAGAGTCAAAGGATATATAAACAATTCAGCTGCAGAATCACAGGATTTTTGAGTTGGAAGAGACCTCAGCATTCATCTAGTTCAACCCATACCTGAAAAGTATGGGTAAAACATGCTTGAGAAAGGGACTTCAGTCTCTGCCCAAACACATCTAATGAAGTAAGAGCCTCTCCTTCCACAACTGGTAGAAAGCTTCTTTTTGACAATAACCCTAGATTTGCCTCTTGGCACCTCTTGCCCCTCCTGGGCCTGATTTCTGATGACCAACAAAACAAGTACAACCCCTCTTCCACCTCAGAGTCTTTCAGATACTTGGAAAAAGCCGCAAGTTCCCCAGACTTCTCCAGGCTAAACACCCCCAGTTTTGACCACTTTTTATAGGATATGGATCCTGTTCATCCTTTGGATGCTCCCCTTCTTGTCAATGTCTTTTTTAAACCATGGTGACCAAAATTAAGCGTAATGTTCCAGATGTCATCTGACCAAGGCATAGTACAGAAGAATGATTAATTTTTCTAATTAAGATTTCTAATTATTTTATTAGTAGTTCTAAAAGTTAAATTTCTGGCTGCCACATCATACTGCTAATTCATTTTGAACTTGGAGTTCATTAAAATCCCCAGATGTTTTTAGGACAAGCTGCTAAACAATTATACCTTCCCATCATGTACTTATGAAATAGATTTTTTTAAAACTCAAATGTAAGACTTTACCTTTACGCCTCTTCAATTTGATCTTCTTAGACTCAGTCCAAGTGCCCACAATGCCTCAGGATACAAGAGATTGCTTCTCTTTGGAGGGTTCAGTCAGAGAGCTGGATAATCAGTTGCTGAGGGTGTTTTCAGGCTTGGGTTTAAGGAGATGATCCCTGAGGTTCTTTCCCATTCTGAAATTTTGTGACTGTAAAACAGACCTCAGTCACCAACTTTGACAAGGACTTGAGGTAATTTAACATATTGTACAGGCATACCCTTCATAATGATGTTAATTGAAGCATTTGAAGCAAGTATGTTATTGTCTGCCAACACACAAAGTAATGACTAGGTCCTTATTGGAAATCAGGAGAGCCAATTCTAGTCTTACCCCTGGGAATTAACTGTGTGATTTTGTACAAGTCACTTCACCCCTTTGAAGCTCAGTTTCCTCATCTGTAAAATGGGATCAGGGATAGGACATGATTATTCCAGCTCTAACTTTCTTTGGTTCTGTGACTGTGCCACAAAAGCACAATGTTATAAATGGATAACTGTTATGCCAGTGTTTCCAGACCTTAGAGGGGTGTTCTTTTTTAACGTATTAATGATGTTATTATGAAATAATCTTGGTCAAAGCGACCTTTTGCAGGGACTAGTTTTACTAGCAAATTTAGTTATTCCTTGTGCTCTGTGGTGACTGTCTGCTTAACTTTATTTTTTAAAGTGAATCATGGCCATAACGGGACAAATTTTACTCGGACGACAAGTATTTGTTTAAATTTCATACAAGAAGCTGTGCTGAAGCACCAATGGCAGCAAGCCTCCGAGTTCCTGCAGAGTTATTTCCAGGCCCTGGAGGACGTTAACAGCCAGAAACGGCAGGTGGCCCCGGAGGCAAGTGAGCTAAAGATGGGAGGGAGCCTGAGGAGTTCCTTCATCCTCCATTTCACTGATGAGTAAATTTGCTCAGGACTTAAAATGTTTTATTGAGATGCCTTTGTTACATTTTTAAGAGTATTTTAAGTAGAAACAGCTTCATGTGAAGGTTGTATGCATGGATGAAGGAAAGATTTATTTCCCTCTATATTTTCTGTTTCTAATGAAGTAAAATTTAAAAAGGGATAAGGTGGTTTGAATGCATGATTTTAAAATTAGCAAATTGTCTTGATTATTCTTCATTTGGTTTCATATGTTTCTGCTTCCTTTGGCTATAGTTTATAAAATAAATAATCAGTTATTTATTTGCAAAATGAATCTGTGTCACCTTGAGCAAATTACTTCATCTCATTGGGCTGCAATTTCCCTATCTCTCAAAAAGAGTATTTGGACTAGAAAATCTCTAAGGTTTAGCTCTAAAATTCTTTGATTCTATGGTTCTAACTTTTGCAACTGGAACAAACATCAGTTTCTGAATTAGGAAGAATGAGCATTTAGATTATGTCAGGTAAAAGGACACGTATAGCAAATGTGCTGGGATTATTCTTAACTGTTTCCTTTTCTTCTGCCTCTACCTTCATCCAGTCAGTTGTTAGATCTTGGCAATTCTACCCCCATGGAACCTCTCAAATCTTTTTCTCTGCTCAGGTCATTCTCACTCTAGTTCAGACCTTCATCTCTGCTTGCCTGGCCCATTGGAACAGTCCCCTAATTGGTTTCCAACCTCTTTTTCTCCAGTCCATTCTCCACATAAGTGCCAAAATTATCTTCCTAAAGTACAAATCTGACTATGTCACTCCCCTTCTCTGGAAACTTAATTGGCTCCCTATTTCATCTAGAACAAAAACCAAAAACTCTTCAGTATGGCATTTAAAGCTCCTGTAATTTGGCTGCAGTGTGCTTTTATAGGGTTATTATTGCACATCATTCCCTTCATGATCTTTATGCTTCATCCAAACCTGTGTCCAAGTGCTCCTGGATAACACGTTCCATTTCCTGTCTGTGTGCCAAGCTGTCATCTGACTGGGAGACATTTCCTCCTCACCTCTGCCTCTTAGAATCCTACCTTCCTTTAAGGTTCAGCTAATGTGCTGTCTCTTTTGGGAAGCCTTTTCCTGATCCCACGAGTTGTCAGTGCTCATTCTTTCATCATACTATCTATCACATATACACTTATCTATTTGCATGTTCTGTCTCTTTGCGAGGATGTAAACTCTTTGAGGACAGGAATTGTTTTTCATTTTGTCTTTTTGTCTCCAGCACCAGGATAGCTCCTTTTAGAAAATAGGTGTTTGTAAAATGCTTGTTGGATTGGACTGAATTTTTTGAGAGAGAGAGAAAAGAACATTTACTAAGTGTTTACTATTTTCAGAGCACTTTAAGAAGTGCTGAGGATACAAATAGGAAATTAGGACAGTCCATGTTCTTCTGGAGCTAACATTTTACCATTAAAATGTTAAATTAAAAACATTTTACTATTTCCTCATGGAGAAAACAGCACATAAAGGAGGTTACAGCTGTGAGTTGGATGGAAAGGTTTATGGTCCTTAGGGTGCAGGGGCAAAACAGTTATTTTAATTCACAATAACATTGATTTAAATTTAAGCAAGTTTTAGCTTAATGTAAGAAAAAATTTTCCTAATTAGAACTCCAAAAAAACCCCCAAAAAACCTGTCATATGTTGAGTTCCCAGTGAGCAAATAGAGGTGGGACAACTACTTGTCAGGAATGTTATAGAACAGACTTCAAGTCTATTTTTTTTTTTCTGACAAATGATTTAAATCAAAATTTCAGTTAAATCTTTCTTGAAGTAAACATTATATAGTTATATTAAATCAGAGAAATAAAGAGGAACAGAAGCCAAAGAAACATGCCATCAGAAAGGAGAACTCTTAATCCCAAATGTTGGTGGTGAGGAAGTAATATAAAATTAGAGTTAATTAAGTGAAGAGATTTCTTTTCATCTTATGATAGATACCTTTTGCTGATAACTTCCCAAATTAAAATATAGTTTACTTTTTATCTTCCACGTACCACATCCACTGTAGATGAAATTACTTGTCCCAGCTTTTTGGTAGTTTAATGCTTTGTGAAGTTTTTATTAAGTAAATACTGTGGTTTAATAATAGTTTTTTCAGGTAGAAATAAAAACTGGAAGGAATTTAACATTTTGATTCCTACTCCTTTTCTCTTTTCACTGTATTAACTTGACAGAACATTTGGAAACTGGGCAGTGCAATTTTATATCATCATCCTAAGAGCAACATTGAAACCTTCAGTGCCTTTGCTGACCGGATGAAAAATATCGGTGTCCAAAATTATTTAAAGGTAAGGAAGGACCTGTTCTGTAGGATAATAGATTGTTAGAATGGAGCTTACAAGCCATCTAGTAGTACCCCCTCATTTCACAGAGGAAACTGAGGCTCACAGAGCAGAAGTGAAATGACTTGACCAGGGTCCCACAGCTAGTAAGTGTGATAAACAGAATTTGAACCCAGGTCTTTCGGACTTTCAAGTGCAGTATTCTACCCACTGCACCATGGTGATAATTGGGTGGTAGAGACTTGATAGCCCAGTGATGATGAAAAATTGATAGGAGGGGATAGGAAAAGATAGTGGTACCACTAAATGAATAAAGGGTAGTTTTATGAACATTGGCTGTATAACATCTATCTACCTCATTGTTTCTTTAGTTATCTATACTATCCTTTCATGTTCTCTAGTTTTTTCTGGCCCTTGAGTATTTTCAGAAGCAAAATACTAAGATGCCTTTGTTTGAATTTCTCCCAGTTTTCCAGAGCAGGATCTCAGAGAGTGTTCTATAGTTGTGGTTATGTGATAATGAATTTCTAAAACGTTTGCATATCATTTGAGTCTTTTTGTAACAAGTAAACATAAGTAAGCAAGACAGATTTACACATTGGCTAGATCTGAAAATGTGTGTTTCATTCTGTACCTCCAGTCTGTCACCTCTCTGTGCAGAGTTGGGAAGCAAGTCTTTTCATCTGAGTTCTCTGGTCATTGTGATTCCCTGCATTGATCAAACTTCCTAAGTTTTTCAAAGTTTCTTTTCTTTACATTGTAGTCGACATTATTATAAATTGTCCTGGCTCTGTTCACTTCCCTCTGTATCAGCTTTCATTTCTTCCTAAGTTTCTCTGAGTCTGTTTCTTTTATCACTCTCAATAATATTAATAATAATCCATTCCATTCGTGTGCCATAATTTAATGAACCATTCCCCAACCTTTGGGCACCCCCCCATTTCCAGTTTCTTTGCTACAACAAACTGTTGCTGTGAATTTTTTTTCCTGTGCTTGAGTCCTTTCTTGCTTCTTATAATTTTTTTTGGGGGGGGGTATCATGATTGTATTATGTATGCTCTTCCTCCTTACAGGGATGCTTTCTCTTCCATCTCTGTCTCCTCAAATGCTCCTCACACAACAGAGGTTTTACCTTTGCACCAAGCTCTGTCTTCAAGTCTCATAGCACTCAGTGTCTCTTTCTTGTATTATAGAACTTAACTCTTAGTATCTTCCTTCAGTGAAGACTTTCTCTGACTCCTCACTCCATGACCTGCATTTGTGAAGCCTGTACCAGCAGAATTCAGCCTCTGACAGAGTCTGCCAGGCTAGAAAGCTTCAAGTATGGGCTCAGTAGCTAACTGATTTTGTGTCTGTCCTCTGTATACCAGCCTAGCTATTTTTGGAGAGGTTTTTCACCAGGATGGCTGTAAGGTGATTAATTTTTCTGTTCCAACAGCACTAAGAGATCATCTACTAAATTACAATGGGTTATGGTCTATGTCAGCGAATGGGAATGCATATATCAAAAAGATTCTAGATTCTTGAAGTACTGAATTTATATCTCGTATTGTTCTCCCATTGTTTCATGACTTCAGTATTGTCTTCTGACTAGATGTAACTTCTTGACATCTGGGACTGTCTCAACCTCTTTGGCATATTCCTGTAGTTCCTATGTCTTGTTTTTGTCTAGTCTTATGATTTCCTTGATGTAGGGAATTCCCAGGGAAGAGATTCCTTCATCAAAGCAAATTCTGGAATTGAGTGTTGCCTCAGAGGTGCTGAGGAATTATATAACTTGCTATCATACAGTCAGTATGTATCAGATGTAGGACTTGAATTCATGCATTCCTGCCTCTGAGGCCACTTTTCTGTCCTCTGTTCTTCTCTGCCTCTTCTGTTCAGAATCCTATGACCCAGGTTGTTTTTTCTGTTGCAGATCTCCTTACAGCATGCATTATACCTTCTGCATAAGGGAATGGTTGAGGATGCTTACAGGAACCTAAACCAGGCAGAAAGCTGGAGATACGGTGAAATGTCTGCTTCCCAAGAAAAATTAATTAAACTTATCCAGGCCTACAGAGGGCTTTTGGACTATTATACATGGTCTAAAAAGAGAACTGAACTGGCCAGATTTGGTGAGTGAATTTTAGGCTTTACCTTATGCTGTCTAGGAGTGGAAAGAACGTTGCAAGATTATATTGTTCATCTCTAGACGTCATTTGTATATTGCAGAGAAGGAAAACCTCCAACAAAGGAAATTTCATAATTTCCTTTGATACAGTTTTTAGTGTCTCAAAACCCTTCTACTCAGGAAGCTTCATGGGCATCCATAAAATGGTCAGTTATTTTTATGGTTTTTAAAAACTTCAATTGCCATTAATAGTTGGTTTGTCATTTACTTAGTAGTGACTTGTAGATGTGGATTGTCTTTTGTGCATGTTTGTAATGGAGTTCATTTTACTCATTTTGTAAGACTAATCCATGTAGATAATAGTATCAGGCAAATTCTCTCAAACCCAACTGATTCTCCTGT
Organism: Notamacropus eugenii; assembly: GCF_028372415.1. NCBI lineage: Eukaryota > Metazoa > Chordata > Mammalia > Diprotodontia > Macropodidae > Notamacropus > Notamacropus eugenii. Next base: position 414,111,851 of record NC_092873.1, read on the forward strand.
GAATCAGCCCTTTCCATGAAATTGTACGAACATTTCCATTTTAATTTTAAGTGTGAATGTACCCATTTTCTACGACCACTGGCATGTGAAACATACTTCAACTTCCTGACTTCCCTAATATTGCTTGACACACCCTCAAGCTTCTAGGTTTATATTCTTTGGAATTATTTTGATTTTAGTTTTGAATCCACTGTTGCCTATCAGTCCTCATGACAATCATTTTCTTCAAAGTCTTCTGCTAATTCCTGGTCTCCTAATCTTTAGCCCCTGAATAACTTCCACCATCTGATTTATCTACTGCTTTTGGACTGCTGTGTCACTGAAGAAAGTCATGAAATCCACTTGATTTCATCTACTATAAATTTATGGCACATGCCCAGAGCTAAGTCCTCATTGCCATTTGGAAATCCTTCCATTGAATTCCTATCTATCCCCTATCTCTTTTTCCTGGAGTGACTTTTAAAATTATTCTTTTGTTTTATAACTCCTAAGCATACCTCTCACAGAGCAAATGGCTTAATTTCTTACTTGGCAGATGGTAGCCATCTGACAAGAGCTCCTTCAACTCCAGACACAAAATCCCAGAATTTTACAATTGAAATGCATCTTAGTGACAGTCTAACCCACTCTATACCTGAAAAACAATCCTCTGTACAATGTGTTTGATAAGTAAATGTCTATCCTTTGCTTGAAGATCCTCCCCACCAATGGGATAAGGACCTGGTATTTCTCGAGGTGTCCTGTTACACTTTTGGATTGCTCTGACTTTTAGGAAATTTTTCCTTACATCAAACCTAAATTTATCTCTTGGCATCTTCTACCCATTTCTGCTAGTTCTGTCCTCTGAGATCAAAGACATTAAATCTGATCTCTCTTTCACATGACAGACTTTTCACATACTTGGAAGAGAACATGCTCCCTGTTTCCAACCCCTTCCAACTCTTCTTCACCACTCCACAGTTTTTTCAAGTGATCTTCATTTTGTTTACCCCTGAGCTCTTTCACTATCATGTTTGTCTCCTACATACTTTCCAGCTTATTAATGTTTTTCCTAAATGATGGCACCTAATTTAATACACTTCACATGTGGTCCTATGAAAACATAGGACCTCAGGATTGTCACCTCCCTATTCCTGGAAGCTATGTCACACTATTGACTCATTAAACTTATAGTCTATTAAAACCACCACATCTTTTAAAAATTAATATTTTCCCCTCTTCACATCTCCCTCCTTCCTTTCTTACAGTAGAGACTTTCATTTTGTCTGTAAGCCTGGGGTCTAACACAGTGCCTTGCACACAGTAGGTGCTTATTAAATCTTCATGGTTCGTCTTTTTGGCTCAGAGAAAAAAGTCTTTCTTTGCTTCTCATTCAAGCTATTGTCTCTGTTTGTGCCCATTACCTTTGGGTCCTGTCTCTTACTAATTTTATCCTCTATGCATCTTCAATCTTACGATTGCAGTAAATGCCTTGCATTTTGATTGGGTTTTGTCAGTTCTATACAAAATTTTCTGCCATATCCATCTATCATCCTATCTCTTTACCTCATGGTTAAACTTCTTGTGAAAAGTCGTTGATGCAAGAGGCCTGTATTTCCTCACCACTAACTGTTCTACATGCCTTTTAATCTGCCTTCTGTCCCCACCATGCTATTGAAATTCTGTTTTCAGAGGTCAATAGGATGACGTTTAGTACCCAAAATCTATTTTACTAGCTATGTATGTTTGGGGGAGTCATTATGCTAATCCTTAGTTAAATCATCTATAAAACGGATGATATTCGCTCTTTCTACTTCACAGGGTATTAGAAAAGTATTTTGTAATTATTGAAACACTATGCAAATATGAGTAATTGTTTTTTACTGCCCTAATTATTTGTGTTTGAGTCATATCTCCCTAAAAGACGTATCTCCATAAGGGTAGGGCTTATATCCTTTCTCAAATTTTTATCTCCCTCAATACCTAGCACAGTAGTCCCTTAATAAATGTTTGGATTTAGAGGTTTACATTTAGGAAGCCTTCCCTCGTTAATTACATAACCTGCACATTGATTTCCTTATTTCATGTCCTTTATACAGTTAATATTAAACAAATTAAGTGTTGAGGTGTTGCTATGTTTTGTTTGATTGTTGCATATGTGCATGTTCAGTTCCCCCAGCTGGCCTATATAAATTTTTCAAAAGCAGAGACTCTAGTAAAACATTCTGCCCACAAAGCATTTGATACCCAGGAAACACTCAGTGACCTGTAAATGATTAGGATCAAATTTCAAGTCAATATTTCCCTTTCTTCTTACCCTTTTCCTTATAAAAGACCAAGTAAATATTTGACAGCTGGAGAACTTGGTCCTCTACCCTTTTCCTGCCATAGATCCTCTTGGCCTTTCTCTGATGGCTGCTAGTTCTGTTCTTTAGTAAAGAGAAATGAAAAGTTACAAAATGTGTATATAGCTTTTCAGATTTTATTTAGCTTCAAATGACTCTCTTAGAAAGGGTGGTCAAAAAGTTTTGTGTAATTAGCAAAGAAATGGAACACTTGGCCTCATAAGTATCATCTAGTAATTGCTCCTGGCTTCTGTGGCCTTGAGTTAGCCAGGTTCTGGGGTATCTGGCTTCCAAGAGTCCCGCTTACTGGATCATACCACCCATCCTCATGCTGCTCACAGATTAATCTTCTTTCTGCACACCACTGGTCATGCAGTTCCTTATACCCTTCCAGCTGTTCCCTGTTGCCTTGTAAAGTCCACGTTTCTTAGTCTGGCATTTAAAGCCCTTCATTAGAAGATGCCACCTTATCTTTGTAGTTGTGGCCCATCATACTTCCTGCAGTACATTCTGTGTTTCGGTAAAGCCGAGGCTACTCACTATGTGTGACCTTACTTGTTCACACTACCCTGCATGCCTGGAATTTCCACCCTGTTTTCTCTTTCCTCTGACTTGCCCCTCCTTCCCATATCTACCTACTGAAATTTTGTTTTTCAAGACCTAGTTCAAGTATCATTTCTTCTCTGAGCCTTCTCTAATCCTTCCTCTCCCCAGCTGAAAACAGCTTGTCCTTCCTCAAACCTGGACTAGCTTTTTGTGCTTAGTCCTTCTCTTAGTCACTCGCTGTAGTCTGTTTTGTATTTTAATTGTATATATTTCATATCTCCCCTGCTGTATTGCAAACTTCATTAGTTTAGGGACAGTGTCTTACCTCTTTGTCATCCTTTACTGATGATCTCATAGGGACTGATAAGTGGTGGTTAAATTTATTATTCAATTTTTGACTCTATCCTAGGACATGTAGATCATCTCTTTTGCATTTTTCATGTCACTTCTTAGTCTACTGGGTTTTTTTTAATTTCCATTGGCAAATCTACACTGGCACTAGCTAAATTGGTTTCTGGTACTTGGAGACCCTTGTTTCCCTTTTTTGGGTTTATAAGGTGGTGATGTGTCCCTGATAGGTCTTGCTTTTGGGTGACTAAATAACTTTGAAAGTTCAATCTTTGGGCAGATATGGATACTTTTGCCAGCAATGCAGCAACCCAGGATATGCACAGCTACTTCCGACAGGCATCACTAAATCTTCATGAGATCATTGAAATTCCTGGAGTATGGGACCCTTTTGTAAAGAGTTATGTAGAGGTAAGCAGATTGCTCAGAATTTAACTGGTTCTTCCTTCCCTGTTGTAAGTATAATCAAAGACTTTACTTTCTTTAATAGCCTAGAGGGAAAACTGTACAAAAAATAATTGTTATAGCCTTGAGTCCATGAATCTGTATAATTTGTTTATTTACTAATATGCTATGAATATTATGCATCTACTTTCACTGTTTGATAACTTATTTATAACCAAATATTTACAGTGGAGTAGGATTCTTTTTTTGTCTTGGTTATCATGGGTCAAACAGTGGTTAAGTTGTAAGTATTTAGACCTGGAATGAAACCTAGAAATAATAATAGACTAAATTCCTCATTTTACAGATGAGGAAACTGAGGCCCAGTTAAGTAACTTGCCCATGGTTGCCCAATAGATACTAAGTAGATGAGCTAGGCTTTGAAACCCAGGTCCTTTGACTCCAAATTCTGGCATGCTTTCCACTGTACTAGAACATATCTCAATTCTTCATTATTGTTAAGAGAACCTGAAATAAAGCAGATTTTTAATACCTTGAAGATTGTAGGATCAGTTAAAAAAAGTCTGAAAACAGGATCACAGTAGAATGATGAATTACAGGAGTAAGAAAGTCATTATGTCAATACCATGAGATAGTTGTGGTTAATTTTCAACAGATCAATGCTGACCTTTCACCACTTAGTTGTTGATGCAGGGCTCTGGCACCATGGAGTCTTTCAAGTGCAAGAGAGTTGTATTCTTAAGGTACTTGGCAGCTAGGCCTGCAGATGGTGATAAATTGGGCAGGTTGTTCATTGAATGCCAGACTCAAATGTCAGTTGTGGTAATAATGGCATTTGTAAAGCCATTGATCAGTGCCCTGCCGCAAACAGTAACCTAGGTGGAAGGCTGGGCCCCTGAAAAAGAATGAAGATTCCTGCAATTCTCTCTTTTTAGTTTGTGAATATAAGTTTTTGAACTTGGATGCATTGCTTTGAAGCTCTTAGCTCCTTAAGCAAGCTGCTGGCAATGAAGTGTAGCGTTTGGAATCAGTTCCCATCCAGCCTTAGACACTTACTAGTTATGTGACCTTGGGCAGGTCATTTAAACTCTTTTTGCCTCCACTTTCAATAAGTCCTATTCTACAGGGCTGTTGTGATAATAAAATGAGATAATATTTGTAAAAAGTGCTTGGCATAGAGTAGATGCTATAAGAATCCTTATTCCCTTCCCTTCCCCTGCTTAAGGGTTCCCACTGAAATTTTGGGACCCTTTGGGAGTAGCCTTATGCTCCAACCTATTGTCAGTAGTCCTTCCCGCCACAGGACATGGAATTGAATGGAAATTGTGTGTGTGGTTAAAGCTTTAGTATAACATTTCTTCTACCATAAGGGAAACTTTTGCCAAGTAAAAATCCATCAAAAGCAAAACTTGCAACATTTCTTGCTGTCTCTTTTATATTGTTTCTGTATGTAACTTGCACAAATGAAACAAATAGTATGTTGTGGTCTTTTACTGAGTCAATAATAAGTTCTTTAGAAATCTAGTTAATGTTACTATTACAGAAATGTCTTAATGTTTCTGATTTTGTGGTGGTGACTTCCATTTCCTTATAGATGCTAAAATACTATGGAGATCAGGATGGAGCCCGGCAGGTGCTCACTGACTATGCATATGATAACAACTTTCCATCAAATCCAAATGCTCACATCTACTTATACAAATTTCTGAAGAAAGAAAAGGCACCAGGAGATAAGTTGATTAGTGTGCTTAAGGTATAACATTTTAAAATTTCAACCAGATCTTGAATATTGATAAAAATTAAGTAGAAATTTTCTTTTGCTTTTGTCAAAAGATATTGATAAAAACTTGTATGCACATTTGACTCAAAATATGATATTCTTAATGTAAAGACTTAAAACACAAATGAAAGATATTTTTTCTTCCATACCTCCCTCACAGTAAGCACCTAGAACTGATTCCTCTGATTGAGAGTAGCAGCCTGATTATGGGGAGAGAAATCTCTGACGATAACTGATGTAGTAGTTATTACAAGAGATCCCTTACTTACATAGCATCAACCTATATATGAATGATAAGGAAGGAATTTTTTTGCTGTTTTTGCTGCTTAAAATTTCTCTTTTAATTTCCTTTCACCTGTGCCTGGACAGACCTCCTCACCAACTGTGGCTTCCATTTCTTTCCTTTCCCATTCTAGTCCAAGGAACATGTGTAGTTGCCTAAACTGGTGATTGGAAAGAGGAATCATTAAAACATTGGGACTCTTATCTATTGTTTTCTCCCCAGTACCAGAGCTTTAGCAGTAGTCTGTAGAGAGGAGTCTTAGGTCCTCTCCTGTCTTCTCTGTTTCTTTCCAAGACCTCACCCACAAAGGTCCTGTGCTTGCTCTTATGATAAAATGGTTAGGGAACTCATTGAGTCTGTGTATATACCCAAAGACTCACCATTGTCACTTATAGACGCCTTTGTCTTCCTTCCTCTGTAGGTCTGGGTTTATTCCAGATCTCATGAGCTTGTTTTTTCAAATAGATTTTGATAATTGTATTTGAATATAAATGGTTTCCTTTGTAATGCTATATATTTTATACATTTAAAAACATTATTCAGAGAAGGGGTCCCAGAAGCTTCATCCAACTTCCAAAAATCATGGTGCAGAAAAAGTTAATATCCCATGTTATAGGGTCTAATAAGTAAAAACAAATCATTATAAGGACACCATGATATTGAATCCTTTTGTCCTTGACTGTCTTTAGAAAATCTCTGTAGGAATAGGGACTTTGCTTCAGGAACAGGGGGTTAGAGAAAAACTAGGACCATATTTATATTCTGTTCCATGGCCAGGGGAGGAGAGGATTCCTATTTGGAACCAACAGAGAATGAGTGTGGAAAACCTATCTCTGGTGCTCTTAAAAGATAAGAAATAATGTCATGGAGTCTGGATTGAACAGGGAGCCCAGGGATTTCTGGTAACAGAAAGCCCTGGTCCTTTTATTTTGTTTGTAAGTTTTAACAGTATTTTAAATTTAGTTTTATTTAGTTGATGTCTTCATAGTCATTCTTTTTTTTAGTGTTCCTTTATTGTCATGCCTAGTACTTAGTTACTTTCTGTATCCTGAGTGTTGGTTCCTGTAGCCACCTGGTGGCACCAAAAATCAACTTTTTATAGGGTACAAATGATCTCTTAGCAAACTATATATTTTTTTTAGAGAATTAGAATCTCAGTTCATTTTTATATTATGTATGTATTTATTATTTTTTATTATTTATTTTATTATTATCCCTAATCTATGAGGCTAATGTGACTGACTTCTTTAGCAATTGCTCACATTGTTAGGTGGTTCTGTAAAAAGTGCCCTTTATGATATTTGTCATGCTTCCTTTAACAGATTTTTAAAAAGCCAAATACAAAATTGACTATGTTGTGATCTGAAGAGTTCCTTGAAAATGTGGGTCCAAAGCAACTTAGCAAGGAAAAAAAATGAAATGAACATTTCTTGTATTAAGTATGTTGAAATGAGAAAAATGATATTTTCATTTGAAATTCTAGATTTTTCATATGCAGTTTATAATACTACTATGTTAGATACATTCAAATATGTACCTATATTGATATGGTGCTTTACAATTTTCAAAGTACTTTTATGTACATTATTTAGTTTGCACAACAATCCTGTGAAGTAAATGTGCAGAAATTTTTATCTCCATTTAAAAAATGACCTTTCTGAGATTTAAGTTTCTCTAAGTGATTTGCCAAAGGACTAGTAAAGATGTAGATCTGTGTCAGAATGAATGAATGAACAAATGAATGATCATTTATTAATAATATAATAATAGCATATATATAGTGCTTTAAGGTTTTCAAAGCACTTCACAAATATTACTTCATTCTATCCTCACAACAACCCTGGGAAATAAATGCTCTTATTATTCCTATTTTACGGATAAGAAAAGTGAGCCACACAGAATTCAGGTCTGCCTTTCTGACTCCAAGTCTAACCTCCACCTGCAGCATCACCCAGCTGCCTCTTATTAAGCGCTTACTTTATGCTGGTCACTGTGCCCTTCACCTCCTATTTGTGTTTGGGATTTTTCCCCACCAAACCAGGCTGTTTATGTTAAAGGCTATATTCTAATTCTTTCACAACACCTTGTATTTCTCAGCAGATTGTTTGTTAAATGCATAAGGGATCAAGTGACCTGACAGAACCCTTTGTGCCTATGCAGATACTTCTGCCAAAGCAAGCCTTCTCTCTTCTGGGAACTTTCGTTTCAAGTGAACATTGCATAACTTCTTATAATCAATAACTGTTACAAATTAACATAACTTAATTTTGTGTCTTAAAAAATTCTATCAATTGTTTTCATTAGTATTGGTTTTAAAAAAAGAAATGAGGAAAGAATTAATGTAATTTTAGAGTCCAACTGGATAGTTCTGATGGTAGAAAAGTCAAGCTGGTTTATTTATCTGCAGGAAAGATTTTTACAGTATTGTAAAGGACACGTTTTGGAGTTGTCAAAATAAGATGGAAATAACACATCCTCAAATTGTTTAATTTTCAGAGAAAAATTGGTTTTTGAAGAAGACACTTCTTTGAAATGAGATAAAATCTTAGAAATAATCTGCTAATTTAGTAATAACAATAAGCACCATTTTGTTTTTCAGACTTTGCACCAGATTGTGCCTTCTCATAAGATTATGCTAGAATTTCACACATTACTTAGAAAGTCAAGTAAGTTGAAATATCATTGAACAGACATCTTTCTTTGTGTAAACAAACTACCAGGGTCAGAAAAGGCTAGTGAAGGAAATGGCTCCAGAGTTATTTTCCAGTTTATATAACCTGTCCATTATAATCACTGCTAGTCTCCATTCAGTGATTAAAAAGATGCACTTTTTAATGAAAGGAAGTAAATTAGTTAAATCATTTCCAAATACACCTGTTTCCAATGCCTCTACAAACCTGAAGACCTCCATTGAGTAGAAAAAAAGCCCATCTTCTGTTGCCTGTATTACATTATGGAGGCACTTTGGCCTCTCTCTTATTATACTTGTCTCTTGATCATTTCAGAATGAGTAGGGAAAGGAAATGAAATTCTGGGCAATTCAGGAAAAAGGTATAGAGAGGAGGAGGTTGAAACACTTGACTTATGCTGAGACTTTGAAACTACCCATATGTAATTATCCATATTTTTTTTACTCTGGCAGTATCATGCTCTCCTTTAGTATTATCATTAGTTGGAATTTTGCTTTGAGTTGTTTTTCCGTAATGAGAATTTACAGGTATCAAACCCACAGCCCTAATGGAGGCAAACTAACCAGTTCAATTATTCACACGCACCCATCACAGGTTGTGCTTAGTACGATACTTTCTTCTAATCTGTAAACCAGACCAGAATATTTAGTAGCCAAGAGTAACCCAAAGACTAATTTTTGAGTCTCTTTCAGTTCAGTTGCTGTACATTAACTTGACCTTGTATTACCATTGCAGAGAAAGAAAAACACCGTAAACTGGGGCTAGAAGTTCTATTTGCAGTCTTAGATTTTTCTGGTTGCACTGAAAACACAACTGCTTGGAGGTACTTGGCAAAGTATCTGAAACGAATGATGATGGAGTAAGTATGAAACATCTTACATAGCTGAGACAGTGGAAACAAAATGACTCAGGATTCTGGCTAGACCCAATGATGCAGAAAGAGTAAGAGGATCTATATCTTGTAAATTTTTAACAAGTTCTCATTTTTTTAAATAGTATTTTATTTCTTTCCCAATTAGATGTCAAAGCAATTTTTAACATTCATTTTTACAAGATCTTGAGTTCCAGATTTTTTACCCTCCTTCCCTCCCTTTTTTACTAAAATGGTAGGCAATTTGATATAGGTTATACATGTGCTATCATGTAAAAACATATTTCCATATTAGTCAGAGTTGTGAAAGAAGAAACAGATCAAAAGGAAAAAAGCATGAAAAAGAATAAAGTGAATGAAAAATGTATGCTCCCATTTTCCTTTTAGAGTCCTTTCTCTGGATGTAGATAACATTTTCCTTCATGAGTCCTTTGTACTTGTCTTGGATAATTGTGTTGGCTAAGATGTTGATAGTTGATCATCACACAGTGTTACTGAAACTACATACAGTATTTTTCTGGTTCTGGTCATTTCACTTTGTATCAGTTCATACAAGTCTTTTCAGGTTTTTCTGCTATCTAGCTGTTCTTTATTTCTTATTGCACAATAGTATTCCATTACATTCATATATCACAGCTTGTTCAGGCATTCCCCAGTTGATGGGCATCCCCTCAGTTTCTAATATTTTGCTACTATGAATAGGGCTACTATGAATATTTTTGCACATGTAGGTCTTTTTCTTTTCTTCATGATCTCTTTGGGATACAGACCTAGTAGTGATATTGCTGGATCAAAGGGTAGCACAGTTTTGGTTGCCCTTTGGGCATAGTTCCAAATTGCTCCCTACAATGATTAGATCAGTTCACAACTTCACCAACAGTGCATTAATATCCCAGTTTTCCTCAGAATTGTTTTAATTTGCATTTCTCTAGTCAAAGTGATTTAGAGCACCTCTTCATATGTCTATGCCTTTCATTTCTTCGTCTGAAAACTACCTGTTCATATCCTTTGACCTTTTATCAGTTGGGGAATGGCTTGTATTCTTATAAATTTGATTCAGTTCTCTGTATATTTGAGAAATGAGGCCTTTATCAGGATACTTGCTATAAAGATTTTTTCCTAGCTTTCTGCTTTCCTTCTAACCTTGGTTGTACTGGTTTTGTTTGTGTGAAAGCCTCTTGATTTAATATAATCAAAATTATCTCTTTTACATTTCATAATGCTCTCTATCTCTTGTTTGGTCTTTGTCTATGGCACCTTTTAGCAAGATGTAGTTTCCTTATCTCTTAATTAAGTGTATTTTTGCTTTTGCTTTGTCTGAGATCAGGATTGCTATCCCTGCTTTTTTCTTTTTTTACTTTATCTGAAGCATAATATATTTTGCTCCAGCCCCTTACCTTTACTTTGTATATGTCTCTTTGCTTCAAGTGCATTTCTTGTAAACACCATATTATAGGATTCTGGTTTTTGATCCACTCTGCTATCTGCTTCCATTTTATGAGAGAGTTCATTCCATTTACATTCACAGTTATGATTACTGTGTATTTTCCTCCATGCTATTCTTCCTCCTGCCTTTCCTCTCTCTCCTTTTACCCTTTCCCTCCTTGACAGAGTTTTTCTTCTGTCCACCACTTTCCCCATCTGCCTTCTCTTCTATCAGTGCCCAACCTACCTTTGCTTAATCTTCTCCCATCTTACTTTCCCACTGAGTAAGATAGATTTCCATATTCAACTGGTTGTGTTTATTGTTCCCTCACTGAACTAATTCTGATGAGAGTAAAGTTCAAGTGATATTCATTTCTCACCCTCCCATCTTTCCCTCCACTGTAATAGGTTTCTCATGCCTCTTCATGTGAAATAATTTACCTCATTCTACCTTTCCCTTCCTTCTGTACCCAATGTACTCCCCTTTTCATCCCTTAATTATTTTTTTGTCATTCCCTCAAATTCATCTTATACCTGTACCTTCTGTCTGTGTATATTCCTTTTAGCTGTATTATTAGTGGTATAATTTTCCATAAGCCCTCATGACTGACACTGTCAAAGGCTTTGGTCAGATCTGTAAATATTGTGTACAGATCTCTATTCTGCTCTTGGCATTTCTCCTGGAGTTACTGGGCAGCAAACACCATAGCTACCATTCCTCAGTCATTTTTGAAGCCACACTGGCTCTCAAGTAGCTGACCATCTTCCAGATGAAGGATCAGCCTATTTAGGAAGACTAGCAAGAATCTTACTAGCAATGACTAAGAGAGAGACCCACCCTGTGATTGTCACAGGACAATTTATTTCCTGTACCTTTGTAGAGATGGACAGTGGAGGCATCCTTGAACTCCTGGGGAATAACCTCCTCTTCATATAACCTGGAAAATATCATTTAAGTTTTGATTGCCCAGAGAAGTTCATCAACATTGTACCTCAGTTTCGTGATGACATGCTTGCCTGGGTTCTGGATAATGGACAATGCTCTCATGCTTTTCCTGTCACTAGTGCAGTGAAACAAGGCTGTGTGCTTGCTCCCAGGCTTTAGTATGATGTTTTCGGCCATGTTGTCAAATGCTTTCAACAAGGATGAACGTAGCATCAGGGTCAGCTACTGCACTGATGGCATATTCTTCAACTTGAGAAGGCTACAAGCCAAGACCAAAGGGGAGGGAGTGTTGGTGTGTGATTTTCTGTTTACAGATGATTGTGCACTCAGTGCAGCCTCTGAAGCAGAGATACAGCAAAGTTTGGATCAATTCTCTGCTGCTTATGCTGATTTTGGCCTAATAACACCAAGAAAACACACATACTCCATCATCCATCACCACCATCCATATGTTGAACCATTGGTTATAGCAAATGGAGAAGTTTTGAATGCTGTGGATAAGTTCACTTACCTTGGTAGTATACTTTCCAGTGATGTACACATTGATAATGAGGTTGATGCATGCATTGCCAGAGCTAGCTTAGTGTTTGGCAGTTTCTGAAGGAAAGTATGGGAGAGAAGAGGTATTAGACTGACTACCAAACTGAGCCATTGTGGTGACCTCATTGTATTATAAGCCTGTGAAACCTGAACAGTATTCCAGTGCTATGCCAGCAAAATGAAGCGCTTCCATTTGAAGTATTCTAAGAGGATTCTGAAGATCACCTGGCAGAGTGATATACCAGACACTGAGGTCCTTTTTTGAACTAAACTGCCAAGTATTCAAACTCTGCTTCAGAGAGTGCAACCCTGATGAGCTGACCACATTGTTTGAATCAAAATGTATTCTTGCCAAAAAGACTATTTTATGAAGAACTTACACAGGGCAAGTGTTCACATGGTAGTCAGAAGAAGTGATACAAGGACTCTCAAGGTCTCTCTCAAGGTCTCTCAAGAACTTTGGAATTGATTGTGTGACATGAGAGACACTGGCACAGCACCACTTAGCATGATGTGCTAACATCAGAGAAGGTGCTGTGTTCTGTGAGCAAAGCAGAATTGAAATAGCTCAAGAGAAACACAAGATGCACAAACTTAGAGAATCCACCCCAAATGATCACACGGACTATCTGTGCCCAGTCTGTGGTAGAACATTCCGAGCTCATATTAGTCTGATCAGCCACAGTCAGACACACTGAAACTTAACTCTCGCATAGTGATGCCATTTTTGTACTCTTTGAGAACAAGGGACAACAACCAACCAACCATTAGTGGTACAATTTTTAAGAACTACAAGCTTCATCTTCCCCTATAGGGATTTAAATAGTTTAGCTTCATTGAATCTTGTTTTCCTTTCGCTTTTTACCTTTTGAGGCTTCTTTTGGTCTTGATATTGGAGTTCAAATTTTTTTGTTTGATTGTGGTCGTCTTCTTATGAGAGCTTGAGATCCTTCCATTTTATTGAATGACCATTATGCTTAGTTTCACTGGATAGGTGATTCTTGGTTGTAGTCCTAGCTTTTTTGCCTTCCATAGTATCATGTTCCTCACCTCTGATCTTTTAATGTTGCAGCTACTAAGTCTTGTGGCAATCCTGATTGTGGCTTCTCGATATTTGAATTGTTTCTTTTTGGCCACTTGCAGTGTTTTTCCCTTGACCTGATAGTTCTGTAGTTTGGCTATAACTGGGGAGGAACCTGCAGCCTCAAGGCCACGTGTGGCCCTCTAGATGCTCAAGTGCAGCCCTTTGACTGAATCCAAACTTCACAGAACAAATCCCTTTAATAAAAGGATTTATTCTTGGACTCAATCAAAAGGCCACACCCAAGGATCTAGAAGGCCACATGTGGGCCTAGGGTAGAAGGGGTACTGTCTCAAGCTTCTTATGCCAGTGGCTGCAGGCCCTGGCTATTTACCTAGTGCTGCACTGATGCTACCCTGAGGCTCATGAGGGACCCTCCTGTCTGGTGCCATACTGAAGGGGTGGGGTGGGGGGGGATGACTGGTGTTCTTGGAGGTTGTAGGGGTCTGGCAGCTTACCTGGTCCTGAGCTGGGGTTCTAGTGCTGATGTCTGGTGGAGGCTGAGGCTGAGGCCAGTGGAGTATTTCTGTGTTTCCCCAGGCTACCCTGAAGCACATGGTGGTTTGGCGACTAGAGGCTGCCTGTTTGCCCAGGGCTGTGCTGAAGCACAGGGCTGGCAGCTGCCAGTTTGCTTAGGCACCCATAGGGTTGGCCTGGGGCTGAGCTGAAGCACGTGGAGTTCTGACCACTGGAGGTTGTCCATTTGCCCAGGGCTATGCTGAAACTCATGGCTGTTCTCAGAGCTGGAGTCTGCTTGTTCCCCTGGCTATGAGGCAGCTGGGGGTCCTGGTGTTGGCATTTGCCTGCTCAGGGTTTCCCTATGGTTTGCTAAGGTGGGGCTTGCTGCCAGCTTGCTGGGACTCATCCAGTCCTGAACCATGCTGCCCTTTTACCTGAATGAGATAGACCTTGTCTGCCAGTCTTTTAAGTTTCTTAGGCTTAAAGCTTGTTTCACCCTGTCTTTTTGCTGGTTCTGCTGTCCAGGATTTGTTTTGGGGCACTCTTTTATGTTTGAGGGTGAATATGAGAGGGTTATGTCAATTTCCTGCTTACTCCAATAAACATTTCTTAAGTGCCTGCTATATCAGATTTTCATTTCTTATACTTTAGCTACCAATTCTTTAACATCTTCAGGGCCTTTCAGCTTCATGAAGTCCAAAGTCTGAAGCTGAGAGGCCTGTTATTTATTCTTATGGAGTGAAATAGAACTGCCATGCTGTCCAACTGAGTGTGTTATCCTAGCAGTACACTAACTTGGGTATTTAAATGTCCAGTTTGAGTTTAGTGAATAAGGACTAGTAAGTGAGCACCCCAGTTCTATGTGTACTGTAAAGAACTGATTTGTTATGTGAATGGTAATATCTTTCCATAACTTTTAAGATCCTGCTGAAGAATTCTTCTGTGGCATACCTTTGAAGGAGAGAAAAGCTCATGCTATTTGTATAATAATAATATGCTGTTTTGGTTTTTTTTTTGTCTTCTTGCATGACTCTTATCTCACTAGAGGATGGCTTCGATCCTCATATCTCTGGCCATGTTATATTTGGAGGCATATTCGGAAAAATGGGCTTCCTTTCATTTGCCTTTTTTCCTTTTTTTCTCCTTTCTTTACATGCCACTATATGAAGAAGAGGGGAAACATCTGAACAGGTTTTTTCCTGGGTAGTTTTTAAAAACATACCTATTACATTTTTGTGAGAAGGTTAATTTTTTTTCTGGAATTAATATTTAGTAATCGGATAATTGTCTGGTTTTTTGTACATTTAACCAAATCTCTAAATGTTGAGTCTTTGAGGATTAATAGCTGAGTCTTTGGTGGAGTATAAAGCTATTGTAAACCCTAGATTAGATTGCATACTTTCAAAAGTTAATCCATTTGTCTTGTGTTTTTTGTAAAATTGGATTGCTGAGCTCTTTTTGTGATGGTAAAGAATTAGAAATTGAGGGAATGCCCATCGATTGGGGAATGGATGAATAAGTTGTGGTATATGAATGTAATGGAATACTATTGTACTATAAAAATGACGAGCAGGCAGGCTTCAGAAAAACCTGGAAAGACTTACATGAATGGATGCTGAGTGAAGTGAGCAGAACCAGGAAGAGATTGTGTAGTAATCAACTCTGATTGACTTAATTCTTCTCCACAATACAACAATCCAAGAAAATCCCAGAATGAACTCATGACAACAGATGCTATCTGCATCCCAGGAAAGAGCCGTGGAGTCTGAGTGCAGATCAAAGTGTATGATTTTCCCTTTTTTGGTCTTTGGTGTCTTTTCCCTTTTGTCCTCTTTCTTCCTTTATAACAAGACTAATGTGGAATTTTGTTTCCATGATTGCATATGTATAACCTATATCAGGTTGTTTGCCGTCTTGGGGAGGGAGGAGGGAAGAGAGAGAGGGAGAAAAATTTGGAACTCAAAATCTTATAAAAATGAATGTTGAAAGCTATCTTTACATGTAATTCAAAAAAAATGAAATAATATTTACCAAAAAAAAGAATAAAATAAAATAATAAACAAAAAATTGGGCTGCTAATTAAGATGGTAGGTCTTGCTAGCACATATACTCATTAAGTGAAGTTGCTAAGCAAAATTTTTCCTGAGTGGATAAATGAAAAATAATGTGTAGATTTAATAAGACAATTTATTTCTGTAATGTTCTCCCTCATATTTATCTCCCTCATTATTTAAAAATATCTTCCTTTCTGTTTTTCAAATGCTTTACTAAAGTTAGTCTATTTTCCAGCCCTGTACTCCCTCTCCCCATTTTTCTCCTTTAGAAAGCACCTAGACTGGATTCAAGACGGGTGGAGTTCTAGAAAGGACTGGTGGCCAACATTTCACTTTAGCTACTATCTAGCGAAAAAGAATTGGAAAGAAAATAAGATGCTGGCACTGAAAAAAGCCTTCACATCTGGAATATTGTTAGGAAAAGGTATGTACCTTTCATTTCTCTATGTCAGGTTATCAGTGTGAGAGTATAAAAGATTACTGTTGACCTCAACTACCAAGAATATTTATGTGAATAATTGAAATTATTCAATAGGCAGAGATATACAAGTTTGAACCGAATAGTTATATAATACGCTAGAGACTCTTAGACGTGGTGGTGTTGGGCACAGTGTATTGCAAATGGATAGTCTTTTGCCCTCAGCAAAGAAGGATGGGAATGTGGTTAGAGATTCAGATAATATGCTTAGTAAGAGTTCGTAGGGATTGGGTCTACCTGTTTGGGGGGTGCCATGTGTATTTTTATATGGATGATCATGTTTGACTTGTAATGTTGTGTTAGTTTAAAGTATTATTTCTAGTAGTGTAATATGGAACTCTGAGGTGCAGGATGAAGTTGGAAACATCCTACTGTCTTACATAATCTGTCTATTGCTAGCTTGAAAATTTTTTGGAGTTCTCTGCTTTTTCCAGTCAGGGAATCAAAAATATAATTTATTAGCCATGTTGCAGTAATACCATTAGGGATTCATTTTTTTCTTCCAGTGTAGAAAAGACAGCATCTTTTCTGTCAAGAAAAGAAATGTGTCTGTTAGTTCAGCAAACAAATTCTCCTAAGAGAAAAGAGGAGACAGTCTTTACTTTGTGAGTTATGTTGGCTGCTTGACAAAACTCTCATTCTCTTGATCCCACTTCAGTGTGGAGAGGCAGATAACATGGGAATAAGTGCTGTGCAGTGACTGTTGTTCAGGCTCCAGCAAAGCATGTTTAGTGAGACTGCTCAAAGAAGGTTACACGAGGGTCTCACAGTGATGTTTGCTAAAATATCTTCTTCCTGGAGTGTAAAAGTTTCCTGAAAAAGTCCTGTCCTTGCTTGGATTCCATAGTTCAGTTTCTGAGAGATTTATTCTGATTAATTCTAATAACTGCCATTGATACGACCTTTTAAAGCTTATAAAACATTTCTTCTTTTATAGTTACAACAGACTTGAGGGATAGATACTACAAGTTCTATCTGCTGATATTATAGGTATTAACACTACAGGGTGCCTAGGTGGGGCACTATATAGTATGCTATACCTGGAGTCAGAAAGACTCATCTTCCTGAGTTCAAATTTCACACTTTCTAGCTGTGTGACTCTGGGCAAGTCACTTAACCCTGTTTGCTTCAGCATCTAATCTGTAAAATGATGGAGATGGAAAAGGATGGAGCTGGAGAACGAAAGGGCAAAACACTTTTTCAAGAAAATCCCAAATGGGATCACAAAGAGTCAGACACAACTGAAATGTTAATGTTAATACTACAAGTCTATTAATACTACAGGTATTAATATCATAAATTTTTGTAGATGAGGAGACTGAGAAGTTAAGTGACTTGTCTTGTCCTATAGCTAGTAAGTATCAGAGAGAGGATCCAAGCTCAGGTCTCCCTTGACTCTACTTCTCCTTATCTTTATACTCTAACCTCCCTCACCCTTCTTCCACCTCTCCCTATGATGTTCTCTTAATTCCCATATAGTTAGGCATCAGGAAATAATTATAAATTCTGGAGTTAGAAGACTTACGTTTGAGTCCTAGCTCTGCCTCCTCCCTACTCGCTGAATGACCTTGGGCAAGTTATTTAACCTCTCTGTGTCTCAGTTTTCTCACAGACTTATGAAGAAAACACTTTTAGAAAGTAAATTATTATTATAAATGGCTATATTGCTGAATAAATGATTATTGAATGAATAGCATAGTTTTATGAACTAGTTTTTATATTTAATATAGCTTATGTTTATATGTTTTATATTCAATGTAGCTTATTTAATATGATCTATGAAATACACACTTCAACAAATATGACACATAATAAAACTTAGTTAAATCATATATAACAGTTCACAAAACCATGTTATTCAATCTTCATAGATTTTTCTTTGGAGAAATAATTACATTTATAGCTTATATAATTTCAAACAAAGTTGATGAATAAAACTGCCTGTCAAGAAGATAACAAACACAAATAAATATCCACACACTTATATGTAATAAGTACACACACACACACACACACACATGCACACACACACACACATACATACACATACACACACATATATATTTAGTCTTAATGAAGAGGGGTAAAGATTGGCATAATACCTAAGTCATTTAAAGAAATGTGATTCCAAATACAGTTTATTAATCAAATTTTACTTTGCCAAACTAGTATTTATATCTCTTTGTGGATTTTTCCAATGCTATGGGAATTTAATTCACACTAGTCTTTGATTAATTCTTATAGATGGAAAGCAACAACCGAAGCAAGCTGATTTTCTCCTATCTTAGAGCAGGGGTTCTTCATCTGGGGTCTGAGAAGTTGGGCTTTTTTTTTTTTTTAATATTTTGATAACTGTATTCCAATATAATTGATTTACTGTGCAATCCTATGTATTTTATCTTATGCACTTAAGAACATTTTTTCTAAGGAGTATATAGGCTTCTACCAGATGATACAAAAAGGTTAAAAATCCCTGGTTTTGGGGGTTTTGGGGTTTTTTTCAATAAGGCCCAAACTCCCTTTGAGGAAGCCATTATAACTGGTCTCTTTAATAAGGTTCTTTTCATTGCCTTGGATTAGGAAAAGAAATAACCATAATTTACATAATAATTTACTCATTGCTTCATGGTAATTGTAAACCCTAAGGCACACCAAGCCACACAAGCTAATTTTTATTATTATTGATTCTTCAAACACTCAAATGGATCTGTAATCTCATTAGTTTGAATATTCCTTCATATAATGCTGTTGCCTATGCCCTCCTCCAAATTCACCACAGAGAGTCTACTTCAATGCTTCAGAAGTCCACATTGCTATCTCCTGATATTGCAAGGATACCAGGGAAACACTGGTGATATCTATCTCTCACCTTGATAGCATCATTGGCATGTTACCTCCTGCTAATGTTTCCCTGATGACTTCTTCTCTTTCTTTTTCAAAGTGCTTCATTTACCAATGTTTTTCCATTGCTCTCTGTGTAATACTAATTTTTTGGTTCTTTTGAGACTTGTTTTTTTTACTTCATAGCCATGCAATAGGACCAGAAGAATTTGATGTTAAAAAGATGGGCCTTTGTTTCTGGGAGAAGCTTGGAGTCATGAAAGGAATTTTACAACTTCTGGAAGGCAGTCTATCCTACTCTCAGCCTCTTGTTTAAGTCTAAGGCTAAATCATTGTCCTTTTGTATTTTCCATCTTTCCATCTCACATATACATAATGATGGACAAGCTCTGTAGGTATTTTGCTTTTTCTCCTATCTTCCTCCCCTTCCCCGACTTCTTAATCCTTGCTCCATGAAACTTCCAAGAGCTTTAGTGCAGAATATATAAAAGAAGGTGTGGGTCACAGAGAATTTAGGTATTTTAGTGGTATATCGTGTAGTTTTGACTGGGTAACACTGACAGAACACGTACAATATATTTTATGTATACATACATATATATGTACGCACACAAACATACAAATATATATTTACTATCATGGAAACAGTTTAATAAATATTTATTGAATTTTTAAAATAAAAAGGCATACACTGTAGAGATAATGGGTTAGAAACATTTGAATTTCAGCACATTTTATGTTACTAATCTTGGAAAGCAATTTGTTTAGTAGCATAGTCACCGGTCTTGAACTCACATTGCTTGTTTGTTTTACATTTATATCTCTAGTATATTCACAATATTACTATCTAAATCTTTATTTCTCTTCAGAAGGACTTAGCTGGGGTCATCTATCAGGAGCTCCATCTTCTCCTGATACCTACACTTCATATCTCCTAAAAAACATCCATTCTTTCCTATTGCTCCAACCGCAGAGGAAGAAATAGCCTCAAATGCCAAGGCTACATCCCTGTACCTTTGTCTCTGTTACCATCCCTTTCCATCTTTTCTAAGACCTTACTCCATTGAAAATCAACTATCTCGATAAAATCTTTAATTTCTTTTTCTTAACTTGCTTCGTCTCTGTTGCCTACAAATATGCCCAGATCATCCCTTCCACTTAATCCTGTTATTCTCTCAAACCCTATCCTATATCTTCCCTCCCTGTCATCACCAAATCCCTAGAATAAACTAAATACTTTTGTTCCCTTTCCTTTTTTTCCTTCCATTCACTATATACTCCCTTATAATATGACTGTGAGCCCCATCACTCAATTGAAACTGCTCTCCTAGACTACCAGTGACATCCTAACTTGCTAAATCTAGTGGATTTCTCAGTTCTTGAGATCATAGATCTAAAATAAAAAAGGCCCTCAGGAGCTGTCTGATCCAATATCTCACTTTACCATGAGAAAACCTAGGCCCAGGAAGGAAGTTAAAGTAAATTATTTGCCAAAGGTTGTGTCCAAGGTAGGATTTGAACCCAAGTCCCCTCCCTCCCGAGGCAGTGTACATTTCTTTCTGTTCTATTTTCAGTACTGATGACCATTCCCTCCTTCCTAAGGTGTTCTAACATTGAGTTTTCCTTTTCTTCCTCTCACCTCTCTAATTACTTCTCATTCTCTTTTGCTGTGTCATCAACCATGTACTCAGAATGCCTCAGGGCTCTGTCCTGAGACCTCATCTCTTTTTTTGTCTACACTCTCTCTCTGATTGATCTCATTGCCTCCCATGTGTTTACCCATCTTCTGTGAGACAAGATATTCAGCCCTTATCTCACTCCTGAGCACTGATTCTGCATCACCAGCTGCCTGCTGAACTTTTCCTCTCTGTGTTCCATAAGCATATCAAACTCAATATTTTTGAACAGAATTTATTATGCCCTCCAACTCCTAATTTCAACTCCTCTTCCTCCTAACATCACGTTTCTTTTTTTTCTTGTCTGTTTTTTTTAAATTAATTAATTAATTTAACTTTTAACATTCATTTTCACAAAATTTTGGGTTCCAAATTTTCTCCCCTTTTGTCCCCTCCCCCCACCCCAAAACACTGAGCATTCTAATTGCCCCCATCACCAATCTGCTCTCTCTTCTATCATGCCTCTCTGCCCTTGTCTCCATCTTCTCTTTTGTCCTGTAGGGCCAAATAACTTTCTATACCCCTTTACCTGTATTTCTTATTTCCTAGTGGCAAGAACAGTACCCGACAGTTGTTCCTAAAACTTTTGAGTTACAACTTCTTTTCCTCCCTCCTTCCCCACCCCTTCCCTTTGGAAGGCAAACAATTCAATATAGGCCAAATCTGTGTAGTTTTGCAAATGACTTCCATAATAGTCGTGTTGTATAAGACTAACTATATTTCCCTCCATCCTATCCTGTGACCCATTACTTCTATTCTCTTTTGATCCTGTCCCTTCCCATGAGTGTCGACCTCAAATTGCTCCCTCCTCCCCATGGCCTCCCTTCCATCATCCACCCCACCCTGCTTATGCCCCACTTTCCTGTATTGTAAGATAGGTTTTCATACCAAAATGAGTGTGCATTTTATTCCTTCCTTTAGTAGAATGTGATGAGAGTGAACTTCGTGTTTTTCTCTCACTTCCCCTCTTTATCCCTCCAATAAGTCTTTTGCTTGCCTCTTTTATGAGAGATAATTTGCCCCATTCCATTTCTCCCTTTCTCCTCCCAATATATTTCTCTCTCACTGCTTGATTTCATTTTTTTAAGATATGATTCCATCCTCTTCAATTCACTCTGTGCACTCTGTCTCTATGTGTGTGTGCGTGTGCGTGTGTGTAATCCTACCCAGTACCCAGATACTGAATAGTTTCAAGAGTTACAAATATTGTCTTTCCATGTAGGAATGTAAACAGTTCAACTTTTATAAGTCCCTTATGACTTCTCTTTGCTGTTTACCTTTTCATGCTTCTCTTCATTCTTGTGTTTCAAAGTCACATTTTCTTTTCAGCTCTGGTCTTTTCATCAAGAATGCTTGAAAGTCCTCAATTTCATTGAAAGACCAATTTTTCCCCTGAAGTATTATACTCAGTTTTGCTGGGTAGGTGATTCTTGGTTTTAGTCCTAGTTCCTTTGACTTCTGGAATATCCTATTCCAAGCTCTTCAATCCCTTAATGTAGAAGCTGCTAGATCTTGTGTTATCCTGATTGTATTTCCACAATACTTGAATTGTTTCTTTCTAGCTGCTTGCAATATTTTCTTCTTGACCTGGGAACTCTGGAATTTGGCCACAATGTTCCTAGGAGTTTCTCTTTTTTGGATCTCTTTCAGGCGGTGTTCTGTGGATTTCTTGAATACTTATTTTGCCCTCTGGTTCTAGAATCTCAGGGCAGTTTTCCTTGATAATTTCATGAAAGATGATGTCTAGGCTCTTTTTTTGATCATGGCTTTCAGATAGTCCCATCATTTTTAAATTGTCTCTCCTGGATCTATTTTCCAGGTCTGTTGTTTTTCCAATGAGATATTTCACATGATCTTCCATTTTTTCATTCTTTTGGTTTTGTTTTGTGATTTCTTGGTTTCTCATAAAGTCATTAGCCTCCATCTGTTCCATTCTAATTTTGAAAGAACTATTTTCTTCAGTGAGCTTATGAACCTCCTTTTCCATTTGGCTAATTCTGGTTTTGAAAGCATTCTTCTCCTCATTGGCTTTTTGAACCTCTTTTGCCAATTGAGTTAGCCTATTTTTCAAGATGTTATTTTCTTCAGCATTTTTTTGGGTCTCCTTTAGCAGGGTGTCTACTTGTTTTTCATGCTTTGCTTGCATGTCTCTCATTTCTCTTCCCAGTTTTTCCTCCACCTCTCTAACTTGATTTTCAAAATCCTTTTTGAGCTCTTCCATGGCCTGAGCCCATTGAGTGGACTGGGATACAGAAGCCTTGATGTTTATGTCTTTCCCTGATGGTAAGCATTGTTCTTCCTCATCAGAAAGGAAGGGAGGAAATACCTGTTCACCAAGAAAGTAACCTTCTATAGTCTTATTTTTTTCCCCCCTTTCCTGGGCATTTTCCCAGCCAGTTACTTGACTTCTGAGTGTCCTCTCCACACCCACCACACCTCCAGATCCACTCAGGTAGCACTTGGGGTCTGAGATTCAAAAGCTGCTTCCCAGCCTCAGGGCTTTGGGCGGGGGGCAGGGCTGCTATTCAGTGTGAGATTAAGTTTAGGTGCTCAGGTGGGGGCAGGGCCGCCTCTCGGGCTCAGTTCCCTCACGGGGTTTATGCAGAGACCTTCAACAATGGATCTGGGTTCCTGCCTGCTTGGGGAGCCCAGGTCTGCTCCTGCCTTCGCTGCTGCCTCCTGAGGGGACCTGAGTTATGGGGGCACCCCACTCCCCTCTCGACCCGCCACAGAGACCCTCTCACTGACCCTTGTCACCTGTGGGTGGAGAGACCCGTGCAGTCGCTGGAGATTCCGTCCCTGAAGCCTGCTCAGATCCGCTCCTCTCAGTGCTGCGTGGCCAAGGCAGGGCTGGGCAGGGCTGGGCTTGGCTCTGGGTCCACAGCCCGAAGGACCTTTTGCGAGAGGTTTTCAGGTTCTCTGGAACAGAAGTCTCGTCTGCTCCGTTGTTCTGTGGCTTCTGCTGCTCCAGAATTTGTTGGGAGCTCTTTTTTACAGATATTTTATAGACTGTGGGTTTGGAGCTAGCGTATGTGTGTCTTTCTACTCTGCCATCTTGGCTCCGCCCCCTAACATCACATTTCTGTTGGAGGTCCATCCTTGTAGTCACCCAGGTTCATGACCTCAGCATCATCCTTGACTCTTCCAGTCTCCCCTCTCCCCTTGCCCATGTTCAACCAGGAGCCAAGTCCTATCAGCTTCTTCAGTGTGTCTCACCACACAAAGCTGCAGCCTTGGTGATCACCTCTCCCTTGGACTGTTGGAGTTGCCTTCCAGTTGATCTTTTCACCTCTAGTCTCTTCCAAACATCCTCCATGTAGCTACCAGAATCTGATCCTGTGGTTCTCCTGTTTGAGAAGCTTCAGTTTGACTCCTCGGATAAACCACACACTAATCTGTTTGACTTTTAAAGCCCTTGACTCTTTAGTTCCAGTTTATGTTTCCAGACCGATGGCAGATTGTTTCCCAGCCACAAGCTCTCCTTTGCAGCCAAACTGTCTTACTTGTCTGTATGTGCAGGTCTGTCCCTCACTTTCATGGCTTTGCATGGGCTATCCCCCTGCCTAAAATACTCTCCTTCCTCACTTCCACCTCTTAAATCCCCAGCTTCCTTCAAAGCCCAGCTTAAGTGCCACCTTCTGTAGGAGGCCTTTATTGGTCCTCCACCTCCTCCCAAGTATTTATTTGGAAATATTTTGCATGTACTTATCTGTGTATACATTGTTTACCTCCAGGAGAATATGATCTTTTCAAGATCAGGGACTGTTTCATTTTTGTCTCCTTATTCACATAGTAGGCACTCAGTAAATGCTACTCAAGTTGAATCGAATTATTCAGGTCATTTATGCCTCTGGATAGAGAAGATCTATGTCATATGACTTGGCTGGTCTGTGGGATTAAGATTCTTGGCACAGATGATAAAATTAGTTTGAAGTAAAATAACACAATTTAGAGATAAAGACTAAGAGTTTTGTGTAAGATTTTTTAAATTCTCCACTTTTTGTGTTTTAGGTTGCAAATATTTTATGTATGTTTCTAAACAAGGTCATAAAGTCAAAGAGAAGAGTATTAAAACAATGAAGAAATTTGTGAAGAAGCACAATATCTTAGATTCAGAAGAACTTTAATGTTATAGAATTACAGCATAATGAGGAGATCACTCGAATTAGGATCGAAAGACCTGGATTTGTGTCCCAATTTTGGCATCTGTGTAATCTTGAGAAAGTTTCAGTAGCTTTGAGACTCAGTTTCCTCATCTATAAAATGGGGAAAATAACACTTTCTCTGTCAACCTCACAAGATGACTGTGCAAAAGCTACTTTATGAATGTAAAGCATTATAAAAATGTCTACACAAAGTACTTTTGTTTAAAGAAGGCAGTCTTCAAATCTTCAGAAAAAAATATTTTTCTATGTTAAAATCAGTTTTGTAAAAAAAATTGTTTCAGCACAACTGTAGCTTCACTGTTTGTTTTATGTTTCTAACTTTTTAATAATAAAATAATTTATTCAAGAAGTAATGCTCTCTTTGTTCAGTGAGTCCATGCTTTATATCTGGTGATGAGATGCAGTGTGGGTTGTTGGGGTCCCTCCCAGGCTGAGTGCAGTGTATTCCTGACAGTGAACCTGCGAGAAGGACCCAAAAGGCACTGTTGGTGCGGTCTGTTTGGGATAAAATGAGCTTTGGATTCCATTTTGGTTCATCTGGTTTATCCTTCAGGATAATTGAACCATCAGTGAGGTAGTTTTCCATTGTGAGGGTGTGTAAACATTATCTGGGATCATTTGTGAGTAAAAACACTCTATAATATCTGCCAATTGAAATAACATTACAAGGGCAGTTAGAGAAAATGTTATAGATGAAAGACCTGTCCCTGGGTAGCTCCAATTTGGGCTTTAAGAGATTAAAATAGGGGAAAGGGACAGATGAAGTTCTCCTGGGCTGAAAACTCTCCACTGGTAATGGTTGATGAATTTCCTGGGCCGCTTCCAGCTCCTGTTTTCTGAGGGTGGAGAACTTCTCTAGATTGGTAAGAAGACCTCTTTCCAGACTGATTGAATAACAGGATTTACTCCTATTCCTATGTATTAACAGTGATACTACAAAATTGTAATATCTGGGATGATGCTACATGGCAAATTGCTATGCTTCTGTGGATATGTTGTCAGTGGGGGTCATCTATCTCTTCAATAGTGTAAATTGAAATCCATTGATATTTTCTTATTCTATGCAATGTCTTTCTCTTTTCCCATAAATTTTCCATAGAAGATCATCCTAATATGTTGGTACCCATCCCTTGTTCCTATGTGGTGATGGAGAGTCCTTATGTAGCCCCTGAAAAAGAAGGGGGCAGACTCTTAGCAAGAGACATTTAAAATAGCAGAGATTTTAGTATCTCTCACCCCACACTCCTCATGAAGTTACCAGAGAGAAGGCTGTCCTTGCTGGTGCTACCAAGTCAGCTAGGGGATCCCTTTTCTTCCAAGTAAACATTTATTGTAGTTATCCAAATTTACCTCTTCACTATGTCATCAGAAAGCAAGTACTTCCTGACGTAGTTCCACCTCCTAGTTCCCTAAACCTGTTCTGAGAAGGAGTTTCCCAGAGGAAAGGGGGATATTAGACATATCCTTCAGTATATGAGTCTTTTGAGGGCTCAGAGATCACAAGACTTTAATGACTGTTCCAGACATAGAATGGTTGGTTGGTTGGTTGGTTGGTTGTCCTTCGTTTTTGAAGAGGACCAGAATGACATCACCATGATAAAGTGAAGTTTCAGTATGTCTGACTGTGGCTGATCAGACCAATACGAGTTTGGAATGTTCTACCACAGGTTGGGCACAGATAGTCCGTATGAATTTTGGGGGTGGATACTCCAAATTTGCACATCCTACATTTACTTTCTGCTGTCACAATTCTGCTTTGCTCATAGAGTACAGCACCCTTTCTTATGTGGGCACGCCATGCTGAGCAGTGCTGTGCCAGTGTCTCCCATGTTGCATAGTCAAATCCAAAGTTCTTGAGAGAGACCTTGAGATTGTCCTTGTATCGTTTCTTCTGGCCACTATGTGATCGCCTGCCCCATGTGAGTTCTCCATAAAAAAGTCTTTTTGGCAAGCATACATTTTACATTCGAACAACGTGGCCAGCTCATTGGAGCTGCGCTCTCTGAAGCATAGTTTGAATGCTTAGCAGTTTAACTTGAGCAAGGACTTCAGTGTCTGGTACCTTTTCTTGCCAGATGATCCTCAGAATCTTCCTAAGACAGTTCAAATGGAAGCCATTCAGTTTCCTGGCATGACGCTGGTAGATTACTGGCAAAATTCTTGCTCTTAATAAGTTGATCCTTCACCTGGAAGATGATCAGACATAGAATAAGGAAAGGCTAGAGCGAGTCAATCAGAGCTATGGCCAAAATCATTCTGTTGCCAGATAAATCTTTCTGGAGGCTGAATACAAGCAACTAATGCACCAGATTTCACCATTCCCCCCTTATTAGGATGGTGTTGATTCATCTTGGATATAGCTGCTGGGAGGTGGAACACACCTCACTGTGGTAGTCATGGCCATAGTGATCAAACTGCTGGTTAGCAGAGAAAAACCTTTTGTCCTGAGATAAGGGAAGAGGGCCCATTGGCTAGTTGGGTGTGGGTCCAAGACCACCCAAGATAAATGGGCTCTTCAGTATAGGCATAAGGAACCCTGTTGGGCAGAAGTAGCTGCTTCATCCTTAATTAGGGGGATCATATAGTCTGAGACACAACATAGACAATACACACCCAGCATACATAGCTCCCTCATCCAGACTGACAATTGATCTACTCCTAAACTTTTGCCATTTTTATGCCATTTTTACTTTAGTGGAGAGTGCTGACATGCTCTACAAACAACTGTCAGTGGAAGACATCAAAAAAATTCCTCTGCTGGTCCAGAAGTGGAGGAGTGAGCCTTTGATTGTCCCATGATATTCTCTCCAGGTCTCTGACCCACAACCACCACCCAGGGTAAGTGAAGATCTAGTCTGACTTGTATTTCAAAGTTCTCTCAAAGACCAGACTTGTGGCCTGCTTCTTAGCCTGCTGGGAGGACCAGTAGACTCTTCTATCCCTCAAGGTATCCTCCATTATTAGGCTAATGGTTGCTGAGATCCAATTGTCTATCATAGCAATCAGAACTGTTGGTGAACCAGGCAGAACAGTGTTTCTCAGAAGCCAGGTCCTTGTAGGTGAAGGTTCACTGGATTAGTAGAGAAGGCAAGACAGGACTGGGACCAGAGGCCTCAACCTCTGGCAGAGTTAAAATCTGTTCCTGAAGGATGTTATCACCTGAGAGACAGAGGCAAGCATTATCCTGAATATACCATTTCTATTTAGACTGTGGGGATGTGAGTGTAGTTTGCTTTGGATTGTGTCCAGAATTAATCTGGGCTCATTCCTTCCATTATATGCCCTCAAACTTAACACAGTTGGTTAGACTTTCTTTAGATTAATTTCCATCCATCTCCTTATCCCTCAGATAGGCGGCCATCCAATGTGAGGCCTCTCCCACCATGGCCTGATATACCCCATTACCATTATGCCATCAATGTATGGTTGTATATCAACACCCTCAGGAAGTAGGGCCTGTTTAATACTGCCCACTGTGGTAGCAGAAAGGAGAGTTATGGTAATCTTGGGGGAGATAGTGAAGCTACAGTGGACTCCTTCCCAGGTGAAAGGGAATTGGTAGTCTTAACCACAGCAATAGAGAACATGTTATTAACAAGATTAAAAAATATAAGCTATCTGGTCTGTCACAATTGTGACAGTTGTCACAGCCTTGACAACTTTGTTCAGCAACCTATAATTCACTAGTAGTTCCTAGGTGCTATCTGCTTTCCTCACCCGCCTTACAGGTTACTGTAATGGGAACTGATGTACCAAAGTTCCTGGCCTTCATTTTTATTACTAGGGAAGAAGTAGTTTTCATTCATTTCAGAACCAAGTACTATTTGGTGTTAATTACACTGGCTAGCACTGGTATCTCCAAAGGTTTCCATTTACCCTACATAGAATTACAGGTATTCCTCAAGAAAAGTTCCCTATACCAATGAAATTATAGGTGCAGTTCAAGTCAAATCAAATAGGCCAATTAAAAATGATCACTTGACCTAGTCAATCTTCCATTTCTCAAGCTTAGATGAACCTTTGTGGTGATAGCATATTTGTGATCCAAGGCAGAGAGAATCAGCAGAGCTGAAGTGAGAGATAAGAAAGCTATCTACCATGCAGAGAGCTATGACATTTTAATGCCATCAGATTCCACACTGTATTGCAAAAGGAATTCATGTTACCCACATTACATTGAAGACTCAAAACCTCTAGTAGACAGTAGCATTGGAGGCACAATGTTCAAACCCTGACTTAGGAGTCCAGTTGCCTTGTCCTGGCTCTGTAGACTTTTCTAGCCTAAAGAACGTGAGGTAAACATTATTTTTTAGTGGACAGAGCCCTGGACGTGGAATTGGGAAGATCCAAGTTCAAATATGACCTCAGTAACTTAACTTAGTATGTGACTCTGGACAAGTCACCGAACCTTTCTAGACCTGTTTACTCAACTTTATAATGGGGTTAATAATACTACCTACTTCATATCATTATAAGGATCAGATGAGGTATCTGTAAAGCGTTTGTAAACCTTAAAGTACTATATATTTAAATGTAAATTAGGTGGGGTGGTGATTAGAGTACCCAACTTGGAGTCAGGAAGACATAAGTCTGAATTTTGCTTCAAATATTTATTAGCTGTGTACCTCTGGGCAAGCCCCTTAACCTCTGTCTGCCTCAGTTTCATCATCTGTAAAATCACAATAACAGTAGCATCTAACTAATCAGGTTGGTGTGAAGATGAAATGCTTTGCAAAGGAGCATTGGACCTGGAGGTAGGAAGACCTGAGTTCATTGCAGCCTCAGACCCTTACTAGCTATGTGTCCCTGGGCAACTCACTTAATCATTTTTTTTTTATTCTGATATTTATCAATGAATGAATATCAGTAGTATATAAGTATCAGTAGTAGTATGTACAGTAGTCAGTGAAGACAGCCCCTCCATGGGTAAGGATCAGAACTCTGGTCCTACTTAGTGTATAGTCCTCAAGAGTTTCTTTGAGCAAAAGCTTCATCATCTTTTGAAAGATCTGATGTTAGGCCTCATTGAAATTAGCTAGCTTGATCCTTGGATAACTGGGACAGTCTCTCATCAGGCCTGTACTTGAAGTCTTTTTTTTTCCCACAGTAGTCACGTTGACTTCACTTAAACTTTTCCTCACTTTTTCATCTGTAAAATGGAGATAATAACAGGACTTACCTCTATTACTCTATACTCTAATTTAATCAAGCAGTGAATTGGTCTAGTGATCTTTTTTATAAAACTCCCTGCATCCCGGAAATGTTATGTTTTCATCCTTAAAAATTCATTCATTCTAACTACGTAACTCTAACTCCAATGACCACAAAAACCAAAACCCATTATTTGCTCTGTACATCTTGTAGTCAGTGGCCAAAAGCAATGCCACTGGGCCTGACTTTACAAGTCCTGGGTGTCTAGGAATGCTAGAATTTTGTTATATTTAAATTATTTCTATACTTTACCACCTGATGATTTGCACAATTAAAAAAAAAAAAGCTTTTTATGAAAGAGATGCCCTTTTTGTGGGAACTTTGCTTCTATGAAAAAAGGCAACTGAAACAATTAAATAGACATTAAATAATCCAAAAATATTGGCAAGTGATCCATAAAATAGGAGAGTGTTCACTCCAAGTTGGGGTGAGGATGATCCTCCTTTTTTGCCTGAGAAGCCAATGGCAGCTGTGTCTTCACTGACGGGATTTAGATTTTTTTTTTTTTACGTATCTTACCCAAGAGTGCCAGAATACTGACATCGTTGTTATTCATTCACGTCTGACTCTTTGTGATCCCATTTAGGGCTTTCTTGGCAAAAGTACTGGAGTGGTTTGCCATTTCTTTCTTCAGCTCATTTTCCAGATGAGGAAACTGAGACAAACAGGGTTAAGTGACTTGCCCAGGGTCACACAGCTAGTTAGTATCTAAGGCCAGATTTGAACTCAGGAAAAAATCTTCCTAACTCCAGACCTAGCACTCTATCCACTGTGCCATCCAGCTGCCCTTCTGGCAAGACTGCCAGAAAACTGACTTTACTGGGCCATTTAGCTGCCACTGCCATGGAAACTACCTAGTCAGCAATGATGAATCAGGCATGTTGGGCTTGTAGTCATTAAAAAAAGAGTGAAACAGGTCGGGCACAGAGCAGTACAAACAGGAGAGGGGGGCCAAGAAGGACTGTATAGACAACAGCAGTCTACATAATTCATGGGGGGAAACCCTTTGCCTTTTCTTACCTGAATAATGAGCACAAGTATTTTTGCTTTACTTTGATTTTTTCTCTTGTGTTTGAAGTATCTGGGTGATTGATGCAGCCAGACTATTTACATACTTCTTTGTCTCTCATCTATTGAAATACAACCAGGGCAAGCTTATGGTGGGTAGTGGGGGGAGGAGGGCTTTCTAAGATCTCTTATTAGCATTTCCAAGGACAACTTTTAATTATGAACAAATTCCAGGTTCATGACAGAGCTGTGAAAACAAATAGCCAAGAACTATGGGTACAACCCTGCTAGGCTGGGTATGGGGTTATGGAGTTTGGGGACTTCCATATCTCTTATTCATTCATTTACTTATTTATTTGTTTGCTTATGCATTCATTCATTTATTTTTTGCTTTGCTTTCACATTGAATCTGTAACATATCTACGATATTCAAGCAAAATGCTGCATCATTCTAAAGAGTGACTCCATATGTCAAGAACTTGCTTTTATAGACACTCGGGTGATGCAGTAGATAAAACTGCTGGATCTAGACTGAGAAGACCTGAGTTCAAATGGAGCCTCAGATGCTTACTAACTGTGTGATCCTGGGTTGGTCATTTAATTTCCTTCTGCCTCAGTTTCCCCATCTTTAAAATAGGGATAATAATTCAGACTCTGTAGAGTGCAGCTAGGTGGAGCAGTGGATAAGAGTGCCAGGCCTGGAATCAGGAGGACTCACCTTCGTGAATTCAAATCTGGCCTTAGACACTTGCTAGTTGTGTGACCCTCAGCAAGTCACTTCACCCTGTTTTCCTCAGTTTCCTCATCTGTAAATTGAGCTGAAAAAGGAAATGGCAAACCACTCCCGTATCTTTGCCAAGAAAACCCCAAATGGGGTCAGGAAGAGTCATGACTCTTCATGAAACAAATGAAAAGCAACCACAAATCTTTTCAGTGTTGTAAGGAGAGAATGAGATGGTGTCTGTAAGGTAATTTGTAAGCCTTAAAATGCTATATAAATCTTGGCAATTATTGTTTTATTTTAGTATGACAACTCCTTCCTTTGATTCACATTACCACCTGTATATAATTTTTAGTTTTAGAGAGCTGCCTGAGTGACTAGATTGAGCATAAAATATGGTGTTATTCCTGACATACCTCCCCAAACATTTTTCACAGATAGTTCCTGAAGTTCAGTAGGCCTCTCTCGTTTCACTTTCCTTACTCTCGGTCATGTGTACCAGATTCCCTAAATTCACTCCTGACCTCTTCCTCTGCCTTGGTGTATCCAAAATTCAGCCATTTGAGGCATAATTCATCAATTCCTAAGTCCCATGTGATGTCCAAAATAACAAGGTCCTCTCCACTGAAACTGGTTTCTATGGGCAGTGTTAAGAACGTTCTGGATCAGGGTTCCTTGTTCTGTAAAGGGAGTGTCTTAACTGGAAAGCATGATGACTTCCCATTTATTCTCCCCCTAGACATTGCGGAGCGTCTTGTGCATTTGATATTAATACAACTTCAGTCCTGAAGTCCAGGGTGCGGGGCATTTATCTCCACTAAAAAGGAGAGCATCCCATACTAATGGACTTTGAAACTGGGGTTACATTCAAGTTATAGATTCTTTGGACTTAAAGGCAGAATGAACCTTAGAGATCACTGCTCTGGCTACAATTTTACTCTGCTAATTAATCAATCATAATCATTTCAGCACCGAGGGTGGGTGGTGGAAACAGAGACTAGGGATCTGTCCCTTAACAGCTTCATCCTAATTGCGGTTGGGTTGCTCCCTCCTTTGAATGAAGATGGGGGAGATCTCACAGGAAGAATGACTTCCTCTGCCCTTTAAGAAAAGTTCTTGCCCAGCAGATTGCTACTAAACTTCATGGAGAAAGAGGAGGGAGGGGGAAGAAGGAGGAGGGAGAGGAGGAGGAAAAGAGAGGGAGGGATTAAGTAAAAAAGCAGGGAAGTCAACCTGGGTAAACAGCAGTTTGAGTGTTTCCCAGCCAAGATGCTGAGAGGGATTGCACCTAGAGGTGGTCCAAGGAGCTCGGCATCTAGACTTGGCTCCCAGCTCCCAAAATCTTGCTATGTTTCCTGCTTTTGCCTCTTGCTATTCCTAAACCAGGCTGCCTTTCTTCAGGGACATCCACAGTGCCTGGATTATGGACCCCCTTTCAAGCCCCCTGTGCACCTAGAGTTCTGCTCTGACTATGAAACGTTTGGCTGCTGTGATCAGAACAAGGACCGCCGCATTGCTGCCCGTTATTGGGACATCGTGGAGTACTTAGACCTGCAAGGCCATGAGCTATGCGGTGGTTATATCAAGGACATCCTATGCCAGGTAGGGATGGATGCGATGACTGTGAGGCAGTAACGAATGGAGACTTTAGCTGCTAGGGGGAGGTGCCAGGCTGGATGGCAGTAGGGAAGCGGAAGCCATTCCACTTTCCTTAGTCACAGAATCTTAGAGTTGGGAAGGAATGCAAAGGCCGTCTACTCCAACCTGCTCCTAATCAAGAATTGCCAACCATTGGTCACCTAGTTTCCTCTTAAAGACTGTCAGTGTCAAGGAACTCACCATTTACCAGGGCTGCCCCTAATCCTGTGCTCTCCATCTGCGTAGGAGCTTACATTATCTTGCCAGTTAAACATCCCAGGTTCTGATTATAATAGTATTCCTTACCTCTGTGCTGCCCATATTGGACAGGGACACCCACAGAGAAAAGAGGTGTGTAGGGTTAGGCTTTCGCTGCAAAGGCTTTGACAGGGGCTGCCTTCCTTGGAGCTTTCTGAGTCTTCTGGAAGATAAAAACTGACTATGCTTTGCTCTCTTTAACATGTATCCTCTCTACGGAGTCCAGAGGAGCTTGAAATAATTTCCTTATGGGATTTTCTCTCTCTCTCTCTCTCTCTCTCTCTCTCTCTCTCTCCTTCTCTCTCTCCCTCTCTCTCCCCCCTCTCCCTCTCTCTCCCCCCTCTCCCTCTCTCTCCCCTCTCTCTCTCTCTCTCTCCCTCTCCCTCCCTCTCTCTCCCTCTCTCTCTCTCTCTCTCTCTCTCTCCCTCCCTCTCTCTCTCTCCGTCTCTCTCTCTCCGTCTCTCTCCCTCTCTCTCTCCTTCCCTCCCTCTGCCTCTCTCTCTCCCTCTCTCTGTCTCTTCCTCTCTCTCTCCCTCTCTCCCTCCCTCTCTCTCTCCCTCTCCCCCCTCTCTCTCCCTTTCCCCCCTCTCTTTCCCTCTCCTTCTCTCCCTCTCTCTCTCTCTCTCTCACAAGTGGGTAAAAGGTGCTGCTTCTACATCCTCTCTGTGGTCCTACATGGGAAAGGTATGGGGCCTGTCTTTTCTGGGTCCCCCTGATATCTAGGAATTCATTCCTTCTTGGGTCTTCCCTTTAGTGCCAGGATAGTGATGGGGGCAGACAGAGGGAGGAGAGTGAGAGAGAGAGCGCATTTCTGTCCCTACAGGCATGGCTCCACAGGTTTCCAGAAGTTGGTTCAATAAATGCCATGCTGCCGACAGTGTGAGTCATGGAGGCTTTGCTTTCATCAGCTGTCCTGGATTCAGCCAAAATCCACATTCTAGAGAAGCACCCATGTAATTCTCCTCAGCCTAAAAATGTGAACTGTGAAAATGCACGCTGACTTAGAGAACATTGGGATATAGGGAGACAGAAGGTTAGGCCAGAAGATGGAGTAGCACCAGGAAACTGATGAGATTGCTGATTTTATTGGGAAAAACTATCAATAATTTACTATTAAGGAGTGTGGTATAGTGAGTAGAGAGCTGGCCTTGAAGTCAGTAAGATCTGGACTCAAATCTCATGTGTGTCCCTGAGCAAGTCATTTAACATCTTGGTGCCCCAAACAACTCTAAGAGGAAAAGGGACACAAAATATACACTCTTCCTACAGAGACAATAAAACACATACTTCCGATCTTACCACCTTGATGGATCCAAAGAGGTTAATAATGTTCCTAGAATTCTTGAAGAGTCTTGAAGTGCCAGACTCAGAAGCCAGGAGGAAGGATATCTATAGCCCAAAGCTGTATTGTCAATTCCTGGCTACAACCACCCTACCCTTCCATTTCATTGGGAAGAGGCCAAGTGTGTGTCAGCTAATATCAAGGCTCCCTTTCTTTAAAAAAAACCCAACTATCATTCATCTTTTTAAAAAAATTGAGTTCCCAATTCTCTTCCTTCCCCCTGTCCTTCCTTCACTCATTGAGAAGGCAAGCAATATTATATCAATTATGCATGCAGAGTCATGCAAACCTTATTTCTATATTAGCCACATTGGGAAAAAAAAGCAAAAAAACCCACAAACCACACAAGAAATATAAAATTATGCTTCAGTCTGCACTCAGAGTTCATCAGTCCTCTCTCTGGAGGATACCATTTTTCACTATGAGTCCTTTGGAATTGTCTTGCATCACTGTATTGATCAGAGTAAATGAGTCTTTCACAGTATTGCTGTTACTATGTACAATGTTCTCTTGGTTTTGCTCACTTCACTTCACTTCAGTTCATATAAATCTTCCCAAGTTTTTCTGAAACTATCTTGCTCATTATTTCTTATAGTACAATAGTAGTCCATTACAGTCATATATTATGCACCTTGTTCAGCCATTCTCCAATTGATGGGCATCCCCTCAGTTTCTAATTCTTTGCCACCACAAAAGCTGCTAGAAATACTTTTATACAAAAAGGCCCTTTTCCCTTTCCTCTGACCTCATTGGAACATAGACCTGGTAGTGGTATTGCTGGATCAAAGGGTATGCACAATTTGTAGTCCTTGGGGAATAATTCCAAATCATTCTCCAGAATGGTTGGATCAGTTCACAAGTCCACCAACAGTGCATAAGTGTCCCTCTTTTTTTCAATCCCCTAGACATTGAGTCTTGACTCTGTCGTTTACCATATAACCTCAAGCAAGTAATTTTATTTTGTCTGGGCCTCAGTTTCCTCATTTATAAATAGTGAGTCTGAACTAAGATGGTCCCTTCCAACTCTAACTTCCTGTGATTCTTCTTGTCCCTTATTGTCTACCATAGGGACCAGTTTGTATCTAGCATTAATAGACTCTTAGGGCTGGAAGCAATGGTAACTTCATCCCATCCTTAATTGTTACCTCCTGTATTTAACCCAGAGATACAGTGAATGGGTGTGAGTAGGATAAGAAGACCTTAGCAGAAATATGGCCTTCTTCAGATAATGCTCTTAACCTACCCCCATCTCCACCCCAAATATATAAAGATGTTGTTATCCCACAGCCAGTGAACTGAGCTGGTGGGCCAATTCAGTTTTACTCAAGGGAACTTACTGGTAGCTATTATTTATGGAGGGCTTTATAAGGCAAAGATGAAGAAATAAGTAACTAGTATTATATTTTGCAAAGCTGATTATTAGATATTCACCTCAATAGTCACTTATTAAGCAATTCCTATGTACAAGGAACTGTGCTAGGTAATAATTCTTGCACTCAAGGATTTTACATTCTGTTGGGTGACATGACATAGTCAAACACTCCAATAGAATTTTCATTCGTGGCTGTTCTACAACTGGTGAAACAATATGTATATACACAGAACACAGGTTTACAAATACAAAGTAATTTCATGAGGGAGTGCTAATACTTGGGAAATTAGGAAAGGTAGGTGGATCACCAAGCCATCTTATTTCTCCTACTACTTCCTTCTTCTCCTTGCTGTTTCTAGTAGTTAGCACGTTGTAGTGACAAGAGCAATGGATAGTAAGCCACAGGACTTGAGTCTGAGTTTTCCATCCACTTATTGGCTATGTGACTATGAGTGAGATGTTCATCACTCTGAGCCTGTTTATCTGTAAAACAGAAATAATATAAGATCTACTTCACAGGACTGTTGAGAAGAAAGTTCATTGTAAATTTGAAAACTGATTTGTAAATACAAACTATTATTATTCCTTAACAGAAGTCTTCCTCCTCTTTACCCTGATCCCTAACAGACTGGGAGAAGAGATTCAAGTTAGTTCATTACGTTTCATTCAACAGTTCAGAAAAAAAATGTAAAGAAGAAGTATGTTTATATAAAGAGGGAGGGGTTCAAAGCATGAGACACCTATCACCAGGGGTCTGGTGATGCACAATCCCACAGCCAGAAGAGAAGGGAGAAATCTGAGAGAGAGTTGGAGCTATAAGGGAAGCATTTCATACGGTACCTGACACATAGCAGGTGCTTAATAAATGCTTGATTGACCATTCAGAGCAGTACAGATGACAACAGATAGAACTCATTGCAGTGGAGCAGGTGACCAGGTTTCCAGTATTCTCATTAAGTTCTGGCGTTTTTGTCAGGAAGGTATGGAAATCCCTTACTTTGTTGAATGATCATCTTCTTGCCTGAAATGTTATGCTGAACTTTGCTGGGTAGTTGATCTTTGGTTGTAGTCCCAGCTCCTTTGCTTTTTGGAATGTCGGATTCCAATTCCTTCAATCTTTTAATATAGAAGCTGCAAGGTCCTGTGTGATCCTAACTGTAGTTCCTCAATATTTGAATGGTTTCTTTCTGACTGCCTGTAGTATTTTCTCCTTCACTTGATAGTTCTGGAATTTGGCAACAATATTTCTTGGGGTTTTGAGTTTGGGATCCCTTTCGGGAGGTGAATGGTGAATTCTTTCGATGACAAATAGTCAATAGCCCTCTGGGTCTAGCACTTCCGGGCAGTTTTCCTTGATGATTTCCTGGAAGATATTGTCCAGACTCTTTTTTCTTTTTTTCATCATGGCTTTCTGGCAGGCCAATAATTCTTAAATTTTCTCTCTTGGATCTATTTTCCAGGTCAGTTGTTTTTCCAATGAGATATTTTACATTTTCTTCTATCTTTTCATTCTTTAGATTTTGTTTGACTGATTCTTGCTATCTCATAGAGTCATTAGTTTCTACTTGCCCAATTCTAATTTTTATCAAATTGTTTTCTTCAGTTTACTTTTGCATCTCCTTTTTCATCTGTCCAATTGTTCCTTTTAAGGAGTTATTTTTCTCCAGTTAATTTTTGTACTTCCTTTTCCATTTGTCCAATTTTCCCTGTTAGGTTTTGTGTTTCCTTTTCCATTTGTTCAATTTTCTTTTTTAAAGAGGTGTTCTCATCAGTGAATTCTTTTTTTATACTTTTAAAATCACTGGCCAGTTTTTCCATTTCCTTCTTCAGCTGTTCTATGAGAGTGTTTGTGCATGTGAGCAGTTCATACTCCCTTCTGAAGTTTCAGATGGAAGTATGGTCTCACTACTGACCTCTTTGGTATTTGTGTTTTGGTCTTTGTCCCCATAGAAAGATTCTATGGTTTTGGGGCTTTTATTTTGCTTTTTCTTATTCGTGATGTTGATTGTGTGTTATGGTTTCTAGTTCTTTCAGTTAGAAGCTGCAGAACTTGGTTTTGAGCTGACTTGTGTGAAAAAACTAAGAACAGGTTTTTGTTTTGTGTTTCCCCTATCAGCCTTGGGGTTAGCTTGTTAAGTGTGGGGAAGGGGTGGTCTGGTCATGGGAGATCTCCTCAGCTGAACTGAGGCAAAGGCAAGCTCAGGGGATGATGATCCCAGATGCCCTATTGTCTTCCTGTTTATCCTGGAGTTCTGAGGCATGCCTAGATCCTAGTGTGAGTTTCCACCCCTCTTGGGGCTCCTCTCCTAGCGCTGAGGTTCGCCTGGGTCCTAGCGTGAGTTTCCACCGCCCTGGGGCCCCTCTCCTTCCAGTTTGCCTCTGGCACAGTAGGAGGAATCCCCCTTAGCTATTTTCCTAGCCTCAGGTGTTATGAGACTATTTGCCCCCTCTGCTGTTCCCCCTGATCCAGGATTTTTTTGGGGAAATATTTTATGGTTGTTTTGAGGTCATCAAGGGGGGAGGAGAGAGCACTCTGCCATCCTGGCTTCTGGAAGTTCAAGTAGGTGACTTACAGATGTTTAATCTGTGGGCTGAAAGTCTCAGAAGTTGCTGTGACTGATAACTGGGGCTCACCGGCTGTCACTCACTGAGCTCTGTTGGTCTCTCACCCTGGGCTGTCGCTCCTCTGGTTCCGCCTGCTGCTGTCTCAGGTTTCCCTGGGGCCCTCCCACTCCGCTGCACTGGATGTGCTATTCTGTGCTCTGTGAGCTCACCTCCACAGAACAGATCCTTCCTGTGGACCTTCCAGTCTGTCCTGGGCTGGGAATATTCTACAGTCTTTCTCCTATTGGATTCTGCACCTCCAAAATGTAATCAGATTCTCTTTTTAGAGGTATCTGAAGGAGTTTGTCTAAGAACTTAGGTGAGTCATTGCTCTCACTCTGCCATCTTGGCTCTGCCCCCCTGACTCTTTATGAGGTGGCTCAATCAATGAGTCCATGTCCATCATTTTACAGATGATCCAGGGCCCAAAGTCAGGTGACTTGCCCAAGCAGTGAGTAGCGGAGCCAAGATTCAAATCCAGGTTGTCTTGGTCCAGAGCCATTGTTCTTTCCTCACTATACTCTTATGCTATATTTCGATTCCCTCTTTATTTAATATATCATCGTAGATGGAGACAAATAGCCTATTGCCGTCATTCTGGATGCAGAATGGTCTTAAAAATTAGATCTGACGTTTATGTGCACTCAGAGAGGTGCTGCTGCACAGTGGATGGAGAGCTGGCCTCAGTGGTTGGAAAACCTAGGTTCAAGTCTAGTCTCTGGCACATACTAGTTGTGTGAATGGGGCAAATCATTTAATTTCTCTGTAGATGCTTTTGGACTGGGAGATTTTCCCTCTTAAGATCCCTTAAACTCTAGTGGTTTTCAGCTTCACCTGGGGCAGATATATAATATCCTAGACCTTAAATGTGAAGGAGCTTTTGGAAACAGTAAAGAGGAAACCACAAGGAAGAAGATGCCATAGGAGCCATCTTAGAGCAGCAGGAACAGAAATCATCAGAATAACCAGAGTTGGGATAGATCTGGAGGTGACATGGGCCATGCCAGCAACAACTGTGGGCTGTCCAAACTCTGCATTGCTAATCAAGTGTGAGCCAGGAGGGTCATAGGATCATATGTAGAGCTGGCAAGGACCTCTACCTCCCCCCTTTCCTCCCTTCAGAGGAGGGCAAATGTCTTTTTTTTGTTGTTGTCTCATTTTCATCCCAGCCCTGTGTGTGTATGTGTGTGTGTGTGTGTGTATGTGTGTGTGTGTGTGTGTGTGTGTGTGTATATGTGTGTTTAAAAAGCAATCTGAAGACTCTGGAAGTTTGGGTCTTTTCCTAAATGTGCACTTTTCCTTGCTAAGCCTTTAAAATGTGATAAACCATTGACCAGCAAAATATTGATGTACAGATGTTGAAAGTGATATTCTCCTTTTGTAGATGAAAGATTTACTTGTTCAACTAAGCTGAATGGAGGCTCAGCTGAGCAAAGTTTGTGTGTGTGTGCGTGCGCATGTGCGTGTATGTATATATATGCACATGCTTGTGTATGTTTCATGTTAATAAACATTATAAAAGAATGGACCAAAAATTGGGTTAATTTCCTTTATGTAGACAAGTGAAGCAGAAGTGTGAGAAAAGCCATAGTGCTTAGGCTAAAATAGATTTGGTGGTTTGACTCTCTGGGGGCATTTCAAGAGCAGGCTTGACTCCCTGGGGCCATATGATTGCCTAGCAGGATAAGCCTTCAACTGAGCATGTGTGGTGGACAAGGTAAGGTAGCATACAATACTGGAGCCTCACCTCACACATGGTTTCCCTAAGTGGTTAGCTATATTGAGAGCACTGAAAGCAGGGATTTTAACCTTTTTTTGCATTATGAGCCACTTTGACATTCTAGAGTAAGTTTGTAGACCTCTTCTTAGAATAATGTTATTAAATGCATTAAACATAGGATTACAAAAGAAACCAATTATATTTAAATAGTTATCATATACACATATGTATATACATATGCACATACATATATTTAAAGTTCATGGATGCCAAGGTGAGAAACCCTGACTTAAAGATTCACAAAACTCTTTACCAAATTCAAGTCCTCTGATTAGTCTTCCTTACCTTTTCTAGGAGTGCTCACCCTATGCAGCTCACCTCTATGATGCTGAAAACCCTCAGACACCCCTCCGAAATCTCCCAGGCCTTTGTTCTGACTACTGCTCGGCGTTCCATTCCAATTGCCACTCTGCTATCTCTTTGCTGACTAATGACCACCGTATCCGGGCATCCCAGGAGAAGAATGGAGCTCACTTTTGTCACCTCCTCAATCTCCCAGACCAGGACTACTGTTTCC
Source organism: Notamacropus eugenii (assembly GCF_028372415.1). Taxonomy (NCBI): domain Eukaryota; kingdom Metazoa; phylum Chordata; class Mammalia; order Diprotodontia; family Macropodidae; genus Notamacropus; species Notamacropus eugenii. The sequence continues at coordinate 414,153,215 of NC_092873.1, forward strand.
CCAATGTGCTAAGGAATGACAACCTCAATCGCAACCTTGGAGGTGTGGTGAAAAATCGTAAGGGCTGTTTGCAACTCTGTCTGACTGAGGTGGCCAATGGGCTGAGGAATCCAGTCTCCATGGTCCATGCTGGCGATGGAACTCATCGCCTCTTTGTTGCTGAGCAGATTGGAGTGGTGTGGGTCTATATGCCTGATGGGAGTCGATTAGAGGAGCCTTTTCTAGACCTCAAGAGCTTGGTGTTGACAACCCCATGGATAGGTGATGAGAGAGGCTTCTTGGGCTTAGCTTTCCACCCCAGATTCCGACGCAATCGCAAGTTCTATATTTACTACTCATGCCTGGGCAAAAAGAAGGCAGAGAAAATTCGTATCAGTGAGATGAAGGTTTCTCAGGCTGATATCAATAAGGCTGATATAAACTCAGAAAGGTAAGGAGTTCTACAAGTGGCAGAGTCTGTCTTTTTTGAGACCCATAAAAATATCTTTGGTTGATTGTGTTCTGTAATTCATCACATTTCCAAAGAGGCATTGCCAAATAATGTATTTGTTCAGAGTAGACTTATAATATGTCCCCTTTACTCAAGGACTCTTATGGCATTTCACTGATTCAGTACAACTTCTACTAGACTTACAAAAGGTACAGACAGTGCTATGCCTATACTACAATAAAAAGCAGGTACACATAGAAGAAAAGGCTTCCTTTTTAAAAAAATTTTCTTCACTTCTTTCTCACTGTCTATATATAAGGAGTGGGAAATCCCAAAGACCATGGAGAAGTAATACAATAATTCAAGCCCAGCTATTTTGAACCCCTTATTTACCGAATATTAAAAAGCCATTTAAAAACATCTGGTAAAAACAGGGATTTGTAAGTGCTATCTGGATAAAATCCACACTAATAATGTGTAGTACCTCTAAGTATTATGGGTACATAGTTTGGCATTCTAAGTCTTCAAATAATGATGTCAAACAGTGGGAAATAGTGCCCTATCTAGTTGTGACAAAATGGTCTTGGGTTAACTGTCTATCTACACACATACATATATATGTACATATATGTATACATAGATACATACATATATACATATGCTGGTATGTAGAGGGGTGTGTATATGCATGTGTATATATATATGTACTATATATGTGTGTTGGTAAATGTTTAATAACTGACTCCCCAAGAAAACACGCATATAAGACACATTTTAAAATTTAATCTGCATCATTAATATCTTTTCCATTACTTTCTGTAGACAATCAACAAAAAAACAAATCAAGCCCTGATTTGTGACAATTTCCAAGGCATAAATGCTTACGCTGAAATTTTATTTTTTATTTTTTAAATTATTATTATTTTATTTGTTTTCAGCATTCTACAATTGCTTCCATAAATCTTAGATTTTTCCCCTCCCTCCCCTCCTTCACCCCTACCTCCCTACGCTGGAAATTTTAACAACCACATTCTTAGAAATCAATAAGTGCTAACTCCAGCCCAATACTGGTCATAGGGAACAGTTTCAAACTCCTCAATTATTGCTGGAGAGAGATTTGTCACTTTAAGATCCTAGACTTAGAGCTGGGAGGAACCTTAGAGGTTATCTAGTTCAACCCTCTCATTTTACTGATAAGGAAGCTGAGGAACTGAGAGCTAAAAAGTGAGTCTCACAGTCAATAAGTGGTGGCAGAACTGGTTTTCAAAGACAAGTCCTCCAATTCCAAAGCCAGTCTCTTTCTGAGGTAACATCTTGTTTCCCATGGCCCACAGTTTTCTCTTTTTCTTGTTGCCACTTGACTAATTCTGAACCTCAGAGGATGCTGACTAGTCAGTCCCTCTTTCCCTCTAGACAGGATGCCAGGAACCCTCCTTCTAATTCGACTGAGGTCAAGCTTAAAAATATTTATCAGAGAATTAGCAGGGATGAGCTGGAGCTGGTGAGTACCACATGGAGAATGTGGTTAAACTTTTAGAGTGAGCATTTATTTATACCTTGGAAATTTACTGCAAATCAAGGCTTGATTGATTGTTTTGTTGATTGTTTAAAATTTTAAAGCTGATGAAGAAAATGTTAACAATTCAGATTAAACTTTAAAGCATTTCTTATATGTGCTTTTCTTTTTTTGTGTGTTGAGCCAATTAGATATTTATAGCACAGCCCTGTACATAACCAAACAAAATAAGGTATAGAATCCAAGGTGGAGGTCATATTCACAAAAGGACTCCTCCGGGGGAGCTTGCCAGACTCGGCAAAGTCCCAAACCCAGCTTAGTGCCCAAGTTAGCAGACTGGCTAGGAATTCACCCAGGGAGTATGCTAATCAGGGAAAGAATCTGATTAACCATAGCATACTTGCACTGATTGTAACCTGAAAATAGTAAGCCACTTGGACCTGGGAAACATGGGATACCTTGGCTGCCTTAGAGGACTAATTATTTCTATGTATCTGAGATTTTCAGTTTTAGTCAAGGATATGTACAGAGCTTCTCCTTCTCTTCTAGGGTCATCTTGGAGTTAGAAGAGCCAGCTTCCAATCACAACGGGGGTCAACTCCTCTTTGGCCTTGATGATTATTTGTATATATTCACTGGGGATGGCGGAGAAGCTGGAGACCCCTTTGGCAAATTTGGAAATGCTCAGAACAAGTAAGCTGGGGGCTGGGCATCAATTTCTTTGTGCCTGGTACTTACTTGGGTGGGGATAGCAGCCAAGATGGGGAATGTTCTCGGGAGGTAGAGACCAAAAGCTCTTTTAGCTTGCTGTAGGTAGGAAATCAAAGCATGCTGCTTAGTTACCCCTCACTGCATGAGGTGATCCTGTGCAGAAGCCCCACTTAGCTTCTTTTCAGTGTTCCAATTCCAGATTTCCACATGCTGCCTTGTTTCATTAATTACATTTTTGGTCCTGTAGCACCTTTTACTAGAGAATAAATTTTATTTTATATCCATATAAGCTAGTCAGTATTCTCATTGCCAAGACCCATAACTTTCCTGGCTTTCTTTAAGACTCAGCACAAATTCCACCTTCTGCAGGAAGCCTTCATGAGGCCCCAAGTTGTCAGTGCCTTCTTCTCTAAGGTTACCTGCCATTTAAAATGTATATATCTTGTATGTACCTAGTTATTTACAAATTGTCACCTCCATGAGACCATTGGCTCTTTGAGAACAGGAACTGTGTTTTTGCCTTTCTTTGTACTCCTAGTGCTTTAGCGAAATGCCTGGCATAAATAAGTCCTTAATAAATGCTTGTTGTCTGACTGTTGACTTGAGAAGCTGGGTAAAAGTCAGCTTCCACCTTGAATGCATTTGGAAGAATGGGACCCCATTCTTTTTTATATTTTTAATACCTCACTGAAATTGAAAGGTAGCATTATTATTTGTCAGATGAAAAGACTGAAGTGCTGAGAAGGGAGGAAACTTGCCCCAAATTACATAGCAAAATCAGGGGCAAATGTGTCATGAATGAAATTCAACAAAGGTAGACTGAGGCATGTATTCTCTGAGCAAGATAACAGTTATTAACAGGACATGAATCTGATGATAAGGGGATCAGTGATTTGCCTGAATTTAAGGCAAAGACCTCTAGCAAAAGAAAAGCTCCCCTTTGATAATTTTGGGGAGTACAGAACAAGGAACAGAACTTCATAAGCAGGAAACAAATTATGATTGGTCACAGGGTTGGCAGCATGGTGGGGGTGAGGACAACACGATGGTTACAGAGTTCAGGCATGGAGGACAACGTGATTGGTTGGGAACTATAACTGACAGGCTGGCGACAACCCTCTTCTTCCTTCCTGTGACTAAGAAAAAGTTCGTTGTTTGAGTCTGCAGCAATGTTAGAGATAGGGGGCCATACTTGTTTGGATAGCAAACAGATAGATATCTTTGAAAGCTAGCTTGGTGGTATGAAGACACTAGACCAGACTTCCTGGGGTCCACCTGCATCCCCCAAGGGTAGCAGATTTCGTTGAGGCAAAAATAGGAACATGATAAGGGAGAACTGGATTTCTAAACTTAACTCATTATAGGCCAGCTGAATTTCTGCGATAAGTTCAGAGACAAAGAACCATGACTTAGGCAGTTAGAAGACAAAATTAAGTAACTGTAAACAGTATCGATAAAAATGATGCAGAAATCATCTTCTTACATGTGACAGAGTGAAATAGTTTCATTTTTGTCTTTGTATCCTCATCACCATATTTCAGTACCTTACACATAGTGGGTACTTGGCAAATATTTAAGAAATGATTCCTTGAACTTCAGCATGTACAATTCTAACACCTTACATAGATTGAAACATAACAGAAAACAGAACGTATGCCCCTAGCAAACCATTTCAGACAATCCTGTTATCTTAAGCAGGCAAAGAAAAAAACTGTAACTAGGATAAGGGAACTCCTACTTTTCCCCTGGGTGTCAAAATGTATAAGATTTTGACCGCATTTGTACACCTTACATAGGCACAAACAATAAGCTAAGCACTTAGAAACAAGAATTAGTTAAAATGAGAAGTTATTAGGTGGCACGCTTCTTTCTCCCTCTCTCTCCCCCAACTCCCAGAGCTCCTTCCTGGTCTACTCCCTTCCCTCCTCAGTTCTGAGTCTCTCTTTCCCTTCTCCCCTTCACAAGGCTTTATGCCCCAGAGTCTGAAGTCTCTCCCCACCCTCTCTCCCAGCTGTGTGGCATTGGCCCTGTCCCAGAATTTGTAGTCAACCTTGTTATTTTATTCTCCCATTCATTGCTAACTCTATCTCCTCCTTGCTTTTTTCTTTTCTTCAGGAGCTCACTGCTGGGAAAAGTGCTGAGGATAGATGTAAACCAGCGAGGCCCTGATAAGCGTTATGGGATCCCTCCAGATAACCCCTTCGTCTCTGAGCTTGGGGCTCACCCCGCTGTCTATGCCTACGGGGTTAGGAACATGTGGCGCTGTGCAGTCGATCGAGGTGACCCCACCACGCAGAAGGGCCGCGGCCGAATATTCTGTGGTGATGTGGGTCAGAACAGGTTTGAAGAGGTGGACCTCATTGTTAAAGGAGGAAACTATGGCTGGAGAGCTAAGGAAGGCTTTGAATGTTACGACATTAAACTCTGCCATAATGCCTCTTTAGGTGAGCAAGAAAACCCGAAATTTGGGAGGATACGGGAGGATACAAAAGACACTGTGGCATAATGAGGGTTAGAGAGAGCCTTGGAGTCGGAGAGACCTGGATTCAAGTTCTAACACGGATACACATAACATATTGCATGTGTGTCCTCACATCATGTTCTATGATGAAATCATAGGTTGTATGTGTATGTGTGTGTGTGTGTGTGTGCACGTGTGTGCGACAGAGAGAGACAGGCAGACAGAGACAGACAGAGACAGAAACAGAAAGATGAGTCAGAGTATAGACTTTAAAACAAAAGCATTTCTGAATTCAACATTCTTGGCCCTGCTGGGTGTTCTTTGTTTATCCTTCTACTTTGTTTGCCGGTGCTGGAAACAGAGCAGGCCATGAAATGCTTCATTGGCCTGACCAGAAAAACCAGCCCCTTGCCTGGATCCCTTCTTTCACAAAGCACCCAGAAGTAAATCACATTTCACTGGATCAGTCTCATCTGGTTGTTAATAGGCTGGTTCTCCTTTCTTGGGTGCTCTTGACACAGATTGTGACAATCCCTTGCTAAAAATATACATTTCTAATTCTTTTGATATAGTAGTTACTGCACCTTTCTGTATTTTGAGGTTTTTCCAGGTCATTGTTGTAACTCTGTATGTCTACCATTAGAAGGATTTGCTCATCTCTAACACCACCATGCCTGCTTCCGGTATTACAGTAGCTTTGAAAAAACACTTTCAAAAAGGCTTCCCCATTGCCCACCCTACCATATGTCAGTTTCTTCTACATCACCTGTCAATTCTTGTAGCTGATAAATAGTAGTAATTTCTCCTTTTGTTTCTTGATAGATGACATCCTACCAATCTATGCTTATGGCCATTTGGTGGGAAAGTCAGTCACTGGAGGATACGTCTATCGGGGATGTGAATCCCCAAATCTAAGTGGCCTCTACATCTTTGGGGACTTTATGAGTGGGTAAGTATGGGTGACTAGAAAGATGGTAGTGCCCTTAATAGATATAGGGAAGTTAGGAGAAGAGGTAGATTTAAGGAGTTCTCTTCTAGACACGAGTTTGAGATGCCGATGAGACAGCCAGGTGGAGAGGTCCAGCAAGCAGTTGGAAATGCAGGACTGAACTGGAGTGACAGGTGAGAGCTAGATATGTACAGAAGATTTGGGAATCACTGGTGTGGAAATGACAGCTGATGATATCATTATGAGAAGTCCTTCCTGACCTCCCTAGATATTAATGCTCACTACTTCCTTGAATTATTTTGTATCTCCTTTTTATGTACACATTCTATTCCCACAACACCCTCTTTCTCCTCCCCAAGTGAAATGTAAGCTGCTTGAGGGCAGGAATGTTTTTTTGTTGTTGTTGTTTTGTCTTAACACCTGTAGTACCTAGCATAGTGCACTATTACAGTCAATCACACTATTACACAATTACAAATACCCAACCAATGCATAATAAATTATTTGTTGAGGAGGCATGTGGAGAAAGAGGAAAGTTAGAATTCAAAATTATCTCAACAGGTTAGAACATTGGGCTGAATTAGAAAAATAAACAGAACATTTAGGAAGCACTTACTATGTGCCAGACACCGTACTAAGCCCTGGGGATGCATATACAAATAAGCAAGTAAGGTAGTCCCTCTCCTCAAGGAGCTTCCATGTTAATAGGAATATATGAGGGGAGCTGGCAGTGGAAACTTGCAGTAGTAGGATGTGAAGATGGTGGCAGGGAGATGGTGGGGTGCCCTGGATCTGGGTGAAATAAGGTGACAGCTAACTTGTCAGAGCCAGGGAACTATTGGCAGAGTCCAAGGTTGTGACTAGAGGGAGTGTCTCCCCTATCTAACAGTGTGAGTTGCTCTTAAATCTATTTTTTCACTTCCATCCCACTCAGGCTTGGCTCCCATTCTTTCAGCAGCCTGTCCCAAAAAGTAGATCATTAAAGAAGAACTTGATTCCTTGCTTTGAAGCTAGTTCTCAAGGATAGGCAGTTCTAATTTCCATTAGGAAGCTGCCTGACTCCCAACTATGAGGAGCTCCAATAAAAATTGTTTCATAAATCATTTATTATTTTTTCCATTTGTTTTTATAGCTTCTTTGCATTTGTTCTCACTCAGCTCTTTTTGTGTTAAATTGTAATCTGAATCCAAAACTTCAAAGTTTAAATTTAGTAAAACTGGAATTTTAAGTAAAATCTAACAGGGAAGAGGTGCCGTATAATCACAGATTCTAGAATTGGAAGTTGGCACCAGGAGCTGTCTAGTCCAACTGGTGTCTGAAGGAGAATCCTCTGTACAACCACCACAAGTTTGTGGTTATCCAGCCTCTCTGCTCAAAAACCTCAAGTGAAAGAAGGAGCCCCAGTACCTTCAGAAGCAACCCTTCCACTCTGGAACAACTCTAAATGTTCAGAAATTTTTACTTTTATGGAAGCTAACTAAAACTCTTTAACTTCTACCCACTACTCCTACTTCTACCCTTTGGGGACAAATTGAATAAGTCTAAACCTTTGTCCAAGGAGTGACAGGCCTTAAAATACTTGAAAATAGCTATGATAGATAGATGATAAATAGATACACAGAAAAATAGACCAACAGATAGAAAGGAAAGAAGGAAGGAAGAAAAGAAAGGAAGGAAAGAAAGAATATCTGTGAAGTACTTATTATGTGCGAGATACTCTGCTAAGCCCTAGAGATACAGGGTGTGTATGTGTGTGTGTACATATATATGTATGTGTGTATACATACATATATACGTATAATATCCCTGTCCTCAGGGAGCTCTGTAAAGGGAGAAGACAACTTATAAAGGGGAGCTGGAAAATGCGTGTGAGGGAAGTGTGGTAATCTGGTGCGGTAAGGGCTGGGAAATATTGAGAAACTGATTCCAGGCAAGATAGGCTCTTTTAGTAGAGCTTAAGGAACCAGAGGTAGAGTCCAAGGTTGAGGCAGCAGGGGAGGAGAGAGGATGATGGTCAGAGCATAGGCCGTGTGATGAGGACCAGGAAGTGATGATAAAATAAAGCTTAAAAGGGATAAATGTAAAGTTTGACATATATGCACAAAAGTCAGTTACACAAGTACAACATAGAGGAAATGTATCTAGATAGCCATTCATCTGAAGAAGTTTTGGGGTAATTACTGGGCTACGTGATCAACCTGAGGCAATAAAGCCAAAAAAGCTAATGAGATCTTAGGTTTCATTAAGACAGGCATAGGCTCTAGGACTAGGGAGGTAATGTTCTACTAAAGGTACTACATCTTTATCAGACCACATCTGGCATATTGTGTTGAATTCTGGGTACCACAGTTCAGGAACAACATTTGTAAGACATACAAAAAAACCAACCAAGATAAGGAAGGTTCTCCATGTAATTACATGTGAAAATCAGAAGAAGAAATTGGATGTTTTACCTGGAAAAAGGAAGGCTCAATCTGAACATGAAAGCTGTCTTCAAGTACCTGAAAACGTTGCACACAAAGAAGGATTAGGCTTGTTCTTTCTCCCCAAAGGACAAAGTTAGGGCTACTGGGTGGTCTTATACACCCAACGCTTTATTCTGGGTCCTCTCCCTCCTTCTCTCTATACACTCAGTGACCTCATCAGCTGCCATAGATACAAAAATCATTTCTACACAGATGACTCCCACATCTATATATCCAGCTTTTTTCTATCCCCTGAGCTCTTATCCTGTAACACTTACTGCCTTAATTGAATATTTTGAGCTAGATGACCCAGAAGTATCAAAAACTCAACGTGTCCTAAACAGTACTCATTATCTTTCCCACCAAACAGTTCACTTCTGAACTTTCTCTTTTTGTTGAAGGAATCACCATCCTTCCAGTCACCTACCTGAGTCATCCTTGATTCCTTATCCTTCTTCACCCCACATATCCAATAGCTGACAATTCTTCTGTATTCTATCTCTACATCTCTTGTATCTCCCTTCTCCATTACAGTCACTACCTTAGGCCAGGCGTTTACCACCTTCCTCTCCTACACTATTGAAACAGTGTTCTAATTGTTCTCCCTGTCTTCTTTCTACTCCATCCTCCTCACAGCTGCCAAAGTGTTATTCTTCAATCAGATTTATCATATCATTCCCTTGCTCACTAAACGACTGTGGCTCCTTATGAACTCAATGACTAAGTACAAACTGATCAGCATTTAAAGCCTTTCTCAATCTGTCTCCAACCTACCTTTCCTGACCTATTGTACATCATTATCCTTTGCTCACTCTTTGTTCCTGCCAAACTGGACTCTTTGATGTCCTTTACACATGACACTCTATTTCCTGTCTGTGTTTTTACATAGGCTGTCCCTCATGCCTGGTAAGTACTCCCTCCTCATATCCATTTCTTCAAATCCCTAGCTTCCTGGTGGCTTAGATCAAATGTCACCTCCTACTTGAGGTCTTTCCTGATCCCTCCAGCTGCTAGTTCTGCCTCAAAATTAACTTGTATGTGTTTTGGATATATTTATGTATTTACATATTGCTTCCTTTCTTTAAGTAAGCTCTTTGAGTTCAGGGACAGTTTTATTTATCCATTTATTTACTTGTATTTCTAACACCTAGTATAGTATCTGCCACATAGTAGATTATTAATGTGTTTGTTGATTGGCTGAAGTGTCAGAAAGATAAATTTCAATCTGATATGAGACAAGACTTCCTAACAAGTAGAGCCATCCAAAATGGGCATGGCTTGCTTCAGAAAGTGGGTTCTTCCTCAACGGATATGCTAAAGTAGAGGTGAAATGATCACTTGTTTGGAATATTATAGAAGGGATTCTCAAATTCATTCATAGGTTGCACTAAATGACCTCTCTAGTCCTAAGATTTGGTGCTTTTCATACGAAAAGAATCCTGCACAATGGACATATGGATCTCTAAAATATAAGGTTTTGCTTTTCATCTAGTCGACTTATGGCTTTGCAGGAAGATGAGAGAACAAATACATGGAAGAAACAAGACATCTGCATTGGCAGCACTAAGACTTGTGCCTTCCCAGGATTGATCAGCACCTATAGCAAGTTCATTATTTCTTTTGCTGAAGATGAAGCAGGTAAACTCAGTTTATCAGAACTTTCTGGCTACAGCAGAACCAGAGACAGAGAACTGCACAGCTTAGATGATGCCCAAGTATTCATTTACTTAATGCCCTTTCTCAGTAAATCCCCACATCAGATTCTGTTTTTCCCCAAACCCTAAATTCCTGGGTTCTTGGGAGCTTTCTTTGCTCTCTCTTCTCTTAACTCTTCCTCTTCTCCACTGGAGTTTGCTTTAGGCACTCCACTGGTGACATGGTAGGGACTTCCTAAACTCTTCAGTTCCCATACATTTGGAGCAATAGAGTAGAGGCTTTAATTTTGTCTTTGTAACCCCAGAATCTAGCCCATTAAAAACTCTTAAAAAGGCTTGTTGATTGATTGATGTAACAAAAATATCAGGGCTCTTTGAAGTGCTCCAGCAAACTACCCAGCCAATTTTCAAAGCTAGAAGTTTCAGATGAACATTTTGTAGCATTTGGTTATTTTGGAAAACTAAACATTTTGAAAGGAAAAAAGCCATTGAAACCCAAACATATGAAAAATAAGAGGGACCACAGGTTGGCAACCTGATGATCAATCAGTGCAGGGCAGATGATCTAAATTGCCACAGGCTGTGGTGGTAAATCTCTCCCAGAGTACTCCAGAGACAAGGACAGCCTGTCTGTTTAGGTCATCTGTGGGCTGCAGTCTATTCCATGGCTCTATTGCTTCAGCCAATACCCTGGCTTTGGTTGTGCCTAAAGATGAGTCTTAGAAGAAAAACAAGCTATCTTTGCAGACAGGACATAGGCAAAGAAAAACATCTTTGGCTGGGGTTTGGTGGAGAGGACTGCCTAGGCTTGTTTACCAAGCCAGGGTGGACCTAGGGAATTTCTGATGAAAACTTGTTCTCAGTGGAGAATTTCTTAAATTTGGAACTTCTCACAAGATAATAAAACAGCCCATCATGTGAAGCAATTACCACCTCTTACCTCCCTGGCATAACTCTGCTAGCACCATGGTCCACATTCCAGACAGGACCAACAAGATCAGGTTAAACTCAATATATGTGTGTTTGGGAGTTAGGGGTGGGGAGTAGAAATTCAGGGAAAGTACTTTTACCTTCATCAACACCATCACAGTTATTTAAAACATAACATTTCCCAAACTTTACTAGTTTGTGGACATTTTAATTTATATTATTTAGAAATATAATATAGAAATATGTGTGATTTGTAAATTAATATAAATATGCATTATACAAATATATTTTAAAAATATATTAACATACTTACATTCATTTGTAATACATAATAGGTTTATATTTAATGTTTACTGAATAGATTTATATGATGCAAGATAAATGATATATAATAGATTTGTATTATATTACTATAATATCATAAATAGTGGAAGGCACTCTGCATCGCCACCTCCAAGAATGCTTGTCTTCCTTCTAGCTTAATCCAGAAGCCATTGCTCCAGGAAGCCTTCTTTGTCTCCTCCCTGTCATCCCCAGCTGCTAATGTGTATTCTCAATCTCCTCAGTTTTCCTTGTACTTTTTAATGTACATTTTGGGTCCCCTATTCCTACCCCAGTGGAAGGCAAGCTCCTTGAAGGCAGCTAAGTGATAGGCCTGGAGTCAGGATGGACCTGCATTCAAATTCAGCCTCAGACACTAGCAAAGTGACATCAGGCAAGTCACTCAATCTGCTTGCCTCAGTTTCCTCGTCTGTAAAATAGGAATAATAATACCACCTAACTCCCAGGATTGCTGTGAGGATCCAATGAGATAATATTGGTAAAAGCTAGTGCTTGGCACATAGCAGGTATTATATAAATACTAGCTGTCGAGAGCAGGGACTGTTTTGTTTTTGTTTTTTGTATATAGGTCATGCCTAAATGCTTATTGAATTGAACTGTGTTAAGATGAAATCTAATACAACATTTCTGAGAGTAGAAAGGCCTCCAGGAAGGACTAGAAGGCCTACTTTGGTTCTTGTTTTCTCAACTGCTGACAGTGATTCTGTCTCAATCTTGAGATTTGTGATAAGTGAGAAACTTAATCAATCTTAGTTTCTGTATTTGCAGACTGGCCTTTTATAAGTGCTTCACCATCCCTGGGAGATGTCTTGGGTGATTGAGTTCTGGCAAAACTAAAACTAAAGTTCTTGCCTGTTTTTTGGTTGTTTAGGAGAGCTGTATTTTCTGGCCACCTCTTATCCCAGCGCTTATGCGCCACATGGATCCATCTACAAATTTGTTGACCCTTCAAGGTAAGAACTCTTCTTGTTTCCATTGGGGAATTCCTCTGCCCAGAGATCCCAAGCTGTTCCCAGATAATTCCTCCCACCTAGGGCCTTTTGACTGGAGGTCAACGAATCTAGAGGCTAGGCTAGAAGATAAAAAATTTAATTAGTATCAGCAGGTGGGCAGCTTGCCAGGTTTGAAACCCACTCATAGTGTTTTCCTAGCCTTAGGGTAGGTGGCAAAAGAAAGTGAGGCTATTTAATGAGGCTGCTCAGCCCCTTTCCTTATTTGGGAGGCTGAATAAAAGGGACAGGATGTTGGGTGATTTGGAGAGGTTGGGGAGGACATCTTGATTTTGGAGTAACTTTGGTGTCATACAAGATCAGGTCTGTAGGGGTGTTCCCTGTTAATTTCATCAGACCATCCTGGTGGGGTTGGAGGCCTCTGTGAGGCCTCTCATCCTGATATTTAGCTGTTGGATAGTGGAACCCTCCTTTTAAGATGGAATCAAACTGAGAGACTTTTTATTTATACAACCCTGAAGGCTATATTTCTCTGGCCTCCAAGGCTACTATTTCTTGGGAAGATTTTTCAAACTCATAGCACACAGGTTTTCTACTTGTACATTCCATGGATAAGAGACAAAAAGCAGTGGTTTTGTAGTCAGAGGGTCTGAGTTCAAATCCAATCTATTTGTGTGACTTTGTTCAAGTCACATAATCTCTCTTGGCTTCAGTTTTCTCATCTGTGAAATGAGGGATTGCACCAGAAGGTCTCTGAGTTCCCTTTGAACTTTAAATCAATGATGCCAAAATTTGTCTAGATTCATATTTGAGTATCTGCATTAAGTGGAACTGAGAGTTGAGCAGATTCAAATCTGGAACTATGCTTCTTTAGGAACTTTGGAAACTGGGGAATATGGTAGCCCTAGAGATGGGACTGACTAGTTTGGACTGGGCTAGAATTGACTGGTTTAGGTTTTAGAACCTGTGACCTTTGACAAACTTCTAGGACTTTCCCCTTAAAGATCTCCCTCTCCTATTGGTTACCTCAACAGTAAAACAAAAACACTTGATAGTTATCTCTTGGTCATGTTAGCATTCCATCTAGTTCCATACAGAATGATAGAGAAGTGCTTACTTCTTCACTTGAAGAAATGAGGAAGGCTGGAGAAGGAAGGGAATATGGCAGTCCTCATCTAACCTTCCTTTTGGCAAGTTGAGGTTCTTGATTTATTTTTCCATTAAATTTTTTATTATTATAAACTTTATACTCTGAACACATAAGTAGTTTGGTTTATTTCTTTCCAAAATGTTCTTGGAAGAGATCTGCAGGGCTTAGTGCCCTCAACTAGGTGGTATAAGAGAAGGCACCATCTCAAAGGCTAATTTGGGGAAGTCTTGTGGGTCCTCTGGGATTACAAAGTATCCCATGTAGTTGATTTGCTTTTTTTCTATGATTCCTGGGCTTCTGGTCTCCATCTCATCTCTCATCCACATCTCTATTCTCATCCTGGGGGACTGCAAAGAAGTATAGGAAGAATTCTTCTTCCTAGCAGCAGACCTGTGAATGATTTAAAGATCAGGAAACTGGACTGCCCTGGACTGGGAGCCCTAATCCTGTCTCACTAACTGGGTAGTATTGATGTATACCCTTATTTTCTATGCTCATTAACCTCTAAGATCTATAAACATTCCCTGAGATTAATTTACAAAGCTATTTCAGAAGTTGCCACAAGATGTAACTGAAAAAACAGATGTAAGACTCTTTGCCAAGTACTAGAGAGATTCTTATTTTTTTGTGGGTTATCTATGTAGACCATTTGCCCATTCTTCTTGGTTCTAACTAATAAAGGCTCTTAGACTAGCCTTAGGTCACAAGGGATGGAGTGGTCCTTTCCTACATCCAGATTACTGTCTTTCCCTGATAGAAGATAAATCTATCATCAACAAACATTTATTAAGTTCCTACTATGTGCTAGTCACAATATTAAATGATGGGAATACATAATAGGAAGAATGAGACAATCCCCAGAAGGAACTTATATTCAAATGGGAATTTTAAAAAAAATTTGTGGGGAAGTGGGGCTGACCTTGACAATTCTAGCCTGAGAGTAGGGGGAAAGATGTTAAAATTTTTTTTTGCATAGTGGTTGGGCTGATAATTATTAGGGGTAAAGTAGGAAGCAATAGTGACTAGTCTGGCAAGCTCCTGGCTTTCCCTCCTCCCTCTACCCAGTAACATCTCATGAGAGGAATCCCAATCTTTCAAACTCTGTTTCTGAGTTCTATCCAGTGGCTTGGGACCAGTTATAATATTAATAATGTACATTTAAATTGTACTTTAAAGTTAGCAAAGTATTTTACATACAGATTTTTCAGTTGAGTCTCACAACAATCTGTGAAGTAGGTAGAAGTCTTATTCTGATTTTTACATAAGAATATTAAAGCTCAGAGAGATTAAATAACTTGTCATGATCAGACAGCTAGCGGGTGTCAGGGGTGACATTTGAACTCAGGTCTTAGAGTAGTTTATTAAGTAGAAATGTTCAAATCTTATTCAAGGCGTTATTCAGAGAAGCAGCAGGGTATAGTCCTTAAAATATTGAACTTGGAGTCAGGGAAGCCTAGGTCCATATTCTGTCTTGGATACTTACTAGTTGTATGACCTGTGGCAAATCACTTAACCACTCTCAGCCTTAGTTTCTTCATCAGTAAAGTGAAGGGTTTAGATCAGATGGCCTTGAAGGTCAATTCCAGCTCTAAATCTATGATTCATGGATTTTGGCCTCATAGCATCTGTTTCAAGGCTATACATAAATAGCAATAGAATCTAGGATTATTTTATATTTTCAGTAATTACACACTCTTTCCCCTCCTAGCTGTCCCCTTAACCTAGGTAATTTAGAGTTGACTTAATCTACAAGCACTTATTAAGATCTTTTAAGTGTCAGGCACTGTACCTGGGAGCTAGGGATACAAGTTCAAAGAATGAAACCATCTCTTCTGACAATGAGTTCACATTCTAATGGGAGAGACAAGTGTATACATAAATATACATAGTATACAGATAAAGTGAACACATACAAAGTAGTTAAAGTCAAGGTAGTTTGGGAGGGAAGGCTAGTACTAGGAGGGAATCTGGAAAGACTTCTTGCAGAAGACGCTGCTTGTTGAGTTTCGTATTAAAGAGAGGGACTTGATGGGTAGGAGGTATGAAGGAAGTGCCCTCCAGGTGTTGGGGGGTAGCCATTGCATTGGTACAGACATGAGAGTTGTGCGGTCATGAGTGATGAACACTGAGGTCAGTTTATCTGCATCAGAGGGGGAGTCCAGTAAGGCTGGAAATGGAGTTGGGACCAGGTTGTGAAGGGCTTTAAAGGTTCAGTAGAGGGTTTTATATTTTATCCTAGACCAAGAAGCAATAGGAAACTGCTAGAGTTCCTTTGTGGCTACAGGGAGTCAGGCTCTCTGATTATCTTTTTCCAGTTCCATGTACTCAAGCTTTTCCCTCTTTGTTTTACAGGCGAGCGCCCCCAGGCAAATGCAAATACAAACCAGTACCAGTCAAAACCAAGAGCAAGCAGATCCCCTTTAGGCCACTTGCCAGTGAGTTTGTTTTTAAATTTCATAGTTTGGGCACCTGAGGGGTCAGAAAAACCCTCTGCGTGGTTCCCCAGAGAGCTATCCTGGCTTCTATTTCAGGGCTTATGTTTTCCCCATGGAATCATAAATTTTTTGATTGTGAATCCAAAAGCATGAGTCTACCTATGGCATATTTGATAGGTAGTCATCTAGGCTTCTCTAGATAGTTCCCTGGCTCCGACACCCACTCCCATGGGAACTCAATATGGTATAGTATATAAGGTATTTATTGGATTTGGGGGTTAGATTAAGACATGGATTCAAATCCTGCTTCAGACATTTTACTAGTTGTGCAACTCTGGGCACTTCACCTCTCTGTGCCTTATTTTCCTCATTTTTAAAATAAGGGAATGAGACTTGATTGGCTTATAAGTTTCCTTCCAGCCCTACATCAGTGGATATGTGGTCCTTTGAACTCACTTAACAGTCAAGACAATGCTGCCCATCACTTTTGGGGCACTGTAAATTTTAGGAAGTGGTTTTTCCTCAGGATGAGACAAAATCTGCCTTCTGGTAATTTCCACTCCTCAAGGGCCAAGCAAAGCAATTAGAGCAACCAAATCTCTCTTTCACATAACAGCTCTTTACATCCTGAAGTCAGCTCTCCCATCTCACCCAAGACTAAGCCCACGGCTAAATATTCCTATTCCCAGAAGTAATCCTTCTGGGGCTTACTCTCTAGTCTGGTCCCTATTCTAGCACTCTCTTTTAAATAATAATAACTGACTGGTGTAACCCTTTAAAATTTGCACAACACCTTACTTACATTTGCTTACATGTGAACCTCATAATGATTTCTCAAGCAGATAATTTTTATATCATTCACCTTATTTTACCGATGAGAAAATTGAGGTTCAGAGAACTGCAATGACTTGCTCATGGTCACATGGCTACTTCCTGTCAGTGGCAGAATTTGAACCCAATTCCAAATTCATCACCCTATCCATTTTTCTATGCTACTTGTTTGTCAGTGTTCTTTCAGAAAGGACACTGATGGTTTGTTGGCTAGAATTCGTTATTTATAATCCTTTATTTTGTCATTAGAAGCTAACTTGGTACCTCTCTGTACCATCTAGAAGTGACTATGTTTTTGTTAACTTTTTTTGCTATAAATACCATCTGGTAGACTATAAGCTTCTTGAAGGCAAGGACTGTTTCATTTTTGGTTTTGTATCTCTAGTGCCTGGCAGAGTGCCTGGCATATAATGGCACTTAATGAATGCCTGCTGGGTGAATGGATAGGAATACTATCTTCATTCATTTATTAAATGGTGATTTATTAAGCATCTGCAATAATTAAAAATATTTTTGTCTTTTTGTCTTTTTATGATAGATTTTTTACAATGATAAAATACAAACATAAATTATTTACAAAAATTTTAAAAATATTTTTGGTACTGAGAGAAATAAGAGAAACTTCTCAGAGTCACCTGTCCCTGTGAGTATCCTAGTAGCTAGTAAGATGCTCCCTGTTCAAGGATTTGGGATAACTGACCTAATAAGAGTTGATATGTGGAGAATGGAAACTCTTGTAACTTTCATAGGTTGTGGGGTTTTACTGGAATCAGAGTTTTGAGTAATTTCAGTTTTCCATTACTAACATCTTATTATGCAAATTATTGTTTTTCAGAGACTGTCCAGGAGCTGCTAAAAGAACAGTCAAAGAAAGCTGCTAGAAAATTGTCCAAAGCAGCATCAGCTTCCAGTACTCGAAGCAGGAGCTCTTCTCAGAAAGCTTCCTCTAAGAAGCCAGCTTCTCCTAAAGGCACCCAGAAGCTGCCTGCCAAGCCCCGGCCCAGGTCCAGGCAGAAGACACCTCGAGCATTTGGCAAGCGCCAAGCAAAAGCCAGAAGACTATCCACTAGATCTCAGGAGAAGAGAATTAGGGCTGTAAGAACCAGGAGCACCAAAACCAAGGGCGGCCAACATGGAGGCAGGGTTGGTAGGAGTCTCCCCTCTGCCTTTTTTTAGTCCTGATGACCGGCAGAGGAGAATGTCTGAAGGGGAAGGGAACCTATCTCAGAGGCTCTGATTCAGCCCGAGCCCCAGCCCCGGCTTAACAATAATTACTGGAGAACTAGGACTGACAATGAAGCCAGTGTTGTTTTCCTTTTCATGAGAATGTCTTTTTCCATCAATGAATCAGTCCACTGATGGTAATTTTACTACTAGTACACAAGGAGAGCAATGCATGGTACTGCTTTTTTGGAACCCCAGTTGGCATTACTGGTTTTGTTTCAAAACTCTCATGACAACCTCAAACGTGAGGGCAGGGTCTATTTCATTTTTGTCTTTATATAATTTAGCACATAAAGGGTATGCAATAAATGCTTTTTGAATTAATTGAATCATAATATCCAGGTAAATTTCAAGGTAATGTAAGTTCCTTGAGAATAAGATTTGTTTATTTTTTGCCTCTCTATCCCTAGTACTTAGCTCAGTGCCTGGCATGTAACTAGGTGCTTAATAAATGCTGGTTAAATTGAATTGGTGAATAAAGCAGGATTCCCTCAAACTGACCTATCTTCTGGCCTTTTCTCTTCAGTGGTTAGCTAAAATCTAAAATTCTTTACCCACATCCTCTTCGTTTTTTGTTCCTTAGGCTTCTTACTTTACATTCAGTTGTAGATATTTGGGTTCTGTCACAAGGCGAGGAATCCTGTGCCTAACAGTATGGTAAAATGGAAAAATCCCTGGATTAGAAGAATGGACACCCTGCCTTCATTTCCCCATATTTTCACTCTTCAAATGTTTGTGTTCTGAACCCTTTGGGGAGTAGAAGCCTCATAAATGGATAGCATAGGACAACCCAGTCAAGATTACTCTGGGTATAGGAATATAAGCTAGGAATTAACTTTAATTTCTCAAAAATAAAGGAACGGATTCGACAAAAAGCAGCTCATTATGAACATTATGTTTTGCCTTCTCCACATGCTGGGTGATGTATCTAGAGAAAAGACCTGAAAGATTGTCCTTCAGTAGGTAGATTGGAAGCTGGCTGGATAGAAGTGGACCGATACTTTTGAGGCAGGGTATCTTTTTTAATTTTTTCTTGACGATGAGAGCAAAGCCTGCTGAGAGCAAAGCCTGCTGGTGCCAGCTATTCATCCAGGATGTCTGTTCCGTTTGAAAGGAATCTTTCAGCTGTGGGGGAGCCAAAACAAATGCAACTACTTTATAGCCCCAAGGTTTGAAAAAGTACTTTGTTAAAAAAAAAAAATACTTAGATGCCTTTTCTTCCTAGACAGAAGGCTTTGAGAGAGAAGGGAATTGATGGCAGCTGATATGGTTAAGGTGTCTTAATTTGACTAGACACTAATTAAGCACCTATTGTGGGTGTAGAGAAGTAAGCACCATTATTAGTTCAAGAAGATATAACCTGGATATTTATTCTTGTGTGTTGGCACTTAAAGTTTTAGATACTGGTTTTTTTCTTTCCCTTGAAGGATATCATTCCTAGTTTTCCTAAAACATGGATGCCAAGTGGTAGATATATATTAATAGACCTATTTCTCTAAGGCATTCTGAGTATGGCCCTTGATCAAGAGCAAGCTTTCTCAAACTATGGGCTGTGGAAGCATAGTTTTCTATGTGACACGAATGGGGGTTTATTGAGAAAATTACTTGCTAGTACTGTTCCCCCTTCCCTCATATTCCACTAAATTATGCATATATTAAACTTGAGAGTGTGAAAATGCCTCAATTTCCTCTATTTATTAGAGAAATTTCCCAGAACCTGCTCGTTTATTTTTAGAATTAGAATATTTCTAGCTCTCCCACTTTATTTCAGGTCCAGAATTAATTTCATGGCCAAATTAGTAGAAAGAATACTGCTTTAGAGCTGATTTCATTTTTACAACAATCCTGGTAGGTAAACAATGGGACAGATGGGCAAATAGATATGAATTACTTTAAAGGTCATTCAAAGGCCAAGAGGTTCTTGGCTTTCAGATTCGGTTCCCAGTTCTATATACTGGGTTTTTTTTTAAATTATTTTTTTCAATCAAGAACTTAACATCAAATAAGATGAAAATTTCCATATATAAAGCAGAATAAAAAAGAGGATTACATACATGCAGCATGGAATCTACACGTTACATAACCTGTTTCTTCCTCCAAATATACAGCAAATTCAACATGGTTTAAAAGCTGCCCTGCTTCTGTTTCCTATTGACTTTCCTTCTGTTGTCTTTTATGCATTTTAAAAACATTTCAATAATCCTCCCCCCCCCCCCATTTTGGTTATCCTGTTGCTACCCTCCTCCTCCTCAAATTGAAAGAAAACACAAAGCCCTTGTTTGTATAGTCATGCAAAACAAATCCCAAGTCTGAAATATGTCTCATTCTGCACTTTAAGTTCATCACGTCACTGCTCGCAGCTTCTTGGGAAATATGATTGGTTATCGCTTTAATCAGAGTTCTTATATATTTCTTAGTTTTTCTTTACATTTTTCCTCTTTCCTTTTTTTTTGTTATTTTATAAATTGCTTTGTGGGTTCTGCTCATTCCACTCTGCTTTAGTTCCCCTAAGTCTTCCTAGGTTTGTCTTAAAAGGTCCCTTTCCTAGTCATGTATTCTTACTGACCAGCAAAGGCAGAGACACAAAAGTTGGATGACTAGGGGATTAACAAGGGAATTCTTGTTCACATTCAGGTTGGATTACATGGCTTCTGCGGTCCCTTCCAGCTCTGAGACTGACTTGGCTTTCAGGAGATGAAATACAAGCCAGATTAAAGCAACGCTGGATAGAAAAATTTGGATAGAAAGCAGCTCCACTGTTGATATCCATTCAATTAAACAGGGATTTTCGGAGTTCCTCACTTAGCTTATTAATCTAAATAAAAAGAATAAAAGAAGGAAGAAGAGTTGTATAGGTATGCACAGGGAGAGAGCTGGATCTGGAATCTGAGAACCTGAGCCAGAATTCTAGACCTGCCACTGTGGACAATTCATCAAGGAACATTTATTAAGTTCCTCCTATGTGCCAGGCACATAGATCTGCCATCGTGTTCTTTAGGGACTTTCAATCATTTAAGTCCCTACTTCCTGGAGCTTATAATCTAATAAATGAGTTACTGACAAGACAGCCTCAGTCTCCTCATTTGCAAAATGAAGGGACTGAAGCTAATGATCTCCAGAGCCCCTACCAGTTATAGTTATGTGATCTCTGGTGCTTAGGCACAGAACTAGGTTGTTATGGCTATAATATATAATTACGTCCCTCATCACTAGCCTTTGCTGAAGTGTTTAGGAAGGTAGCTTACAAGCTTGTTGGTGGGAAATGCAACAGTTGCTGTTGACAGCTCTTGGCCAATATCCCACCAGGTGCAAGAACTCTTGCCCATCCCCCTCCAGGCCAGCGTGCAGTCCTGGGACTTGGCTATGCAGCCTGTCCCAGCCTAGTGTGTCCTAGCCTAGGGCTGCCCACCTGAAGTCTCCTGAGTTACAATGTGGTCTCTGACACTGTCCAGCTATATGACCCCGGGTAAGTCAGTTTCCTCATCTGTAAAATGACTTGGAGACGGAAATGACAAAACCACTTTGCTAAGTTCTTATCTTTGTTAGGAACACCCCAAACGGAGTCCCAGAGAGATGGGCGGGGCTGAAGAGACTAGAGAGTCCAGACAGCAGTCGTTAGTGCGGGGTCCCTCCCCTCCCCCTGCAGCTCCTAAGCTTCTGAGGGTTTTGTATCCCCGCGGTCAGCACACAGCAGGAGCTTCATCAGTGCTTGCTGATCTAACTAGCGATCTCTGCAGAGAGCGAGGCTAGAACACTGGAAAAGCCTGGGGTGGGAGAGGAGCGGGGCGGGGCCAGCCCGGGCCCCGCGGAGGCTGCGCAGAGGCCACGCCTCCCCGCCCGAGCTCGACCTCTCGCGGAGGCCCGGACCTTGTACCTTATCCCCGCCCCGCCCCTCCCTCCTCCCGGTTCTCGGGTGCCACGTGGCATCGTCTCGGCTAGGAGAGAGGAGGCCGAGCCCCGCGCCTCTGGCGCCCCCTGCCGGCCACAGGGAGGAGCTGCAGGCGGCCGTGGCTCCGCCCGAACCTGCTGGGCTCCACCCTCCCAGCTCCCACGGCGTTCGGAGCCGGGCTGTTGGTGCGCGGGGCGCCGCCTCCCAGTGCAACACCCCGAGGAGCTGGTGCCCCGCGCAGGGCCCGGTCCTTTGCCTTTCGCTCAGTGCAGTGCGCCTGATGAGGACGCCGGCCGTGCCGCCTGCGCCCCCAGAGGTGCCTGCCGCCCCGGGCGTCCAGAGCCCGAGCGCATCGCCTCCTTTTCCCGAGCTGCTCCTTCTCCTCTTCCGGGGCCTCGCCTAAGGTCGCTGCTTCTGGAGCTGCTGCGAGCAAAAGCAACGCTTTTAAAAATCGACTTTCCCTTTGGAAACTGTGAACTATATTTTGAGAGGAAAAGAGAAAAAAATGCCAATTAAAGGAGAGGCCCCAGCGAGGATCGAACTCGCGACCCCTGGTTTACAAGACCAGTGCTCTAACCACTGAGCTATGGAGCCACCTATCAACCTCCCCAATATAATTGAATGATAGCGAGCTTTGGGCGCCTTCCGCTTTCTATTAACCTCACTTTGATAAGTGTGCCTTCCCAAGGAGGGGCCCTGCTCTTTCGCGCCAAACAGGCTCTTGCACTTAAAAGAAAGAATTAGGAAAGCAAAATGTTACCCAAGGGCAGGGTTCCGTGGACTGCCCTGTTCATTCAGAAGTACATCGTTAATTAAACAAGTTAATTAAACAACAGGGCTGTTGCACTTGGGTTGCCTGTAGTTCATGTTGAGTTGGAACGAGTCTACACCCGAAAACAAGACCCTCGGGTTGCTACTTACCGAGTCTCCCAAGTTCACATCCAGGAATCATTAAACACTGTGGGGAAAATGCTGTACTCCTGGAATCAATCAATCAATCAATCAATCAGTTAATCAATCAGCATTTATTAAATACTTACCATGCTCCAAGCACTGGGCTAGACCTGGGGATACAAATACATAAATGCCTTTGAGGAGATGGCATTTTTAACGCCAGACACAGCTCTTGCAGTAGGGAGGATCAAAGAACCACGTTTTGATCTAGAAAGGCACACAGCTGGTGGTCAGTGGAAAGAGAGGCCAATGCATTGACTTGCCCTTTCCAGAGGTAAAGTTAGTCTTGGCTTGATGATAGTCCTCAGAGTAAGCAAGAGATGAAAAACAGGGCTTGGGGGTGGGTGGGATGCCCGTGGCAAGGAATACAATGATTAGGGTGAAGATGAAAATGCTTGGTTCCAGTCAGTGCCGGAACGCTAAGGGATTCTGTTCCTAGCAGACAGGGTCTGTGGAGGATAGAGCAGGAAGCAACAGTGGGGGCAATGAGGAAAAAGACCAGGGGGAACGTGTGGGCTTATGGTCCCAGGGAGGGCAGAGTTGAGTTGTTCAAGCTATGAAGAGAACCTGTAGTGAGAATTCCTCAGGTTTCAGCCTTCTAGCTAGAGAAAGGGGATGTCCTTGGCAACCTGATGCCAGAATCTATTCTAGCCTGAAAAGAGGGAAGTTCTTGGACAGCTCCAGTCAAACCCCAAGTTTGGGAGTTCAGGAATCTGACCTACAGAGAGAAGGACTGTTTCCTAGGCAGCATGCTCGGCGGCGGGAAAAGGACTTTGCACGTGGCTCTTGGGGGTTACATGAAAAGCAACTGGGGATTAAAGCCACACAAAAGACCTGGACTTTCTATTTCCCTATTATAGTCAGTTCTTTGATGATTTGGATCAAATGGGAAAAGGGGAGGGGAGGAGGAGGTTGAATGTCTAGTAACCCTAAATGTGTTTCCTTTCCGGGGGAGTTAAAATCTTCAGAACAGTATTTCTCTGGTGATGAAAGTATGATTCACTAGAATTTCAGGGACTGACTGTAAATTGCAACTGCATTTCCTTTCTGAGGAGTCCCAAGTCATCAGAGTGCCATAAAGCACAATATAGGATACAATGTTGCTGTTTACAGCTACCTGTTTAGCAGTCTCAAGGTCATTTCTCTTCCAGGGCCCAAATCACAGGATGGCCCTATGATTCTGGGGACTGCATGTCTATCTGTGGAAAGATGAAATCCCCAGAAGGAGGACATTGCTTATGAGCTATTGTGAAGCCTTTGTGTATCTTGTTCACTTGATTGTGGGCTCTTAGGAGTCCCTTGTGTTTTCTGTTTTGTTTTTGTTTTTGGAGTTAACTAAAAGGCTATACTGTACCCTGTATGTATATAGTTACCTTGAATAATTGTATGGGATCTGTGAGTACTTTTTGGAGATTTAGACACAAAGTTTATTCTGAGTTTTCTAAGAGTTGTTAATTTTTGGGGAAGCCCCCAAGACTGAACCTGGTGTGTTGTAAACTTAGAACTTGGGGGTTTAGGACCATGGGTTGCATTTACATGTTTATTTCAATTGGCCTTGCCAACAGCATGGTGGAATAGGTTTTATAGTCATTATTATTATTTTGCATTTTAGGAATGTAAACTCAGAGAGATGAAGCCATTTGTTCATGGTAACATAGCTAGTAAAAAACCAGAAGCAGGATTTGAACTCTGGCTAACATGTCTTATAGAAGTGTACTGATTCATTTAGCTGCTGTGACTCTTTTCACCCCAAAGATTTGGCTAGCATGATATCAGGGCTTCAAGTGGAGTTAAAAAAATAAAACAAAGCAAACACTGCTTCTCTCCTGTTCTTTTCCAGAGATGAGAAAAGGTTAGGAATGTTGTTGAAGATTTTCTGAATGATTTTTCTCCTGTACCTAAGTGGAATTAAATTTAGGCCTCAAAAAAATGCAGAATACTTTACATCTTGTATTATAGAATATCATTCTTTCTTCCTTAAGTTGTTCCAATAAACATAGGTTTTTGCTCAGATCTACCTCATAGTCCCCCTGTGCTGTGACTTTTCCCAGTTCTTCCTCCCATTTCAACAGATAATGGCAGAAGAGACTTTGGAAATGCAATTATACTGAGAAAAGCAGCAACCTGGGAAAAAGAGTGCCCCTTGTGCATCCCTATGCCTTGGAAGCATTGAGTTTTCATTGTCACAGGAGACCTGATTTTCTACCAAAGGAATGCCTAATTGCCACATAAAGTGGATTTTATGCTCATTTTTATGTGAATTAAGAATATGTGCTTTTTTTTTTTTTAGCACCCTTGTTCCACCCCCTTCAGTTTGCCATGACTGTGGAAGGTGGGGTGGAGGAGGCACTGGGCAAGTTCCATGTTTTGGGTTGAATCCCAGTGAAACCTCTGAGAATGGGTACTGCAAGAAGAGCTGAGAAGAAAGGGATGAGGAAGGGAATGAAGCAGTTATGGCAGGGCCTAGGGGCTAGTGACGGAGCTTTTTAAGGAGAGAAGAAAAGATGTCAGAGTCGTTGGCTTTCTTTTATGAGCCTGTGGAGTCTCTGGGCAGGAGACAAAAGAGGCTGGAGACACAGCTGAAGAGCGCAGTAGGCTGGACCAGAAGAAAGGGGAGCTTTCCTAGTGGACTTCAAACTTGAGAGCTCTTTAATTGGATAATTCCAGAGTAATAACACCTTTTAGAATGATACTCGCGTTCCTTTCCACAGAAAGGCAATAATGCAGTGTAGATAGCTAGCTTTCTGGGAATCATGGACTCTGGTGTTGAGTCTGGTATGGGGCAATCCAAAGCTTGGTTTTCATTATGAGTAGCATCTATATAGTGGTTACAGTGCCTCCTAGTGGTTAAACATTTACAAAAGCAATATGAAACACCATATGGTCCTTCTATTCATAGATGTACATTGAGTGTAGTCTGAATGTTCCTCAGTATGCCAGCACACCCTGGAGCCAGCATTGCCATTAGCCCTTCTTCTTCTTAAAGGAATGGGCAATGCTAATGCTTGTGCCAGCCCAGTTGCGGGTATGCTGATGACCCTACTCTATTGTGTCATTATGGTATGGAGGGGACCATTGGTTCTCTAGTGCTATGTGGGTAGTGGTGGTAGGTACCACCAAACTAGAAAGTCTTTGGGTAAAGACTTAGAAATACACTGGTCATTGAGGAGCAGCTTACATCCTTATTTGGAGGATACGTTGAGGGAGGAAGGGCCACATCACCTGAAAGGTAGTTACTAGATCTTCCTTCCTTCCTTCCTTCCTTCCTTCCTTCCTTCCTTCCTTCCTTCCTTCCTTCCTTCCTTCCTTCCTTCCTTCTTCCTTCCCTCCCTCCCTTCCTTCCTTTTTTCTTTCTTTTTCCTCCTTCCCTCTTTCTCTTTCTTTCTTTCCTTCCTTCCTTCCTTCTTTCCTTCCTTCTTTCTTTCTTTCTTCATATAGCGACTCATGAAACCAGTGTGTAGGGTACTCATATTGATGAAATTAAGTATCTTTTGAAGGTGACAAGAAAAAGGATACTAAAAAAATGTACCTCTCTGGGATTCCCTGTTATTGGGCCCTAAACAACTGCTTATCTCTATCTCACGATCCATTAAAAAAAAATGAGACAATCACTAGGGTCCAGTGGAGAGATCAGATACAAACTGGAAGCAATATATAGAAAATAATACTGTCTAGGAATTTGAATTCTAGTAAAACTCCTTTGCCATTTAAGTAACTGCTGTAGGAAGTTTTTAAATAAGATTCTTATTTACACAGAAAAAAAATTATACAAAAGAAAGTGGATGAAGAATGCTAATAGTAAAAAAATGCTTATTGTCTAGAGTAGGGGGTCTCAAAGTATGGTGCTAATGCTACTGGTGGGGTTCCTCTGACCTTTTGGGGCTTCTGCAAGGTCGAAACTAGTTGCATAATAATGTTAAGATGTCATTTGCCTATTAAAACATTCCTCCCTTTTCCAACTACATATCTGTGTAAGGTCAGATTTCTTCATATACTTCAACCAAAATATCATATGACAGCAGATTGAATGCATAAGTGTATATGAAGATCCAGCTGTCTTTCATTAAGCCAAACATCAAAGAGATTTGCAAAACTATGTAAGATAATGCCACTATTTTCACTAAATTTTTCTTGTTTTGGAAACTAAAATTATTTTTCATAAAAACATATTGCTGTCAACCTGTAATAGGTTCATTATTGTAATTTAAAATGTATTATAAACACATAATTTAAAATTTTTTCAATTTTTATTTCGAATATAGTAAGTATCAATGGACATAATCTACATAAACAAAAGGTATTTGGGGTCTTCAGTATTTTTAAGAATATAAAAGTGTCTTGAGACCAAAAAGTTCTGGAACACGTCTGGTCACATAGTGACGCAGAATATCACAAATTGACATTTTCTATGTTATATTGTATTTTTTACTTATTTTGTTAAATATTTGCTAATTACATTTTAATCTGCTTCAGGATGCACTTGGAAGTTTTGTGGACTCTCAGTGACCCACCATGTTTGACACCTTTGGTCTAGAAGGTGACCTCCTAAATTTGTCCATTGGTACATATATCAGTTCATCTGTCTATACATATATCAGTCCAGTATATCTATCTATCTATCTATCTATCTATCTATCTATCTATCTATCTATCTATCTATCTATCTATCTATCCATCCATCTATCTATCTACATATGTATATATATACATATATATATACATATGAGACAAACATCAAATGGACATTGAAGTAGGCTCAGAATTGAATGGGCTGTGGGGGTGGGGTGGGGAGCACTGACTGGATTATTTCTGAGAAACCTTAGTTATTTTAACCCCAATTTCTCTCTGAAACACAGAACCATTTTTTAAAACACTAAATATTCTTCGCTTGATGCCATTTGGCTGCAAATCATGGTATATACCATCACCTCTGATTAATTGACTTCTAGGTTCACTTTTGGGGCAGCTAGGTGGCCCAGTGGATAGAGCTTAGTGACTGTGTAACCATGGGCAAGTCACTTAACCCCCTTTGCCTCAGTTTCCTCATTTGTAAAGTGAGCTGGAGAAGGAAATGGCAAACAACTCCTGTCTTTGCCAAGAAAACCCTAAATGAAGTCAAAGAATTGGACACAATTGAAAACTGCTGAGCAACAACAGGTTCACTTTCTGTGATGAAAATGAATAATGAATTTCAAATGAAGAACTATATAGGAGAAGTTATGATATCATCAGAAAAATGTAGGATTGGAAAAAAAAAAGATGGGCTGCCCTTGGTAGAGAGAATGAAGAAGGATAATCAACCAGTGTGTGCAGCTGGTTGATCCCCTCAGCTAGTAGTGCCTTCCCTCCCTCCCAAACTACTTTGTATGTATTAGCTTTATATTGATACTGAGTATGTTTTCATATATACTTGTCACCTGCATTAGAATATAAGCTTATTGTGAGTTGGGATTGTTTCATTTTTTTGTATCCATAAATCCATTTCCCAGGATAGCTCCTCATATGTTGTTGATAGGATTTGTTCTGATGGATACAAAGTCAAAAAAAAATGAAAGGTCCATGTGGATATTAGGTGAATCCCCTTTTGGCTGATGGAGGAGAGAACATGAATCAGCGTCACACAAGATGGGTAAGCATTGAGAGATTATGATCTGCTTTGCTGGAGGGAGGGAGATCTCGGCTCCAGGGGGCTTCCGAGTTTTGGTGGAAAAGGGAGAAGTATTGAGAAGTTTTCAACAGTTTCTTTCCTCCTTGCTTTCTCTCATTCCAAGCCTTTGCTCAGGTAGTCAATAGAGTACAGTTTCCCGTATCCATCCAGCTACTGCTGTTCTCACAATTGGTCACCAGAGGGAGGTGTGGGAGCGTGATAAACTCTTGGGCCATACTGGTCTTGAATTTCAGGATTATTCAAACTTTCCGTTAACTTGAAACTTCTAAACCTCTGGTGAGGAGTGTCTCCCAGCAGGTGTACTTCTTAGTGAATTAAACACCATCCTCTGGCACCCACATGCCCCTGCTCCCCGGTGCGGTCATCTGATATCCCTCATGCTGCCATCTTCTTTTCTCCTACTCCTCTCCTATCCCCCCCTCCCTCAACTTAATTTAAATTACAACCCAAGCCATTATTTTCTTTAGGAATTTGTTTTATAAATTTGTATCCAGGATGGGGGAACGAGAATACATAGAAGTAATAGAAAAAGGTATCTGCTGTGCTTGAAGGGCCAAATTTACCTAAAAAGAAAAGGGAGAAGTCTGTGCTGGAAACATGGAGGAGCATGAATTTAGGAAGGGTAGGGGAAGGTTTCTGACTGTCACTTTCCAGCAGTGCCATATTTGTAGCTCTCTTTTCTCTTTTTCTTCTCCTTCTCCTTCTTCTCCCCCTCTTCCTTCTTTTCTCTTCTCCTTCTCCTTCTTCTTTTCTCTCCTCCTCCTCCTCCTCCTTCTCCTTCTCCTTCTTCTTCTTCTTCTTCTTCTTCTTTTTCTTCTTCTCCTTCTTCTTTTCTCTCCTCCTCCTCCTCCTCCTTCTCCTTCTCCTTCTCCTTCTTCTTCTTCTTCTTCTTCTTCTTCTTCTTCTTCTCCTTCTTCTTTTCTCTCCTCCTCCTCCTCCTTCTCCTTCTTCTTCTTCTTCTCCTTCTTTTCTCTCCTCCTCCTCCTTCTCCTTCTTCTTCTTCTTCTTCTTCTTCTTCTTCTTCTTCTTCTTCTTCTTCTCCTTCTTCTTTTCTCTCCTCCTCCTCTTTCTCCTTTTCCTCCTTCTTCTCTTTCTTCTTCCTTCTTTTTCTCCTCCTCCTCCTCTTTCTTCTTCAAAAATATTTTTTTCCAATTACATATAAAAACACTTTTAAACATTAATTTAAAAAAATCTCTCCCTTTCTTCCTTCCCTTTTCCCCTCCTAAGACAGCAAACAATTTGATATAGGTTATATGTATGCAGTTATACAAAACGTATTTCCATATTAGTTATTTTGTGGAGGAAAAGATGCAATAAAAAAATAAAGAATAGTACGTTTCAGTCTGTATTTACACCCTATTGGTTCTTTCTCTGGAGGTGGATAGCATTTTTCAACAGGAGTCTTTTGGAATTGTCTTGCCAAAAATAGCTAAGTTATTCACAGTGAATCATCACGCAACATTGCTGTTACTGTGTACAGTGTTCTAGTCCTGCTCACTTCACTCTGCATCAGTTCATGGAAGTCTTTTCAGGTTTTTCTGGAATCATCCCGCATGTTATTTCTTATAGCACAATGGTATTTCATGACAAGTCATTCCTTAATTGGTGAGTATCCCCTTAGTTTCTAATTCTTTGCTACCACAGAAAGAGCTACTATAAATATTTCTGTACACTTAGGTACTTTTCTTTTTTTAGAAATCTCTTTGGGACACAGACCTAGTAATAGTATTCCTGGGTCAAAAGGTATGCACAGATTGGCTCTCCTTTTGGCCAACATTTGACTCTATGGTTTGGTTATACTTATGTGGAGGCAGTGTGATTCAGCAGGGTGTTGGATATGCCCTTAGAGGGTTGGGTTGGGGCAGCTAGGTGGTGCAGTGGATAGAACACCAGTGCAGGAGTCAGAAGGACCTGAGTTCAAATCTCACCTCAGACACTTGACACTCACTAGCTATGTGACCTTGGGCAAGTCACTTAACCCCAACTGCCTCATCCTGGGTCATCTCCAGTCATCCTGATGAATATTTGGTCACTGGATGCAGATGGCTCTGGAGGAGAGGTGAGGCAGTTGACCTGCACAACCCTCCCTCACTCAAAAACAGAGTCAAGTGCAAGTCATGTCATTATTTCTCTGATGGTATGATCTTCTTCAGCAATGAAGGACAAACAGAGGGCTTGGGTTCAAGTTCTGCCATTTCCACTTACTAATTGTGGCCTTTGATAAGTCATCTGACTTTATAATATTTCAGTTTTCTCATCTGTATTATATTACCTCCATAATCCTTTCCAGCTTTAAATCTCTGATCCTAAAATACCAAGACATCCATCAATTCACATAAATATAAAAAAAAAACCAGAGGCATTTTGGCATGATGCATAAAGATAGATTTGGAGCAAGGAGGACTTGGGCTCAGGCTTTGTTTCTGACACACATTGTTTGCATGACCATGGGCTCCAGGTGACTCTCTAAGACTCCAAATCACAGAACAATTGCTGATCTGCCTTGGTGGAGAGATTTCGCCTCATGTGGTTTTCCCTACCCTTTGAATGAGGGTCACATTTGAGGATTTAGAGGGCCACAAGTGACCTCAAGGCTGGAGGGTTCCCTACCCTTGCCCTACACCAATCACAGGTGTAGAATAATGAAAAAGTCAATTACTTGGGTTTTTAGTTTCCTTCTATGAATTTTTTTTAAAGCAAACAGACTGAACTTTGGATACATTTGATGAATGAACGAACTAGATGTTTGAGGAACAAATTCATAACCAGTGGACAGCTTGTGTGTGCCATTGATATCCACACAGTGTCAAAGGAGTTAAAGAAAGGTCTTCAGCATCTTGGTTTAATCCCCTTTGGCAGACTTAAGGAAGAACACAAATGAAAGTCCCTCCTGTAGGGACCTGGGCTGTCACACTCAGGAGGACAATGGCACTTGGAATGGATGATTTTTGATGTTCCTTTTAGCTCTATGAGTCTAAGTAGCAAGTGAGGAAAAGAGAGTCTTTGATTTAGCAGCTTTGATACTTGGCTTGCTTAATTTGCATCACAGAACAAATATCTCCTTCCTCAGTGAATCCGTTCGAATTCTCTTTTCACTCAACTGTCAGGCTGCAGAAGCCAAAGGGAAGGAAGATAAAAGTATAGAGATAGGTATCTTCAGCTTGAGGCCTTGTGGGGCCCAGGCCAAAACAACCCTTGAAGATAAGGTCCATTGTTCCCACTGGCTCGGAGCTTTTCCCCACATTTGAACACCTGAAAAACCGATCCTCTAGGAAAGCTCACTCTAATCCTTCAAGAGAAATCGCCTGGGTTGCAACGCTGGCCAGGTCCTTAAGGAGAATAAGGTCATGGGGGAGGGGACAGTTCTAGAAGACTAGTAGTGTCTTTGAGGCTGTGGAGAGAGGAAAGGGGAGTTCTCTCCCTTTTGGTTTGGAGTCGGGCTTCTAGGCTGTTCCTTGAAATACGCTGTCATTGCTCTTGCTGTGGATTTATGATATACTTTAAAAAAAATTTATTTTTAGTTTACAAAATTCAGTTCCACAAGCTTTTGAATTCCAAATTTTCTCCCCTAACTCCCCTCCCCCCTCCCCGAGACAGCATGCACTATGATATAGGCTCTACAGAGACATTCACATTCAACATATTTTGTGATAGACTTTTAAGGGAAAACTTGGGTCCCATTATAGAAGAGAGAAACTCTGAGGTAAAGTAAGCTAGAATCAGGATCGCAGCATCACGCTATTTGAGATTTGGGGGAGACCTTAGCAGCCATCAAGTCCAAACCACACAAAGAGTCCCTTCTCTAACATACCCAATGAATGATCATCTGGCCTCTGCTTGAAGACCTCCAGGGAGAAATATCTCCTCTCTGAGTTCATGTGACAGGTTACTGCTGCTGAATAAATCTACCACAACCCAGAATTTATTGTGGCAAAATACTCGGTTATATTATGCTGAAGTACAAGTTTAGGAGGTAGAAAAACAACCCTAAACTAATATTAGGATTCTAATGAGGTTTTTATAGGCAAAATTATGTAAGAGACAGAGAAATAATTTTTGACACATGGTAATCTAGTATATCCTCCTAGGACAAAGTTGATTAAAGAGAATCATAATCTCATGCACCTTCTAAGAAAACAAACCTAATTAAACAGATTTTATAGCTAAACCAAGTCAGGTAACAGATTTATTACATTTAGAAAGTTCACAATGGGCTGAATGAGAGAAGGAGATTTACCTATCACAAATGTAACCAAAAGCAAAGAGTCAAGGAAATCCTTCCATAACTCTTGTTAACTAAGGGGATCTTTCCATAAATAGGTAAATCACTTTGGGAAGCTCAAACTCCTCTTTGGCTTCTTATCTGAGGAATGTCAAAAAGGTGTTCCCTTAATTCCATAAGAAAGGTTTTAGCTAAGTGAAGTTAATATGAACAAGAAATAGCCAAATATCTATGAGAAATGGCATGATAAAAGATAATCAAAGGAAAAATGAAAGATTACCAACACACTCTCAAGGCTCGCTGCATCCACTTTTGGACAGCTCTAATTGAGAGGAAGGTTTTGCTGCTATTAAAGCCTAAATTTACCTCCTTGCAAGTTTGATCCATTGCTCTGGATTATTCCCTTTGGGTCTAGAGAAAAATAAATCTTATCTCTCTCCCACGTTAAAAGTCCTACCCTCATAGAATGTCAGAGCTGGAAGGGATGTTAAAATCACCTCTAGTCCAAATTCCTCGTTTTATAATGAAAAAACTGAGGCTTAGACAGGTAAAGCAACTTAGCAGAGTTGAGATTCAAACTCTAGTCTTCTGACTCCAAATGATAGGAGTTGGTATTTGGGTAGCAGTTTAAAGTAAACAAGGCACTTTACATATAGCATTTTATCTGATTCTCAAAACAGTTCCTCAAGATAAATGTTAAAGATTTTATAATTTCTGTTTTAGAAATGAGAAATCAGAGTCTCAGAAAGGTTAAGGGTCTTGCCCACGGTCATAAAACTAATGTCAGAGTGGGGATTCAAACCAAAGTCTCTCTATTCTAAATCTAACGTTCTTTCCATTATACCATATGACTATCATGATGATGCAAAAGCATTTTTTTTTTTTTTTTTTGTGACTGGGTCTTCCATCTCATTCAAAATAGAAGTATGGTAGTAATCCATCAGCTCTATACCACGGCTGATCAGCGCAGGATCTGCTCTGTTTTTGACATGGATTGTCCACTCATTAGGCAAACAGGTTCAGGCTTCTCAGTGGCATTTTAGCAGTGCTGGTAGAATTACAGTATATGGTGGCAGAAAATAATTGCTTGTAAAAATAAATAAATTCTATACACACATATCAAAGAAAGATATCCTCAATCCCACAGGGCCACCTCTACCTAGAAGTCTAGGACATAGTAATCTCCTTCAGGCAATCTGGCCTGCCAGTAGGAATGGGAGGTTGGGAAAGCTGCTCCAGAGTCTGTGATACTTCAATATAGATAGAAACCCTAGAGTTGGAAAGGACCTAACTGTAATGGTAATTATGAGAGTTAAAGATCTTCCCTACCCATTGATGGGCCTGCCCATTAAGGGAAGTTTGATTAGGGGAGATTTGTTTTGTAGAAAGGCCCATACCTTTTGTTAATTTCTAATGAGGTATTGGTTCTCAAGGGTTGTGATGTCCTCTGTCTCTGAAAAGTATATAAATACTCTGAGGTGACGTTTTATTTGGGGCTTAGTCATTGGGAGTGGTTGTTTGACCAGAGGAGAGAGACTCTAGGCAGTTACTAAGGAGCCCCCCAGCTTTGAAAACCCAGATGTTGATGCTTCTCTCTCTGGTAGCCATGTATGTATGTAATGGTCAGACAGTTGGATCTGTCTGTTGATCTTTGATGTGTCTATTGCTTATGATCAGACAATTGGAAGCCCTGTCTGCTAATCTTTGTTTCTCTGTTTGTATTTTCTCTGAAGTTCAGGGTGTTGACTTTTCCCTGAACTAAGTGAATGATATATGTGCTTGATTAAAGTAGATTGTTGGCCCCTCAAAAGCTGTTTTCCTGTTAGAAAAGCAGATCTAAGAATCTGTACAGTAGGCCCTCCTGTGTATGTTGGGATTCTTGCTGTTACGTTATGGTGTAGTTGGGTAAGTTCTGCATAAATTAAAAGGAAAGTATGGGGTTTTGTGGGACTAATTGTCTGTTGTTTCCCAGTTGCGGTGGTTATAGTTCTATAGAACCCTGGTAGGTGGGGATGGCCAAAACCAGGGCTTAGGTGAATTAGCCCAGCTCTGGACTGTGCTGGAGGAGGAAGGTCCAGAAAGTGTGTTGTATGCAGAGCCCAGGCAGGACCAGCGAGAGCTTGGAATGGAGCCCTAGAGCAGGAGAGGAAAGTTGCCTGCATACTGATCCAGTAGAATTAGAGAACTGACTGTGTGCTGACCTTGGTGAGGTGAGAGCAAAAGTGGAAAACTGTCAGTGTGCTGACCTTGGAGAGGTGAGCCCTGAAACACAAGTGTGTAGCTGCCTGTGCATAGACCCAGGTGGGAGCTAGGAGGGACTGACTCCTGCTGGAGGAGGAGGAAAGCGGGAACTCAGAGTTCAGCCCTGGGGCAAGATGGAGACTGTGAAGCAAGGCACTGAGTGTGCTTTTTTGCAGCATTCTCCTGGGACAGTTTGGGACCCAGGGGGTGGAGTTGCCTGTGGTGGGTAGGGGGAAGTGCCATGTACCCTCAAGAACCCCACACTGATAATTTTGTTGCCCAGCCACCTTTCAGGACTTGGAAGGACTAGAGCATTGTTAAGACTGGGACTTGGCTCATTGGAGCCTGCACCTGAGAGTTCCTGCAAAGGCAGTGTGGGGAGAAGGACACCCCCCCCAGATGGATTTTATTTGGACATTTTGTTTTGGATTGAAGAAGGAGGAGCTGACTCCCCAAAGACAGACCCCTAAAGAATAAAGTTATGTTATGTATTCTGCAAATGTGAAGTTCATAATGTGTTTATTTTGTGGGAATTATGTTGTATTTGCTTAAGAAATGTTAATGCCTATTCAGATACAAGTTGCCCATGTAATGGTTGTGAAAGATCTTGGGGTCTAATGTAATGGTAATTATGAGAGTTAAAGATCTTTCCCACCCATTAATGGGTTTGCCCATTAAGAGAAGTTTGATTAGGGGAGATTTGCTTTATAGGAAGGCCCACACCTTTTGTTAATTTCTAATGAGGTACTTCTTTTCAAGGGTTGTGATGTCCTCTGAAAGTGTATAAATACTCTGAAGTAAGGCTTTATTTTGGGGCTTATTCATTAGAAGTGTTTTTTTGGCCAGACGAGAGAGACTCTGGGCAGCTTCTAAAGAGCCCCCCAGCTTTGAAAACCCAGATGTTGATGCTTCTCTCTCTGGGAACTATGTATGTATGTAATGGTTAGACAGTTGGATCTGTCTGTTGATCAGTGATGTATGTATTGCTTATGGTCAGACAGTTGGAAGTCCTATCTGTTGATATTTGCTTCTGTGTTTGTATTTTCTCTGAAGTTCAGGGTGCTGACCTTTCCCCCTAAACTAAGTGAATGATATATGTGCTTGACTAAAGTAGATTGTTGGCGCTTCAAAAGTTGTTTTCCTTTTAGAAAAGTAGATCTAAGAACCTGTACAGCAGGCCCTCCTGTGTATGTCGAGGTCCTTGCTGTCACACTAGCCAATCCTTGTTTGATACTTGCTGGGCTTGCTGTTTGAGACATGAGCACTTTTCTCTTGGGACCTGAAATATGAGTCAGTCAGTGAGTCATGTTCAGAAAGGAGGACCTTTCTGACCTCCTGGAAGACAACAGATTAGAATTAACCTTATTAAACTCAGATAGGGCAAGCTTTCAACAAACCCAAGAAGAGTGTTTCCTCTCTGTTTATCCAGCTGTCTCCTGTCATGTCATTCTCCTTTCTCAAAAAGGAGCTCCAGCTTGGAGTGATTGGGGGGAAGCTTAAATCTTTTTGACAGTGTAAAGAGATGCCAGGGATTTGCCCAATGAGTCTAAGATGGGCTTGGAAGGAATATTGGGCTTTGGGGACAGTCTAGTAATAGAGGGGATGAGAAATACAATCTTCATTTATGACTGAACCTTGTTTGTCACCCCCCTACCTTAGGGTCCCTGAAGGCCTTCTGTTAAAGACTTATTGGCATGAAAACCAGGCCTCAAATTGGTAGAGATACTGTAAAAAGAGCTTTTTCCATTCCAAAAAGACTAATGTTTCCTTTGGAAACCAAATTAGTAGAATCTGATTTAGAAGTGACTTTGGAGGTCTTTTAACTTGATCTATATTTGAAGAGTGAATCTCTTCCTAAAATATTGCACTCAAATAGTCATCTAGACTATATCTGAATCCTTCAAGTAACTGGAAACTCACTACCTCATAAGTAAGCTGATGCCAGTTTTGGACCCTTCTAATTGTTTCAGAAGTTTCTGCTTTTATTTATACAAAATCTGCCTCCCTGTACTTTCTATCCTTTGGTCCTAGTTCTGCCTTCAAAGGCAATGTTAAGTGAATCTATTTTTATTTACACATGAAAAATATGAAGATATATGTGATCTCTTGCTTTTGCTGAATAAATGTCTTTATTTCCTTTAACCAAATCTTATGTGAACTGATTTTGAATCCTCTCATCTTCCTCTCAGCTTATGCACCTCCTCTTAAAATTAAATACACAGGTCTTAGCATGGTGTTCCTGGTGTGGTCTGACTAGGGTAGAGTACAATGTTCTGTGTTTTGTGTTAATGCATCACACTTTTGATTTATGGTGGTTTTAGTTGAATAAAAAGTGCCCAGTATTTTACATATGTATGTAGGGGTATGTTTAACAATCAGCTCTCAAAAAAATTTATACAACTTACTTTAAAATTTAATCTACAATATTAAAATTTTCTCCATCACTTTCGTAAGTTTAAACAACCAACAAAATAATAAATTAACCCCTGATCTGTAGTATTTGCCAATTTCTAAGGCATAGATACTCACAATGAAAAAAAATTAACAATTGGCTTTCCTGAGCCTGTTTGAGCTGGCTCCAACACATCCCTGCATGTTCTGTTATCTAGCCATATTTCACCCATCCTGAATTTGTGTAGCTGATTTTTTGAAATTGTAGGGCAGAAATTTTATATTTGTCTTTATTGTTTCATCTTATTAAATCTAGACTAAATTTAAGGTTAGCATTGATTTTCTTATAGAAAATAAGCACACAGGGGAACTGCAATATGTGACAGTGGAGAGAGTGCTGGTCAAGAGATCTGGTTTCTAATCTTACCTCCAATATTTAGGAGTTGTGTGATTGTGGTAATTCATTTAACCTTTCAAAGCCTCAGTTTCTTCATTGGTAAAGTGAGGATGATAATACTTCACAGAGTTGTGTGGTCAGATGAGAAAATATGTGTAAAGTGCTTTGCATCCCTTACAGTTTTCTATAGATGTGAGACCTTGCAAATGAGAGGTATCAGCTGAGAATAAATCATAGAAACCCTGGATTTGGGAGCTGGATTTCAGAAGTTATATAAGCCAGTCCCAGATACAGTAATGCTATCTGCCTCCTCCTGGCTAGGGGAGGAAACAAGTTTAACTCTGTCTGTAGTGTTATTCTCTCCTAGAAAAGACTTTTCGTCATTTTCCCACCAGAGTGAATGCTGGATACTTGTTACCTTTTGGTAGCTGTCAAAGGGGTTGTGAGATTACTTTCCTAAAGTATATACTTAGAGATACTTGGATGAATGTTTCTGCATAATAACATAGGATTATTGAGTCAGCACATACCAGGTGACAAACAAACTTCCTAGGCATATTAGGGGTATGCTGGAAAGTGGGTTAATTCTTTTGAACCCTGAGTTCATATTCTATAAATGGTCAGCTTCATGGTAGGAAAGAATGAGACAGAGGGAGCCAATGAACACTTCCTCAGCTTCCTTCTCTAGGCTATTGGATCTTCACTTATTTATCTCTGAAATGGATATGCTTGCCTTCTCAATGGGTAGGGGAGGGGCATGAGGGAGAGAGAATTTGAAACTCAAAATAAAATAAAAAATTAATGTTAAAAATAAATAAATGAACAAAAAAAAAGAGAAAAAATGGATGAGCTACTGTTTCTCAGAATTACAGAGCTATTTTGTGAGAATTGAGTCATATCTTCCAGGTCCTCTTTGGGAGGCATGGAATGTTTTTAGTCACTTCAGTACTGGAAGTATCTTTTGGACTGCGCAAGTGTAGAAGAAACCACAGTTCCTACCCAGAGTGTTAACACTTTGTGAAAAACAGGGAGAGGGGACTCCCCAAAACACACACACACACACACACACACACACACACACACACACACACACAGATGGAGAGGAGAGAGAAAGACAGTGAGAGAGCAATATATATATACATGTGGGGAGAGAGAGGGAAAGAGAGAGAGAGAGAGAGAGAGAGAGAGAGAGAGAGAGAGAGAGAGAGAGAGAGAGAGAGAGAGAGAGAGAGACTTGACTTGTTCAGGGTCATATAACTAATAAGTATTTGAGGATGGATTAGAACTCAGATTTTACTGACTTTATGACCAGTACTTTATCAACTGCTCCATCTAGCTGCCTGGCTTTCTAACTCAGTAATCCTTTGGTACTTTGAGCTGCTAGGAATTTTAATTCCAATGCAGATTCTTCCTCAGCTCCAATTTGGACTGAGGCAACTTGGTATACTAGAAAGAGCACTGGTTCTGGAGTCAGTAAGACCTAGGTTCAAGTCTTACCTCTGATGCTTATGGCTTGAGTCATCTTGGGCAAGTGACTCAATATCCTCTACCCTCAGGTTCTTCAGCTGCTAAATGGAACCAGGAAGGTCTGCTGGACTGGGTGGCCTCTGAGATTTCCATCTCTAGAAGAGAGTGTAGTGAGTGAAAGTCCCGATGGGATAGAATGGGCCTTAGGTCTTGTAGTTTTCTCCAGTGGCCAGGCAGAAGCATGCCTAGCCTTCCTTATTCCCCCTCCCCCATTTCCCCATGTTCTGCCTTCTGTGTCCTTGAACACTTATGAGGTAATATCATTTCTCTCTTTGCTCAATTACTTTCTTTTTATCTTTCCTTGGAGACCTAACCACTCCCTCCTCTTTCTCTCTTCTTTCTTAGTCATAATGAATCAAGGAGGATGGAGAGAAAGAGCAAACGCTATAGACAGATGAAGAACTGAGGCCCAGAGGACCTAAGTGCTTTGACCAAGGTCATACAGGTAGGAAGCTGCAGAGCCAGTAATCAATTTGAGATCCTTTAATTCCAAATCTAGCACTTTCCGTGGCAACAATGTGGATGTCAATGAACTTACAGCTTTTCTTTGAGTATCAGTGTAGCTACATAGAGAGAGGACTTTTCACCTAAAAGCCGCTCAGCAGGTGATAAAATTTTTCTTTTTGATCATGGGGCCCCTTCTCATGAAACAGTTGCAAATAGTGTCAAGTTACAGTTACAAATACTGTAATTTGTTGAGGAGGTTGTTGATTGAGTGGCCACTAGGTGGCGACATCATATAATGTTAAAAGGGCCCTCTGTAGGAGAATTAAGTGCCTTAGGATAACACCCCAAGAATAAAAAACATATAAAAAAAAAGTTGGAGGAGGGGGAGTGGTTGGTGAAGAAGATTTTGCTCTTAAAATAAGACGGCCTTCCATTAAAGCAAACATCATCATGGCAAGTACATCACATTACTGGAAAAGGACATTCACTGCCCACAGGCCTCTGGACACCACAGATCCAGTGATAAAAATATACAATTAAATGAAACCACGCAGCAGGAAACACTTCACTAGAGAATGAAAGCCATCTGATCCCAGGCTTTCTGGGAGGGATTTGGCATTGTTGCTTTTCTGTAATGACACAGGAGGAGAGAGCCAGGGACAAGTGTCACCCAGACACAGTCTCCTCTGTCTTTAAGCCCCTCTCCAGGCTGAGAAAAGGACCTTGATGCCAGGGGGATGAGCTGGTGGGTTAATTTACCATGTGTGTAGTCTGAACTGCCCTCTCTCCTTCATCTTGGTTGGTTTGTTTAGATACACCTGGGTGCTGAATACACTGCTGTGGATGAATGAATGAAAAAGCAGTTTACTAAGTGATTAGTATGGGGCTCAGTGAAACAATCACCACCCTCCACAGACTTATATTCTAAGAGCAGAAGATGACATACATGGGGGAATGATTGCCAGTGAGGGGAGTTTGAGGTCTGGGGAGTAACAGCAACAGTGAGTTGGTCCAGAGGACAGTTCCTTCAGATGCCCTTTTGTGAAACAATCACAGTACTGATTTTAATTGACTCAGAGCAAGTGGTGAATGGCTAGATGGCCATTGTGGGGGGTTAGATGGCATAGAATCCATGGTCGGGTCTGCGGCTGACTAGATATGGTGGGCTAGGTAAGTTTGTACTCAGTTACCAAATGGCTTACTTCTAGGGTGGGAGTTTGAAAGCTAAGTAGATTGAGGGACTTGTGGGGAGATTGTGAAATAAAGCAGGAAAGTACCTGGCCCTCCCAAATTCCTCCACAAGTAACTTAAATAATGCCCCAAAGTAAATTTAAGAGCAGCAGAAATAATTAAAAGTTGGGGTAAAGCAGTTGTGCAGCTTAATTCAACTTGAGAGTAAAAGGAAAGATCTGACCTTTAAAGGTAGTGGTCTGGCCTGATTGAAGTGCAGATACCTTGGGGCAGATAAAGGGGAGTCAATAGATGGCAAACCCTGGGGGCAGCTCTGTTGGCTATAGCCTTAGCTTTAGGAACTTTTGTCCCATGGGCTGTGTGGGTATTGAGTGTTTCATCAGGGGAAGATTGCAGGGGCCCTCTGCTAGTGCTGGACTTAGAGACCAGGTATGCTGATCAGACCAGGTCTCACGTGGTAGCTGTGGGTGAGTGCAGTAGCAGAGGAGTAGAGCACTGCTGGTTGTGTTCACTTCTGGAATCTCTGGTTTCTGTGTCAGGGCAGAGGGGGTGAGTTGAGGCTTGTAGCTGCCTGAGGAATGGCAAGAAGCATTTGTGGAGCAGTGCTGGAGATCATGGTTGAGGGTGAAGAGAGGAGTACTTGAGGTCACTTATAGACCAAGGTATAAGCTGGAGGAGCAGTGACCATACCTAGCCATGGATTATAGAACATTGGAAGAATCAAGAGTCAAAGGCCCTCAGATAGAGCTCAGAAAACAACAACACAAAAAAGCTGAAGCCCACACTTCAGTAGCAGAGCCCCACTCTAACATAGAGTTAACAGTCAAGAAATAGGCCTTTAAAAATTAGTAAAAAACAGAAAAAACTCAACATAAGGTAGCCACTATGGTGATAGAGAAGATCAAAATTCAAACTCAGAAGAAGACAAAACAACTTTTTGTAAAGCTTCAAAGAAAAATGGAAAATGGTCACAAGCTCCCAAAGAGTTCTTGAAAGAGCTTTAAAAAAGATTTTAGAAATCAAATAAGGGAGGTTGAGGAAAAATTGGGAAAAGAAATGAATAATGCAAGAAAATAATGAAAAGAAAATCAACCAACTGTAAAAAGAGATCCAAAAACTTACCAAAGAAAATAACTCCTTAAAAAGCAGAATTGGGCAAGGGGAAGCTAATGACTTCCTAAAATATCAAGAAATGATAAAATCAAAAGCAAGAAAAAAGAGAAGAGAATGTGAAATATCTCATTAGAAAAACAACTGCCTGAAAAACAGACTGAGGAGAGATAATGTAAGAATTATCAGAGTACTTGAAAGTTATGATAAAAAAAAGTCTCTAGACACTGTGCTTCAAGAAATTACTAAGGAAAATTGCCCTAAACTTCTAAAACTAGAGGGTAAAATAGAAACTGAAAAATTCCACTTATCACTGCTTCAAAAAGACCCCAAAATAAAAACTCACAGAAACATTATAGCTAAGTTTTAAAGTCCCAGGTCAAGGAGAAAATATTACAAACAACTAGAAAGAAACAATTTAAATATTATAGAGCTACAGTCAGGATAATACAAGATTTAACAGTTTCTACTTTGAAAGACTGAAAGATATGGGATATAATATTCCTAAGAACAAATGAGTTGGGTTTGCAACCAAGAATAACCTACCCAGCGAAGCTGAGCGTAATCCTGCAAGGGAACATTGGATATTTAATGAATTAGAGGGCTTTCAGGTATTCCTGAGGAAAAGACCAGAACTGAAGAGAAAGTTGAACTTATAAGAATCAAGAGAAACATAAGAAGGTAAACATGAAAGGCTAATTATAAAGGATTTAATAAGGTTAAATTGTTTACTTCTTATGTGGGAAAATGATATTTGTAACTCTAAAGAATGTTATCATTACTAGGGTAGTTCAAAAGAGCAGATCAGATTTCATAGATAGAAAGCTTGATTATAATGGAATGATCTCAAAAATAAAATTGTGTAGGGAGAGGTAAAATGGAGCAAATTATCTCATACATAAGAGGTGTGAATGGAAGATCAGTTACAGTGGAGGGGAGAATAGGGTGAAGGGTAGGTAGTGTGTGGAACTGGATTGAATAAAATTCACATTTCTAAGGGTATAAAAGTCTTCTTAACTTACAGAGAAATAGGAAGGCAAAGGGATAATAGAATGGAAGGACTTTTAGAAAGAGCAGAATATGGAGGCAGTGGTCAGAAGTAAATTATATTTCTGAGGAGAGAGAGAGAGAGACAAACAGTGAGGAAAAAACAGGATAGAGGGAAATGCGTAACCAGCAAGTATGACTTTGAATATGAATGGAATGAATTCATCCATAAAACAGAAACAGATAGCAGAATGGATCAAAACCCAGAACATTGTTTATAAGAAACATTTAAAAGTGTAGAGTAAAAAAGGACTAGAGTAAAACTTATTATGCTTTAGCTGATATAAAAAAAAGCAGGGGCAGCAATCATGATCTCAGATAAAGGTAAAACTAAAATAGGTTTAATTAAAAGAGAAAAGTGGGGAAAATACATTATGTTTAAAGGTACAATGGATAATGAAGTAACATCAGTACAAAACATGCATTCACCAAATGCTATAGCATCCAAATTTTTACAGGAAAAGGTAAATGAATCACAGGTGAAAATATTTAGCAAAACTATAATAATGGGGGATTTCAACCTTCCTCTCTCAGAACTAGATAAATCTAACCAGAAAATAAATAAGAAAGAAATTAAGGAGATGAATATAGGTTAGATATGATAGATATCTGGAAAGAATTAAATGGGAATAGAAAGGAATAAACCTTTTTTTCTCAGTGGTACATGGCACCTTTATAAAAATTGACCATATTTTAGGCCATAAATACTTTTTAGTTTAATGCAGAAATGCAGAAACATTAAAGACATACTTTTCAGATCATAATACAATAAAATTATATTTAACAAAGGACCATGGAAATAAAGATGAAAAATTAATTGGAGACTAAATAGCAATAACAACAAAGCCTAAGTATTTTAACTTCTCCAGGGACTGAGGAAGGATTTTTAAAAATTCTTGAGTATTGAGGTTTTTCAGGTAGGCAGAGCAGAA
Organism: Notamacropus eugenii; assembly: GCF_028372415.1. Lineage (NCBI taxonomy): Eukaryota > Metazoa > Chordata > Mammalia > Diprotodontia > Macropodidae > Notamacropus > Notamacropus eugenii. The sequence goes on from NC_092873.1 coordinate 414,197,280, forward strand.
CTCTTGGCAGCAGGTACTTAGAGCATTCCATTAACAAAGTTATTTGGATCCATCTGCATGAAATAAACCACAGAAATACCAAGGTTAGTTACCAGTACATTTTTCTGTAATGGCATTATCTGTCCCAGTGAAATTCTACTTTTAAATTTTACTGTTTGGTTTATCCTTACTAACTTATTAAAGATTCCCAAAGAAGGTGTTCCCTTGTGAGCAATAGGAGGCCTTTTTCTCCACTAGCTGGAATATGACCCTGGCACTTAGACTCTGTTGACACTGATTTTGGTGAGACAGACTTTTTTCACATAGCCCTCCCAGAGAAAGGTTGTATCTCTAGGGTGCCCCTAAAGCAAGGGAGTGAGAGAAGGCTTCAATAAAAGCCTTAAAAATGCTCTTCCCTTTCTAGAATTAAGACCTGCTAGAATATTTGGTGTTTACTATTTGGCTGGCAGAGCTCTGGCTGGCAGTGTGGCCTCAGGGCATTTACCTTTTTTCATTCTAGCCATCTGACTCACAGTCTGAGTGTCAAAGAGAACTTATGATCCTCAGGCAGGTCAGCAAATGACTCAGTCTCCTCATTTGTGAAGCAGAGGGAAGAATTTTTTTTTTGTCAGAAAGAATAAGTACTTACAGATTGCTTTGGATAATTTATTATAAATTCATAGATTGCTACCATGTCATTTTCCCCTCTTTATCCTTCATGCTACTTTTATACATGAATATATATGCAGAGAAAATTGGTCTGTATTATGCAAGTTACATGAATTTATCATTAGAAATAACCCAGGGTCCTGACTGGGTGTTCCACAGAGCAAATTTTCTAATGGCCAGAAATGAATGTATGAAACAACGTTTGTCTGGTGGGAAACTAGCCAACACATCTGGGGGATGCAGGATTTCTGGAACCATGCCTTATTTAACCTGCATCTACCCTCTCCAAATCCCCTTACCCTCCATTTTTGTATAATAGTCCAGATCCCTAACCACAATGCTACTGAACTAGGCCTTTTAGGTTGATACTTAGAACTTGAATACTCATCTTCTGGGAGGTAGGGAAAAAATGAACAGTTTCCCAGCATCTTTTTGAGTCCAAATCTTCAGTCTCTTCCAGTGTCTTTTTCAAAGGTCAGGATCTGGCAGAATTCTCCAAGATAAATGTCTTCTTCTGAAAACTCTGATTTCCAAACTCCTTAGCCACACCACCCATCACTAACCATAGCCAAACCACATTTCAGCTCCCTTTGATTGATTAGGTCTCGTCAAAGAAAGGAAGTTGTCTGGGTTGCAGGCTGCAACTGTAGGATGAACATTGGAACAGTTTTCCTTTGTGAACTTTGTGTGCCCCAGTAGGCCATAGCCTTTTTCCTTCTTGAGTTCCTTTAATGAGACCATGCCAGTTTTGCTGAAGAAATCATAAAGCATTCGTTCTTTTATTCCATAAGCATTTAATAAACCCCTACTGTGTGCCCCTCTTAGGTGCTAAATACACAAAGACCAAAACAGAATAGTCTCTGCCCTTCAGGAGTTCACATTCTATAAGAGCAATTAATTAATAAGTTAAAAATATCTTTCCCCTGCTCAGTGCTTATCATATATGAGAAACAGCATGGCATAGTGTTTAAAAAACTGACATTGGAATCAGAAAATATTCTGACATGCATAAACTTTTTGACCATAGGTAAATCACCTAACCTCTCAGTGTGCAATATATTCTCTGTGTCTGTGTTATAGACAGATCTAATATTGGTGGAGGCAATTTCCAGAAGAGTTCTCCACATCAGTAAAATCATACAAGTCCAGAGTTTTCTAAAGTGCATATCTTACCATGCCACCTTCTCTACCCCTCAATAAAATCCAATAGCTGTCTATCACCTTCAGGATTAAATACAGATTACCTCTGTTTAGACTTCAAAGCTTCATAACTCACCTTTCCAGTTTTCTTACACTTTACTCCTCCTTGTTGGCCTCCTTGCTGTTCCAAAAGCAAATCATTCCATGTCTTGGCTCTGGGCATTTTCTCTGGCTGCCCCCCATGCTTGGAGTGCTCTCCTTCTCCATTTTCTAGTTCTCCTAGCTTCCATCAAGCACTAAATAAAATCCCATTTTCTACAAGAAGCCTTTCCCAACCCCTCATAAACCTACTATCTCCCTTTTCTTATTTATCCTACATATAACTTGTTTATACATATCTGTTTGCTTGTTGTCTCCCCTATTACATGTGAACTCCTTGAGGGCAGGGACTGTCTTTTATCTTTCTTTGTATTTCCAGTGCTTGGCACGATGCCTGGTACATAGCAGAAGGTTAATAAATACTTATTGACTGACCCTCACATACAGAACACTGTGCCATGTACTTGGGTTACAGGGTGGTGAAAGGAGGGAGGGAAACTAGCTTTAAATGTGGTGCTTGTTCTCATGAAGTTTACAAACAGATCGAGTTGATGCCAAATAACATGAGAAATGTCAGACTCATAAAAGGCGGCACCTGATTAGAGTCAAGGGAGTTCAGAAAGAGAAGATTCACTGCATGATGGAATGCTTTGTTGAAAAGGTAGCATTCAAGTTGAGCTCTTTATACAGTCTAGGATCATTGATATGTGTAAAAGGCACTTAATCTATGGGAGATTACTTGAATAATGGTATATCAGTAGGAATTTGAATGCTATGGGAATGGTGAGTAGACCAACTTGGCTGGAGCAAAGGTTTAGGGAAAATAAAGCTGCAAAAATAGTTTGGTAGCTTTAAATATCAAATTAAAGGCTTTGGATCTTCTCCTGTAGGTGACAGGGAGCAGGTGAAGGTTTTTGAGAAAGGCAATGTTTTATTTAAATTTTAAAAAAATTTTCCAATTACATGTAAAAACAATTTTTAATATTTTAAAAAAATTGAGTTCCAAATTCTCTTCCTTTCTTTCTCCTCCTTGAAAAAGCATTCAGTTTGATGTAGATTATACATGTGCACTCATGTAAAACTTATTTCTGTATTGGCCATATTATGAAAGAAAACACAGACCAAAAAAACCCTACCCTAAGAAAAATAAAGTTTAAGAAAAGTGTGCTTTGATTTAAATTCAGACCTTATCAATTCTTTCTTGGGAGGTGGATAGTGGTTTTCATTATAAGTCTTTTGGAATTGTCTTAGATCATTGTATTGCTAGGAATAGCTAAATCGTTCACAGTTGCTAATCAAATAATATTGCAGTTACTGTATACAATGTTCTTCTGGTTCTGCTTACTCCACTTTGCATCAGTTCATATAAGTCTTTCCAAGTTTTACTGAAAGCACCTTGCTCATCATTTCGTAAAACACAATAGTATTCCACCATAGTCATATATCACAACTTGTTCAGCCATTCCCCAATTGATGGGCATCTCTTCAATTTCCAATTCTTTGCTACCATAAAAAGAGCTGGAAAAGCAATGTTTTATGAAGATAAATCAGGTGTAGTGTGTGGGAAACACAAGAAAAAAGAGATAGGAGACAGAGAGAACAATTAGTAGAGAGTATAGGAGTAAGACAGGAGTAGAGAAGGCTCTAAACAAGACTGATGGTAGTGGGAATAGACAGGAAGGTATGGGTATTTAAGCCTTTACAAAGGAATAATCAATAATACTTTGTAGCTGATTGGAGTGATGCAACAATGTTCAAAGATGACTAATTGGGTAGATTTTGGTAGCATTGTAAGGAAAAGAAAGAAGAATGAACTTTTCTTGGGAGAAAATCATAGGGTTCAGAGTTGGAAAGGTCCTTAGAGATATCTGACCCCCTCATTTTATGGTAAGGAAACTGAAGGTTGGAGAGATTAAGCAACAGGCATAAGGTCACACAAGTAGTAAAATAGCACAACTGGGATTTGAACCTAGGATGCTGGATCTCAAATCTAGTGCCCTTTCCATTACACCATCCTGTGTTCTCTGATGGTAAATTCAGTTTTAGACATGTTGGATTTGGGGTGTTAGATGAACAGTCAGGCACAGAAATTTCCAGCAAACAGCTGGGAATTCAGGCCTAGAGTCTGAGTGAGATCAGCCATGGCTGTAGATAGTTGTAGTGAAGAGTGGATAAGTTTTCTTAGTTGGAGAATGTAGGAGAAGTGCAAAGGTCTGAATACTAAATTTTGGAAACTAAAGATGTTTTTTCAGCCAGGAGAATGGGAATAAAGGAACTGGAAAAGGAGATGTCAGAGAGGTATGAGGAGACCAAGGAAAGTATACTGTAAGTCATAGAGGGAATTGTAAGATAAGGTCAGTAGTTTCAAATTCTGCAGGGAGATCCAGGAGAAAGAGGAGAGAGAAAAGTTCTTTGGATTTGATAAGAAGAAAATCAGTGGAGACATTGGAGAATATAGTAAGATGGTAAAGACTGAAGAGAAATTACAGAGAGTTAGGAGTGATAAATTCAATTTGTTTCAGAAGTTTGGTATAAAATGAAGGAGAGAAAAAAGGATATTAGCAAGAGCATCCATAAGAATGGAAGTTTTTTGTAAGGTATTAGAGACTTATACTTGGGGACAGCTAAAGTAGCAACATGGATAGAATGCTGGTCCTGGAGTCAGGAAGACTCATCTTCCTGAGTTCAAATCTGGCCTCAGATACTTCTAGCTATGTGACCCTGGGCAAGTCACTTAACCCTGTTTGCCTCAGTTTCTTTATCTGTAAAATGAGCAGGGGAAGGAAATGACAAGCCACTCCAGTATATCTCTGCCAAGAAAACCCCAAATGGGGTCGCAAAGAGACACTACTGAAAAACTATTGAAAGACAATTGAACTTTGGCAACATTGAAGGAGAGACAAGAGGTGACATGGGTCAGCTAACTCTCCCCTGAAATCTCCTGTATGTGTGGTGTCTTTCCCTATTATAATATCAACTCTTTTAGAGCACATTTCTTGCTTTTCTTGCCTTTCTATTTATATCCCAAGCCTGGTACCCTATATATAGTAAGTAGTTAATGAATACTGTTTCATTCATTCATTCATTCATTCATTCATTCATTAGTTCGTTCATTCATTCATTCATTCTCAGGGTTTTCAGTACCTGAAGAATACATATATGAGTGAAGTAAATATATTCCTAATGCAAGTTATTTACTTTGATAAATTGTATGTATAATACAACATTTTGCAAATCAATCAGCACAATTATTGGGTTATGGTTTCATGCCTTAGAGCTAGAAGGAACTTTAGTTCAGTCCCCTAGTTTCACAGATGACAGTTATGGAGGCAGGTGAAATAACTTGCTCAAGGTCACACATCATATATCAGAGTTAGAATTTGAATCTAGGTCCTATACTGCAATGATTTTTTAACAATGGCCTAGAAATGGTGAACATTTTAAAAATGCTTAGGTCTTCAACTAAGTAATAAAGTCCATTAATAGTCCTATATTTTGCTAAGCCTTCAGCAGTTCAACACTAATTCAAAGGCTGCAGGTTAAAAGTAGAAGACAGTTTAGGAAAGACTGAGTTGATATGCTAAAGAGAGTCCAAAAGAGAGTGAGTAGAATGTTGAGAGACTGGAAAATATATGAGGATGGATTGAAGAACGTGTGTGGGGGGTGCTCAGCCTGAATATGAGAATGAATGATAAAGCATTTATTAAGGGCTTCCTTAACACATTGCAAAGCATTGGGTTACAGGTGGAGGATACAAATAGAAAAACAAGACAGCCCCTACAAGGAACTCATTTTGATAGGGGAAAAAAAAATACATTTAGGAAATTAGCTACAAGGCAGATGGAAAGATCCAGTGGTCCTAAGGGTATATTATCAAAATAGATGGGAATGCAATTTCTTCTTCTTCTTCTTCTTCTTCTTCTTCTTCTTCTTCTTCTTCTTCTTCTTAACAAATTTTATTGAGTTCTCTTGCTCTTATATTACCAAAATTTCCCCCTATGTAGCTTTTTCTGCCACCTGTCAGGGAGCTGGCTATATCTTATAACTAAGAATTATTTTTAAAAGAGAAAAGAAAGAAGGTTAAAAAATTAGTAAAACCAATTCATACATTGAAAAAAATCTGACTATATATAAGGTTCCATACATGTGAAACACCTACCATCTTTGCAAAAGAGTTGGGGGGAGTGTCTTTCATATCTCTTCTTTGGGACCTGGCTTGTTCTTTGTAATTTTTCAACATTTATTTTTGATTGTTTTATGGTTGTTCATTCCATTTATATTGATTTAGTTATTGTAGTATGCTATTTCCTTTGCTCTATTTATTTCGTTTTGTACTAGTTCATGTAAGTCTTTACATGTTTCTCTGTATTCATAGTATTGTTTTTTTTTCAGAACAGTAATTTTTCATTACATATATGTATCATCATTTGTCCAGGGGTGGGAAACCTGCAGCCTTGAGGCACATGTGGCCCTCTAGGTCCTCAAGCGCAGCTCTTTGACTGAATCTAAAATTCACACAATAAATCCCCTTAATAAAAGGATTTGTTTTGTAAAACTTGGACTCAGTCAAAAGGCCCCACCCATGGACCTAGAAGGCCACATGTAGCCTCGAAGCCGCAGGTTCCCTGGTTTAGGCATTCTCCAGTCAATGGACATCTACTTTGTTTCCAGTTCTTTGCTACTGCAATGCCATTTCCACTAATAAAACCATACTGGTTTCTGATACTGAACTATTTTACAATGCCAAAGATTTTCTTTTTTTTTTCTTCCCCCAAATCTTTAGTAGATGTACGTACTGGGGAAGCAGGGCTTAGTGTTTGCAGAGAAAGCTGTTGGTGACGTCTCCATAAGGACTGCTTCCCTGGCTCATGGTCGTAAGGGCCAGATTAGAACAAAGAATTCTTGTTTGAGGGTTGCAAGTATTCCCAGAACTCTTGCACTTACTTTCCCATCTTAGGTAGGGGACATGAGAGTTCTCTGTTAACATGATACAACACCCTAGAGGAGCCCTTCTCCCTGTGGCCCCTTCCTCTGATTGGTCGGTTTCTCCTGGTACCTCTATTTGTTGAGGCCAGTCATGTTCACGCCTTAGGGACTTCTTTCCTCATCATGTCCTACCTTTTTTCACTTCCTTTTAGATAGGAATGTCCACATTGGAGTACAAGCTCCTTTAGGGCAGGATAATCTTCCATATTGCTTCTTTTTGGATTCCTAGTGTTTATCACAGTGCTTGGCACAAAATAAGTGCCTAGTAAATGCTTGGTGAAGATTCAGTTTTTCTTCAGTCATTGGAAGGTCTGTCAAGTGCAAGATGGATTAGACTTATTCTATTTGACCTCAGGGGGTAACTAGGAGTAATTGGTAGAAGTTGTAGAGAGAGACACACATTTTAGTTTTGATTTAAGAAAAAGTCTTTCTCACACTAAAGTTACCCAAAACTGAAGCAGGCTATCTTCAGATAAGGTAGACCATCCCCTCAGCTGTAGCCTTACAGTAAAAACTAGATGTTCACTTGTCAGCAAACTGGCAGAGGGAACTTTTTATCAAGTAATATCTGGTTGCTGAAATTCCTTCCAATTAAAAAAATTCTTTGATCCTATGATTTTCTTTCTCTAAGGACCAGAATCACTTTAAGTGATAGTACTGGGTTTAGTTAAGATCAGATTAGATAAAACCTGGATCCAAATACTAGCTATTTATAGTTGGCATAAAGATATACCAGATACTTTATAGTTGGATGCCCCTAGGAAAATCTTTTAAGATGTTTGAGTCTTGGTTTCCCCATATGGAAAATGGGGGTAATATTATTGTGCTACTGAGCTCACAGAGTTGCCATGAAGGAAGCAATTTATCACCTTAAAGTGATATACAAATATGAGTTATTATTACTACAGGTCACAAATCGTTGCATGCCATCTTCAGTAACAGAAAACAGCAAGGATCTTTTCTTCTGTAAATGGGAAGGGGAGTAAGTTTACGCAGCCATATTAGGGAAACATTATCAAACCATTAGATTGAAAAATCACTCATGTTTAAAGACAGAGGGGGAGAAGGCTTCAGAGAGAGGGCGAGAGATTGATGATGTTGGAAAGATGGAATCACTGAGAGAGGAAGGCACTGGGAGAAGCAAGAGGGAATAAAGTTTAGTCTTAGAGAGTAGGAGAAAAATGTCTTCCAGTGAATGGATGAAAGAAGAAAGTGTGGAGACAAGGACACTTGGGGCATTGAGGTCAGATAGCTTTTATCTTCACAGTAAAGTAGAAGGGAAGGTAAGATCCTAAGAATGAAGCTGATGGGGGAGTGATAGAGTCTAGAGGCCTGAAGATTGAATAAAAAATTTGCAGCCTTTATTGTCAAGAGTGCTTCTGGGAATTAACAGTAGAGAAATGAAAAGATTACTGAGAAACAATGAGGGCCTACCCTCATTGCTGGATAGCATGACTTTGTTGTGAGTATGGTGTATAAAGTTTGATGACTAACCTGGGACATCAGGGAAGTCTTCATGGAAGAGATGGAATTTGAATTGGCTCTCCAAGGATGATTAAACTTTCAACAGGTGGAGATGGTGTGGGATGGGAATGGGGAGGGGAATTCTAGGCATAGGGGCAAGATGAGCAAAAAATATGGAGGTGAGAATATGAGCAAAAATGTGGCAATTCACTGTGGAATTGATTAGGCATAATTAGGATTATTAGCCATATGAAGACTGATAGGAACTGTAGTATAGTGGAAAGAGATCTGGCCTGGAAGCCAGAAAGACTTGTTCAAGTCCTGCCTCTGTCATGTACTATATATGTAACCCTGGATAAGTCACATACCTTTTAGTAACTCTTCAATAATTCTCTAACTTTTGCAGACAAGGTGCTGATCTGAATTGGTAGGCAGAGCTTGCTTACCTGGAAGTTCTGCATAGCAGTGAACCTATAGGTCTGGTCCATAATAATATACCTTTGCAAAATCTTTTTTATTTGCAAAGTACCTTATTTTGTTGCAGTTAACTGTGCTTCTGGATATTAAAACCAAAATAGCAATCACCAAAAATGGCAATTTTAGGATCTGTAGACTTTCTGATGTTTCACCAAGTTTTTCTTTTTTACTTTTCTAGGAGCAGTTGTTCACTTTTAATTTAGTAATTATACTAATTTGAATGTCTGAATGAATAAGAACTATAGAATTTAAGGCACGTCCATTTAGAGAATAGGTTGGGGAGATTGTCTAATCCAATTTGTTCATTTTACAGTAGAAGATACTGAGTTTCTAAAATGCTTGGGGACTCTTAGAAGGTCATATAGGTAGCCAGTAGCAGAGGTAAGTTTGATCTCAAGTCCTCTGAATGCCAATCCTGGGCTCCTTCAACTACTTTTTGTTCTTTTACCATGAAGGATGGGAGGTGGCCATAGTACTACTGATTGTTTCAGGGAGGCTGATAATTTTACTATCTATTTGAGGAAGTAGTCTCAGCATACCTGACTGTATTGGGCCCCTTTAACAAATTGTGCTGAGTGATTTTTCTGATATTTTGCACCAGGGGAATGAATCTAGCTTTGTTCTTGTCTGTCTTCACTACTCTTCTACAGCTGTGATCAGACTTTTAGCTGTTTTAATTCTTTTTTGGTTGAGTTTCTTTGTGATCACAGTTATATTCTGAAGCTAAAATTATAGTTACTAATGAAAAAGGTTATAGAAAGTCATACTATTGGGATTTTTTTTGTCAAAATCTCAATGAACTAACTTTCTCTACCAGTGGTTATAAGCAACTTTTCTAAAAGCTTATAGTCTTAGAGTTTCCTGGAGTATCATGAAATTATATAATTTTTCCATGACTGTATAGTTAATATAGTCAATCAGGTCTTGAATCAGGTTTTCTTGACTCCAAGGCTACCTCTCTATACATTATACCTAGCTTCCTTGGACACTGTTAATAATAACAATTAATAACTGATCTTATGAGTAGTTACCATAACTCTCCCTAGTTTACTCTTATTCCTTCTTCATAGGATTATATATTTAAATTTGGAAGGGATATTGGAAGTCATCTAGTCTACTCTTCTCATTTTTCTAGATGAAGAAACTGAGTCCCCTCAAAAGTTAAATGACTTACCCAAGGTCAAACAGGTAGTAAGTATCAGAGGCAGGGTTTCAAACCTGGATCTTCCAACTCTAAATCTAATACTTTTTCCACTGGCTCCATTGAATCCATCTGAAGGAGTTGGATGATGGATTCAAGTCTGATCGTAAAGAACTCTCTTTATTCTATTTCCCTTTCTCCTGGGGATGAGGATTAGAAGTTGGTTTGTTGGTTGGTTGTTGTCCTTCGTCTTCAAAGAGGACCAAAATGACATCACCATGATAAAGTAAAATTTCAGTGTGTCTGGCTGTGGCTGATCAGACCAATACAAGTTTGGGATACTCTACCACAGGTTGGACACAGATAGTCTGTAAGAATATTTGGGGTGGATACTCCAAATTTGTACATCCTGCGTTTATTTTGTTCTGCCTCAATTCTGCTTTTCTCATAGAGCACAGCACTCTTTCTGATGTGGGCACACCATACTGAGCAGTCCTGTGCCAGTGTCTCCCATGTTGCACAGTCAAATCCAAAGTTCTTGAGAGAGACCTTGAGAGTGTCCCTGTATCGCTTCTGATCACCATGTGATCGCCTGCCCCATGAGAATTCTCCATAAAATTGTCTTTTTGACAAGTGTACAATTTGCATTAGAACAATGAGACCAGACCATCAGAGTTGGGCTCTCTGAAGCATAGTTTGAATGCTTGGCAGTTCAGCTCGAGCAAGGACTTCAGTGTCTGGTACCTTATCCTGCCAGGTGATCCTCAGAATCTTCCTAAAACAGCTCAAATGGAAGTGATTCAGTTTCCTGGCATAGCTCTGGTAGACTGTCCATGTTTCATAGGCATACAATGAGGTCAGCACAACGGCTCTGTGGACCTTCAGTTTGTTAGTCAGTCTAATACCTCTTCTCTCCCAAACTTTTCTTCAGAGCTTCCCAAACACTGAACTAGCTCTGGCAATGTGTGCATCAACCTCATTGTCAATATATACATTCCTAGAAAGTACACTATTAAGGTAAGTGAACTTATCCACAATATTCAAAACTTCTTCATTTGTTGTGATTGATGGTTCCACGTATAGATGGTGTGGTGGTGGCTGAGCACCTGTGTTTTCTTGGTGTTAATTATTAGGCCAAAATTAGCACAGGCAGCAGAGAATTGATCCATACTTTGTTGCATCTCAGCTTCATAGGCTGCACTGAGTGCTTAATCATCTGAAAACAGAAAATCATGTACCAACACTCCTTCCACTTTGGTCTTGACTTGTAGCCTTTTCAAATTGAAGAACTTAGCATCAGTATGGTAGATGACTTTGATGCTGTGTTCATCCTCACTGAAAGCATTTGACTGAAAACATCATGCTAAAAAGCATGGGAGCAAGCACACAGCCTGGTTCACTACATTGGTGACTGTGAAGGTACAAGAGCATTGTCCATTATTCAAAATCCAGGCAAACATGCCATCATGAAATTGACGTACAATACCGATGAACTTCTCTGGGAAACCAAATTTTGACATAATTTTCCAAAAGCCCTCATGACTAACAGTGTCAGAGGCCTTGGTCAGATCTACAAATGTTGTGTACAGACCTGTTCTGCTCCTGGCATTTCTCCTGCAGTTGTTGGGCAGCAAACACCTTATCGACTGTTCTTTGGCCCTTTCTGATGCCACATTGGCTCTCAGGTAGATGACCATCTTCCAGGTGAAGGATCAGCCTCTTAAGGGGGACTCTAGCAAGAATTTTACCAACAATGACTAAGAGAGAGACCCCCCTGTGATTGTCACAGGACAACCTATTCCCTTTACCTTTATAGAGATGGACAATGGAGGTGTCCTTGACTCCTGGGGGATAACCTCCTCTTGTTATACAACCTGGAAAACTTCTATCAGCTTTTGTATAAGCAATGGTCCTCCTACCTTGTAAATCTCAGCTGGAATAGAATCAGCACCAGGTGCTTTGCCACATGAACAGAGCCTAATGGCCCTCAAAACCTCTTCTTCAGTTGGAAGTTCAGCTAAGAAGGGATTGACTTCAACCTGAGGTAAATGGTCAATAGCCTCAGCATTGATGAAGGTATAAAATTTCCTTTGCCAAGGGTTTTTAAAAGAATAGGGTAACTTTTCTGGGTTGCCTAAAAAGTGGTATTGCCTAGAAGCAGAAGGATAAAGGAGAATGATGATGACTCTGGGTTCCTTGCTATAGTTTTCTGGTTCTAATAGGGCTTTTGGGAGATCTCCATGTGATGTTGTGTGGCATAATGAATGGTTCTGTCTTCTTTAAGCTGTGACAAGGTAAAGAATGTTTATTTCCCAGTGGCAGCTTTGGGAGAGGGCACAATCAACTTTCCATTTTTCACAGGGGCCGGATGACAATTTAGGCCCTTTGTTGTGGATTGTCTTGGCTCTTTGTTTTTTTCTACTTATTTGAATGCTTGCCTTTGAACCACTTCACTACTCATTAGTGCCTCCTCTTAGGGGAAGACAGGCTAAGTGGCAGGAAATGAAACTTTAGCTACCCTAAGTAGCTGCTTCAGTGAAGGAATTGGTGGTTCTGAACTGTTGGGGGTGGAAGCTCAATTCCATGTGGACAGTCTCAGGCAGGTAAAGGTGGGAACTTCTAAATCTTAGAGTTCTCATGAGGCCCCCCAGAAAACAGCAGGGAATCGAGGAGTGAGACCGAGCTATCTCGTGTATTTCCGCCTCTTCCCGTGAGAAACGTGATGGGAGGAGCATCCCTGCCCTCGAGACTGTCCCGGATCTGGGCACACCTATTGTTATCTAACAGGCACGGTATTCAGGTGCAAACTACACGGCCGGAGAGCTTAATTAGGGTCAGGAAAGCCTAAAGGCGCGCTTAGCGCGGGAGGGGCCCTTACAGGACAGAAGGCGCCTCTTCCCTCTTTCCTCTCTTCGCTCTCCCCTCCCCCTCTCTCCCCACTTACACTTCTGCTTCCAATCTCTTACTGTAAGATCTTTGCCTCCTTGGGAGATTTCTCTCTCCCTCCTAAGGAAGAGCTCCCCCTGCACATGTAACCAGGACCCTGAATAAAGCCTAACCCTTGTTCGACTCCGGAAAGTCTCTTCTCTCATATGTTTATCCGGTTTGGCCAACCGAAGACCTGGGACAGGTAAGGTAAGACTCGGGTAGCCCTCAGGCCTCTAGGCCTGGCACTGAACAATTAGCAAAAATAATACTTTTGGATTATTTGTGGATTTTAATTATTTGGGTTTCCCATCTTATCCTCTTCCTTCATCATCCCACACTAGTGTGCCCATCTTGTTTTCCTTCCTTATTTTCCCTATGTGACCATGAATAATTGAAGATTAGATATTTGACCTCTCCTATTTGTGTGTTTCCAAGTTACAGAACATTGGGTACCAAAATCTGTCTTAAATTTTCCCTTTAAATTAGAATCACAGGCATACAGGATTAGGGACCTTTGAGACCATAGTTAAACACACTCATTTTATAGAAGAGGAACCTGAGGCTCAGAGGTTGCACAAGGTGACACAACTAGTCAATGGCAGGGTCAGCTGTCATGGATTCCACCCAGGTGCTCTTTTGATGACCTCAACAATCTTAAAGCCTTTGTCAGGCTGGTATAGGTTTTGTTATTCACAGGTCTTCTTCTTCTTCTTCTTTTTTTTTTTTTTTGCAGTTAGAAAAAAGTATTATTTTAATTCAAGATAAGTAGTACATTCATAATAACTTTTACAAAATAGTTATTAACTTGTTCTTTGATAATACTGGCAAAAATATAGCATAGGTCATTTCTCAAAAATATTTTAAGATTATTACTCTGCTGGTAAAATCATTATACAAACAAAATACACAATCTACTGAATGATGGTTGTTTTAAGTTCCATTTAAGACAGTCCATGTATAGAGAATAATACAGATATGCACCTGTTACAAATATGCTACAGTTTTAAGTCTTGCTAGTTGAACACAGTATCCCAAAGTATCCAAGAAGTTTCACACGCAATCCATTTAAATTACTTTTGGCATAAGGCTTGGCACATCAGAAAAGAACCACATTCAACTGAAGTTTTACAGATATAACATGCAGCATCATTGGGTTGTCAAGTAAATTTTTCAGTTAAATGCAGGTTTGCTCATGTATTCTTCCATTGTCTCCTGTAACATTTCAGAGTCTTCTATAGCCTTGACAGGAGTTTTTTTTGAAGTTTCCTGGATTTCTTCACCAATTATAAACTCATCAAGGATAAAATAGGCCTTTTCAAAATTAAATATAATATCCAGCTCACAGACGTTTACAAAATACTTGTCTAGTAATTCCACATAACGATGTACAATCTCTAGCGTCAACAGTTCATTGTCCTGATTTTCTACTGCACAACAAAAATATAAACTAGCATATCTTTTATAAACAAATTTTAGATCCTTCCAGTCAACAAAACTGCTTGTCCTTTGACCACGAGACAGAATCATGTGTACCATTTCTCGGGTGATCTTTTCTCTCTCTTTATCAGGCAGTGTGGTATATCATTTCTGCAGCCTTAATTTCCCTTGTCGACTGAACAACAATATGAAGTGGATCATGTTGGCAGGGGCCAAGGCTGCCGCCCACCTTATGGGGCTCGGCCGGCCCAACAGCTGTACCAATGGGGCCAGAAGCTGGACGCGTGGATGGCTGCTGCCCCTGCGGGAGCCATTGGTTGCCGAGGTGACAAGTGAAGCCTCTCAGACCATAATTGTTTTCCCTGTTCACAGGTCTTCTTGAAGGAGAAGCTATTTCCCTTTGGCTAGACTGATGTGAGTACTGGAAGAAGACCAATATCTGAGAACATAAAGAGGGCCCTTACCTCATCTACTGACCCCTCCCTGATCTGGGACCCCAATCTTTCTTTGCCTCTCTGCCACTTCTTTGTAGAAGAGTCATCAATACACTAGCACATCCCTCCTGTGCAAGATCTTGAGCTCATATTTCTAAAACATCTTTCCCAAACTTGATGAAAATGGAATAAGGAAAGTTCTTTGTCTCTTTTCTTAGCCAAGTTATTCCCATTCTGTAATGTTGTTTGTAGGGCCCCTACCTTCTAGCTAATGCTTATTTGCCAACTCTCTTATTGGATGGGATTCTGATAGCCTAGCTGCCATTTGTCCTTTGGCATATAAGAGAATTCCAGATGATGATGAGGAGGAAGGCCTGGATCCAAAATTGGTTTTTTACCAAATTGCTTGTAAAAGTTTGTTTCCTGAGTTTTGAGAGTTCGTAAAGGAAAAGACCATTTCCCTGATACTTCTTCTTGTCTCTTGACCCAAGAAGTAAGATTTTTATATTATGATTTTCCAGGTTGTGATCCTTTTGAAGATAGGGTTAGACTGTGAAGAAAAGAGAACCATGGCCAAAAGATAACCAGGATGATCTGAAGAAGAAAGAGAGAAGACTCTTTCTGTGATCTTCCAAGATTCATCTATTTAGAGGAAGAGAGGATCTCAGATGCCATTTGTTATCCAGTGTAATACCTTTATTTTATTAACTAGAAAACTCAGGCCCAGGGAGGCAGATTAACTTATTCAAGGTCGTGTTAGAGACAAAATTTAAATGAGGATCCTCTGATTCCGGAACCCGACTTTTCCCAGGTTGTCATGCTCTTCTCTTAGTTAAGCTTCTTGTTTTACAGATAAAGATATGGACCCTGAGAGGGTAAGGGACTTATCCAAGGTGTCAAAGTTGGCTAACCAAACATCCGACAAAGTATCAAGTCAAGAAAACAAGTATTTACTAAGTGCCTATTATGTGTTGGACACTGTGCTAAATACTGGGGATACAAAGAAAGGCAAAACATAATCATTGCTCTCAAGCAACTCACAGCCTGATGAGGAAAACAACATGCAAATGACTATGTATAAATAAGATATATGTAGGATTAATTGTAGATAATCACAGAGGGAAGGCACTAGCATTAAAAGGGATCAAGGAAGGGCTGCTTGTACAATGTGAGATGTTAGATAGAACTTGAAGGAAGCCAGGCCAATGTGCTTGAAACTGAGAAGACAAAGTGAAAAAGTCACCAACAAGCATTTATTAAGTACCTCCTATATGATAGGCTCTCTGCTAGGCACTAAGAATATAA
Source organism: Notamacropus eugenii (assembly GCF_028372415.1). NCBI lineage: Eukaryota > Metazoa > Chordata > Mammalia > Diprotodontia > Macropodidae > Notamacropus > Notamacropus eugenii. The sequence continues at coordinate 414,213,339 of NC_092873.1, forward strand.
AGAAAGGCAAAAACAGTCCCTGCTCTCAAGGAATTTCCAATCTAATGGGAAAGAGAACACGCAAACAATTATGTACAAACCAAATACATATGGGATAAATTAGGAATAATCTCAGAGGAAGTGCACTAACATTAAGAGGGACTCTGGAAGACCAGAGTTCAAATCTTGTTTTAGACACTTGCCAGTTATGAGATCCTGGAAAATCATGTCACTTCTCTTAGATTCAGTTTCCTTATCTGTAAAATGGGGTTAATAACAGTCCCTACTATACAGGGTTGTATTGACGATCAAATGAGTTAAAATATTAAAAAGTGCTTTATAAACCTTAAAACACTATATAAAGGCTGTTATTATTTTTTTTCAGGTGGCCAACCAAGCTATATATATTTAAAATTTTAATGTTTATTTATATAAAGATATATAAATAAACATTAAAATTCATTTCCACAAGATTTTAAGTTCCAAATTTTCTCCCCATCTCTCCCCTCCCCCCACCCCATAATGCCTTGCATTCTGATTACTCCTTCCCTCAATACGCTCTCCCTTCTATCACATCACTCCCTTCCCTTATCTCCATCTTCTCTCTTTTCTTGTAGGGCAAGAATACATTACCTATATTTCTTATTTCCCAGTTATATGAAAAACAGTTCTCAACATTCATTCCTAATACTTTGAGTTCCAACTTCTCCCTCCCTACCCATCCCCATTGAGAAGGCAAGCAATTCAATATAGGCTACATATGTGTAGTACTGCAAAAAACTTCCATAATAGTCATGTTGTGTAAGACTGACTATATTTCCCTCCATCCTATCCTGCCCCCCATTTGTTCTATTCTCTCTTTTGACCTTGTCCCTCCCCAAAAGTGTTTACTTTTAATTACTCCCTCTTCCCATTTGCCCTCCCTTTTATCATCCTCCTCACCCCACCTGTCCCCTTCTTCCTTACTTTCCTGTAGTGTAAGGTAGATTTTCATGCCAAACTGAGTGAGCATGTTATTCCCTCCTTAAGCCAGATGTGAAGAGAGTAAGCTTCACTTTTTTCCTCTCACCTCCTGCCTTTTCTCCTCCATTGAAAAAGCTTTTTCTTGCCTCTTTTATGAGAGATAATTTGCCCCATTCCATTTCTCCCTTTCTACTCCCAATATATTCCTCTCTCACCCCTTATTTTTATTTTTTTAGATATCATCTCTTCTTATTCAACTCACTCTGTGCTCTGTGTCTATATGTATGTGTGTGTGTGTGTGTGTGTGTGTGTGTAATCCTTCCAACTACCCAAATATTGAGAAAAGTCTCAAGAGTTACAAATATTATCTTTCCATGTAGGAATATAAACAGTTCAACTTTAGAAAGTCCCTGATGATTTCTCTTTCTTGTTTACCTTTTCATGTTTCTCTTGATTCTTGTGTTTGAAAGTCAAATTTTCTATTTAGTTCTGATATTTTCATCAAGAATGCTTGAAAGTTCTCTATTTCATTGAAAGACCATTTTTCCCCTGAAGTATTATACTCAGTTTTGCTGGGTAGGTGATTCTTGGTTTTAAGCCTAGTTCCTTTGACTTCCACGCCCTTCGATCCCTTAATGTAAAAGCTGCTAGATCTTGTGTTATCCTGATCATATTTCCACAGTATTCAAATTGTTTCTTTCTAGCTGCTTACAATATTTTCTCCTTGACTTGGGAACTTTGAAATTTGACTACAATATTTCTAGGAGTTTCTTTTTTCAGATCTCTTTCAGGAGGTGATCTGTGGATTCTTTCAATATTTATTTTGCCCTCTGGTTGTAGAAAATCAGGGCAGTTTTCCTTGATAATTTCTTGAAAGATGATATCTAGGCTCTTTTTTCATCATGGCTTTTGGGTAGTCCTCTAATTTTTAAATTGTCTCTCCTGGATTTATTTTTCAGGTCAGTTATTTTTTCCAATGAGATATTTCATATTGTCTTCTATTTTTTCATTCTTTTGGTTTTGTTTTGTAAGTTCTTGGTTTCTTATAATGTCATTAACTTCCATCTGCTCCATTCTAATTTTTAAAGAACGATTTTCTTCAGTGAGCTTTTGAACCTCCTTTTCCATTTGACTAATCCTGATTTTGAAAGCATTCTTCTCTTCATTGGCTTTTTGGATCTCTTTTGCCAATTGAGTTAGCCTATTTTTAAAGGTGTTATTTTCTTCAGCATTTTTTGGAGTCTCCTTTAGCAAGTTGTTGACTCACTTTTCATGATTTTCTTGCATTGCTCTCATTTTTCTTCCCAATTTTTCCTCCACCTCTCTTACTTGATTTTCAAAATCCTTTTTGAGATCTTCCATGGCTTGAGACCATTGCATATTTATTTTGGAGGTTTTGGATGCAGAAGCCTTGATTTCCTTTGACAGTATGCATTATTCTTCCTCATCCAATAGAATGGAAGAAAATACCTGTTCACCAAGAAAGTAGCCTTCTATAGTCTTATTTTATTTTCCTTTTTTGGGCATTTTCTCAGCTGGTTACTTGACTTTTGAGTCCTTTTTCAAGAGGAGGGTATACTCTGGGGACCTGTAAATTCCGAGTTCCTCCAAGGTGGCACAATTAGGGGAGAAGAGTTTACACTTCTCCTGGCTTGTGCACTAGTCTGGGAGCAATCAAAAACTTTTCTTCCCAGAATCTGAGAGTAGAATTCCCTCTCCACAACTGCCTCCAGCTCCACCTCATCAGTGTTCTTCCTCAGCCCATGGCAGAACTCAGGGCTGAGATTCAGATCAGACACTCAGTTCTCCCAGAGGCTTTAGGTGGAGCCTGTGCAGTGTCTACAGCTGGTGGTCCAAACTGTGTTCTCTTCTCCTGGGTGAAGGAGCTTTCTCACTGATCTTTGAAGCTGTCTGTGACTTTTCTGGATTGATCAATCTGGAAACTGTGAATGCTGGTGGCTCCCTGAAGCCTGTTCCAGGTCCTGTCCCTGATGTGCCATGCAGCTCATGTTGGGTTACACTCTGCTCTGTGTGTGGTGTGATAGACCTTTCCTGTCAGCCTTTCAGACTGTCTTTGGCTGTAAATCTCTTTCACTCTGGCGTTTTGTGGCTTCTGTTGCTCTAGAATTTGTTTAGAGTCATTTTTACAGGTATTTTATGGGCTATGTGGGGGAGCTTCTACAAGTCTGTCTTTCTACTCTGCGGTCTTGACTCTGCCTGAACCAAGCTATATTTTTAAGTGGGCCAGTCCACGTATATATGTGTATCAAAGACAAGCAACGAGATGATTCAGCACAGTACTGATGAATGCCTTATGGTGGGGGGATTGATCAGGCACATAGCACAAAGATTCTCCTCCTCTGTTTTTTTCTGTGAAAAAGAAAATAAACTTGCTTTCTCTTTCCTGCCAGCTAAACAATGTGTCTTTAGATGTTTCCTTTATGCTAATAACAACCATGGTTAGCTGTTAAAATGTATGTGCTAGTGCAGTATGAAAGCCCTGAGAAGCCAGGGCATATGGGACTTGAGTCTGGACATGGGACTCTGTTCTTTGAGAACTAAGCTAAACTGTGAATCACATGCTTTTCCTATCCCTAGAGACTGAGATAATGAAAACCAAGGGGAATTATACCTCCCCCATATTAGGGGAGTAAATATGTATCTTTGTGATATGTTTTGAAGTAAATATTTCTGTGTAAAAATTAAAAAGAAATGTATGTTCCAATGCTGGATGTAGTGTGAATTGGGACAATTGTGTGAAAACTTGGGAGGAAGGAGATCTATGGTATTGTGGGGCTACAGAGATCAAGTCCAAGTTAGCAATGCCAGAGAGAGATTTCTGCAGGGACTTTGCAACTAGAAAGGAGAGTTGTTGATCCATTTTTCATAACATCCCAGGGAAGAGCGAATACATTTACTGGGTTTTCTCTGGGCAAATGAAACAGCAGCAGGGGCTGATTAGCTAACTTTCTGGATTGGTACTGAATCAGATATCCACCATTTCTGTAGCCTGGTTTAAAAGCAGAACCACTTCTTTGGAGGAATGGGACTGAGGGAATGGTTAGAGTTCCAGGTGGGGAGAACTAATGATGGATGCCATAATACAACCACCGCTCCTACCACAAATGTGTTCTTGTATCTCCCAACTACAGTCTTTTGCTATTATTCAGTTATTTTTCAGTTGTCCGACTCTTCGTGATTTCATGTGAGGTTTTCCTGGCAAAGATGCTGGAGTGGTTTGTTATTTCTTTCACCAACTAATTTTACAGATGAAGAAACTGAGATAAACAGGATTAAGTGACTTGCCCAGGGTCATACAGCTACTAAATGTTGGAGGCTAGATTTGAATTCATGAAGAAGCATCTTCCAGACTCCAGGCTCAGCACTCTATGCATTACTCCATCTAGTTGTCTCCAACTTTAGTCTTAGGTCTTCTAAAACACATCTCTTCTACCATGAAGCACAGCACTATGAATACAGTAGATTTTAATAAATGTTATTGAATGGATATTGGAGATTATTTCAAAGTGGGGCAAAAGAAAGAACTTCTCCTTTAGAATAACAGGTTCTGGGCTTGAATCTTTACAATGTTTGCATGACTTTGGGCAAATTACTTTATTTTTGGGGGACCAAATTTCTTTGACCATCTAAGGAGAGAGTTGGACAAGTTTATCGGTAAGATCCCTTTTCCTCTAAAATCTTATGATCCTAGGAACAATAATTATACTATAGCTTATGTTTATATAGAACTTTATAAAGGACTTGATAGATATTTAATTCATTCTTCATGACAACTGTGTGAGAGAAATAGTGCAGATATTATTAACCCATTTTTATGGGGTAGAATAAAGACTATCCTATATGCAATATATGCATTGTTACCTTGAGTGATTTGTACAATAGCTGGGTACTTTGTTACTTATATGCTTGGAGACTGGGACCAGGCATATTTGAATCATATTCTGAGACTTCCCAGAGCAAATCTGGATGAGGGCAGTCAGGCCAAAGCCAGCGTTTTTTTTTTTTTGTTTGTTTGTTTATTTGTTTTTGTCATCCAAGATTGAATCTAACCTGTGTAAATCTGCTTTGTGCTAAGCCAGGGGTTATAATAGTAAATATCTTCCCAAGGAAACTATTTTAAAGGAGATCATACTCATTTGAATCTATAAATTTTTGCATGTTTACTAAAAAAAACCCAAAGGTAATTTTTTTTGTGGATATGTACTCAGAACAGTGCCCTAAAACTTAGAACAGTGGCCTGGCGCATAGTAGGTATGTAATAGATGTTTATTGATTGATTACATTCTATATATTCTCCAATTTTAGTAATTAGAATGGGAAGAGAGACCTCATAACCCACCTAGTCCAACTTGCATGTGAACAAGAATCCTCTTTACAATATATCTACTAATTGGTCATACAGTTGCCCCTTGAAAATCTCCAATAATGAGAAACCCACTATCTACCAAATTGAGCCCATTTCACCTTTGGATAAATTGAATTGTTAAGAAGTTTGTCGTAACATCAAGCCTAATTTGGCATCTTTGCAACTTCCAGTGCTCCTAGATCAGCCCCCTAGAGCCAAGCAGCACAAGTTGGATTTTTCTTCCCTTTAAAGACTTGAAATCAGCTACCATCTCAATGGATTGAAATTTAACAGCTTCAGCTGGTATAGTGAATAGAAAATACCTCAGATATGGAGGCAGAAGAGCTGAGTTCAAATTGTAGCTCCACCCCTTGGGCAAGCCACTTAAGTTCCTCGAGCCTCAGTTTCTTCATCTGTCAAGTGCAGAGCTTGGATCAGGAGCTCTCTAAGGCCCTTTTCAACTTTAAGTCCCAAGGTCCCATTGTGCTTCCTCATCTCTTGCTTGACCCACCCTGAAATCTTCAGAGTGAGGTCTCTGCCTTCCTTATTGATATGAAAGGACAAGTAGCTCTTGAATCTAATCTGCAAACCAGAACACCAGCTAGTTAGCCAGTCTCTTGATGAGAGTTTATAGGAAGTAAGCATCTGTAGTTGTTCTTCCTATGGGAAAGCTCATTCTAAAAAGATTAAATATGGACATTAATTCTCTTCCTCAACCAAATGAAATTCATGTGCAAAAAGTATTGATTGATGAATAGAAATGAAGCTGTAGCAAAATATTTTGTGGGCTAAACAAAAAACTAAAAACTGGGACTCAGACTCTGACATTTATTCCTTACCTGCCAACATCCTTCTCTACACTTTTCTATGTTGCACATTTGGCCCCTTCTTCTCCCCATCTCAAACCTCAGTTCCTGATGGATTTCCATTTCAACTACCTAAACAGTTGTCCAGTCTCCTGACAAAATCGTTATACCCCATCTGTATGGCATGTATACCACATCTTCTCAAGGGTCCACATCCTTGGTATTATTGCCTCTCAACATTTTAACAAATCAAGAAACACAGTTTAATTCTTTCATTGCAGAAATCACATAACATGCAAAGAAAACATAGGCACCCATTAACACCCACAGCAGCATAAAACATACAAACAGTCCTTTATCAGTTCTTTACTCAGTCATTCTCCTGCCCTGGTAAAGGTAAGGTCTGTTATGAGACTGTTGAATAGGTATTTGCCTCCTTCCTTTCAGATAAAGAAGAACCGTTAAACATTGCAGGGAGGTAACAGAAGAGATATGTTGGGATAGGGATAGGGGAGGACATAAAAGTGTTCTGCTTAGCCTTGGAAAGAGTGCCATTTACCCAGAAAAGTGCCTTGCTTGCTTGAAGGACCAGGGGTGGGGATGAGAGGAGGGGAAAAGTTCTAGCCAAGTAATGTTGGGGATGATTTCCAATGGGATTCTACCATGGGGAAAACATTGGACACTTGTAGTCTAATAGGGATAGATCACTGAACTGGCTGTGAAATTGTTTTTGATTTCCTTCTGCTTTAAGATGCATTCCCCATTTTAATCTAAAGAGAGAAGATATGGGTTGAGGAGAAATGCCAAGAAACTTAGTTTGGGAGCCATTAAAGGGCAAATTGGACTTTTTTTCTTCTCTTCTCTGTGACGGTCAAGTGCCTCCACCTTGTAGGAATCTCTTTCTGCCAAGCTTGAAAAGCTGCCAGCTCCAATAAATTTAAAGATTATGGAGATGAAAAGCCTGTTGCCCTTGGGCTTCCAGTACAATGACATTTAGCTCAATTAAAAGAGACCTTTATCATCAGCCTCTGATTTTGATTAATTCTTGTACCAAGTCTTTCCTCTTCACAGTCTTCAACCTCTTCCTTTAAAAACATCTCTTCAGGTTCTACAAAAAAGAGTAGTTTCCCAATACTGCAGAGTGGGGAACTCCCTCCACCAATGTTGATGGGCAGCCTGGCAACGATTTAGCAGATTAGTCCTAGGGAGCTGCTGAGGTGCGTAGAGATTAAGTGATTTACTCAGGCTCACATAGTTAGTGCCACAGACAGGATTTAAATCCAGGTCTGGCTGACTCTAAGCCCACAATTCTCTTTCCTATGCCATGCTGCCTCAGTTTCCAATTTAGACAATGTCTGGGGAAGCATTATATTTCCTGTGGGGGGCAGTTGGGTTGGTATGTGGTCCTAAATACACCTCTTGCAGAGACATTCTGTTGCCCATTACGTTGTCTTTAATCTTAAAACTGAACCCAGGCATTGCCCAGAGAGTTGAAAGTCTCAATCATTACTGCTCACAGTGATTCTGGTTTTACTTTGTCTGCAGAATAAGGCTAAAATTTAAAAAAATGAGATTTTGGAGCATTATTTGTTCTATATCCAGTCATCAATTATTAATCTTTCATTTGAAGGTCAGTTAGACTCTTTGAAGATCACACTCTAGGGATTTTGAGATTCTCTCCTATAGATACCCTGGAACATGTACTGGTGTGTGTGTGTGTGTGTGTGTGACATCCACATAGGTATGTTTTGAATGAATAAAATGTCCTTTATATAAATGCCTATGTATCTCAAGCACTATGTTAAACATTAGTGGATATGAATAAAAAAGCAAAGATAGTCTTTGCCTTCAAGGTGCTAACATTTTAATGGGGAACACAATTCACTATGTGATTTCTACCAAAAAGGTGTGTAAGACAGATCACTGAATCACAGACTCTTAGAAATGGAAGTTGCCTCAGACACCATGTGCTCTAACATGTAACAGAATAAAAATTCCTACTATACAATATCCCTAACAATGTTCAGTCAACTTTTGATTGAAATTATCAGATGAGTGGGAACCCACTCATGTTTACTTTTGCACAGCTCTAATTAGGAAATTTTGCCTTATGTTGAGTTTACATCTGTCTTTCCATAACTTACATCTGCAGCTCCTTGTTTTGCCCTGTGGGGCCAAGCAGAACAAATTTAATTCCCTTTCCATATGATGGCCCTTCAAACATTTGAAGAAAATAATCAAATCTTCTCTTCTCTAGTTTAAAATAGTCCCAGTTCCTTCAGTGAATTCAGTGTTCTCAAAGCCTTTCACTGTCCTGGTTTCCTTCCCATATATTGTTTCACCAACCTTAAGTCCGTGAAGAAAGACCATTTCTTCCCGAGGGTTAGAGAGAGAACATTTGGGTCATGGAGTTACATCCAAGAAACCTGCTGCTGGAAAAAAGCTAAATGTTTATTGAATATATATCCAGCCTAGTAAAGATACTTAATGGACCACAGATACACTCAATGAGCAACTAAAGTGTCTTCTTTATGCCAGAGTTCCAGGAAGAAACTTCCGTGGAGTCAAAACAAAATTATCCTCCTAACTCATGATAATGAGAGAGGAAAGATGAAGAGGAGGAAAAGAAGCTCAAGGACAGGGAACAGGACAACAGCTTACTAACTTGTGCTTAATTGATGCAAGTGTCACTTTGAGGAATTATACCCATTAGTCATGGACCTTTGTAGCCTTTTGGAAAGCAATACAAATTTTGTCATGTGTATGGTGTGTATGTATGTATATGTATGTATGTATGCACACTGCCTACTCACAGAGGGCAGATAAGTCTTCCCCTTATATAATCTTCAATTTTTATTATAGTATGATTCTCCTTTTGTCTTTCTAGAATGACCCACCTAAGGTTAGTAGGTCAGGTCTTCTGGTCATACATATGCCAAGATAGATTCATAGATCTTAGGATCATAATTTTTTGATCTGTGAAGCTTTCTCTGCAAATGGATCATCATAGAAATTAGAGTTGGAAGGGATACCATCTAATCCAACTTTATTTTATAGATGAGAAAACTGAGGTTCAGAAAAATTTAAAGTGATGTTCAGTATTCTTGGAGCCTTAAGCTTTTTACTGACCATACTTCTCCCTACCAAGGGAAACTTCTGGCAAAAGGGAAAGCAAAATGGTATGACCCCTACTCTTTTCCCCAGCCCAGTAGAAGAGAAAACAGCAATTTTCTAAGCTCTGTATCGCTAGACTCTCTGGTAAAGTTTGAATGCAGGCACTGTCCTGGGTTCAGTTTGCTTGGTGGAGTTCAAAATGCCCTTGTTTGGAGAAAGTCATTCTGCTAAACTGTCATATCTTGAAAATATACAGCGACACAGGCTGCAGTCTGTCCAGAGTTGCTATCAAAAGGAAAATAAGGCAGATCTTCATGTCAGCCAAAATGTCGCACCTCATAGATTTAGAGCTGGATGAAATGATTTGCTGACCTCTGTACTACTCACAGGGGGCAGATAAGTCTTCCCCTTATATAATCCTCCAGTCTTTCTTTGACATTCTAGCCAGGGCCAGGCATCTGCTAATATATAGTGGACCTAATCCTTTGGGTCACATATGAAGCCCAGCCTTCTGCACACTGCCTATTCATCTCTGGCAGAAAGGCCAAAGTGGAATGCATGAAGACTTTCTTTGCTTTTTATTATTTGTATTCATCACCTCAATGCCTTTTATTAGTATTTTTGTTGAATAATAACAGTAGGAAAATGTCATGGAATTATGTCAGGAGATGCTGACTCTTAGTATTGCTTATGGTACCTAATAGCTTCATTATTCTTCTTCAAGCATATCTGTCTATTTTTCAGAGCTTTTACAGTCAGAAATTTCTTTGAACCAGTTGTATCAGACAGGTGTTTTTAATTGATCAGACTGGGGAGTGTAACAGGTTGAGAGAATAATTGGGTGAGTAAAGAGCAAATGAGTGTGCATGCGTATAGGAGAAAGCAAAAGGAAGGTTGTTTGGGGAGAAAAACATTCTGGGTGTGTCTAAGAGAGAGGGAGATGAAAGAGAAGGGAAAGATAAACAGACCTGGTGATAAACCATTTATGCTGTCACTAAGAAGAAAGAGGGAGAGAGTGAAATGAAAAAAGGTCTTTCAGAGATGTAAGTGTAGGAGCAGAACTGGGCTTTTGGGGACAGGATTTAGAATTCTTTGGTATTGTCTTTTTAAAATGCCTTCTTGGAAAGGGATGGGTTAGAGAGGAGTACGTTATTAATAAAAATAGCTAACATTTATATAGTTCTTGAAGGTCTTCAAAGGGCTTTACATACCTTATTTCCTTTGTACTTCAACAACTCTGTGAGACAGATCCTATTTTCTCTATTTGACAGATGTAGAAACTGAAGCAGAGAGCTAGTAAGTAACTTGCCTGGCATCATGGCAGGGCTAGTAAATGTCAGAGGAGGGATTCGAACTCAGATCTGCCTGACTCCAAGTCCAGTTCTGCAAACTCCATGGGAGGAAAAGTTGGAAGAAAAGAGGTCTTTGTGACAACCCCCAGCTTCCCAAAAATCAACCAAAAAAGCAAAACAATCTCTCACCACCACTGTTGAAGAAGCTGTTTTGTGATTATACCATGAAGTCAAGGACAAAAAGATGAACAGGGGAATTGTGCACTTGTTATTCTCTTTCCTTTTATGAGTCCTTTCTGTCCTTCTTCCCGAATGTCCTTCCCCTTTTCCCAAAAGCCTTTGGGGGTGAAATTATTCTGAACTCAGTGCTCCATTTTAAAATGTGTAAGTGTAATATAGAGAAATTATAATTCCTAGAGCTTAGTTGGTGAACGAATATTTCTCTAGTTTGGTTAGGAGACATAGGGACTGTGAGGGAGAGGTTATTTCTTCTTTTATCCTTCAGCTGTTGATGTTCTAAAACCACTCACCTCTCTCTTTAATTTCTTCATAGGATCATAGATTTAGAGCCAAAAGTCACACAGCAAAAGGGAGATTGAGGTCAGGTTTTAGATGATGTGAATGCATATGATGGACATTCTTCTCATTTCCCTCTTTCACGTGTAATCCTTGGGGCCCTAGCCTCTGCCTCTTAGTTTCCCTGGCTTCCTTTGAGAATTAGCTTAAATCTCACTTACTCTAGGAGGTCTTTTCCCATTTCCCAAGCTACTAATACCTTCTTCTCTAAGAGTGCCTTCCATCTACTCTACATGTATCATGAATATGCCAACTTATTTTCATATTTTTCCATCACAAGAGTGTCAAAGTATTTTTTTTGCCTTTCTTTGCACAGTACTCCAAAATGCTTGTTGATTTGGCTTGACTTATTCCTGGTTGGATGAAGAGGATAGAAACATAGGATCATAGATTTAGAACTGAAAGTGATTTTAAAGGTAATCTGATGCAACCTCTTCATTTGATAGATGAGGAAAATGAGATCCAGAGACTTGTCCAAGGTCACATAAGTAGTGAGAGGTCCAGGACTTGAACCCAGTCCTCTGATTCTAAGCTCTAACTGCTGAAGAGTCACTGTAACAATATGTGAGTGGTGACAGTTTGAGTTGGTATGAGCACTGTTGATCAGGCAGGAGAAAGACATTATGTCTCGGGATAGGAGGTAAACACAGAGCCTGGGGCACCTGCAGGTCCAAACTTGGACCCAGCTCCCCCCAAGATTACATATTTTAATTTGTTTCTCTTCAGGGTAGGATGGTGAGAAGTGACCTTTAGTATAAAACCAGGATTCAAGGTAACAAAGACGACAGCCGCTGCTTTGTTCACTCCCCAGGCATAGGTACATGCCCAGGGGAATAAGAGAGGAAATGACCATCTGGATATCTTGAGGACAGGCTGTATGGGGGCCTGTTTACCTTCAAATGAGTTGCTTTCCATTATGGTTTGGCTTCTGAGCTGCTCAAATAAGAAATAAAACGGTCCTTGACCAGTATAATCCAATTCTTTCTCTGCAAAGTCGAATCAAAAGGCCAGTGTGTTTATCTGACTGTGCAATCAATCAGATCATTTTTATGTCCCCGTACTGTTTTGTAAGGTACATGCTCCAAAAACAAACCAGGAAAACAAAGGGGGAGGACCTGTTGATGCAAATGCTTTAATGTGGCAGAATTTGTGCTCCGTTCTCTTGCTTTGCACAAGTCCATCCATCCTCTTCTCTTTGGCCTTCCCTCCTTTCTTTGGTTCCTCTGAGGGGTGGGGGGAAGAGAAGGAAAGGGATGATAAGTATCTATTTTGAATACAGGTGATCTTAGCGTAGGCAATAGAAAGTTGACTAGGAGCAGCTCATGTTGAAAGACTGGGCAGGAGAGATGAATGGACTCTGGGCAGGGTAACAAGGCAAGGCAACAAACATTTATTAATCACCTGCTATATGCCAGACATTTTGCTAAGCATTAGGGATACTGATACAAGCATAAAGAAAGATGGTCCTGGCCTTTAAAAGAGCTTGCATTCTAGTGAGAGAATGGAATGGAGGATGGCAGACTTGCTCCTATCCCCAAAAGGAGGTTCAGGAAGACCTCAGTAGCTGGAGAATAGGGAAGAGGGAAGTTTGAGGGTAGGAAAACCACAGGCTGTGAGGGAAGTGACAGGTGAGGAATAGAGGTGAAGCAAGGAAAACATTAGAGGCAGAGCCAGCAGGGGAAAGCTGAGGTACTTTGTAGAGAAGTGGATGCACTTGCTCCATTATTTCCTGGGTGCATGAAGAAAAATGGACCTGAATGACAGAATTCTGGAAATCAGAGGAAAATCTGGGAAGGATCTTAGAGGTCACCTTATCCAGTGTCCTCATTTTGTAGACCAGGCGACTGAGACCGAGAAAGAAGTAAGTTCCTTGCTTAGGGTCGCACAGCTACTATCGGTGGAGCTGGGAATTGGCCCTGGCTTCTGGCTCCTAGCCAATGATCTTTCTTTCTGTTGTTGTTAATGTTGTTTATTAATAATGTTATTAATTATTAATTAAATTAATATTTCATTATTTAATTATCTAATAATTAATATTATTTATTTAATAATTAATATTAATAAATGTAACATTAAATTAATTATTAAAATTATTAATAATGTTTATTTTAGTCATGTGTGACTCTTCTGTGGCCCCATTTAGGGCTTTCTTGGCAAAGATAATGGAGTGATTTACCATTTCCCTCTCTAGCTAGGATGATAATGAATGCTTCTCTTTCAAAGGAAGAATTACAATTCAACATGTAATAACTAATATTTATGTAGCACTTTGAAGTTTTTCAAGCACTTTATATATATTATCTTAATGAATTTTTACATGTTGTGTAAAAGAGATAACTTTTTAAAAAAAACCCCATTTTACAGATGATGAAACTGAGCCTTAGAGAAATTAAGTGTCATAAAACTAGTACATACCCAATACAGGAATTAAACTCATGTCTTCCTGTGTCCTAGTGAAGCACTATCAACTATGTTACTTTGCTGCCATGAATAAAGTTAAAGCAAAATCCTGGGAACATTTTGTATTAACATGGAAAAACGAGGCAGTACAATCTAGTGGGAGGAGTGTTGAATTTGAAGTCAGAGGACCACGTTTTGATTCCTGGCTCTGCTACTATATTACCTGTGTGTCCCTGGGCAAATCATTTAGCCTCTGTGGGCATCAGTTTCCTTATCCGTAAAATGAGGAGATATGATTAGATTGACTCTAAGGTCCTCTTTTCTAAGTTAGAAATTTCTAATTGTAAATCCACAGTCCTAGAATCCTCTCCTCCTCCCCAAACAAGCATAATGTTCTAGAAATCATATATCCCCACCACTATTATGCAGTGAAAAAAGAGTTGGACTTGAAACCATGAGATCTAGACTCAGGTCTTGACTATTAACTACATGTGTAGCCTCAGGAAACCTACTTTTCCTCTCTCAGTAGCTCAGTCTCTTCCTTTATAAAATGGATAGTCTTGAATTTCTCTTCCAACTCCTATGACATATTTGGTTTAAATGGCTTACATAGGATTAAACCAGAGAGGATAAATTATTTTCCCAAGGTCACATAGATCCCCGAGACTCAAACTCAGGTTCTCTGGCACCAAAATCAGTTCTTTTTTTCCCCTTCACCATACTATGTTGCTTCCTCTCTAAGAGTCTGTCTTCTGCTCCCTGTTTGAAAGATCAGAGCAGGGAAAAGGTTAGATCAGATGGAGCTGAATCCATTGAATTTCATGAACATCCTATATTAGATATGGCTCTGTGACTCCTCAAATTTTCCCAGGAGTGGTTTCCATTGGACGGATGTACACGAGATTGCTAACTGATTTTTTCTTTAGGAAAATTTCCTCCTCTATTATTATTTCTAAATGGCCACTGAGGAGTTAAGGGCAGGTTGGAGGGAGGTTGTCCATTTTCTTGCTACCCTTTGTTCTTGCCATTGGCAATACAGCAATGAAAGATTTGAAGAAAGAAGACTGGGTGGATTTCCTTTTGAAATCCAACACAGAAAATAGTGGATAATTTGTCTGGGCTTCAGACTTTTCCACATTACATATCCTTAATTGTATTAAACACTTTAGAGTCATCTGATGGATTGTTTCTCAGCATAGCCATCTGTCTTGAAATACTAGAGGTGCTTATGGAAGGACTGGGAGGGGACCATCCTGGAGCTGGGATGGAGGGCTCTTGGATGGGGAAGGACTTAACACAGAGTGCATTGGGGCAATCTGCTGATGGAGAGAAAGAAACATAAAGTGCAGAGGGCTCATTAGTTTTGATGAATGGGCTCCAAATAGTATATCATTCTTACCCACAGGATAAAATCTAGGCTCAGTCCCAAATGGAAATGGGTATTTGGACTTGCAATCGATGACCCTTAAGAGAGGTGGAAATTGGTAAAACACTCACTGCTTTTCAGGGGTTCAGTTGTAAGTAAGTTTTAATTAAAATCTTGACTCCAGGATAGGGAAAATTCATTCATCTGCACTCTAAAAAGGACTCCCTATTTAGCAGCTCTTTCACATATCTATGGCACAATGCTGTGTGAATTTCTTGGGAAGAGTAATAATTTTGATATGGTTTCATTTTGTGACAGTGATTGTCATTTGCTTATATTTTTATACATAGTAGGTTGACTCATAACATCTGTCCATGACCAGATGTAACCAGATGTAACTTATATTTAGTGAGTAGAGTAATAGATTTTGTGCCATGTCTGTTTTGTGGCTATCTTTTTGTTGTGGTTTTAATGAATGGATATTATTCCATGGAAATGTGCAAAAATTTAGTTCTTAAAGGGTATACTTGGACAATTGTTAGAGATATTATAGTGGTTGTTCTCTATATACTTCTTTTCCTTTACTGGTTCATGTTCCACAGCATTTCCCCTAAAGGTGAATTTATCCGAAGGCTCTGTTCTGGGCTCTTTTGTCTACGCTCTCTCATTTGGTGCCCTCATTAGCTTTGATGGGTTAAATTATCATCTCAGTGTGGAGGGTTTCAAATTCTATAAATTTCTCCAACTATTCTCCAAATATCTCCAACACTAGTTTTGCTCCTGAGCACCCGTCTCTTATTGTTCATCCACACATGGGATATGTCAAACTGGATGTCCCATAAGCATCTCAAAATCAACATGCCAGCTACGTGTTTCAGGGGATAGAGTGCTAGGCCTGGAGTCATGAAGACTCAAATTGAAATGGGGCTTCAGATATTTATTAGCTATATGACCCTGGGCAAGTCACTTAACCTCTATTTGCCTCAGTTTCCACAACTATAAAATAGGGATAATAATAACACCTACTTTGCTTGTTGTGAGGGTCAAATCAGATAATATTTGTAAAGTGCTTATCACAATACCTTTCATATAGTGCTATATAAATGCTTATTCCCTCCCTCCCATGACTGAAGCCAAACTCATTATCTTTCCCCCCAAATCTTCTTTCCTTCCAAACTTCACTCTTTCTTGTAACTCACCACCACCCTCCCAGTCACTGAGGTTGGCAGATTTGATTTTGTTTTTGACTCCTCACCCTACACATCCCAATCAGTTGTCAGATGTTGTTGTTTCTACCTTCACAATATATTTTTTCTTTTCTCTGCTTTTATTTATTTTTAAAATTTTATTTTTATTATGAACTTCATAAATATCAATAAAGATAAACATTTCCAAATACAAAGAACAGAAAAAAGATTGTATGTGATACCATGAGTCTAATTGATGTATGATTTATTTTCAAAAACTATATAGTAAATTTAACAAAATAATAGCAACACTATCCTATTTGTGTCTACTTCTGAGCTATCTTTTTGCTGTCTTTTGTGTATTTTCAACATTTCACTGATATTCTTTCCTCTCTTTTGTTGTAACAAATGTAACAGGTAACAAAAATAGATACATGAAGCAAATTCATATGCTGGTCATGTGTGAAAATGTATATTCTATTTGGCATCTCTAGGCTAGCACTCTTCTTTCAAGAGGTGAGAACTATTTATCATCAGTCCTCTAAAGTTGTGATTTCTCATTGCATTCACCATGTCTACCAAAATGATTCTTTTTTACAGTATTGTTACTGTACAAATCCTTCTCCTGGTTCTGCTCAATTTATTGTACATCAGTTCATTCAGATCTTTTCAGTTTTCTTTGACTTTGTCTCTTTTATTTCTAATACTATTCCATAAAATAACAAAATAGTATATTAACATACAATAATATGTTCAATCATTCTTCAATTGACAGATACCCCATTAGTTTTCAATTCTTTGCTAAAAAACTGATACTATAGATATTTTTGTACAAATACATCCTTGCCTTCTGTCTCTGATATTTGTGGGTTTTAGCTCTAGTAGTGGTATTGCAGAGTCAAAAGGTATGGACGCTTTAGTGATTTGCTGGGTATAGTTCCAAACTGTTTTCCGGAATGTTTGAACAACTTCATAGCTTCCCCAACAGTGAATTAATCTGCCTGTCCTCTCACAGTCCTTCCAAAAAACATGATTTTTCATTTTTGTCATCTTTGCCAATCTATCAGTTGTGAGATAGAATTGTTTTAATTCTCATTTCTCTTATTATTAGTTATTTGGAACATTTTTTTCATATGGGTATTGATAACTGGGCTTCTTTTGAGAACTGCTTGCTTATATCCTTTGACTATTTGTCTATTGGGCAATAGCTCTTGATTTTGTTTTAATTCCTTATGTATCTTGGTATCAGACTTGATTTCAGAGAAATTTGTAGCAAAGAATTTTCCTCCCAGTTAATTATTTCTCTTCTAATTCTAATCACAGATTTTGTTTGTACAAAAACTTTTCCATTTTGTGTAATCAAAATTGTCTACCTTATCTTTTGTGATTATCTTTGTCCTTGTCTGATCAATAATTCTCTCCTATACATAGTTGTGAAATCTTCATCCCTTATGTTATTTATTTTTGATATGACCTTTTATTTTTAGATTATGTATTGTTGGATTCTGCCAGGCCTAGAGGCCTGAGGGCTACCCAACTCTTACCTTACCTCTATCGCAGGTCTTCGGCTGGCCAAACCAGATAAACGTATGAGAGAAGAGACTTTCCGGAGTCGAACAAGGGTTAGGCTTTATTCAGGGTCCTGGTTACAAGTGCAGGGGAAGCTCTTCCTTAGGAGGGAGCGAGGAATCTCCCAAGGAGGCAAAGATCTTACAATAAGAGATTGGAAGTAGAAGTGTAAGTGGGGAGAGAGGGGGAGGGGAGAGTGAAGAGAGGAAAAACGGAGCCTTCTGTCCTGTCAGGGCCCCTCCCAAGCTAAGAGAGCTTTCAGGCTTTCCTGACCCTAATTAAGCTCTCCAGCTGCATAGTTTGCATCTGAATACCGTGCCTGTTAGATAACAATAGGTGTGCCCAGATCCGGGACAGTCTCGAGGGGGATGCTCCTCCCATCACGTTTCTCACGGGAAGAGGCGGAAATACACGAGATTGCTCGGTCTCACTCCTCGATTCCCTGGTGTTTTATGGGGGGCCTCATGAGAACTCTAAGATTTAGAAGTTCCCACCTTTACCTGCCCGAGACTGTCCACATGGAATTGAGCTTCCATCCCCAGCAGGATTCTGTTTTCTAATGCATTCTGTTAGCCTCCTCCAGTTTTTGGATGACTTCATGCCATTCACATTCACTATTATGATTTTTAGTTGGGTTTTTGCTTTCATCATATCCTCTTACACTTTTTCTTCAAAAGAAGAAGGTGAAGGAAGAAAATGAAAGTGATTAACACTTGTAGTCTGCAGTTGAAGTGGGCTGACTTTCTTCCATGGTTTTATTTATTTATTTAGTTCAGATCTCAATCATTGGTTCTTATGCTTTTTCCCTCTCCTTTCAGTCTCCTCCAAAGTTAGTCTGTTTTGCTGATGAATATTTCCTCCTTGATTCAGTCCTTTCTCTTAGCCATCATTCTCTCCTTTCCTTGTACTAACCTGTTTCCCTTTTGAATTTAATGTAACTTTGCACAAAACTGAATCCACATATTTCAAATAAGAGTGATAGTCATGAGATGCTCACTCCTCTCACCCTTCCTCCATATGCATATACTATTCTTCTTATGTATGTACACCAGTTATAAGAAATAGTGAACTACCCTTTTTCTTCCCTTTCTTCCCTTATGTGTTTCCTTTTCCCTCCATTTTTTCCTCTCTTAAAACCCTAACAAATAAAGCGAGGTTATCACAAGTCATTTGTTTGTCTTTCCTTACTCCTTCTGTGACCCTTGGAGAAGGGCAGCTAGGTGGTGCATTGGATAGAGCACCAGTGCAGGAGTCAGAAGGACCTGAATTCAAATCTCACCTCAGACACTTGACAGTAACTAGCTGTGTGACCTTGGGCAAGTCACTTAACTCTAATTGCCTCATCCTGGGTCATCTCCAGTCATCCTGATGAATATCTGGTCACTGGATTCAGATGTCTCTGGAGGAGAAGTGAGGCTGGTGACCTGCACAGCCCTCCTTCACGCAAAACAAAGTCAAGTGCAAGTCATGCCATCATTTCTCTGATGGCATGGTCTTCTTTGGCAACGAAGGACGAACACAAGGACCCTTGGAGATGGTGGGATTCTGAAGGGATACTTGTTTCGTAGAGACCTATCAGTTAGACTGTAAGGATCTAATCAGTACTTAGTCCCTTCCAATTATTCAAACATATTTACATTTTTATGTATCTCTTGCATTCTGTATTATGTTTCAAAGTTCTACTCAGCTTGGATTTTTTTCATCAGGAATGCTTGAAATGCATTATGCATTCATTTATGCATATATGCAAAATGCGTATACTTAGCATATTTTTGTTTGACCTGAAAGAACTGGATTTTGATATAACATTCCTGGGTATGTTTGCTTCACAGTTTCTTGTGACTAGTGAACTCTTTGTACTTTCAATTTGCTCTCTGGTTCTAATTAATCTGGGCAATTTTCTTGTATGATTTTTGAAATATTTTATGAAATAACACCTATTTTTTGTTTGATCATAGTTTTCAAGAAATCTGATAATGCTCAGATTATCTCTACTGGACATATTTTCCAGGTTAGTTGTTTTTCATAGTAGATACTTAACGTTCTAATTTTTCAGTTTTTAAAATTTTATTTTAATATATCTTGTTTCATGGAATCATCA
The DNA here is from genome assembly GCF_028372415.1 of Notamacropus eugenii. Lineage (NCBI taxonomy): Eukaryota > Metazoa > Chordata > Mammalia > Diprotodontia > Macropodidae > Notamacropus > Notamacropus eugenii. The sequence goes on from NC_092873.1 coordinate 414,233,058, forward strand.
TGTTCTGTTCACTCTGTTCTGTTTTTCAGAGTCTATTATTTGGATAAGGTTTTCCATCATCTGTTTTAAGTCATTTATTTTTCTTTTTTTCCATTGAAGAATCCTAATTTTATTTCTATTTTCATTTTCTAATCTCCTGCTTCATTTTTTTTCCAGTTGCTTTTGGAATCCTTATGGCCAAGCCATTCTTTTCTCTGAGGCTTTATATGAACTTGTTATAGAGTTACTCTTTTCTCCTGGATTTACCTCTTAGACTTCTAATCCATTGTATTTTTTCATTGAACTCAAAGTTTTATTTATTTATTTTTTGCAATTATATCATGGAATAAGTTATGCTCATTCTAGAAAAAAGTTAACTTTTGCAACTTTGACCAAAGTCTATCTGAAAAGAATTTATTAAGTGCCTATTGTGTGAAAAGGGATTACAGAAATGGACCATGAGACAGAATCAGATCATAGCATCAGCCTTAGGTTCTGGATTAGGACTTTGTGCTAGGACCAGGCTCAGCCTTCTCCCACCAACTCCATGAAGCAGGCAGGTTCTCTTTAGTTCTACTATTGTTGTAATATGGATATTGCTGCTGCTGCAGTTCTGAATGGGATGGCTCTGAGTAGGCCCTGTCCCCTGCCACATACCTGGCTTCTGTCTGCATTTCCTGGTGAACTAGCGTGAGCACAGACTTTGGCTTCCTTCTGTTTTCTTCTGCTTGCTTACTCCAAAATTATGAGTTGACTTCTTCCCTGATGTTGCTCTGACAGATCCCACTTGAATGTCATAGATCTTACTGGTCTTAGACTTCCCTCAAGGCCCTCTGGGAGTACATGTCTTGTCATTCAACTAGTCCTACCTCTTAGTACTCTGAAATATGAAATTACCAGTCCTTTCTTCCTGTGTGATTGTATCTTTGGGGACTGCCTCTCTGACCTCCTGCTGCTCTGACAGGTCAGGGTAAAGATCTCATTGGTTTTATGCCCCTTTGAGGGGATCTTGTTTCATTCCCCTTGTCTGGTGTCCTTTTAGAGGACCCACAAGTTTCATGCTCTGTGTATTAGAGGTTTGCCTAGCTTCTGATCCTCTTGATAAGTCCCTTCCCAAGTACCCAAAGGCCTCTGACCAAAAGCAATTACAGTTACTTCTCGAATTCAGAAAAACCACTTTAAGTTCCAGCTGTCCTAATAACTGCCATGGACAAGGCAGGAGAGCTTTACTCAGCTGGATAGAGGTAGTGTCCTCAGGGAATATCCTGTCTTTGCTATGGCTAAGTAAATCTTTTTTTTTATACTGTTAGATCAAAGAATGTTTCATTTCCCCCCAATATCAGACCAAAACTACTAGGGACCAGACTTGAGTCAAGCCTTTTCCTACTGTAAACTCCTTTTATAATACAAGAATGGGATTCTATCATAGTCTTGGCTATTGGTTAATAATAATAAAAATAAATTGAGATATAAGCTACTGAATAAAGATGAAATCTTAATCAACCATTCATCAATTAAATATTTATTGAGTCCTCCTTGTATGAGCTGCTTGAAGTACATTGAAAAACGAAGAGATAATAGATTACATTAAACCCCCATCTGAATACAACAGGTACTCTCTTATAGATTTTTAAGATCCTTGTGATTAAAGGACTATAGAACTCCACAAAGCCAGTTCAATTGACATGGTTCTCACCCTTTGATAATCACACAGATAGTAGATGCTTTAAGGAATATTAATTAAAGACAAACTTGAAACAAACACACAGTCATTTCCTTCTTCAGTGCTTCATCATCAGTAACAGGTGAGTGTTCCTGCCTCACCGCTACCTCTTAGAATCCCTGGGTTCCTTCAAAATTCTGCTTCAGAGCTACCTACTACATCAAGACTTTCCTGTTCCCATCACTAGTCAGTTCTTTCCCTAATATAAATTTACTTTGTATTTGCTTTGCATTCATTCAGTATATAGTTATTTTTGCGCATGTGATCTTCTCCAATGGGGCACATACTCCTTGAGGGCTGGTTCTGTTTAATTTTTGTCCTTGTATTGGTAAGCCCCACACAGTTCCCTGTTTTAAGTACCTCCTTGAAGTACGTTCTTTTACTGCTCACAAATGTTCCATGCCTTAGTGGGCAGTTATGAAAAGTTGTTGTGCCCTTCCCTCCAAAAAAATCCATCACCAGGTGACCAGTCTTCTGGTGAGGATCCTTTGGAAGCCTTCCTCACTTGCCAGAATCTGCTGAGTCTTTGTTCCACTAATGTGTTGTTGTTGTTCAGTCATATCTGACTCTTCATGACTCCATTTGGGGTTTTCTTGGCAAAGATATTGGGGTGGTTTGCCATTTCCTTCTCTAGCTTGTTTTGCAGATGAGGAAACTGAAGCAAGCATGGTTAGGTGACTTGCTCAGGGTTAGCGTAGCTAGTATGTATCTGAGGCTGAATTTGAACTTAGGTCTTCCTGACTCTAGGTCCTGTGCTCTATTTGATGAGGTTTAAAGGATCCAGGGACTTCCCCCCCATCCCCCCCGGAACAGAGTACTGGACAGGGTCTTCTGGAGTGAATTCACAGACTCAAGCTTTCTTCAAGTCAAGGTGGCAAAGGTTTATTGTAATGCCATTATGGTGGGCAGAGCTCCTTAAAGAACTTGTATTCCTTAAGGAACTTGAAACTTAACAGGATGTGTTTGTCCTTCGTTCTTGAAGAGGACCATGACATCAAGATGATGACATGACTTGCAGTTGACTTTGATTTGAGTGAGCGAGAGCTGTGCAGTTACCAGCCTCACTTTCTCCTCCTGAATCATCTGGGTCCAGTGGCCTGATATTCATCAGGAGGACTGGAAATGGCCCAGGATGCAGTGTGGGACTGTGGCCATTTTAGGCTAAGGTTTTATCAGATTCTCACTCATAATGAACAGGTTTGCAACTTAATAGAAATGATGCTAAAGCTTATATAGGAAAAGTAGTGGATTATCTGGCAGATATGCTAATTAGGTGATAATTTACAACCTTGGTCACAGACATCATTCACTACTGGAAGTCAGGGGAAGGATTTTCTGAGGGGTATGATTTTGGTCTGTTATACCTGTAGCAAGATAGCTTTGAGAGTTGATGTCTATAGCTTGACCTCTGGATTGAATATGACCACTTTGGGAATCAACACATGATAATTTTGTGGCTACAAGAAAGTTCTGTTTTTACGAGAGAATTTCTTCAGAAGTCAGCTTGTTCTTGTGATGGAGAAAGATAGTTTGTTTTACTGTGGCCCAGTCATGAGTAATTGTGGGGAAAGGTAGTTTGTCTTACAGGGGCCCCCTCATGAATTATTACTAGACATAGTGTCCTTGGCCTGGGGAGAAAACTGTCAGGGATAGTGCTTTGAAGCTAGGGAGAAATGTGATCTTGGAACTGGGGTCCAAGCACAAGCACAAGCACCCCATCACATCCACTGAGCCACCGAGCTACACACTAGAATAGGTTTTAAGGAATGAAGTTACTACCATGGCATGATGAGGTTGGAGGGGAGGAAAACCTCTGATTTCATGGATAGATGGAGCCTGTTGTGAGAGACTTCTTCTACCAATGCAGATGAGATTGTTCTCTGGAATTTAGTCTTGAGAGTTGACTGGGAAGAAGCTAAGTGACTTCTTTCATAATAAAGCTTTTTGATTTGGTTGAGAGTTAGATAAGTAGAGTGTTGTAGACATTGCATGTTGCTGGAGACAGCTCTTGGCTACCAGGTTGATACAGGCCTCTTGGAAGTTAGGAGGTCTCTTTGACACATTCTCCTAAAAGGGCATCTGGGGAACCCATGACTGTTATATTTCTAACTGCTAGGAACACCTTATCATGGAGATGAAGACTTTAGACTGAATCTAGAATAACTGAGGCCCTTTCAAACAACAGTTGTCAAAAATGAGTAGTTCTGTATACCATGTTGTGACTACTATCTGAAGGCAGACCGAAAAGAAAGTTTGAAAAGCTGATGGCTAAACTTCGTACGGCAGAAGTTTACAAAAGCATAAAGGGTTAGCACCAAGACTAGGAATTCTGGCACCTTAGTCACATTCGTGTGCTCGAGTTGACTGTGCCTATTCAAGGTAGAAGCATATTGTAGACAGAGGTTATGGGAGGTGATGATATTGGGAAACCTAGAGACTCCAGTGTTCTCGGTGGGCAGGAGTTGGAGAAAAACATCGTGTGCCAGGTACTTTTGTCTTTCACATCCTCTTCAGCCATGTCATCCTCATTCAGTTTCACTTGGTACATTATTTCTACTTCTTCATTTCCCGAGAATGGACTCTGACCCTGGAGTCACTTTGGCTTTCCTAGGCAATCTTTGGCCTTCTCACTCCCTGTCCCAGACTTCCATCACACTTCACAGAGGTGTCAGACTCAGGACCAGCAGGGCTATGAAGCCTACAGAACTTCCATTGTGGCCTGAGTCAGATGAAAATGTGATTGGGAAATGTTAAAGTAATGAAATAAAACAGATAATGCTAATTTGCAGTTTTCTTAGTCAATATGCAGCCCACAGATCTGTTTCTATTTGAGTTTGACTCTACTGTCTATGATATCTCTAGCTGTGCATTTCCCTCCTTTACAGATTTCCAGCTCCACTTTATGTGTGGTTTTCCTCTATCAGAGGATAAGCTCCTTGAGGGCAGGGACTTTCTTGTTTTCATTTGTGTACCAAGCATTTAGTCTTAGTGTTTGGCACCTGGAAAATGCTTAATGAACACTCTCTAAGTGCTTAATAAACAGAGAACAGTGAATGGAGGACTGGGCCTGGAATCAGGAAAACCTGAGTTCAAACCTAGCCTCAGACCTTACTGTGACTCTAGGTAGGTCATTTAACCTGTGTGCCTCAGTTTCCCAAGCTGTAAAATGGGGATAATAATAACACTTATGAATGAGGTATTTATAAAGCTCTTAATAAAGTGTCTGTTACATAGTAGATATGTAATAAACACTTATTCCCTTTTCTTATCTCTGTCACTTACAAGCTGTATAACCTTGGGTAATTCTATTTTTTTGGGGTAGCTTGGTGATGCATTAGATAGTGCTAGACCTGGAATCCAGAAGTCCTCAGTTCAAATATGACCTCAGACACTAGATTGAGTGACTCTAGTCAAATCACTTAACCTCTGTCTGCCTCAGTTTCCTCAGCTGTAAAATGGAATTAATAATGGCACCTCCTTCACAACAAGGTTGTTGTGAGGATCTAATGAGATAATATTTGCAAAGCACTTAGCACAGCATTACCTGGCATGTAGAAGATATATAAGGTTATTTTTTTCTCCCTCTTCCCCCCTTCTTTGTCTGTCTGTCTGTCTGTCTCTCTCTTTACTGAAGGAAGAGGGAGAGAAACCTGTAAGTCTGTACATGAGGGCAAGAAGATTGGGTCAGGTTGGAGTAAACTTTAAAGGAAGAGAAAGTTCTCATATGCTCATAGGATCATGGATTTAGAGTTACCTGGGACTTAAGAAGTCATCTCATTTTACAGAAGAAGAACCTGAATTCCTAAGAAGTAGCATATGTCAGTGCTAGGATTCAGACTCAGTTTTCTTTGATTTGAACCCAATGATCTTTCCATTGTGCATCAATAGGGGGTAGGGGGTGGGTTTCTATAGAGATAGAAGGCAGAAGAGAATAGGACCTGAGATTTGCTAGGGATGAATTTACCAGGAAAGGGGATGGGGTAGGAGAATGGCTCTTGTGACTCGTGAAGTTAAATGGTCATTCATAATCCCATCTGATTTTGGACCTTCGATGAGATGTGGGTTCCCACGTGGTGGGGTCAGCCATTGTACCCTGACTGGTGTGACAACTACTGGATCCTGAGAACAGTGGCAGCCTGGGAGTTAAGGGAGGGAACTTTGAATACAGCCAATAATTTTGGTGACTCTGTTTGGGAAATGGGAGTAGAATGTATATCTTGGGAGTGAGGGGAGGAATCATCTGGAATATCGGTCACCTGGAGCCAAGTTCCAGATGTCACAAAATGACTCTGACTCTGAGGTTTGATGAATTTGGTTACTAAATTTCACAGTATTTTTTTTGCCCTCTGGAAACTTGAGAGGGAAAGTTTTACGGTAGGACAAGTTAAAAAAATACCACATTATATAACACCTTTATGGAGTTTTTTCACCCACCTTTACTCTCTCCTCAATTAACCTCTTCAAGAAGCAGTAAAGGCTGACTCTATGAAAAGTTCAGGAAAAATCTGGCTCCATAATGGGTTGCTGAGGTTAATAAGGGTATTTGTAGCATGTCATTATATTAATAACATTTAATATTGTGGAGAACAACTATGATCACATGCAATGTGTCTTCTTAGGGATGAGCTCTTTGAAGGCAAAGAGCCTGTCTCATTTTTTTCTTTGTACCCTTAGTGCCAAACATGCCACGCAATTCATAAATATTTATTTATTGATTAATTGATTAATGTCATTCTTAGAAACTAGATTCTGAGATAGATATAAATTCAGCCTCAGAAACTTCCTAGCTGTGTGATATTGGGCAAGTCATTTGATGCTGTTTGCCTCAGTTTCCTCATGTATAAAATGATCTGGAGAAGGAGGTGGCAAACCACTCTAGTATCTTTGCCAAGAAAACCCCAAGTAGGGTAATGGAGAGTCAGACATGACTGAACAATAACAACAGGAATCCAACATAAATAGATGTTTCCACCCTTTTCTGTAATCACCACATCATCATTTATTCATGGATCATAAATTATGAGCCAGAAAGGACCTCTGAGGAGATCAAGACTAACTGATCCATATTACAAATGAAGAAACTAGCCACAGAGAGGTTATGTTGCCCAAAGAAGCCTAGCTGGAAAGTATCCCAGGTGGGATTCATGCCCATGTCTTTCTGACTTCAGGTGTAGCATTCTATCTATTAAGGCATGTTGTTCTATACAGCTTATTTGTATCTGAACTGTCATGCAAAGTCCTTCTTGAACGCTGTCCTTCTCTCTTTTCTTTTTAGTCAGAAAAGAAATAACGAAGAGCCATGACCATTAGCTAATGAGCTGTTCTCTCTTCCAATTCTCTCTCATCTACCTGCTCTCTCTGGTGCTCATTCCCTCCCATTCTTTCTCCTAGAAGATCTAATTTCCAAACTGTTTGTTCTCCAGCAAACAGCTGATTTATTCTTGCTAGGGGCTCTACTCATGGAAGGATCTAGAGCTTCTGCACATCTCATGATGACTACAGAGTTTTCTAGATTTAAGTACTTTGGCTCACTATCTAATGTGGTCACTGGAAAAACCTATTTTCAAGCTCTTATAATTAATACAGTGGGACATGGAAGATAATCCTCTGGGAAAGGGAAAGGGGTATTGGAAAAGTACAGTCCGTATAGAAAGCTATTACCTCCATGGTATATACTCTACCTGTGTCAAGTGGAATGGAGAACTGAGGAAATTATAATAACAGCTGATTCTTATAGATGTTGTTAAGGTTTGCAAAGTACTATAATAATAATATAATAATAGAACTTTTACATAGCACTTTATGTTTTGCTCACTTTTTGTAGCAGTTGGCTTTTTGTTCAGTTGTGTCCAACTCTCTGTGACCCCATTTGGGGTTTTCTTGGCAAAGATATTAGAGTGGTTTGCCTTTTCCTTCTCCCACTCATTTTACAGATGAAGAAACTGAGGCAAATGAGGTTAAGTGACTTGCCCAGGTATGTTCAGGGAGGACCAGTACCTTTGGTACGATGACTGCTGGGCCCTTTTTGGGGCTCTTTCCACCTTTGGTGTTCACATGTTCCACCTAACCCTCATCTGTGGCTCCAAGAAGCTGCAGCATGCGCAGTGGCCATGCCCCGGTAAACTGTTTCGGCAGATGGGCCAAATCAGGTTGAGGGGAACCAAGAGTTCTCAAACTCATTGGTGAGTTAGGGGGTGTCTGCCCCAAGCATGTGAAATCTTCATCTGGTGGAATGGGCGAATGAGAATAATTTGTTCCAACGGTCATGAAGGCAGATGAAGCTGGTGATATGGAGCTCTTAGAGCTTGGTTAGACACCGAAGATGCCACAGTCATCCACTGCATTCTGAGCTATTGCCAGCCATCTTGACTCTGTCCTACCACTGGAACTATGATAACTCTGTAGGACAGAGTAAGGCTGACAGCTTCACGCAACTCTGCCTCACTTAAACCCAATATACACACTAATCAAAAAAATATTTTGCAGAGTGCTTTATAAATATTACCTCATTTTATCTTCACAACAACCTTAGTGGGGGGGGAGTATTTTTAGATGCTATTATTATCTCCATTTTATGAATGAGGAGACTGAGAAGTTAATTGACTTGTCCAGGGACACAGAAATTCTAAATGTGTGAGCTAGATTTGAACTCAACTTTCTGATTCCAAATCCAGCATTCCATCCACAATGCTAGGCTGCCTCTCTAAAAGTCCTGATCATTCAGGTGTCCAAATCCTTACACACACACACACACACATACACATACACACAAGTGTGTATAAGGGGCTAGTGTGGTACGTGTTGTTTGTGCTGTGTTGTTTTGCCAAGTAGGTTCTGTGTGTTCATATGGGTCTACCTAGATATGGCTTGCAGTGGGGCAAGAATCTGTCCATCTATCTATCCATCCATCTATCTGTCTATCTATCTATCTATCTATCTATCATCTATCTATCTATCTATCTATCATCTATCTATCTATCTATCTGTCTATCTATCTATCTATCGTCTATCTATCTATCTGTCTGTCTGTCTGTCTATCTATTGATCTATCTATCTATCATCTATTCATCCCCTTCTACAAGGAAGATTTTGATTCCTGTTAGGAGGGAAATCAGAAAGTTAGGGCCAGAGGCTGGTCACTCTATTTTCCTAAGAAAGAGGGTATGTAGGCTAGAATTATATTTATCTGCTCTCATATATTATTATTCTAGGGGAAATAATTTTTAGGTTCAAATTAGACTCCTGGTCACTATTCTTTAAATGGGGAAGGAAAGCTCCAAGTTATATATCCAAAGCTTACCTCTCTTTCCACCAAATTCCAGTTCCACAAAGGAAAAACAGAGCAAATAGCAAATAAAACCATTTTTATCCAAGTTAATAGCAAAATATAAATCAGAGTAAGTATAAATAGGAGAATGTATATCAGACAATATAGAATGAATTGAGCTTTCCCATTGGAAGCAACATAACTCAGCTTAACTTGAGAGGAGTCTTAGTTCTTACCCAAGGGCAAAATTCCCCAAAGTCTCTAGAGTAGTAAGCTGAGGATAGGGACATGATAAAGTTAGCCAGCTTCTTCACATGTTGACTTCTTCCCAGAATATTTTTCCCTTCAGAGCCCTGAAGAGATGTTAGAATGGTGCATCTTCTCTCTCAATGCTGGGAACCCGAAGCGCTAGGAGCATTCTTAGCTGCAGTTCTCACCAACTTTGCCTTCTTCTTACATAGACTTGAGCCACTAATTGATCTCCACCAGGGATGAGAGATTCCCACAAAATTTGATTCTTTGATGTGGTTTTGGGATAATTTGGTCTGTATTTCCTATTTCCCAGTTTGCTTTGAGAGGGAAGCTATGGTCAGTGAGATGCCTTTGCATAAATCATACCACAGTCTTTGAAATAGTGGCAGAAAATGGCAGAACTCAACTGGAAGTGAGAGAAGTTATGCCAGAGAAGCAGAAGACTTGGACAGCTGCTCCAACCCTTCTCTCTAGGGTATGTAGTGTCCTTCTTTGTGATTGATGCCTTCAGAGGACCCTTAATTATGCCTTCAGGAACCTCTACTTAGTTCTTTTCTGCACTGCCTAAGCCTCCTTATCCCTTTTAAAACAAACAAAAAAAAAATCACAATACTCTACCATCTTCTTTAGTTATCACCAAATAGTTCTCCTCTCTTAGCCCAAATCCTGGCAATTGTCTTGTCTGTACTTTTTGCCATTACTCCCTCCCCTCGCACTCACTTTTCAGCTATTTACAGTCTGGCTTCTGGCTTCATTACTCACTTGAAACTGCCCTTTCCAAAGCTACCAATGATTTCTTAATCAGCAAAGATGATGGATGGCATTTTCTTAATTCTCATCCTTTTTGACCAATCTTGGAGAGCTGACATTATTGACCAATCTCTCCTCTATATTATCTCTTTTTAGGTATCTCATGATATTTCTCTCTCAATTTTTCTCCTGCCTCTCTGGTGACTCCTTAATCTCCTTAGCTAACTCATCATCTATATAATGTTCCCTACCTGTGGCTATATACTCCAAGGTTCTGTCTTGGGTCCTCTTCTGTTTTTTCTCTGCACTTAGTGACTTCATCATTTCAGTACCCGTGGTTCCAAGAAACTGTGGCATGCCCAGTGGCCACACCCCAGTAAAACCGTCTTGGTAGATGGGCTAAACCAGGGTGAGGCTAACAGATAGGTCTCAAACCCATCAGTGAGTTAGCAGGATGTCTATTCCAAGTATGTGAGGACTTCCTTTGGTGGAATGGGCATGTGAGAGCAATCTGTTCCAGGAACTGAAGCAGGCACTGTGGAATGCTTATAGCTTGGTCTGACATTGAAGATGCCAAGGTCATCCACTGTATCTGAGCCGTTGCCAGCCATCTTGACTTTGTCTTGCTGCTGGACTTCAGTGACTCTAGAAGAGAGGGTGAAGCTGATAACTTTGCAGAACTCTGCCTCACTTAAACCCAATTCACTTGTAGGTCAAGACATCATCCTGTGATGTCATTGGTTCTCTTTGAAACAAAGGATGAACAACAAACAACCATCTCTGTATAAATGACTTCAGCAGCTAGGTGGGGCAGTGCTGGACCAGGCATCAGGGAGATCTGACTTCAAATCTGGCCTCAGACACTACGCTGGGCAAGTCACTTAACTCTGTTTGCCTCAGTTTCCTCATCTGTAAAATGGGCTGGAGAAGGAAATGGCAAACCACTATGGTATCTTTTCCAAGAAAAGTCCAAAATGGGATCACGAAGAGTCAGACAAGCCTGAAGTGACTCAACAATAACAACAACAAAATATGTGATTCCCAGAGTTGTATATCCAACCTTCGCATCTTTCATAGACTTCTGTCCCACATCATTAACTGCCTATTGGATGTTTCAAAGTGGATTTTCTATAGATATCCTGAGTTCAAATCCTCCCTCAGAGACTTAATAGCTATGTAACACTGGTCAAGTCCTTTAGCTTCTTTTTGACTTGGTTTCCTCATCTGTTAAATGGGGATAATAAGATCACTTGCCTCTCAGGAGTGTTGTGAAAGTAAGATGAGAAAATATTTGTAAAATGCTTTGCAAAACTTAAAGCACTAAATAAATGCCAGTTATTATTAGTATTTATTATTATTATTGCTGCTTTTCAAACTCAGTGTGTCCAAGCCAGAACTCTTTATTTTTTTTCCTCAAACTCATCCTTCTTCTGAATTTCCTTACGTATTTTGAGGGCATCACTATATTTTCAGATTCCTAGGTTTGCATCCTGAGTGTTTTTCCTTATTTCTCATTCTCTGTTACCCCACTTAATAATAAATGTTAATACCTAAGAATACCTAATGGTGAGCATTTATATCATACTCTTAAGGTTTGCAAACTGTCTTACCTTTGTTACCTCATTTGATCCTTGTAACAGCCTTATGAAGTAGGTGTTATTATTGTTCTTATTTGATGTATCAGGAAAATGAAGTAGGCAGAGGTTGAGTGACTTGCCCAGGGTCATTCACACAGCCAGTAAGTGTCTGAGGCTGAATTTGAACTCAAGTCTCCCTGACCCCAAATACAGTGATCTATCCACTGTGCCAATTTCATGACGGGATGTTTGCCCGGGTTCTGGATAATGGACAATACTCTCATGCCTTCCCAGTCGCCAGTGGAGTGAAACAGGGCTGTGTGCTTGCTATCATGCTTTTTAGCATGATATTTTCAGCCATGTTGACAAATGCTTTCAATAAGGAAGAGCATGGCATCAAGGTCAACTACTGTACTAATGGCAAGTTCTTCAATTTCAAAAAGGTACAAGTTGAGACCAAAGCAGAGGGAGTGTTGGTGCATGATTTTCTGTTTGCCAATGATTGTGCACTCAGTGCAGCCTCTGAAGCTGAGATGCAACAAAGTATGTTGTCTGTCCTAATCTCTCTGCTCCCTGTGCTAATTTTGACCTAATAATTAATACCAAGAAAATACAGATGCTCCATCAGCCACCACCACACCATCCATATGTGGAACCATCAGTTACAACAAACGGAGAAGTTTTAAATGCTGTGGATAAGTTCACTTATCTTGGTAGTGTACTTTCCAGGGATATACACATTGACAATGAGGTTGATGCACGCATTGCCAGAGCTATCTCAGTGTTTGGGAGGCTCCAAAGAAAGGTTTAGGAGAGAAGAGGTATTAAACTGACTACCAAACTGAAGGTCTACAGAGCTATTGTGCTGACCTCATTGTTATATGCTTGTGAAACTTGAACAGTGTACCAGAGCCATGCCAGGAAACGGAAGCACTTCCATTTGAATTGTCTTAGGAAGATTCTGAGGATCACCTGGCAGGATATGGTACCAGATACTGAAGTCCTTGCTTGAGGTGAACTGCCAAGTATTTAGACTATGCTTCAGAGAGCTCAACTCTGATGGATTGACCACATTGTTCAAATGCAAAATGTACGCTTGCCAAAAAGATTATTTTATGGAGAACACCCATGGGGCAGGCGATCACATGGTGGTCAGAAGAAACGATACAAGGACAATGTCAAAGTGTCTCTCAGGAAGTTTGGATCTGACTGTGCAAAATGGGAGACACTGGCACAGGATCGCTCAGCATGGTGTACCCACATTAGAAAGGGTGCTGTGTTCTTTGACCTAAACAGAATTGAGACAGGACAAAGTAAACACAGGATGTGCAAATTTGGGATATCCACCTCAAATATTCACACAGACTATCTGTGCCCAACCTGTGGTAGAGCATTCTGAGCTCATATTGGTCTGATCAGCCACGGTCGGACACACTGAAACTTCTCTTGGTCATGATGATGTCATTTTGGTCCTCTTCAAAGATGAAGGACAACAACCAGCCATTTATATAGCACTTTAAGGTTTGTTATGTCATGTTATTCTCATTTGTGAGGTAGGCGATATTATTATACTCATTTTATAGATGAGGTCAATGGGATGCAGAGAAATGAAATGACTTGTCCAGGGTCACACAGTTACTACATATGTAAGGCAAGGTGTGAATTCACATCTTCCTGATTTCAAGGCCATGGTCTCTCCACTCTGCCACCTGTTGTTGTTTAGTCATTTTTAGCCTTGTCCTATTCTTTGTAACCCTGTAGACCTGTTTTATGGGATTTTCCTGCAAAGACACTGGAGTGGTTTGCCATTTCCTTCTCTGGTGGCAAACAGAGGTTAAGCGACTTGCCCAAGGTCATAGAACTAGGAAATTTCTGAGTTTGGCTTTGAATTCAGATCTTCCTGACTCCAAGCCCAGTGCTCTATCCACTACACCACCGAGATGCCTCCAATAATAATCAGTTGCCAAATCTTTTCTTTTCTCTCTTTAAAATATCATGTATCTCCTCATTGTTGACTCAACCATACACTTAGTTCATGCCTTCATTAAGTCTTATGTACTTTTGCAATAGCTTTCTAATTAGTTTTTTTATCTTGTCTTTCTCCTTTCCAAGTCATCTTCATCATAGCTGCCAGAATGATTTTCTTTAAATGCAATTTGTAAGTCTAACCATGTCACTCCTCTACTCAGTTTACTCCAATGGCTCCCTATTGCCTCTACGATAACATAGGAATTCCACTGGCTTTTAAAACCCTTCATGATCTGTATTTTTTCAGGTACATTCTCTATTACTCCCCTTCTTATGCTCTACAGTTCAGCCAAACTGGCCTTCCTACTGTTCCTCACACATGGTACCCCATCACATCTGGCTCATCATTGAGTGCCCTGTATACCTAGAACAGATTTTCCCTCCCTAAAATCTTCATTCCTTCAATAATTAATCCTCTACTGTAAGAAAGACACTGTGGTAAATGCTGGAATAGGGATAGGAGACAGGGATTGGATTTAGTTTTTCTTTAGCTTAAGTATCCTTATGCTACCAATATAGGTTGGCACCTTCTCTGCAGTTTACAATCTTAGAGAATTGTCTGTGTAAGGCCCAGAAAGGTATCCTGTCTCTAGACTACATAATAGACCACTACTGGAAAGTGGTGTCCAGTTTTGGTCACTGCACTATAAGTATATGGAGAACATAATTTACAAAGGACTTGCCAACATGATCAAATGGAGGAAAGAATTGGAAATGAGGGAAGTATAAAAAATGTTGGCCTAGGTGAACAGAGCCAGGAGAGCAAGTTATATGATAGCAATGTTGTGAGAACAAACAACCTTGTAAGAGTTCTGATCAATGCAACAAACAGCCACCATTACAGAGGACTGATGATCAAGCATACTACCAGTCTCCTAGCAGAAAGGTGATGGACTGAGACATCTGTTTCTGGACCTACTCACTGCAGGAAATGTGTTTTGCTTAGCTGTGCATTTTTGTTATGAGTTGTATGGGATAGGAGAGGTGGGAGAAAGATGAGGATTAGAGACAGGTTTCCTTTTCCTGTCTTCCCCCAGCCTCCAAAGGAGAAAAGAACAAAAGGAGGAGCTAAAGAAATCAGAGACAAGTAGCACACCTTTGAAGGTTACACATGGAATTATAATAAATTTTAAAAGCAACCTCTATATAATAACAATTTAGTTTCACATCCAGTCCTTTTGTGTTCTACATAGTATATAGGAATGCTTATTTTATTTGGTGTTTGTTAAGTTCAGAATAAAAAGAATAATGAAATAGTGGAAAAAAGAATGTTTGACCTAAAGAATAGAAAGAAACGATTTGCTTAAGGACAGACCGCCTTTAATAAGTAGGATGTTGAGCAGTTATATCTCTGTCCTCAGTGAACCAAACCAAGCCTCCTCATGGAGGTGTCTTATATGAAAGCTGGGGAAATTTCATTTGGAAATAAAGAAAGCAAAAACCTATGTATAGGGTTGATAACTGTGATAAAACACTCTATATGACTGTGAAGGAAGGCCAAGGAGAGTATGTCTGGAGATATTCAAGGAGAGTAATGAAACATGACCTGGAACCATCCTTAAGTACCAGCCTCCCAGACTAGCTTCTGTTGTAGCTTCCACTAGCCAAGGGATAAATTCAGTTCAATTCAAGAAATATTTACATATATCAATATCAAGAATCAGTTTAAAAAGCACCTACTGTGTGCCAGGTGCTGGTTTTGAGATTTTAACTTCTAGTGCTGGGCTTCCTGGGTCTGGGACTGTCCATTCTGTACTTCTGTACCTCCCCCTGCAATCAGTCAACAAGTATTTTTTAAGTGCCCCTTATGTTTTGGGCCCTCAGCTAGGTTTTAGTGATTAAAAAAACCTCACAATCTTATCTCCTCACTACAAACTCCAAACTCAAACCAAATCCCTAACAGTCTCTTTTTACAAGGAACTTACCTTTTGTTGGAGAAGGCAACAGGTAGACATATAACTAAACTTTAAAAAATACAAAGTCCTTTCTGTCTGGATGGACTCGTGATTTCTTTAAAGTACAGGAAGCTCTCATGTAATAGAGATAGTCTTAGATAGAGATAGTCTTAGAAAGTCATTTGAAGGACATAGAGATTATATTACTTGCCCAAGTCCATTGTCAGTACATAATGAAGGCAGGACATGGACGGAGATCTTCATTCCTTGAAGATGGTGTTAGAGAAGGGACTTTCTAGGCATCTGAAACAGTCAGAGCAAAGATGTTGATTCAGGAAGAATTAGTGCAATTCATTGTGGAATCAGGAATTAATTATGATTATTCACTACTACAGTAATACATCTTTTAAAAATCTTTTCCATGTGCAGAGTACCTTATTTTGGCTCTGCAGCTATACATCTGGATACTAATGTCAAAATAGCAATTGCAGAAGCTGTCAGCATCCTGGCCTACCACATGAAAATGGGGACTGTATAATTATAATGACCAAACTTGACCTTGAAGAAGAGTTGAGAAAAACACGTCTCCTTCCCCTCTTTGCAAAGGTGGAGGACTATGCATGAAGAATATTGCATGTCCTATTGAACATAACTGGTGTATTGATTGATTTTGCTGAAATGTTTTGTTCCCCCCTTTTTTTTCAATTTTATTATAGAGGGTAGGTTGCTGGCTAGAGAAGCATATATTCAGGAATGAAGACATGTGAAAACAAAAGCTAGCAATAAAATAAGGTTAAATAAAGCAAATCTTGATGAAAAGACTTCAGTACTAACAAAATCACCGGACTATATTTAGAGCTCTAGATTTAACCAACCACATTACGTGGATTTTCAACAGGACACTCAACCAAGTTCATGTGTTGGATATCCCACACAGAAGGTATAAGAGTTTGATTAAGTTCTTTGACTTTCTTTGTAAAATGGGGGCTGCAGGGAGTGGGGGGAAGTGGAGCAGATTGTTTTACTTATTTATTATGAGGTAGGGCTGAAATTTTTTTTGGCAGGTGTTCGGGGAAAAGAGGTATTAGGGGGTTGAGGCATTAATGATAATAGTCTAAAAAAGAAGAAAAGAAAAAAAGACTGGCAATGAAACATTTAAAAAATACTTGAAAGAAAACTGATGGACGTTTTCTATATGGAAAATAGGACAGTGCTGGAAGTACTATGTATGTTTTAATATACACTTAAAAAAACTTGTATTACAATAGAGACCCATGGTATCATATACAATACTTTCATGGTCTTTTTATTGGGAAATGTTTGTATTTATTGACTTTTTCATATTAAAAATAACAAAATAACTAAAAAGAAAAAATGGGAAGTGACTAGAAATTGGATAATTTCCTGGATTTGTGGTGCTATGGATAGAACTTTCTGGATTTGGAATCAGGAAAACCTGATTTCCTTAACTTTAAAATGAGGATAAGAACAGCACATGCCGTGTAGAGTCACTGTGAGGATCAAATGAGATACTATTTTGTTAAGTTGTTAGCACAGTACCTGGCACATGTTGTTTAGTCATTTCAGTTGTGTCTGACTTCTTGTGACCCCATTTGGGGTTTTCTTGGCAAAGAAACTGAGTGGTTCGCCATTTCCTTCTCCAATTCATTTTACAGAAGAGGAAAGTGAGGCAAATAGATTAAGTAATTTGCCCAGAGTCACACAGTAAGTGTCTGAAGCCAGATTTGAACTCAGGAAGATAAGTTCTCCCTGCTGTCTATCCCATCTCTCTGACTTCAGTCTCTTTCTATCCACTGAGCCACTTAGCTGACCACCTGACACATAGTAGGCACTTAAATTCTTCTTCCCTTCCCTTCCTTCCTCTTTTCAGCTCCGACAACATATGAGCTGTACTTTTTGAGTAAACCTTATGGATACTATTTGGTACAGCCTCACAGATTTACACTGGGCCCGAGGGAGATGCTGAAATGCCTGGAAAGATTGGTCTTGGGAAAATTCCATGAAGAAGTAAATGTTTAGTATGGCTTGTTAGGTGGGAAAAAGAGGATATGGCAAAAAGAAGAGGATGTACCAGGAGGGACATCATAAGTGGCAGCTGTGGCTGCTTCCCTTTAGTAGCTAATGAACTCCATTTCCCCAGCGCCTAAACTACTCTCTTGGAATCAGCAGTTCCATTTTAGAAAATGCGTTCGTCATTTAGGTCACAGGGGGTACTATTTAGGCTCCTGGGGCTGTAACTTACTGAAGCAGTGAATGCAATGAATGCAGTTTCTGAAGAGAATGATTGTGGCTACCCAAGTTCCCTACCTCACTCTGAATGTTCTCATTTGGATAGAGGAGATAACAATACCGATTCATTTCCTGTCTCACAGAGGTATCATGATGATTAATGGGATCCACGGATGGTAGAAAGAACACAGAACTAGGAGTCAGGGTCACAGGATCACAGATTTAGAGCTGAGAGGTACATTAGAGTCTATTTAGACTAAGATTTGGCAATGACGTTGAGTCAGCCCCACAGGAACTGACCTTACCTAGAAGCTCAGCACTTTCTCTTGCCTGGCTTCCCTCTGGGAAACAGATTGGAGAGGTGGAATGGGCCAGCGACTAAGTCAGATACACACAGCCTGGGGTCCAGTGAGGAAGAGGCCCTGCCTATTAGTAGCCAGGTACTTGAATGACTGTTATTACTGTTCAGCCATTTTCAGTCATGTTCAGCTCTTTGTGACCCTATTTGGGGGTTTTCTTGGCAAAGGGTGGTTTGACATTTCCTTCTTCAGCTCATTTTACAGATGAGGAAACTGATGCAAATAGGGTTAAATGACTTGCCCAGGGTCACATAGCTAGGTAAGTGTCTGAGGCTTGATTGGAACTTAGGTCTTCCCAACTCCAGGTGTGGGGACTCTATCCACTGTGCCACCTAGCTACCCTCAATGACTATTATTTGTTAACAGTTCAAATGAAAGATGATCACTTTAGGTATTTAGTCTCTGTATTCTCATGATGTCTAAGAATAACAAGCCCAAATGGAAAAGAAGTGGGCTAAAAATGCCACTAGAAACTTAAAAACCTTTCAAAGTTGTGCTTTAATTTTGCCAATAAAATATTCATGTGAGTTAGAAGGGGGAAATTATTATGCCCATTTGGTGAATGAGGAAACAGAGATGCAGATGGGAATTCAATTTAATTCAATTCATGGAACACTTGTTAAGAGTCTTCTTTGAAAGACTAGAGGTAGAGGCCTAAGGGATTGAAGACTGGCCTCTGGGTCACATTATTCTGGCATCAGGAGCAGTAATGGTGACCTTGAGCAAATCACTTGACCTTTCACCACCATAGGCAACTCTTCAAATTGTTGGATGGTTGCAGATTTGTGCTGGTGGAGGGTCCTTTTGGAGGAAGAGCTCCTTATGCTCAAGTAGGCAATGTCTGCTATGTTCCAGGCACTATGCTAAGAATTTGAGGTAGAAAGGTAGAAGACAGTCTCTAACCTCAAGGAGCTCACAGTCCAGATGTAGAGACAACATGAAGATAACTATGTACAGACAAGCTATGTATAGGATAAATTAGAAATAATCATCAGAGGGAAGGTACTAGACTTAAGTGGGAGTATAGAAAGGCTTCCTATAGGAGATGGGATTTTAATTGAAACTTGAAAAAAGCTAGGGAAGCTAGGAGAAAGAGGCTAAGAGGGAGAGCCTTCCAGACATGGTGAAATTCCAAGTCTAGCCAAAAAGAATCTTGCAAAGCACTCTCCTCTGTTCATAAGTTACAAAGCCCCTAAATGGTCTCTGGGAGTTTACTACATTTACTACATTTCCTTCCTTCCTTCCTTCCTTCCTTCCTTCCTTCCTTCCTTCCTTCCTTCCTTCCTTCCTTCCTTCCTTCCTTCCTCCCTCCCTCCCTCCCTCCCTCCCTCCCTCCTTCCTTCCTTCCTTCCTTCCTTCCTTCCTTCCTTCCTTCCTTCCTTCCTTCCTTCCTTCCTCCCTCCCTCCCTCCCTCCCTCCTTCCCTCCTTCCTTCCTTCCTTCCTTCCTTCCTTCCTTCCTTCCTTCCTTCCTTCCTCCCTCCCTCCCTCCTTCCTCCTTCCTTCCTTCCTCCTTCCTTCCTTCCTTCCTTCCTTCCTTCCTTCCTTCCTTCCTTCCTTCCTTCCTTCCTTCCTTCCTCTCCTCCTCCTCCTCTTCCTCCTTCTTTCTTCTTCTTCCCCACCTCCCTCCCCCCTTGGAGGGTGGGGAGAACCCTTGTAATAAGTATACGTAACCAAGTAACCATAAGAAATTCTGAGAGGGATGATTTCAGAAAACCTTGGAAGACTTGTTTGAAATGGTACAAAGTGAAACGAGCAGAACCAGAACAATTTATACAATAACAACAACATTGTCCTCAGTCTGTCCTTCATCTTGTGTTGTTGGCTAAGCTATTTATAGCACAGTGGAAAGAACACTGTACCTGGGGTCAGAAGACCTATGTTCAAGCCCAGCTTTACTTTTTACTTCCTGTGTGACCTGAGGTATGTCCTTTCACCTCTCTCAGCCTCAATTTCCTTATTTGTAGATTTACAAAGTTTGTTGTTCATCCTTTGCTCTTAAAGAAGACCAGTGCCATTACAAATGTGATGTCTTGACTTTGGGGTGAATTGGATTTAAGTGAGACAGAGCTTCACAAAGTCACTAGTCTTAATATCTCGAGTCTCCAAGGTTATTGGTGTACAGTGGAAAGACAAAGTCGAGATGACCAGGGATGGCCTGGGATGCAGTGAGTGATGCTGGCCTTTCTAAATTAAGGTCTTTCCAGGTCTCCGTTTGTCTGAGGCCACACCCCTTCAGTGACTAAGGGCTAGGTAAGAATCGAGACAAAAGATGGCCTAGTTTACGATCCCAATTTCAGTTTGGGAGGGGAAGACCTATAGAGTTTCCAGCCAGAAGAGAAAAACAGTTACTATGTACACTCTTTCTAAGTCATCAAAAGGAGCCACTGAGGCTTCGGTTTAGGCCCATTATTGACTATTCAGTGAAAGTCAGAGTGGTTTCGGTATAAAGATGCAGTCAGGCAGTTCCATTTAAAACAGGGTGGCCTGTTTTTTCAGAGCTTTATTTCAAGAAATCAAAAATGAAACCTGCACAGGACAAAAGTAAATTGTCCCAGCTTTTTGAAAAATAAAATAAAAGAAGTAGAAGAAAAGAAAAGAAATAATAACAATATTTCCCAATTTCTGTTTGAATTGGCATGTTGGGTGCTCAGTTAACATAGTAAAGACAGTTAATATAAAAACCTTCTCTTGAGAACCTGGCTCACTCCTTACCACAAATACACATAGCATCCATGGGAGGAATGGCCTTGAACTTAGACCATAATGATAGTTAGGCACATGTGTAAGAAATATTTGGGACAAGGTATAACTCACACCGCTTGCTTTGGAGGTCTCCTTTTCTGCGTAGAGACTTCATGCAGAACTGTGGTTGTTTATCCTTTGTTCTCGAAGAGGATAACGGACATCACAAGTGTGGTATCATGACTTGTACCTGAATTAGATTTGAATGAGGCATAGCCGGACAAAGTTGTGAGCCTTGATCTCTCCTCCAGAGTCATCATAGTTCAGTGGCAAGACAAAGGCCAAGATGACTGGTGATGGCCTAGGATGCAGTGGGTAACCTTGGGTTTACTTACCTCACAAAGTTGTGATGTGTATCAAATATTAAAAAATATATATAAAACGCTTTGTAAGCCTAAAGCATTACGTGTACATAAGCTGTTGTTATTTTAGGAACTTCAGATCTTTTTTTAGATATTTTAAGAAACAACCACTCAAACTTTCAGACAGGGAAAGCTTTGTTGAGAATGGAAAATTCTGGCTATGTAGCTAGCTGTGACCTAAACATTTAACTGTATCATATGGGAAGAATTAATAACTACTATTACAAAGTCCTTCATACTTGGTCAGTTTGGAACCTTCTTTAGGGAGTTTCAACTTGCGCTGGGCAGCCGTTTTTGCTCTTTTGGTCCAGACTTCCATCTTTGGTAATTTCTATGTGGGCCAGGGGAAAAGTGGGTTTGTTCCATAGCCAAGCGATGGCATCATCCTGGCCATTACTGAATTGGATTCCATCTAGAGGGGCTAAAGGCCCCTGGGTCCCCCCTGTCCCAGATACAAGGTTGGGTAAACTTCTCATGGCAGACCAGGCAAATTCCCAAGCTTCCAGGACACTAGATAGAGATAGAAGCAGGCACGGCCAGTTTCTGCTGCTATCGCTCTATGCTGGAAAAAAAAGTAGATCATGATACAGGTCACTGGGCAAATGCCTAAGGACCCTTTCGAGATTGTCTGACCTTGACTGTCTAATCCTCCAAGGAGAAATTTTAGCTAACTCTAGCTGTGATCGTACTGCTGCTGAAAGCACTTTCCCAGAGTTTCACATTATTCATTTCCAGAAAGTCATTTTAGTTGATTGCCTTGTGGTCTTTTTGAACGAGGTATTTTAAAAAATAGGAGAAGATTTAGGGGATTGGCTTACAATCAGAATATATCCATCCTGAATGATACCAAGGGCAGTAGCTAGCTTTGGATAGAAACTTGTTGAAGTTTCCATCTCTGCAGATTTTTAATGAAAGAGTAGACTACTATCTTTTCAGACCATTTCGTTGGAGTCCTGCCTGGGGATGGAGGGCAGGGGAGCTGTGGATCAGATGACCTTGAGGTCCCTTCCAGATCTGCATTTGTATGATTTGATGGTAATTAGAAATGTGACATTGTCATTATGCTGGAGATAATTTACTTCTCTTCATCTGCCTAAATATTTGACTTAGTGTGTTTGCTGCTATGTTGCTTTTGCCACCCTAGGTATAGTATAAGTTTCTTGAGGGGGGAGACACCTTGTCTTTTGTTCCTGTATCATCCTTTCCTCACTCCCCTAGCTCTTAAACTTTAAATATGACATTATATAGAGCTACTTCTCATTTAGATAATTGTGAGTTAATTAAATTGATAGGGTAGAAACAGCAATTTGGAGATTAATATGGATGAATATCTTAACTCCTGAGTTAAGATATCCTGAGGGTAATGGAATCAGGGTCCAGAAGAGGTTTGACAGAGGATGACATGGTAACACCTGTTGGCCTGCTGGTGTTTGTTCCCACTCACTGCTCCCTGTCCCTTTTATCCCTAGAGCTTTACTCAGCTACACCCTGTTATGTTCATTTTTAGCTTAGGGGGAAATATAATGACCCCTCAGGTCTCAGGGGGTCCTTATCTATGCTGCTTTATGGAGTTTGTATCAGATAAAACATTAATAGCTCATGATCACTCAGAGCCCTCAGTTAGGACAGTTCCTAACACTCAGGCAGAGTTTTGAG
Organism: Notamacropus eugenii; assembly: GCF_028372415.1. NCBI lineage: Eukaryota > Metazoa > Chordata > Mammalia > Diprotodontia > Macropodidae > Notamacropus > Notamacropus eugenii. The sequence goes on from NC_092873.1 coordinate 414,255,899, forward strand.
ATTTGTAATGGTAATTATGAGAGTTGAAGATCTTCCCCACCCATTAATGGGCCTACCCATTGAGGGAAATTTCATTAGGGGTGATTTGTTTCGTAGGAACATTGTTAATTGCTAATTTCTAATGAGGCACTGGTTCTCATGGGTTGTGATGGCCTTTGACTCTGAAAAGTGTATAAATACTTTGAGGTGAAGTTTTACTTTGGGGCTTAGTTTTTGGAAGAAGTTTTGCGTGCCAGATGGACTCTAGGTAGCTGCTAAGGAGCCCCCTGGCTTTGAAAACCCAGATATTGGTACTTCTCTCTCTGGTAGCTATCCTATGTATGTAATGGTCAGACAGCTGGATCTGTCGATCTGTGATGTATGTATTGCTTATAGTCAGACAGTTGGTAGCCCTGTCTGTTGGTTTTGATTTCTCTGTATTTTCTCTGAAGTTCAGGGTGCTGACTTCTCCCTCCGAACTGGGTGAATGATATATGTGCTTGATTAAAGTAGATTATTGATCCCTTAAAAATTGCTTTCCTTTTAGAAAAGCAGATCTAAGAACTTGTACAGGAGCTCCTCCTGTGTATGCCAGGGTTCTTGCTGTTATAAGACTCTGTCTCAGCTTAACTTTGTGTTTATCCCTAGCTAACTCCGGGCTTTATTATATTTGAGGTAAAAATCAAGGATACAGGAAACATTTTAATTAAAAGAAGTGAGAAGAACATATTAGGATATCTATTGCTAGATAGGTATGGAGGGGGGAGTTGGGAAATAGTGACTTCTTTTAGGATCTTCTTTCAGTTTTTGAAGAGGTAAGTACAGCAGTAAGTTGAAATCAAGTCTTCTGCCCTGAGGTGCCTGTGGATGTTGGATCTTCTTTCACTTTCTCCTTTGGGTCTTTTAGTTTTTCTCTCTCTGTCTCCCAGTGTTGGCTCCCCGCTCCCCCCCCCCCCCCCACCGTGCTGATAATGCTCTCTGGGATCAGTTACTTAAGTCCTGAGGGGCATGAAAGGCTAGTCCCCTATTGCTGCCGCTGCTTAATTCTTGAGGTCCTGGATCCTTCTTCTCAGTCTGTGTCTTGACAGCACTGTATTCCCCTTTAAGAATTTGGAGTGTAACTTAATTTCATTTTCTGGCTTACATATCAAAATAATCCCAAATTCTACTCAGAGTTGAGAAGGGAACATTTGTTCCTCTGAATGACCAATCTCAGATGCCAGTAAGGTCTCCTTCCCCAGCTACCAGTGGCACCCCTTTAAGGTAACTTTCCATCTGCTCTATTTATCTTATATGTTCTAATTTATATATGTTGTCTCCCCTGTTAGAATGTTAGCTCCTCTGGAACAGGAACTGTTTTTACTTTTTCTTTGTACTCCTAGAGCTCAGTACTATGACTGGCACTTAATAAATGTTTGTTGATTGTAGAAACACAGTAGGAAGAAGAATGACCAAGCAAAGTGTTGTCTATGGAAGGCATTCTACTACTGCCATGGTCACATTACTATTTGGTCACAGGAATAGCATATGTGTGATAGTTATAAGCAAGTAAGATACTTGGGTCACAAGAGGTATTCTGGGGATACTTGGTGAGTATCACTGAATGAATAGCAATTTTCAGGGTGAGGTTTGCTACATTGAAAAGCTTCTAGATGATACCAAGGAGTGGGATATAAATAAATGCAATATAATAAACATGGATTAAATATTGACTTCATCCTAGATGCTAAGAAAGATGCAAAGATCAAGAAGATACAGTTTCTATCTCTGTGGAGTTTGCAATGTAGTGTAGAAGTAATGTTAAGACACAAAAACAACAGAACCAAACTGCATGAAAGTTAGAAAGTATTATGAATAGAGCTGGCCACTAGTGCAACCTCTTATCTTATGAATGAGGGAGCCAAGAGCCAGAGATGTTAAATGACGGTTCCAGGGTCCCAGAGGTGTATACACAGTAGAGTCGGGATTCCAGCCCATGTTATAAACTTTCAACTTTAGTGTTCCACCGTACCACACTGCCTCTGAGGTTCAGGGAAAAAAAATATCAATCTAGTTGGGTAGATTAGGCATTACAAAGCATATGTCTTGGAGGATGTAGAGGATTTTAGCCAGTAGGTATTTGTGAGCATTTTTGGTCGGTTTAAACAACTTAGGTAAACGAATATAGAGTATAAGTACGTATTGTTAAGCACAGTGATTTGGTTGGAATATAAAGTATATGGAAGAAAACAGTGGGAGTTAAGGCTGGGAATATGGTTGTGTCTTATTATGGGGGCCTTGAATGCCAGACTAAAGAATTAGATTTTATTCCATAGGGAAGGCTGACACATAATAGATATCTAATGAATGCTAATTGGTTGATTAAGCTTCTTTATTCCATAGGGAAGGCACAGTTCCTGACACATAGTAGATATCTAATGAATGCTGATTGGTTCATTAAATTTCCTTAAACACAAACTATGTCTTTGTCTTTTAAATGTGTAAATGAGTCATTCCAAGACTTTGCAAACCACACTGTAGAAGTACCATTATAGAGACTGCAGAAAGCCCATCCAAGCTGATAGAGTCCTAGTTCAGGTATCTGCAGCCCCCACTATCTCCAGAGGAAATATATCTAGTTAAAAGGGTATGTTGACTCACATAGCAGTGTGACACCTGTCAAGTCTAAGGGGCCCTGGCTTTTCCTGCATTGGGCTTTTTGTGCCTTGAGTGACCAGAAAGCTGCATCAATAGCTGTGGGGTTCTAGTTCCTTAGACTAATTAAGCCTCAGGGATAGTTTTCCTAACTTTTAAGGAAAAATTAGCGCAGTCAACATGGCATGGCCCCTAGATTTGATTTTTACAAATCCATTTTGCAGATTAACAGTTTATAAGGTATTTAGTGTTCATAAAATAAAAGTCAATCTGGAAATGCAGGAACGTATTATTAAATAATATGGACTACATTGTTGCTTAGTCTGCTCTACTCATGGTGGCCCCTGTTATTTATTAACTCAAGCTTGTAGGGGCCTGCAATTTATGTGTTCATAATCATAACATATTGTAAAACCATTTCGTGGTCAAAGGGAGATCAAAAGTTCCCTAGGACCTATTCCTCTCACATATTGTATCACTTACTCTCCATCACCAGATTCATTTTCAATTATAGGACCAGGGCATCTTTATTCTACATTGCTGATGTGAAAAAGAAGAATGACACACATATTTGGCAAAGCAGTAGGAGAATAAACAATACAAGATGAATAATATGCCCAAGAGTATTTTGGCTTATGTCTTGGCTAGATGCAAATGAACGGGCATTATTAATGCATGTGAAGGAGCCCATGCTGTGTGTGGATTAAGAAAAGAGAAAAGCACTCATAGAAAAGAGCCAGGCTGTCTGCAGAGGAAAAATATACAAGCCAAGCTAATTTCAACCAAGTGTTCTGGGCCATAAATAAGATCCAGGAAAATTTGGGGACAGGCATATAGGACTGGGAATTGGGATTTTGGGTTTCATCTTGGGTTCTTAGAATGAATATGGGCCAAGGGCTTATGACTATTCTGTTGTAATCAATTTACCCATCTGTTTTCAAGGGACTTTTGAGTGTATTCTTCAGAGTTAGAGTCACTTGATATTTACTAAGTGATTGCTATGTGCCAGGCACTGTGCCAAGCAGTGGGGCTACAAAGAGAGGCATAAGACAGTCCCTGTCATCAAGGAGCTAACAGTCTAACATGGGGAAGATGACTTCTAGAGAGAATCTGTAAAGGGGAGGAGGAGGAGAGGTCACTTAGCTTGGGGGAGGAGAGGGTAGGAAGGGGAGATGATGAAGTCCTGCAGCCAGGGAAGGAGAGGATCTGAGGAGATGAGAGTTTAAGAGATGAATTCATCTTGCTGAGTGATGCATTTCTGGAGATCATGAAATCCAAGAAAGCAACCAGATGGGAAATGATGAGGTGGATTCCCTGAGAGCCCCTCTCAAATAGTAGTGGGTCTAGGAGGAGCTCTCCACTATTTATCCTTCACCTTTTCCAATATGAGGAAAGAAGGGAACCCAGGGGCAGGGAGGGCTGAGGGGGTTTGAGTTTTAGAGTTGATTCTATCTTGCAGAATGATGAGTTTCTGAAGATCATGAAGTTCAGGAGATCAGCTTGGGTGGGTTTTTTTTTTTTTTTTTTTTACAGTCTTTTAGTCTAAGGACAGAATGGAATATAATGGTATTTCTGCAGTGTAGTTTGCAAGTCCTTATAATGACTGATTTATAGATATAAAGGAAAAATATATAATTCATGCTTAAGGAAATTTAATTAGCCAATCAGCATTCATTAGATATCTGCTATGTGTCAGGAACTGTGTTTTCCCTAGACTAATAATCAAAGTGATGGGTTCAATGAAGACGTACTTTTGTCACATAGCCACTCAAAGTACCATTTATCTTGATCCTGGGATCAACATTTTGCTGCCAGGATTGTTGACTAGTTGTCCGTAGAGCTGGAAGGGAACTCAAAGGTCATCTAGTCACACTCACTCTGTTCAGCTGACCATGTGACCCATAAAAGTCCTGAGTGAAGTCTGAGTCAGACTACAATATAATTGGGAAATGCTGAACAGCATGAATAAAAATATAGTATAACATAGACAATGTTAATTTGTCATTTTCTAAGTCAATATGTGGTAGTAGGGACTTATTTCTATTTGAATTTGACATCACAGATCTAATCTAACCCTCTCATTTTACAGATGAGGGAATGAGATTTCTGGGAGATGAAGTGAATTGTACAAAGTCACATAGGAATAAGTGGCAGAGCTGAGATTTGAATTTACTTCTTCCAACTCCAGAGCCAACCCTCTTTGCACTAGATCAGGTTGAGGGGCTTACTGTCGTGGGATGGTAGGAAGTGATGAAGGTGTTAATTTCTTCTTATATTAAACAGTTCACTCAGGGATGCTTTATGAATACATCTGTCTAGGTTGAAAAGATCTCAAGCCTCTATGAATATACCAGTTGGAAGCTCAGACATTGAAGATGCCAAGGTCCTCTACTGCATCCCAGGGCATCATCAGTCATCTTGGCTTTTGTCTTGCCACTGGACTTGATGACTCTGGAAGAAAGAGTGAAGCTAATGACTTTGTGCAACTCTGCCTCACTTAAAATCAATTCACATGCAAGTCAAGAAAATCCTCTGAGAAACCATTGGTCCTCTTTGAAAATGAAGGATAAACAACAAGTTAAGAATGCCCACCTGGGTTTCTGTGATTCCTTTGGTGGTTAGTGGTTACACCTAATGTTTGCCCTATGACTATTTTGGACATTCAATTCAATTCAGCAAACATTTCAATTCATAAACCTGTAGCGTTGGAGACACTGGAAATACAAAAGCAAAACCAAAATAACAATCCCTTCCTTCATTGAGGGAATTACATTCTCCTGTGGTTGGGATGGTGGGAAAAATACAAGATATACACAGATTAGTGAATTCAAAAGAAATAGAACATATAAAAGGGGGAGAGGAATAACATGGTATATAAAGAAGTGATACTCAGGAACAAATCCAAAAACCTAAAGTTGGGGATGACTTAGTCATAGAGTCATGGATGGAGAAGAACTAGAAGGGACCTCAGAAGTTACCTAGTCCAAACCCCTTATTTTTCAAGTGAAGAAACTGAGATTCTGCCCCCAAATTAAAGGATTTTCTGAAGCTCACACATGTAGCAAGTAGAAAAACTGAGATTTGAGCCCAGGCACTCCAACTCTGAATGCACCACTCTTCCCATTGTATCATGCTGGTTCCCCTACAGAGGGGAGGATGATATAAATTTATCAGTTGCTCAGTAGTTTGTTTGCTCTAATATATAAAGAAATGAACTCCCACTTCATTTCTCATCACTCCATCACAGAAAGCCAATCTACTTGACACAATGAAAAGAGAGCTGGCTTTGGAGTTGGAGGAATTGAATTCAGATCTCTAGAGGGTACTTGGATGAGTATGGATAGAGGAACAGGCAGAAATGACATTGTAAAGAAGTACTCTGCAGATCACCAGAAGTTGGATTTGGTACAAACTTGATACAGAGGTATTACATTACTGGTAGAAGACAGCAATTACCAGGACATCTGGGAGAGCTCTTTTTCTGCATTAGGTAGAACAACTGATAAACTCATAGCATGCCTTAATGATCATTTCACAGAATCATAAAATCTCAGAATTGAAAGAGACCCCAAAGACCTTCTAGTCCAACTTACATCTTAACAAACATCTCCTCCACAAGATACACAATTAGTATTCATCCTGTCTCTTCCTAAGGACATGTTACTCTATTTTGTCTTTCCTTAGGAAAGAGAACAGGTTTGGCTAATTTGCATCAAGTATATTACCCCAGAAGGCAGACAGGATGGGCATTTACTTGGTTCTCTATAAGACTGGAGAAACTAGAACCATATTGCTGCCACATGAAATTTGGCATTATGGGACTTTTCTTGTCCTGTTTTATAGAATTTGGTTATTTCTGATTGTAGCAAGGGAATGCCAGGTTTCTCTTTGTCTGAGAGAGGGCAGTGAATGTCCTGGTTAAGCCTTAGATTTCTCTTTGTGAAGGGTACTGGAAGAATTATTGAAGGAATATCTGTTAGTCCTGATCAGAGAGAACTCAGGGCTCATTGAAGAGGGGATTATGCTATGCAGTATAAGTCTTGAGAGATTCTATTATAAGAAGTCACCTTCATGGCTTGAGCTAATGGCCAGGCTCCAATTGGAAAGGTTTACTACGGCACAGAATTTAATGTTTATTGAGTACCTACATTTTGCTAAGTGCTGTGAGAAGCTTTTATTGTCTTCTGCCTAAAATAAAAATTAGACTAAGTTAAGAATTGTAGATTCACAGAAATTCAGAATTGGAAAGAGTCTCCCAGGTCATCTAGTTCAACTTGATATAGAAGTCTTTTCCATGATATTCTCAACAAGTGGTCATTCAGTTTCCACTTGAGCATCTCCAGAGATGGAACCTTTTAGAACATCCCATTTCCCTTTGGGCCAGCTCTAATTGTTAGGTAGTTTTTCCTTATCTGTAAAATGGAGATAATAAGTACCTAGCTAACAGATTTGTTGAGAGGATCGGTTGAAATCTTGTAGGTGGAATACTTTGCCGGCTATAAAGGACTAGATAAATGCTGGTTTTTATTAGTAGAAAGATAGGGAATAGATTTATGACTTCATTGGTTTAAGGATCTCCCATCTACCAATATGGGTCAATACTTTTTCTGCAGTTTTAAAGCTTAGTTTTCTAGAGCAGGGTCAGTAAGTTGCAGTTCATAGACCAAATCTGACTAACATAAACTAAGAATAGTTTTTGCATTTTAAAATAAAGTTTCATTATATTTAAAAATGTAAAAAAAATTCTTAGCTTGTGGCCTAAAACAAGCTGCATCGGATTTAGTCCTTGGGTCTTATTTTGCTGGCCTTTGACCTAGAGGTATGAAAGACTAAATGACTCGTTCAAGGTTACACTTGAATTCAGGCATGCTGGACTTCAAGATCAGCTCTCTATCTACTGCATCATACTGCTGTTTAGGTGATTCTTACATTGAACTGAAATCTATCTGTGAAGCATCTACCCATCATTTCCAGTTCTGCTTTCTGAGCCCAAGCGGTACAGTTCTAACTTCCTTTTTCATATGAAAATCCCTAAATATTAAAATACATCAATTACACTCTCAGCCCTGCTTCAGGCCTCAAAGTGCTGAACTGTTGTAGTGTCTGGTATATGTATATGTACTGGGGGTCTGGCACATGCACAGAATGCCTCAGATGGTGTCTCCATTTGGAGGACACTGGGGAACAGATGGCAGCTCTCTGAGTGGAGGGTGATAGGGAGTTCTTTCTGTGAGAATTGTGATGATGTGGAAGAGAATTAACTTTGTGAGATGGTAGAGCATTTGTGAATTTTTGGTAACTAGTCCTGGTTTTCCAACCATATAATTGGGGGGAACAATTTTGGATTGGCTGCATTGCTAGGATTATTGGTGGCTCCAAAAAGGTCTGAGTCAGTTTCAACAACTTCTCTCTTTCCCTTATTTGAGACTGGGGAAACTCAGTGACTCTCTGCCCAGGAGAAATCATGTGGTAGGGGGAAGTGCCTTGGGGCTTTATTCCTCTTTTACTCAAAGTGGTCCCTGAGAAACAGGCTTGGGTCTTTGGAACTTCCTGAATGTTCTAGGTTCTGGGAGTGGAGGCACCCACTATGGGAGAGCAAGCTATAGGAAAGTAGAAGTCATAATCCAGGCTGGGTGTTGTAGCCAGTCTAGCATCAATGCCTCAAGGATCAAGGAATGATCTGGACCTCTGCCAGTGGAAGCTGAAATAAGGACCAAACCGGAAGTGATGCCACCTTTAGATTTGAACTTAATGGGACCGTTGTAGGAACTGAGTTAAGTTTTGAGCCTACTCTCTCAGAACCCAAGGTGGTATGGGGGAAAGTCTGCCCTGGAAATATTAGGGGGGAAGCTTTTACATTTGCTATATCTGTGAACTAAATATTCCATAGGGCTCCCATTTGTGAGGTACTCCTGAGGCTTCCCTTTTTCAGAGAAGTCAATGCCAGCCTTGACCAGCAGGAGGCTAGATGAAACGAATTCTTGATTGTATAGGAAAGATAGGATTCTTCATTTTATTTTATATTATGTCAATGCACTTTAACAAAGAATTGAAGAAAATTTAGATGAGGGGGAGTACCTAGGACTATGTTATTTCTTAACATGAGATAGTAGATTATATTGATCTGTTGTGACTACCATCTATGATGAATGAAGAGCAATTATCAATGTCATACAATTCTGTCCTTTATTGCTAATTATTTTTATCATTGGGAAAATTAATCGATGAATTAAGGGATTCTACCTTAATTATGGTGCTTAATATATAAAAGCATATTGACATTCCTATTAACAGCATTTTGGTTCCAAATGTAACTAAGGGCTAAAGCTCATTTGCATAAGACTCTCCTCATTGGTGGAGATCAATTACTTGATGCTTTAGGCTAAGGTTAGGGGTGAAGCTGGGAGAGTTTAAGAGAAGAGAGATCTTCATTCTTTGGGCTTCCATCTTTGAGAAAGAAGATACACCATTGAAAGTTCTCGTCAGAGAGGGTTTCAGAAGGGAAAAAGAGGTTCTGGGAAGAGGCCTACATATAAAGGAGCTGGTTCCTTGATCATGTTCCCATCCATGGCTTACAACACTAGACTTCAGAGAATTTCCCTCTATGTGAGATCAAGGGGGAGATCTCTCTCTCTCTCTCTCTCTCTCTCTCTCTCTCTCTGTATCTCTCTCTCTGTTTCTCTGTCTCTGTCTCTGTCTCTCAAATATCTTACTCCCAGTGGGACAACTCATTCACTCTATGTATTTTCTAGTATATTTTTATTTGTATAGTTTCTCTGATTTCTGTTTGTGATAACCTTGGATAAATAGGTCATTTTGCTATTGACTATAAGTGATCTTTGAGTAACTGGCATTTGGTGGGAATGAAATTAGAGCTTGGATATATATATCTATATCTACACACACACACACACGCACACACATGCACACACATATATGGTTCAGGGCATTATTTCCCCATTAAGGGATGGTGATCAGGAGTGCAGCTTAAACTTAAAAAATATTTCCTCAACTAGTCTAACATTATTTAATGAAGAATGTAGATACAATTCTAGCTTGATGTCTCCTGTCTGAGGAGAGCAGAGGGGCAAGATCTCATAATTCCATCTCTTAGTCCTCTTTTTGGCAAGCATTAAAGTCTCCCTTGAATGAGGGTGGGTAGAGGAGACTTTAGAGATACCTCTTCATGTCTCTCTGTGACCCACATCTAGACATCTACCACATATAACATACATGTCCCCTACCTGGGCAACACACACGCACATACACACATACATATGCACAATGACCCTATTCAAAAGGCAGAAGAAAAAGTAGAATCAGAGGATGTGGGTCCACATTAGTCTACATCAGCCTGTACCTGAAACATGGATCCTCTCTACAATGTCCGCAATAAGTGGGCACTTAACCTCAACTTAAATATATCCAGTGTTCAAATCTCACTTTTGCCATTTACTAGCTGTACATCTTTGACAAATCACTTAACCTTTATAGGCCTCAGGTTCCTCACCTGTAAAATAAGAGAGTTGGATTAGATGACCTCTAGGGTTCCTTCTAGCTAGAAATTTATAAACCACAAACTACTATGCAATCTTATACAAGTCACTTGACCTAACCTTTCTGATTCTGTTTCCTTGTCTATAAAATGAGGGGATCTAGATGATTTCTATCTAAGGTTCCTTTCAATTCTAAATTCTATGATTCCAAAGTTTTGCATGAACCTGTTCAGCAGACATGCTTTTTATAATGCTGAGCTCTTACTAAAACAGAAGTCCTTATTCAGACAATTAGCCTTAGGAACAGAGGGCTAAACACAGCATTATTAATTTTCCCATTTGTTTTACTCTTTTTTCAGATAGGGTTTGGTTCTTGATTGTGACAAATCCCATTAGTAGTTAATTGGTCCTTAACCAGGTGGGAGATTCTGAAACCCAATTTATTCCCTGTAGCTATTGTTGTACGCAAGTCATCCTGTCTTCTCACTGATAGCAGGGAAAGGCCATGTGGGAGTAGAAGGCCTCATGAAGTTATGTTGGGAATGTGTGCCATTTGGTTATATTGTGCATCAAAAACAGATACCACTATCAGATCAAAAACTTGGGATGACACTAGAATTGTAACTCTTCATTAACAGCATTGAACAGTCCTGCCTAAATGCTTTAAAATAGTAATCATTAACCATGACATTAAGTGCCACAGAGGCATTATTACCTATTAATTCTCTGCTCCCTCCATAGTTTCTCACCCCCAGACTGGCAGTCACCAGATTGGCTGCAAGGCCCTCCATGGTAGTAGCAGAATTCTAAGGTAACTAGGGGGACAAAATTTGATCTTCTCTGATCTTGAATCTGTTATCTTGTTTTCCCTGATTATAGTTACTGTCAAGTGATAAGCAGTCTCTGCCAACAGTGGCAAGAACTCAAACCCGATCACTGATCATTTAGCTGGACCATAGTCCAGCATAGTCCTGTCTTAATGTCCATGCATCTTACATCCTCGGCTAATTCTTGCAAAATGAACCAAGGATCTCAGGGAAATCAGGCTTCTGGGTGCAAGTGAGGGATAGAAAAGATCCACCAATAACAGGTACATCATGATGATGATAATGATAAAATGATTGGTAATGATGATATAGTGCGCTGCATTGTTTTCACCTGGCTGAAGGCGAAGATAACTCAGTAATTTTCTTGATTTTGCTCATGTTCATGGCACCTTAAAAGGAGATGCGTGATGGGCTATAGACAATGTTGGGCTGGGAAACAGAAGAGCAGAGTTGGGGTTCTAAATGATTCATGACCTTTGGCATACACTTTACCTCTCCTGCTTTCACTTTTCATAGCTGAAAAATGATTTTTTTTCCTAACTCTTCTACATCTATTGTAGGATTTTTGTGAGGATAAATCAGTTATTGGTCATAAAGTACTTCAAATCCAAACGATTGCCAGAGGTAGAGTCATAAAATTAGAAGGGAACTTAGGGCTCATCAAGAGCATCTTTATTTTTATACAGACTATGAAAACTTTGATATTTCCAGTTTCAATAACAGGATTAACTTAAAATTGTTTTATGAAGTGACATTTCTCTTAATGAATGAGTAAACTTTCTGCATTCTTATTTTTACGATAGACCCCTATCCTTGCTTTCAAGATACAGCTGAACAGATGAAACACTCCACGATAAACAAAACCAGTATAATTCAACATCAAAATAGCAATGCAAACATACCTTTAAACGTAAAACAGCAACATTTTTATCAGATGAAGACTGTTTTTATGAGCATGATATCTGATTTTCTTGTGGACATTATTGTAGGATCTTTAGTCAAAATGCAATTTAATTAGCAGATATACACTTGCAGCCAATTATATACAAACTTAATTATAAAACCATTAGAGTAAAAACAACAATAGCAACAAACCCTTCCCTTCTGAAAATATTCAAAAGAAAAAGAGACTCAAAAATAAAAATTGAAAATCCCAAATAGATCAACCAAAGGAGGGAATCTTCTTAAATGTAAAAATCCACAAGAAAGAAGCACCAGTCACCATCAAGTCTAATCTTTTCCCCTTGAAATACTGTAATTTTAGACATCTGTTCCTTTTGTTTCCTATTTGCTTCCCAAGAAGGATAAAGGACCTGCTACAATTGCTGCCTCTTATTTTCAGGCCTTGGATACGCACCCTTCTCACACTGATTCTTCAGGATTCATTTTGCTGAAAAGCCGGAACTCTGCTTTTTTGAAGGTTGTTCTCTGGAATTTCTTTTTGCACTTTTTTTTTTCAAAGTTAGTATCATCAAGAGCAAATTTCGTTCCTTCATTTTATATCCTTCATGTCATGAATTTCCTCAAGTCACATAGTATTCATCCTTGATTTTTTGATGATGGGTCTTCAGTCCCTTTCAGTGGTGAGGTTCAGCATCAGTCCTTAGGCCAAATAAGGGCACAGTTGAGGACAATCGGGATCACTTTCTAGAGCAGGGGATCTAAACCTTTTTGGTATTAAAGACACCTTTAACCACCTGCTGAAGCTTATGGATCCCTTCTCAAAATAATGTTTCTTGTCTCCATTCATAGTTTGAAGAAATGCTCAATTTAAGAAAAGTCATAACAATAGCTAACATTTATATAACTCTTAAGTGCTTTATAATTATTATCTCACTTGATCCTCATAACAATTCTGAGAAGTAGGTACTCTTATTATCCCCATTTTACAAATGAAGGAACTGAGGGAAACAGAAGTTAAATAACTTGTCCAGGGTCACACAGATAATAAATATCTTAGGTTGAATTTGAACTCAGATCTCCTTAACTCTGGACCCAGTACTCAATCCATTGTACCAAAAGACATTAGTAAGAACAGAGATTTAAATTTTTTCCCATCCAAGTTTATAGATGTACTGAAATTTATCTATAGATCTCTTGGGAATCCATGGATCCAAGGTTAAGAAACTCTGATCTTACTTACCACCCTCGTTTTGCAGAAGGTGAAATCTGAGCCATGAGAGGTAAAGTGACAGGCTTAGCATTACATAGCTTGTCAGGAACAGAGCCAAGACTAGAACTCAGATCTGCTTCCTGGTGAGTTTCTAGGATATCACCTTGCCTTTCACTCTCCTGGCCTATTAGAATGCAATTAACATACAACAACAACATGAGAGAAGTAGGATGTGATGACTCTTAACCTGAGGTCTGTGAACTCGTTTTTTGAAAAAATACCTTAATGACTATATTTCCGTGTAATCAATTTCCTTCATAATCCTGTGTATTTTTTTTTTTTGTGTGTGTGTATTTAACATTATTCTCAAAAGTGGTCCCTGGGGCAGCTAGGTGGTGCAGTGGATAGAGCACCAGTGCAGGAGTCAGGAGGATCTGAGTTCAAATCTCACCTCAGACACTTGACACTCACTAGCTGTGTGACCTTGGGCAAGTCACTTAACCCCAGTTGCCTCATCCTGGATCATCTCCAGGCATCCTAATGAATATCTGGTCACTGGATTCAGATGGCTCTGGAGGAGAAGTGAGTCTGGTGACCTGCACAGCCCTCCCTTACTCAAGTCAAGTGCAAGTCATGTCATTATTTCTCTGATGGCATGGTCTTCTTTAGCAACAAAGGACGAACACACACACACATATACACACACACACACATGCACACAAAAGTGGTCCCTAATGCATGGTGGTGGGAGACAGCACAGAGGGAAATCAGCAAGCTCCTGAAATTACCCCCAGAGCCTTCCTTCCATTGCTCTCCAGCTCCTGAGAATAGCTGTTTGAAGCTGGCTCATTGCACTTGCAATTGGGACTGCTGAAGCCAGGTTAAAGGAGGCATAGAGAATACCACTGGCATATTTTGGACAAAGTTGGCTGTGAGAGTGTGCTCCTGCAGAAAGGTTTGTTTTCAAGGAGTGAGGGAGGAAGGAGGCAGGAGAGGTTCCCAGGGATGGCTGGTCAATATGAACTCGGGAGGAAAGGTCCCTGGGCATATTCCTTACAGGACATGGAGTCAGGAAGATCTGGGTTTGAATCCTGCTTCAGACATTTATTAGATATGTGAACCTGAGCTGTTTTCCTGATCTGTAGAAGCACTCCACAGAGTTATTGTGAGGATAAAAGATTACACACACACACACACACACACACACACACACACACAGCTCTTTGAAAACATCAGTGTTAACTAAATGTTAGCTAACTAAATATTTCGTTTTAGTAACTAAAATATAAATATTAGTGTTAACTAAAAGTTAACTAAATAATCAGCTGATTATTCTCTATCAGGATTTTGACTCCTATTGCTGGTAGGAGAATTTATTAGGCTCCACTGTATGTAGTCATTAAGAGTAAAGAAAAATAGATATGGCCAAAAAATCTTCCTTTTAGTATAGACCAGAGGTTCTTTATCTGGATTCCACGGACCCTTAAGGGGGTTTGAGATTTCAGAGAGTTTGTGAACTCAGATGGGGAAAATTATGTATTTATTTTCATTAAACATTAATTGATGTTTAACATCTCTTTCAATTCTAAATAAAAAAATTGTCTGTAGGCTTCACTAGACTGTCAAAGGAGCCCATGATGTAAAAAAAAGGTAAGAACTGGCATAGATGAACTTTTGGTATAGACTCTTAAATTTACCCTTTGCCCGTGTGTGTGTGTGTGTGTGTGTGCATGTGTGTGTGTGTGCGTGTGTGTGCGCATGTGTGTAGTATAACTGGATTGTGTAAAAATGGCAGAGGATATATTTATGTCATTAAGACTTTGTTTCCTGGTTCTTCCCTTTTCCTGCTTTTGAATACAGTTCTTGATACAAAGAATAATTTAGATTTAGAATTTGCAAAAAAAAAAAAGTAGATAATTTAAATCATGGAATCATGGAAAGGTTACAGTTGGAAGGGATTTTAGAAATGATTTAGTCCATCCTCAAGGTCTTTGATCCTTGACTGTAAGGGTCCCAAGATCTTTGACAGAAATTTGTCTGAGAAAATAGTGCTTAGGATTAGAAAATGTCAGAGTCAGCTTTCGCTGATTTTCTGACATACAGTCATCATACCCGGTTCTTAGGTATTCTCTGGCCCAAACCTCCGGCAACTTGGGACAGTCCAATGCACCAAAATTACCCAGGACCACATATAACACAAGGGAGTATGGACAAACACACACAGGATAGTTTCCCTTGCATCTCCTATGAACACCACACCCTCAGGGATGCTTTGTTTTGCCATGAAGAAATCTTAGCTGCCTCTCTTGATCATTTTTCTGACAGAGCTCTGCCACTACCAGCCTGGGCATAGACTTTGACTTTCTTTTATATGCTGTCTCAAGCAATGTGAAAGTAGGAGACAGGCTGGTATCCTTGTTAGGTCTACTGACAACTGCTGCTGCCTTTCTGTCTCCCAGGTAGATGCCTTGCCTTCCTGATTGTCATAACATGTAGAGATTTAGTGGCAGAGCTAGGACCAGAACCCAAGTCTCTGGATGATTTTTTTCTCTTTCTTTTTCCTCTTCTCTGTTGCCTTAGGCAGAGATTGTCAAGGACACATGCTTGTTGAAGGCAATTTCATTTACATGACCTCCCCAATCTATTACACTTGGATGGCATGCAAGACTTGCTGCTCAGTGTTTGAAACTCATTAATTGTAAGAAGAGTTGGCATTCCTTACTGTTTAGCTCTTGAAGGAATGCAAATTGTATTTCACTGCAAAGCTCAGAGGAAGGAAAACCAACCAACCAAACAGAAAGCAGCTTGTTGGATGGTACTAGAAACACCCATTAATGTCTCCTGACTCCCTTTTGCTAACTTAGGATCCTAGGATTTAAAGCTGGAAGTGATCTTAGGAACCACTTAGAACCATCCCTTAATTTTTCAGATGTGGTAACTTATTCATAGACATTGAGTCATGAGAGGTAGCCAAGCAGGGATCTCAATGAACTTTCCATCACACCATGGCTTCCTTGATAACACGGTGTGTCAGTATCCTAAAGATGTGTTCATTTGTAGGCGAAACAAGACTTAATTGAAATAAAAACTCCTGTGCTCAGTTGGCCTATTAACAATTCCAATACAGTCAATACTCTCAATCCCTTGAATTTCTTCACGACAATATTGAAAATGTTTAGTCCTCTTTATTGTCTCCTGCCACCATCAGTTGAAGTATACTTTGCAAATTCATTTTAAAATCAGCATAAACAAAACAAAATGAGAAAGAAAATGTAAAAATAAACAAAATGAAAAAAAAAACCCAACCAATTTAACCTATACCATATGCTTGTACATTTTAAAACAAAATCTATTATCTTTTTCTTCCTTTCTTTTTTCTTCCTTCTTTTCTTTCTTGATTTTTCTTTCTTTCCTATCTTTCTCTCTTTTTCTTTTCCTTCCTTTCCTTCTTTCTTTTCTTTCTTTCCTTTCTTGATTTTTCTTTCTTCTTTCCTTTCTCTTTTGTTCACTTTCATTCCTTCTTTCCTCCCTTCCTTCTTTCTTTCTCTACCATGTAGATGAAAGCATTTGTCAACATGGCTGAAAAGATCATGCAAAAAAGTATGGGAGCAAGCACACAGCCCTGTTTCACTCCATTGGTGACTGGGAAGACACAAGAGCTTTGTCCATTAACCAGAACCCAGGCAAACGTGCCATCATGAAATTGATGTAAAAAAAGCAGAAGCTCAACCAGTGAGCCATCCAGGAGTCGAACCTAGAATCATCTGATCTTGTAGTCAGACACGTTCTCCATTGCTGGTGCATGATTTTCTGTTTGCAGATGATTGTGCACTCAATGCAGCCCCTGAAGCTGAGATGCAACGAAGTATGGACCAATTCTCTGCTGTCTGTGCTAATTTTGGCCTAATAATTAACACCAAAAAAAACCACAGGTGCTCCATCAGCTACCACCATACCATCCATATGTGGAACCATCAGTTACAACAAATGGAGAAGGTTTGAATGCTATGGATAAGTTCATTTACCTTGGTAGTGTACTTTCCAGGGATGTACACATTGACAATGAGGTTGATGCACACATTGCCAGAGCTAGCTCAGTGTTTGGGAGGCTCCAAAGAAAAGTTTGGGAGGGAAGAGGTATTAGACTGACTACCAAATTGAAGGTCTACAGAACGATTGGGCTGACCTCATTATATGCCTGTGAAACATGGACAGTCTACCAGCACCATGCCAGGAAACTGAATCACTTCCATTTGAACTATCTTAGGAAGATTCTGAAGATCACCTGGCAGGATATGGTACCAGACACTGAAGTCCTTGCTTGAGCAGAACTGCCAAGTATTCAAACTATGCCTCAGAGAGCACCACTCTGATGGGCTGGCCGTGTTGTTCAAATGCAAAATATATGCTTGCCAAAAACACTATTTTATGGAGAACTCTCATGGGGCAGGTGATCACATGGTGGCCAGAAGAAACGATACAAGGACACTCTCAAGGTCTCTCTCAAGAACTTTGGATTTGACTGTGCAACATGGGAGACACTGGCACAGGATCGCTCAGCATGGTGTGCCCACATAAGAAAAGGTGCTGTGCTCTTTGAGCAAAGCAGAATTGAGACAACACAAAGTAAATACAGGATGTGCAAATTTGCGATATCCACCCCAAATATTCACATGAACTATCTGTGCCCAACCTGTGGTAGAGCATTCTGAGCTCATATTGGTCTGATCAGCCACAGCCAGACACACTGAAATTTCACTTTACAATAGTGATGCCATTTTGGTCCTCTTCAAAGACAAAGGACAACAACCAACCATGTAGATACCTATTAGTTGTGTGACTAGTTGTGTGACACTATATATATATATGTATATATATATATATATATATATATATATACATATATATATATGTATGTATTGTAAATGAAGGGTAATTTCAGAGGAAGGCACTAGTAGTGGGAGAGTAGGAATGGTGAGGTAGGCTAAGAAAGACCTCTTGTGGAAGACAGGATTTGAGCTAAGCCTTGAAAGAAGTCAGGGAAGCCAGGAGGGAGAGAATTCCAGTGAGTGAGGAGATTGAGTATCATGTGGTAAGGACCAAGTAAGATAATGAATGTTAAGGTGCTTTGCAAATTTTAAAACCCCACAGACAGTTCAGTTACTATGATGACTAGTGAAGCTTCTACCAGTTTGTGTCTCTTTCCTAGGCATCACAAGGGACACCTCAGAGTTTCTCATCTTGTCTTTACTCTATTCTAAGCTGTTTGCTGCAAGTGAGGGATTTTCTTCTGGGAAATGGGCCATAAACTAGATTTAAAGAGAGAATTGGGGAAGGCTATATATGGAGAGAGTGTCTGGCATAGCACATTGTGGAGGAGGAAAGGAAGAATCTGGCACAATCATCTCTATAAAAAATTAATCCAAATCCAGAATCACTCTCTGTGTTAAGATTATTGTGCATGAATTATATCCTTGAGTAATTTTTCATAAAATTGTAACCACAACACATTCAAATCAGAAAGGTCATTTCCATTCCTCTTTAGTAACATTCCCTAAGTTTGCTACACGTTTCCCTACATTTTTAACAGGAGGGAGTGTAATTACTGAATGGGCATTTATTACAGAATGCATCAATAATGCATTGAATTTTGCAACACTTCCCCTGCTGCCTTATCATTGACTTGATAGATTGGGAGTCTGAAGATATTCAGGCAGGACCTTGCAGTGGTTTATAGGTTGATGCACTGAATGTAGGGGAAATGACAGGGCTGAAAGATTAACTCTTTACATGAGGGTTGGAGCAGGGAATAAGGATAAAGTTGAGGATGGAGGAGAGGAGATGAGTTGGTGTCATCTGGACTTTAGACAAATGAACCAACCCATCTTTGCCCACTTTAAACTTCAACTTTTTTTTCCTGTTCTCGTGGTGTAGGTTCTTTCACCATTTAAAATAAGCTTTGTTTTTATTTAGGCATGTCTGACTCTTCATGATCTCGTGGACCATATTGTCCATGGGGTTTTCTTGGCCAAGATACTGGAGTGGTTTGCCATTTCCTTCTCCTGTGAATTAAGGCAAACTGAGTTGAAGTGGCTTTCCCAGGGTCACATAACTAATAAGTGTCTGAGGCTGGATTTGAACTCAAGTCTCCCTAACCCCACACCTATCACTTTATCCACTGAGCCATCTAGCTGCCTCATTTAAAAAAGTAAATGGTTTCTATTGAGCTCAAAGTAAATTGGGAATGTGAAAGTGATCTAGTTCGTTCTTTGGACTAGTGTTAATTACTACAAGGTAGCAATGCACTTTGCACATCTGAAGAACTAGTTTGCTTTGAAGCTAATAAATAGGTGACATTTATACAGAGCTTTAAGTTTTAAAAAAGCACTTTACTTACATTATCTCATTTAAGCCAATCCAATTAAGTGTCCACAATGTACAAGACATTGAACTAGATGCTGGCAGTATAAAAATAAAACAAAAAATGCTCCCTGTCCTCAAGGAAAGGAATAATATACTACGGATGCTATTATTCCTGTTTTATAAAGGAAGAAGTCAAAGCTCAGAAAGATAATTTACTTATCCAAGTTTAGCTTGTTACAAGCTAGTAAGTGTGAGATATAGGAAATGAACCCATTTGTTTCTCCTGACTCCAACCCTAGTGCTCTTGGGCTCTCTCTCTCTCTCTCTCTCTCTCTCTCTCTCTCTCTCTCTCTCTCTCTCTCTCTTTCTCTCTTAAATCTTTGTTATTCTGAACCTGACAAACATCAATAAACATGAACATTTCCACAAACAAAGAAGATCAGAAAAAGAGGATTGTATGTGGAATTTTTGAATCTATTATGTATAGCTTGTTTTTTTAAAAAAATCACTTGATGTATTCAGCATGTAAGTTCCAAAGCTGTTCTGCTTGATTATGGTTCTCCCTGGATTTCCTTCTGTTTTTTTAATCCCATCTAGATTAAAAAAACTTTCATCGATGCTCTTTCTTTTCTTGGCATCACTATCACTAACTTCACTTATATACCCCCCCAAAAAACTCCAACTCTTGTAACAAATAATCCATAGAATGACTATGCCAATATATCTATATCTATATCTGTATCTATATCTATATCTGCACTTCTGGTCCATTGCTTCAGTCAAGAGCAGGAAACATGCTTCATCAATAGTCTTCCAGAGTTGTAGTTGGGTATTGTGTTAATTAGGATTCTTGAACCTTTCATAGTTGTTTTTTCTTTACAATACTATAGTCATATACAGGGGTGTTATTCTCCTGGTTCTGCACATTTCACTTTGGATCAGTTCATAAAATTTTGTCAGGTTTCTCTGAATCTGAAAGGACCTAGCTTCAAATCCTACCTCTGACCTCTATTACCTGCATGACCGTGAGTCACTTAACCTCCTTAGACTTGTTTACCTGTCTATATAATGAGGGATTCAACTAGATATCCTCTAATATCTCTTCTAGTTCTGGATCTAGGATCCTGTGTCAAATAGAGGAAGCTATAGTACACCACTCCCTCCTTCTACCTATAGCAGAGACATACCTCAGAGCTAAGCCTCAAGGGAACCAAAGAAAACAGAATTCTGCAAATCCTAGGTTAAAGTCATTTCTGGAAAAGGACATTTGTACTCTAGCTGACAAGAATACCAGCTTGGCCAGAATCTAGGAGGGGTATAAATTGCAACTGCCCATCAAAGAGGACAGAGGACTCCACAGGGAGTCAAACAGCAAATCAACTCATGTCTTTGAAAAGCTAGATTTGTAGCCAAGAAACCCGCCCAGTTCATATAGCAGCAGCTAGGCCTGGTGGCCAAACTCCCTGCTCAGTCAAGCCCACTAACAGTCCTGATTCATCAGCTCTTGAGTGATCAGCCCAGCAGAGGATCCATTTAAGACAGTTTGTCCTGTAAAGGGCAGTGCCCAGATGAACAGAAAAGTGACTTAGCAGTTATAAATACAATGCTGTGCAATGAACTTGAGGATGCACCAAATGAATAAAAGCTCTCAAAACCCTGCATTTCTGAATTCATGAACTGTGTTGGCCACATATGTGCTTCACCACTATTGTACTGTATTGTAGTCTGCCCGTTCTCCCCTCCGCAGACTTTATATGTAATTGTGTGTGTGAGGTGCTCCCTGAATTTTGTAGAGAATGCCTTAAAACTGCTGTTTTTCCCATGTCATTGGAGTAAATGCCATTTTTAGCAACTAATTGAGTCTACGATTGTTAATGTGAAGCACATCAGTAGCTGGGAGCCACCACGTTAGGATAGCCAACCTCAGATTATTCCTATAACTGAGGGAAGCTAAGGTAACAGTCACCCATCTGGGGACCCAATGTTGCCAACACCAGTGAAAGTTGAGGGAGGTAGTAGGTAAGAATAAACATGATGTGTGGAGTGGCTAGTGAGAAAACCACACAGATGGAAATAGAAGATGTTTCTTTGAGATCAGCAAGAAGTAGAGTTGGATAGGTAAGGCAGGGCTAGATATCAGAGGGCATTGAAAACCAGGCAAAGGAGTTTGGACTTAATAAGAAACAATTGCAGGTTTTTAACCTGGGCAGTGATTTATGAAAGCAATGTTTTGAGAAAATTAGTCCTAATATAAGTTCCTCGAGGATGAGGACTGGCTTTATTCTTCTTTGTTTCATTAGCTTAGAATACTGCCTGGCACAAAGTAAATATTTAATCAATAAAATAAATTTAATAAATGGAAAAATGAACATAAACTTGGACAGGCTTTGGAAGATAGTAGAGGATAAGAGGGCCTGACATGCTATGGTCAAGGGGGTCATGAAGAGTTGGACACGACTGAACTATTGAACAACAACTAATGCTTGTTGGTTGATTCATTGATTTATGGGAAGGGACCTTGTTACCCACTTTAGGTGAAACCCTAGATGTGAACCCAGGTCTTAATAGTGTAATGGCACTGAGTACCTTTTCCAGTCCTTCAGGCTGCCCCACCAGATGGTAGAGTTTGCTAATTTCTGAAATGTAAATGATCCAACTGAATATTTAGCACAATAATTTCTATCTCCATCTCTGTCTTTCTGTCTGGTGTCTTTCAAGAGCTGACTGCATCACACCCCTGATTGCCCCCTCCCACATGGAATTTGTGTATAACTAATTGCATCAGATGTTTGATTATCTTATGCATTTTGGAACAAAGGCTCTTTGAGGTCAGCAGCAGAGACCTCACCAATAGTGCTCTTTATATATAGTCCATGGCTCTAGAGAGTTCTCAGTAGTGATGACTTATTTATGTGGCTGGCCTTGTCCTTTGTGCTACATGCTACATTTTCATTAGGTTGTCCCTTAATTCAGCAGCTTTAAAAAGTGGGTTGGTGGAGAAGACTGTTTCCAAGCCAAAGATTGACAGCTGCAAGTGAATAAATAAGAGAATGTGTACTCAGTCTGCTCTATTATTATAAAGATGTATCAGATGATGTCATAACCAAAGTCTAAAAAGGACCCTCATTATCTTTGTATTTTAGTTTTACCACTCATCTATTATGCAAATGAGATGCAAAAATAATGGAATGGTTGTTTTCTTTTTCCCTTGAAATCATCAGAATGGTGAACATACAGTCCTCTGTGCCAGGAATTAAAAAGAAGCCATTGTTTCTGTCCTCTGATGGGGCTAGAGCCAGTATTTCCGTTATTGGCTTTTGATAGGATGTTCTTGTTCTGGGATCTGCTGGCTCACCTGTCTCTGTGAATAATGCATGTAAATTTAGAAGGGGGCGGGGTGGTATATATTTGTCTAAAGTAGGGGATGAATATGCTTCTCTGCTTTATTGCTGCTTGTTCTAAGACTTGAAATAAAGGTTAGAGTGGGCAGCAAGACACAGCCTTTGTCAAATATTGAAATATACCAAGTTCATCTTCAGCATCCCTTCATGCCATTTTCTGTGTCCTTCTTGCTTTACTTTCTAGCATCTCTCTTCTTCCCCATGATGCCTCATGGTTCTCACTTAATCATCCCACAGAATAGGACAGCATCCTATAGTCTTTATTTTCTTAATCCCTCTTCCTTATCAAGGAATTATTTTTTTTAGGGCTAATCTGATAAAATAAACTTTACACAAGTATCAATTAGTCAATCAATAAGCATGTTAGTGGTTTCTTATACCTCCCTGAAAACACTTGCATTTTAAAGAAGAAAAGAGGTGTAATTTAGGCAATCAAAAGATTCCTCCTGATCTGCTGGACTAGAACACTTTCCACAGAGGTGAGCCTGAGTCTTGGGTCCTTCTAATAGATTCAGCGTTCCAGTCCTTGTAAAAGGACATGTAAGCCCAGATGCTCCTCTTCTCTTTAGAACAATTGGCTTGAACATGTGGTTTGAGACTATTACTATTCAACTTTGGATTTACCAATGTGGGCACAGAATTTCTCTCTCCCCTACTCCAGGTGCTGGTAGCAATTATGGCAGGTATATTCACATGGTGGTGAGTCCATGTGCTTGCCTAGGTGAACCTAGGCAAATCTTACCTGTTTCTTATGCTTCAGTCATGTGTTCTGGGAATGTGATTAAACCATAATCCTTGGATAGATGTTGCTAATTTTGTTGACAACCTCATGTGTTTGATAGTTCAGGAATTCCTGGGATGGAGATGCTTTCTGGAACTACACTGAAGTGTACATGAAAATGATCATGTCCAGGAGGATAAGCCAGATTTGGAACTTGAGTTGGTGCTAAGACAAGTCAAGTTAATGAGTCAAGTCAACACAGTTTTATTAGGCATGTGCTACATGTCATGCACTAGGCAACCCTTCTCTCTGTCCTCCCACAAAAAACCAATCAGCCAACCAAACAACAAAACAAAAACTAAAAATCCCACTCAAGGACCCTCCAGTTTAATGGAGGAGACACCATGAAATAATTCTGTACAGACAAGGTATCAATTGAAGCTATTCAACAGAGGGATGGTACTAGCATTAAAGGGGATCAGAAAGAGCTTCTTGAAGAAAATGGAATTTTAGCTGGAACTTTATGAAAACTAGAAGATGGAGATGAGGAGAAAGAATTGTAGGCTTGAGGTAAAGCCAGTGAAAATACAGGTGCAATTTGAGACAGAGAAGAAAGTGGAGTCTGTTCAAAAATTCTACTAGTATCCCAGGAATCTTTACTTCTTAGGAGAATATAGTAGAGGTGATAAGTAACAAATTTTCTGTATCTGTTTATGGGCTGTGAGTTCTTAAATCTCCTAGGAGTTTTTCCTATATCCTTGGGATATATATTTGGAGTGATGGGTTACTATTTCATGTTTTATTTATTAACATGAGCTTATGAGTCCTTTCTGTTTTAAGTATTTCTTTTGTGGAGGAGGAAATAAATAGCTTTCCTATACTCGATATAGGACTCTTCTAATGCCTTTTGTGGAGATCCTATATATAAGTGAAACATAAGCTTTAAGAAATTTTCCCCTGGGTCTTCAGAGAGGGGAACATAAAAAGCCTGACTCCCTCTCTCTAGGGGTCAGGATCCCCACAGGACTAAAAATGTGTTTGTGAGAATCCAGAGATGGAGCTTTTGTGTGTGAGAAGGTGGCCACCGAGACACTGGCTTGGAGGTGTAGTGGAAAGAGTGCTTGGAATTAGGAGAGATATGATTTCAAATTCCACTTCTGATATGTCCTATTTTTGTGACTATGGGCAACTCTTTAAGCCTTAGTTTCTGCATCTGTAAAAGGCAGATAATAATACACTCATTCTCTGGATTTCTCCCTCTTTTTGACAGCCAGCTTCCCATACTGGTGAGGCCCTGGACCTGAGGCCCACTTTCCTGACTGGTGACTCTCTAGACTTTTTAGCCATTTTTTTGGGAAGGCAGTTTGGGTTAAATGACTTGCCCAGAATCAGACAGCTACTTACCAGCCATCTGGCAGTATGTCAGTGAATAAAGCCTTTTTTTCTTTTTTTTGAGCTATTTTTCTTTATGTTGTCACTTCTCAATAACTCTTACCCTGCCTCTCCCCTATAAAATACTTAAAATACTCTCCTGTTTTTCCATTTCATTTTCTTTTTAATTTATTTTTTCAGCTAATAAAAATTTATTTTTCCCCCTTCTTGCTTCCCTTACCCTTAGAGAAAAAACAAAATAAAACACCTCAAATTCTTGTAACAAAAATGCTTGTTTTGTTCAGTGATGTCCATTTCTTCATGATCCCAATTGGGGTTTTCTTGGCAAAGATACTGGAGAGGTTTGGCATTTCCTTCTCCAGGTCGTTTTATGGATGAAGAACTGAGGAAAACAGGGTTAAGTGACTTGCTTAGGGTCATACAGCTGGTAAATGTCTTAGGCTAGATTTGAACTCAGGAAGACAAGTCTTCCTAATTTCAGTCCTAGCACTCTATCCACTGTGCCACCTACCTGCCCGACAAAGTCAACTGCAAGTCGTGTCATCGTCTTGATGTCATTGTCCTCCTTGAAAATGAAGAACAAACACAACCTGCCCAACAGATATTACTAGTCAGGCAAAATAAATTCCCACATTTACCTTGTCTAAGAAAACCCCAAATATCTCCTTTTGTACTCTGATTCCATTGCCTCTCTTTCAGCAGGTGAGTAGCATGTTTCATCACCTGTTCTCTGGAATTGTGGTTGGTGATTGTGTTGATCAGAGTTCTTAAATCTTTAAAAGTTGTTTGTCTTTATGATGTCTCTATTCTATAACTTGTTCTCCTCACTTGTTCTGCTCACTTCATTCTACATGAGTTCATACAAGTCTCCCCAGGTTTCTCTTAATCCATCTCTTTTATTATTTCTCACAGTACAATCATATTCCATTACATTCATACACCATAATTTGTTCAGCCATTCCCCAACTGAGGGGCAGCCACTTAGGTTTTAAGTCCTTTACCACTACAAAAAAAGAGTTGCTATACGTATTTATGTATAAATGTGTCCTGTTCCTCTTTCTGTTCTCTGTGCAATAAGATAATATGACATTTGTAAAATGAGAACTATGATCCTAGCTCTTCCTCCCAGGAATACAACCTCAGGGTTGTTGTGAAGATCAAAAGAAATGAATGTAAAAGTCCTACTCCAGAGCTTCATTACATTATGAAAGAGATGCTGGGTTCCCACAGGATATACAAGTAGAGTGTGAGCTCTGTTTTTTTTTTTTTTTCCAAGAAAGAATGACTTCAGGTATGGGATGGTGACAGATTATGTGTCTGCTGTCAAAGGACAAGCCCAGTTAAGTTTGGAGAGTTTCCTCACTAGAAAGTTTGCATTCTGTATTGAAAATATTTTTTGGCCATCATGACCTGAACACTGGACAAGACCACAGAAAAACCCTCAATCTTAAAACCCTTAAACCCTTAAAACCCTTCCATTTTAAAAATGACAATGGTAGAGGGGTCAAAAGGTGGCAGAGAACCCTAAGAAGCACTAAAAATTACAAGATTATCTTCAAACATTAATTTACCTTTTGGTACTTTTGATATTTTAAATTTTATTATTATTAATTTATTTGTTTTCAGTTTTCTACAGTCACTTCCATTAGTCTTAGATTTTCCTTCTACTCACTTCCTGAGACAGCATGCAATCTTATATGGGCTCTACACATACGTTCTTATTATGCACATTTTCATATTAGTCATGTTGCATAGAAGAATTAAAATGAATGGGAGAAACCATGAGAAAAACCCAAACAAAACAAAATATGACACAAGAGAAAATATTCTGCTTCATTTTGCGTTTCAATTCCATAGTTCTTTCTCTGGATGTGGTTGGCATTTTGCCTCAAGTATCCTTTGAGAATGTTTTAGGTCTTTGCATTGGCTGTGAAGGGCTAAGTCTACCAGAAAAATTCCTCGCACACTGTGGTTGTTAACTGTGTAAAATGATCTCCCAGTTCTGCTCCTTTCACTCAGCTTCAGATCATATAAGTCTTTCCAGGCCTCTCTGAAGTCTTCCTGTTCATCATTTCTTATAGCACAATAGTATTCCATTACATTCATATACCTTAACTTGTTTAGCCATTCCCCAATTGATAGGCATCTTGGTTACCACAAAGAGAGCTGCTATAAATATTTTTGTACATGTGGGACTCTTTCCCATTTTTATGATTTCTTTGGGATACAGTCTTAGAAGTGATATTGCTGGGTCAAAGGTATGCATATTTTTGTGGCCCTTTGGGCATAGTTCCAAATTGCTCTCCAGAATGGTTGGATCAACTCACAGCTCCATCAACAATGAATTAGTGTTCCAACTCTCTCACACCTTCTCCAACATTTGTCATCTTTCTGTTTTGTCATGTTAGCCAATCTGATAGGTGTGATGTGGTACCTCAGAGTTGTTTTGATTTGCATCTCTCTAATCAATAGTAATTTAGAGCATTTTTTCATATGACTATAGATAGCTTTAATTTCTTCCCCTAAAAATTGCCTGTTAATATCTTTTGACCATTTATCAATTGGGGAATGACTTGTATTCTTGTACATTTGACTCAGTTCTCTATATATTTTAGAAATGAGACCTTTATCACAGACACTAGTTGCAAAAATTCTTTCCCAGTTTTCTGCTTCCCTCCTAATCTTGGTTGTATTGGGTTTGTTTGTGCAAAAATTTTTCACTTTAATGTAATCAAAATTATCCATTTTGTACTTCATAATGTTCTCTCTCCCTTGTTTGGTCATAAATTTCTCCATTTTCCATAAATCTGACAAATACATTATTCCTTGCTCCCTTATTTCATTATAGTATCAATCTTTATAGCTGGATCATGTGTCCATTTGGACTTTATTCTTGTGTACAGTGTCAGGCATTGGTTTATGCCCAGTTTTCAACACACTGTTATCCAGTTTTCTCAGCAATTTTTGTCAAACAGTGAGTTCTTATCCCAGAAGCTGGGGTCCTTGGGTTTATCAAGCAGTAGATTGATATATTCATTGACTACTTTGTCTTGAGTACTTAACCTGTTCTATTTGTCTACCCCTCTATTTCTTAGCTAGTACCAAGTGGTTTTGATGATTGCTGCTTTATAATACAATTTGAGATCTGGTAGCGCTAGGCCACCTTCCCTAGCATTTCTTTTCATTAGTTCCCTTGATATTCTGGACCTTTTGTTCTTCCAGATGAATTTTGATATTATTTTTTCTAGCTCTAGAAAATAATTATCTGGTACATTGATTGGTATGGCACTGAATAGGTAAATTAATTTAGGTATGATTGTCATTTTGATTATATTGGCTCAGCCTACCCACAAACAACTGATGTTTTTCCACTTACTTAGATCTGACTTTATTCAAATAGGTGACTTATAGACATTTAATTTGTGGGCTGATAGTCTCAGGAGTGGCTGTTGCCGTTACCTAGGGTTCTGCACTTCTCTCTCACTCAGTTCCACTGGACTCCCCTCCTGGTCTGATATGTTTGAGAATCTGCACTGCTGCCTCTGCTTCAGACTCCCTGATACTTCCTGCTTGGCTTTGCTATGGTGAGGTCCCACGCTGATACAGCCTGTGTGCTCTGTGCTCCTCCAGCCCCATGCAACAGATCCTTCCTGTCAACCTTCCAGGCTGCCATGGACTGGAAATCTGCCACACTCTTGTCTCCTAGTAGATTCTGCCACTCTAAAATTTGTTCAGGTTCTTTTTAGAGGTATGTGAAGGAGTTTGTCTTAGAGCTTAGGTGAGTACTTGCTCTCACTCTGCCATCTTTGGTACTTTTGATGTTTTAAGACTCTGCAGTCTTTCACCCAGAACAATTGAGCTGACATGCTTGATATAAAATAAACCAGAAGAAATTGCAACTACATGAAAGTATGCCTCCTGGCTTTTCCTTAATGGATCAAATAAAGTGATTGGCAGAATTGGTTAAAACCAGCAATGAAAGGCAACAATATTGGGTTCGTTGGTTATCTTGCCTTCTAGTGCTAATAATAAGTGTAATTATGAGACAACTGGGAAGATAATGACACTTTATGCATAAATGCCTATTAAAGACCTTGAAGAAGTAAAGAGGTTCTCTCTGAGCTTCATAAGATCTTCTAGCCTAAGTCACCCTATCTAGATACTTATAACTTCAATGTAAAAAGTAGGCACAGGGGAGGAAGAGGAAAATACTATGATGGAAAATATGCTTCCTAGTCAAGAAATGAAAAACACCTTAAGACTCATTTATTACCCAGAAGCCTCATACTGCTACATCATAAATTCTTTCTTCTTGCAGGGAGTTGGATGGTGCTGGACATGCTGCAAACTCCAAATCATGGAAAGTAGAATTGATTAACATTTAGCAGAGAGGAAATGCCAGTTATAGACAAACCAGGTATTTTAGATTCAGCTGTGTGTGGTCCAGTTTTCTACTAGGTAGAGCAAGGGTTGTAGTAAAGCCTGTAGTCAGTACTTTGACTTTTCTCCCTACTTATTTGCCAAATAAAATGGTAACTCTTGAGAGAATTCTTGCTGGAAGATTTGGAGAATGCATGGCCTCTCCCCTTGCTTCTCTGCTTAAGGGTTTTTTTTTTTTTGATGGGATCTATTATTTTATCTTCGTGGTTAACATCTGGTGAGAGAAGTCCCTCCAGTGATACACTTCCATAGCTGCCTTGAAACATATACTTAGATCAGGGCATCTTAACTTTTTTTTTTTTTTTTGGTATCATGGAAGCCTTGGTGAAACCTGTGGACCCTTCTCAGGATAATATTTTTAAATACATAAGGTAAAATACATAGGATTACAAAAGGAAACCATTTATGTTGAAATATGGTTATCAGAATGGGATAACTAATTTCTCTTAAGCTCTTGTCCGTGGGTTAGATTTATCACAATTAGCCCATGTTCAGTTTAATTTTTCACTTGGAAGTGTAGTTAGCAAATGGTTTGGAATTATGTCCTCATTTAGAGAGTACAACTCTCTAATGAGGAGAGAAGTTTTAAACTAAACTAGGAAAAGTCTCTTTCTCCTGTGTGGCTTTAATTATACTTTCATGCCTCAAAGAAAAGGACATCAGACAATAAAAGGACCAGGTCAACCATGGGTGTCTATGATCTTAGAAAAACATGGAAAGACTTGCATGAAGTAATGAAGAGTGAAATGAACAGAACAAAGAGAATGTTGTATAGAGTAACAGCAATATTGTGTTAAGAACAACTTTGAGAAAATAAGTTACCTTGACTGTTACAAATACCCAAATTAACTACAAAGTACATGTGAAGGAATTCATTATTTGCATCTAGAGAAGGGACTGATAAATAGAAGTATGCAGAGAATTATTTTACATATATGTATATGTATATAAATATACATACATACACACATTTGTGTCTAGTAGGTGGGAAGAAAAAAAGAAATTTACATGATAAATTTATTATATATTTAAAAAGAATAGCAAGTTCTACATAATGGATTTGCAATTTAATATGCAATCATATTTTTTTGTTGTTGTACTATGTTAAGGAAATACTTGTTTTATTCCCTAAATTAAAAAGAAAATAAATAAGATTAAAAAATTAAATCTGGCCAATGTATTTTTTGACATAATTTTTTTAAATAAGCAAATTAAGGGGCAGGGTAAGTAAAACACTACTATTATTTGTAGTGTTCCCCCCCTTGGGGCTCTTGCTATTGTAGAGAACACCTGAGATAAAAATAGTCATATACCTCTATGCTTGTACAGTGAGAATACGTTTTAGTACCTTACTAATATAGGAATAAACATGTCAACTTAGCATAGTTGATTTTATTTTGTTTTATGCCTCCGTCATGTGATGGAGCTGTTTTGGATAAGCTGTTTTTCAAAAATATAGTACATACTAATGTGCAAAGTGTGGAATATTAAGGGACCACTAGCACCTCTGGTATGAGGGCTTGCAGAGCCCTTTCCAGGGCTGCTCATCCACCTTTGATGACTACCTTCACCCAGTTTCATCTGTGGTTCTAAGAAGCCATAACATGTGCAGCAGCCACTAGGCAGCAGCCTAGTAAATCGTCTTGACAGATGGGCTAAACCAGGTTGAAGGTAACCAACCGGCTTTGGACCCACTGGTGAGTTAGGGGCATGTCTATCTCAAAGATGTGAAGACTTCCCCAAATGGAATGGGTGTATGAGAATAATTTGTTTCAATGGCCATGAAGGCAGATGAAGTAGGCATTGTGGAGTGCTTAGAGCTTGGTCAGATATCAAAGATGTCAAGGTCCTGGGCCATCTCCCGTCATCTTGAATTTGTCTTACTACTGGACTTGGATGGCTCTGAGGCTGCTGTCTTGGTGCAATTCTGTCTCATTTAAATCTAATTCACTAGCAAGTTAAGACATCACCTGTGATGTCACTAGTCCTCTTTGAAAATGAAGGATGAACAAGTACCAATACCAATGTGGTATGATATAGCAAACAACATGCTTATATTCTTAAACAAGTGATAAGCATATGTGAACCCTCTCATAAGACAGATGACCAATAAAAATATATTATAAATCACTTTATCAGTAATTTTGAAGTAAATTGCCAATCAAATTATGAGATAACTTAGGAATACCCAAAGCTAGCAGTATAAAAATCCCACCTGAAGCCCTAGCTATTAGACTGCTCCTAGGAAATGACTAAGGCTTGTTCCTAGGTTCTCCACATTTGAGACTCAAGAAGACTTTGTTGGATGGAGGGCAGGCTAATTGACAGAGACTTGCAAGATGACCACCTTGGAGGGAGGCACAGGATCTCTGGCTAGACAGAGAGGGAATCTTGTGGAGTCCTCTAAGAAAGAAGCCTATTGGAACCTCTAAAATGTCATAGTGGTGGTTTGTTCTTAGATGGTATTATTCACATACTTTGATGAATAAAATTTGCTTGCAGTCACTGAGAAGTCTCAATCTAGTGTTTCTACCTACCAGACAGCATAAGCAATGATAAGTCAGCCATATGCACACACCCTATGTTATAGCTTATCTATTTAGAGGTCATCTTTCAGGGTCTCAAAACAACTTCAGATGTGGCAGACCCAGGTTGCCTGGTGATGCTGCTATCATGGGGTAGCACCTTCTCTTCTTTTTTCTCTTCTCTTCTTTGTTCAGCATCCAGATTCCTACCCTATCCCATATGTGAAAACCTCCACCCAACCTTCCTTCTTAGGGCTGATCGCCAATGAGTTTTCTCTCTTTCCAAACAAATCCCAGGGTTTTTGTGGACAGTCAATGTCTTGCCAGAGGTTGTTAAAAGAAAACCAAAACAAAAAATCCACTAGTTAAGAATCTGTCTTAAGAGAGTTGACTGAGGGCATTGAGAGGTTAAATAACTTGTCTAGGATTATATAGCTAAGATGCGTCAAAGGTGGGACTTGAATCCAGGTCTTCCCGACTCTCCCTATATCAGGACTGCCTCTATTCAGGTATGTCAGGTAAATGGCAGATTGGGTTGATAAAAATAGTGCCGCTTAGTCATGTGAAGAGTATTCTCTAGTACTTAAGAAAAATAATTATGGAGCAATTGGGATATTTTCAGCACCTGAACAAATAGGGGTTTCTTCCTCTGGTGGGTATGATTTACTTCAATAAGTCAATAAGCATTTATTAAATCTCACTACATGCCAAACATTAAGCTAAACTCTGGGGATACAAAAAAAGGAAAAAAAACCCCTTGCCCTCAAGGACCTGCTCATATTCAAATAGGGGAGACAATATGCAAATGACTGTTTGCATACATTATGTTTGCAAGGTAAATTAGAAATATTTTCAGAGGTAAGCCATTAACATTGAGGAGGACTGGGAAAAGTCTTGGACCTCTTGCAGAAGGTTGGATTTGAGCTGAGACTTGGCGGAAGCTAGGGAAGTCACGAGGAGGAGATAAGGAAGGACAGAATTCCAGGTAAGAGGGACAGCCACCGGAAAGGCATAAAATCAGGAGATGGAGAGTACAGCAAAAAGGCCAGAGTCCTTGTACTATAGAGTTGAACATGAGAATTAAAGTGTGAGAAGACTGGAAAGGTGGGAAGGGATCAGGTTGGGAAGAGCTTTAAAATATAAGAGAGTAAGAGAGGGAGCAAGTGTTTGTGAGGTGAGAGTTTGGCAGTAGTAGTGGTAAAGGAAAATTGCTTCAGTCTGGCACCATGTTGCTTGAGCAGTGACCTAGAGAGAAAGGAGTCTCATGCCAGATAGGGGATATATGTGATACAATGGAAAGAGCAGGAACTCTAGAGTCAGGAGAAGTGGTTTCAAGTCCCTCTTCTGTGTTGACTACCTTGGTGATGTTGAGGCAAGTCAGTCAAACTACCTGTGACTCAATTTCCTCATTTGTAAAATGAGGGGGTTGGATTATATGACTTCTGAAGGCTCTTCTTATTCTAATTCTATGATTCTATGACTTTTTCTCTTTGGTGTCAAAGACCACCTACAAGAAGAAAATTTTGCACCAGGGGAGGGTTTTGTCCTTGTCTGAGAGCAGAGCATGGTGGCATATGCTTGAGTAGAACAGTAGGAGGCACAGTGATGGAGATCAAGGACTTGCAGGACTTTCTGGTACTAATAGAGCTGCTAAGGGGACTAAACTTGGCAATACACTTGATAGAAGCCGCAGGCAGAAGACCCTGCTTATTCATACTGTAAATGACTAGGGATGTGTGTGTATACAATACAATATACATGTATTTATATACAACATATGTATATATATATATACATAGAAATGTGTATATAGATATTTATGATATGTTGATATATTTATAATATACAATATTATATAGACAATATAATATATATAATACCATTATTTTTGTATATTTTTATTCATCATATGTATGTATATATTTAGAAACATATACATACAACATATATAAAACCATACTTATATATATTAAGCCTAATTTTTCATATGATCAACCTCTAAATATCTGATGACAACTACCTTCTCTTCTTTGGGGTAAACATTGCCTATTCCTTTGGCTAATTCTCATATGATATGTTCTTGACCATCCTTGTCACTTCTTCAAGATGTTCTCCAGTCCTCTTTCCACTGTATCACACACACACACTCACGCTCACATGTACATGTGCATACATGCACACACATATTTATGTATGCACAGACACATATCTCTTTGGGAGATTTGTTTTTTGGAGTCTTTAACAATCACTACATTTCAGGGTCTATTTTGTTTTCTTTTCTTTTTCAATAAAACTTTCCCTCTTTAATTTTGTGAACTTCACTTTTAGAAAGAATATAAAGGAATGGAAAAGACTGTGGCCAATGCTTTTATCTTGACTTTAGTTTCTATAAAACCTCAATGAGAATGGTTTATATATGCATATCACTTCTTTAGGGATACACAATGGAGGGACCTGTTCCCCTCTTCTTATTCTAAGCAACATAAACATCCTCTAACTGCTTCCTGTTGCCTGTGTTAACTCTTTTAATTGGCCATTGAGCTGGAATTCCATACTTGATTACAAAGAGAATTGATGTGAATGTCCTGAATGTGATTTCCCCAGATTTTCTGGGTAGGGGCTAAGAACCAAAGGAGTTAAGTGAGAACCCTGCTTCTCTTTCCTTTAAGTGAACCTAGGCTCTTCCTTTTGTGAGACATTCTGACACAAGAGTTAAATGCTGAATTTGAAGACTATATGGTATACTATCATAGCAGTTCCAACCCAATTTGTTTAAATATTTTGCAGCCTCCAGAAACTGAGAAACAGACAAAATTCTAGTGACTTTCTTCTGTTTTGTAAAGTGTAACTGATGCAAAATAGATGCTGCAATGAGAAAGCAAAAGAGGCTAGAAATTACTTCAGCCAGTAATTTGTCTCCTTGTCAAGTAGAGAGAGAGACATGCCATCCAAGGGCATCTCTGGCTTCAAGTAAAAGCTTCTTTGTAAAATATTGCAGGGGATGATGGTGAAAGACAAGCAGTATCAGTTCACAAAACAGTGTAAAACAATTGAAGAGAAAATATGCTTGCACAGAGTTTCACAAGAAGTAAGATAGATTATCTTGGTATAGTAAAAGGAGCACTAGCTTTGGAGTCAGAGGACCTGGGATCAAATCTTTTGTCTGACATTTATTACCCATGTAACTGTGGGCAAGTCCCTCAGTCCCCTTGTGCTTCAGCTTCCTCAGCTATGAAATGAAGAGTTTGGGACTTCTGAGGTCCTGATCCTATGATCCTGGGAGCATTTATCAATAAAAACTAATAGAATCACCAGTTGAGTCTCAGACTCTCTGAATTGGAAGGGATCTTAGAAGTCATCTGGTACAAACACACATTTGAACAAAACTCCCTTTTGCAATGGTTTAGAACAAAACCATTTGGTTTAGAACCAATGGTTTAGAACAAAACTCCCTTCCTCTAGTGAAGGGAAACCCACTTTTCTCTACTTGTGAGTGGCTCTGCTTTTTAGGGAGTTGTTTTTTATATCAAAACCTCACTCTGTTTCTTGGCAGCTTTCACTCATTGCTTCAAGCCCTACCCTCTGACTTTGAACAAACAAGCCTAATTTTTCATGTAATTAGCCCCTAAATATTTGATGACAACTATCCCATATTTCCTCTTTTCTAGGCCAAACATGACCTATTCCTTTGAATAATCCTCATATGATATCTTCTTGACCATCCTTGTCATACTCCTCAAGATGTTCTCTACTTACTGTAATTCTAATATCTGGAGCCCAG
Source organism: Notamacropus eugenii (assembly GCF_028372415.1). NCBI lineage: Eukaryota > Metazoa > Chordata > Mammalia > Diprotodontia > Macropodidae > Notamacropus > Notamacropus eugenii. The sequence goes on from NC_092873.1 coordinate 414,291,571, forward strand.
TATTCTGGATGGTCACTAACCATTCCTTTAATATTACATTGTAGAACTTTGCCAGGAAGTGAAGCTCACTGGCCATTAATTTTCAGACTCCACTTTCTTCCCTTTTTAAAAAACAAAAGTATTTCCTCTTCCTTAGTTCTGGAGTACCTTACCGGCTCTTAATAATCTTTCAGATATTACTGGTGGTGGTTTAGCAACCACATCTGCAGTTTCCTGCAGTAACTTGGGATGGAGTTCACCTGGGTCTTAAAGTCTCCTCTGGGTCCTCTATTTCCCTAATTTCTCTTTTTCTCTGGAGAATCCACTCTGTTATTGTTTTTTCTGTTCTTTCTGGTCCAAACACCATTATCCCAGAGGACAAAAAAAGAATCAAAATGTGATTTGAGCAGATCTACCTTTTCTATTGAGCTAATATTTGTAAAGTGGCTTGTAAAACTCAAAGTGCTATAAATGGAACTGTCATTGTTCTGCATTATCCTCATCTCATTCATCCTGAGAGGTTCTATCATGTCTTTGGTTATCCTCTTTCCTACATCAATGAAATTACAGGGTCAGTTCCAGTCCCTTATCCTTATCTTACCTTTTATCCAAAACAGCTTAAAAATCTTTTTTGTTCTCCACAGCTTTCCTCACAAGCCTCAGCTCATTTTGAGGTTAAGGACTCAAGATGCTTTCTTACAGGACAAGGCCATTCTTTTGTATTCATCCTCTGTCACCTGTTTTTACTTCCATTTTCTGTACTTGTCTTTTTAAAATCTGTGTTGATGAGTTCCCTATGCATACCTACCAATCTCTTTAGATAATTTCCCCCTTTCCTCCTTGAAATTGTTTCTTTTTGTGTTTTCACAAAGGCTTCTCAAGTCTCCTGGGCTGATTTCCCTTGTAGAATTTTAGTCTATGTGATTTTTCTTGTCTTTTCCCTGAGTCCTTTAAGATCTGTTCTTCCCAAATCTAAGTTATGTATTAGACTATAGCCAGCTTTCTTTGTCTCTGTTACAGATTCTAAGATTGAGGTCTAACTTCCCAGGACAATGAAAAAATATAAAATGAAGGAGATATGTTCATATTTTTAAAGAGTGATCTATTATTATTCCCAATGAGAGTGAGAACCATTACATTTGGACTCTAATGTCTCCATACCTGTTTCATTGTATGATAAAGTGACAATGGAATTTAATTATGAAGATGAAGCTAGGAAAAGCAGTTGAATCTGATCAAATTCATATGAAAAAAAAATCCATGCTGGAGGCAACACACTTTTCAAGGTGCTAAGGCATCAATCTTCAATATATCTCAAAGAAGGAAAGAAAAAAAAAGAATGGCAAAGATTGTGGACAATGTTTTAACCTGCATTTTAGTTTCTATAAAATCTCTATGAGAACAGTCTATGCATGTGTAACACCTCTTTGGGGATACATGATGAAGGGACCTGTCCCTCTCCTCTTACTCGGAGCAAGTACAGACATCCTTTAATGACTTCCTGTTCCCCATCATGACTCTTAATTTGCTGCTGAGCTGGAATTCCATGTATATAGTTAAGGGACAATTCTTTCCTCCCAGATATCTTCTTGCTGGCCTCCAGGTGTAGAGATGTGTCTGGAAGGTCCGTCTCCCATCTAGGTCTCAACTTAGGAATTCACAGTTTTCTAGGCAAGCCAGTGTCTGGGATGAGGCTACCTCTTGCTTGTGTCTTCTTTCCTTTAGTGCAGAACTTTCTGAGATCTTGAAAGATAACTGTCATATATCTTTCCATTTCTGGGAACGCTAGCAATGGAAAATCACTTATTAGGGCAATAGAACAGAGACAGAAGACTAAGAGGGAAAGGGCTGCCTACACAGAGAGATAATATAGGAAAGAAGGAGTCTGGTTGGTGTTGATTGGGCTCTTCTCAGGGGCTGAAATATGAAATAGTAAGTGAGCAGCCCTGTTGTAAATGCACCAATGAGTTATGAGTACCAACCTCTTAGATGACTACAATTATTGTATGATTCTTTGTTGTTTTGCATTCTTTGTCTTGTGTGGGAATAAAACCACCTCTTCCAATATCTAATTAATGCTTGTACTCTGGTTACCTCTTTATTTCTCCTCTCCCCTACTCCTTAGACAAGAAGCAAAAGCAGAATTATTCCTCAGGAACCTGAGTTGGGGGCAGAATTGGAATTCTGGGAGCCCAGTTACTTTATTGAAGAGACAGACAACCTCAGAGTAATGAACTCAGTGCACCCTCTGTGAAGGCAGATGAAGGATGGGACTGGCGAAGGCTGCTGGGACATGTGGTCTCAGTTCAGCAGCATCTGTCTAGCTGCGGTGCTACACATACAAGAGGGTGTAAATAAAAAAAAGTGAAATACGAGCAAGCAGATTTTCATTGATAATTTTCTACAACAGACTACAATTTTACCATTATGTAACTGAGAGGTTTGGAGAATATATTTCTGCTTTGTGATTTCTTTATTGCTTTATATAGAGAGAACTTGCCCCTGTAGGACAAAAATACCATCCGGAAGGCTCTCCTCACACTGAATGCCTCCCTATGTACTCATTAAAATTATACAGGAGTCTTGGGCAGTTGTGACTATGATGATAACTTTTTTAAAAGCAATCAGCTGAGTATCAAAGTCAAAGTTCGATGAAAAGCTGGGATCCAAGGTCCCCACTTTGCGCCTGGAAGATGTTCTGTGCAGAGTCCAAACAGAAGAAGAATTCACTGTAGATGGTGTGGTTTTCCAAATCCTTCTCTTCGCATACTGTAGTGTATATACCACATTGTTCCAGAATATGATAAGCCTGGGGAAATTCAGTTTATCCATCTGGATAAAGGATGACCCAAAGCTACACAGTGAGTTGGCCATGTTTCACCATTCATTCTCAGGATTAATTTGGTATCCCTCCCCTCCATCCTTTCCCATTCCCTTTAGTTAAAATAAAATTTGATTCTGACAATTTTGGAAGCAAAAAAATTATGAGACACCATTGTAATCTTAGGTCTGGATGCATTTTCAATGCAGTGCCATTACATTCAGGACACATCACACCTGCATTCAGCATGCATGGCTGGCTTCCTGTTTGGTATTTGAAAGTGTTGGTTTTAATCTATAATGCCCTTTTCATTTCCCTCCAGATAGAATTAAAGTTAGTGTGCTAGGGGTGGGCTGGAGGGAGGGTGGAGCTTGAATTCTTAATTTCTAGGTTTCAGTGATTCTCTCTGAGGCAGTGGGGACTAGTTCCCATGATGCCAGGAAACACAGCAAGACTTCAGAAGTTTTTGTCTACTCTGGCCCCACCTGAAAAGGTACAAAAATGACCCATACGTTTTTAGATCTTCTGTTTGCCCAGTATGGTAGGACTAGGTGGTAGTGATAGTGGAAGGGTAGAGCCCTGCTCCTTTGAAGTGAAGTGCTGACAGCTGTGGAGTGAGATTGCCATGCCCCACGTCCCCTTGATAGAGGACCACTGCCTCTAAGAGGTGTGTGTGAGACAGTCACATGTAATAATAAGCTTATACTTACACAGCATGTCTCAAAAGTCATATATCACCGTGATAGAGGGAGGAGACATGGCTAACATGTCTTAGCCATCAAAGAACATTGTTTGAGAAACTACGTAAGCCCAAACTAACATTCCATTGATGAATAAATGGATGGAAAGGCATTATTAAGTGCCTGCTATGTTATAGCCTTGTACTAGGACCTGGGGATACAAATTAAAAAATGAGACAGCAGTCCCCCTCAAGGTGCTTACATTCTAATAGGGGAAGAGGATACATAGGGAATGGAGGGAAATGATTCCTCCTTTGTGGAGTATATACTCCTTGATTCCATTTTAACTTGTCCATGGACCATTACTGAAGCTTCTTTTCCTACCTCAGCCCTCTTGGACAACTCTGAAAACTTGGAAATTCTGGTTTAACTTTGTATGGTTTCTTATTAATTCTTTTGGATCCAAACTTTTCTTCAAAATGACATAAATGTCCCTAATTCACCCCCACTCCCTTAATCATAGTTGATACAGCCACTCCCTTAAGGGTAGGAATTTTGACTCTGTAGTCTTATATTGTTTCAAAATGCTTGCCCTGCATTATTTCATTTGACTTTCATGATTACTCTACTAGATATACAGTGTAAGGGTCAACAATCTCATTTCGTAGTTGCGAAAATTGAGGAGTAAAATGATTAAGGTCACTTACAGGAAGGGTACTCACAGTTGCATAGCTGCTAAAGCAGGTTCAGGTCTTCCGTCCCCAATTAGAGTTCTTTCCACTCCACTAAGCTCTACTTCATCTCTCTGGGATTGTTTAGCAATGATTTTGCCTGATTGTAGGAAGATGGACTAAGATGACTTTAAAAAAAATATTTTAATAAACTTTTTACTGACAGGTTCTGTTTTTGCATCATCCATGTTTACAAATGTATTTCTTCCCCTCTCAGAGTTACCCCTTATAAAAAGAAAAAAAATATTTTAAGAAAAATTTAACAAATGTACTAATACGAAGAAAAAATGTGGCATTTTATGCAATATTTTAGACTCATCATCTCCTACCTCTGCAAAGAAAAGGAAGGGTATCTTCCCATAGTTCCTCTTTGGGTTGTACTCTTGGTTGTTTTTTCCATTTATCCTGTTGAATGAGAAGACATAAGAATTTATGCAAAGTGAAGTAACTTGAACCATGCCAATATAGAAAGCATCTCAAAAGTCTTAGTTTTAAAAACTATTGAAACTTAAAACTGTACCAAGACTTTTGGGTCATTCTCTATTTTTACACTTAAATCTTGCTTCTCTGAATAGAAAGGAAATGATTTTTCAGTAGAAAAGAAAAGCTTAGGATTTTAAGATCAGTCTTAATTTAGTAAACACTGTCATTTACATAATTTGCAGAGCCTCAACTAGATGCCTTTTTTCTTGAGCTCTCTACGCTAGGATCAAGAAGGAATGATTCTCTTTTCCCTTTACATTCTTATGCCTCCTTTGTTATGGAGAATCGGGGTCAATATAACCTTCTTGTAGTTCACTTCCAAGACTGAAAAGCCAACATGTTCACTTTGCAATTTGTGAATTAAAAGTATGTCTTTCCCTTAAGGTACATCGGGCAGATGTTGCTTAGCAGACCTGAGTCTCAGGAAACCCTCTGGCTCCTAATAAATTACTTTTGTGCTTTTATATCAAGATATTCCTCTCAGAATCTCCTTTTAATCTATTTCTTTTGCACTCCACAATCCAGTATATCAATAATTCATTTTATACAAGTGTGGTGAGCCCTTCAAGAAGAAAAAAGCATACCATGCTCTGGGAAATTAATCAATCTTGTATTTATCATCTGTGATCATATAGCGCCTCGGGCAGTCCTCATATGTTGGCCACCAGAAAGGCCACCTAAGACTTGAGACGCTGTGTGGGTGCAGCAGTTACTCAAAACCATAGTTCATGAATCCCTATGGACATGTTTTATTTTTATCAGCCAGCCAACGATCACATTAGCTCAAAACAAAAGACTTTTAAGTAAATAGCATAGTAAACATAGCAACAAAAATATAAAATGTCATCATACACACTTGGGAAAGTCTCTCATGTTATTCATTATAGTACAAGTAGGGCAGGAATCACACACAAAGAGAATGTGTGACCAGGGAATACAAATTCAGGGCACACATAGAAGGGGACCTGTCTGGCCAGGACACACCAGCTCATGTTTCTGATGCTGTCAGATTGGCTGATGTCCTGTGGAAAAGTCATCATATCGCTTTGGGTTTTTGCTGCTCTCTACTGGGAGCTTGGTTTCTACTGGATAGAATATCTCTTCTCTGCCAGGCATAGCACTGATTGTCTCTGCTGGACTTCTCTGATGGTGCCAGTCATAGAACTTCTCTTTGCTCCCAGCTTCTGGTATTTAGATCTTCTATTTGCTAAGTTAAAGTGCCCAGAAAGTCTTTACTGGACAAAGGCAGTCTAACATTACTCAAGTCGATAGCTGAAGGTATGGGCTACCACATCCAAAAAACATGTCAAATTCCCATTATAATTAATGCTAATGATCTCTAGTAATTTCTATTTCTACCCAGTTGCCTGTCTTTTTTTCCTCTTACCCTATCCCCATCCTTGGTTTTTTTTACCTTTCCTTTCTTTTAATTCTCCTTCACAATCCACCCTTTGATTCTGGAGTTTATTTTTCCTATGACTACTCCTTTACTTATCTTAGCCTCCCTCTTAAATCCCCTTTCCTATCCCTGCCTGTTTATTTCACTGTTGAGTTTAATGTATTTCTACACTAAGTTCTTTGAGTGTATTTATGTGTCAATGTCTGTTTGTCTGTTTCAGATGAACATGAGGCTCATGGGATACCGGTTGCCCCCAACCCTTCCTCCATATTTATGTATTATTTATCTCATCCAATCCTGTTAGGTGAAATAGTAAATTTCTTTCCCCTTTTCATCCTTTCCTTCTTAGTACATTACCTTCCCATCCTTTTTCTTCCTTCTCCCAAGACCATCAAAACAGAATGAAACCACTCCTAGATTCCTCAGGATCTAAGTATAGAGGACTGAGAGCTCATTTTTCCACTGAGACTTATTCCCACAAGGTGGAGAAATTCAACTGAATCTGAGATCCTGGGTTATGAATTTTCTTATTGGTTCAAGATGAAATTATCTCTAGCTGGCTTTGCACAAGGCATCTGCAAAAAAAAAAAAAAAAGGGAGGGGTTGGAACAGTGGTGCATACTTCTAGTCCTACTTCTGAGGAGGCTGAGACTTGTGGGTATTCTGAGCTATGATAGTGCAAAAGCCAATCAGATGTGTTCACACTCACTGCCCTTCCCACAAAACTCCTCAGTGAGACTGGAAACAAATTAAAATATAATTGGGAAATGTTTAATGAAATATAAATTTAATATAACTTAGATAATGTTAATTTGTGGTTTTCTAAGTCATTATGGGGCCCAAAGGGATCCATTTCTATTTGAGTTTGACACTACTGGCCTATACTGATGGCCTGGTGCCAAGTGGAGGGAGAGCTACCAGGATGCTTAAGGAGGGGTGAACCAGCCCAGGTGGGAAAAGTGACCTAAGTTAAAATTTCTGTACAGATAACAATTGGGATTAGACTGTGAGTAGCCACTGAACTTGCAGCCTGGGTGAGATAAGAAGATACAGGCTCAAACAAAATGAGAAGGGGAGATTGGGTTTGGGAAAAATTGTTGGGAAATTTAAACAAAAAAAGCAAAACTAAAGATACGAACGCATGGCTATCATAAAAGTAGTCATGAAGTCTGTATAGGATTTTAACTTTTCAAGCAAATTCATTAGTAATAGGACTATTGTCCTTCCAAGGTTAAAAATAATCAGCTTCGCAAGTCCAGCATTGGAGAGTCATGGAGAGAAAGATGTTTTTCTGCAAAAGATCTGGGATCAAGCTCAATATAATCTCAAAGTGTGATATAATAGCCAAGAAAACTAAAGCAATCTTTGGTTGTGTTAATAGAAGCATGATGTCCAGGGTTGAGAAAATGATAGTCCTCTGTACTCTGCACTGGTCACACCTCATCTGTGTGTTGTATTAATATCTGAGCACTACATTTTACGAAAGATATTGATAAGCTTGATTCCAAAGGAATCAAGATGGCTAAGAGCTTTTATAGGAGAAATATTTCCTTTTTGAATTCATGGAACTCAAAATCTATCTACCACAATGCAGAAATTACTAGAGGTAAAATTCTAGGTTTTATTATACTTAAGCACCAGCTCACAGGGGTAGAAAAATAATTCTTTAAGAGAGATTAAGCTTTTTTTTTTGACAAGCTTTTATAGAGAATATTATGTCAGAGAGATGGAGAACTAATTCTTTTACATATTGCAATCAAACATAATTCTTTTAAGTTATAAAAGTTTTTTTAAAAATACATTCATAATCCCATACTTCCTTCAATGTCATTGACAATGTCATTGTCAATGGCACTGAACAAACTTAGTTAAGCAGAGTTATAATCTCATCCATCCTCCAAGGAAACAAACCTAATTAAACAGACTTTATAGGTAAATTAAGTCAGGTTATAGATAAAACACTGAATTTACAAAATCTTATACTTACAATGTTAAGAAGTGACATTTTAAAGACGTCACAATGGGCTGATTGAGAGGAAGGGATTTATATGTCTTGAAGACTTGGCATCAAGGAAATTCTTCCACAACTAAAGTATTTTAGAGAGGTTTTAAAGATACTGTATTCCCTTCATCCTCTCATTTGGTTTCCTATCTCAGAATGTCAAAAATCTTCCCTTGACACTATTAGTCCATGAGTCAGGTGAAGTTAATATTAACAGAAAACAGACTTTTAGTTAACCAGAAAGTTGTAAGAGGAATGCCCCTGAGCACTGAAAAATAAAAATTAATAAAACAAAATAAAAAATTCACATTGAAGACCTTGAGGTCATTCCATATGAACATAAGTTGAAGGAACTAACCCATCCTCTATCATCTACACTGCTAACAAACAATTATTCCTAAAGCATGTATCTGACCACATCATTTTCTTGCTCAAGAATTTGTATTGGTTGCCAATTGTTTCCAGTATAAAATACAAGTTCTCTTTTTCACATTTAAAGACCCAAATAATCTGGCTGCAGTCTCTTTCCAGGCTTACTAAACATTATTCCTCACTACACATTCTAGGATCTAGCCAAACTGGACTATGTGCTACTCATCCCTGCAGTTAGGTAGCATAGTCACTGTGGCAACCATAGTGAATACAATACAGGACTTGGAATCAGGGAGACCTGAGTTTGAATCTTGCCTTAAACATTCCCTCACTGTGTGACCCTGGGCAAGTCACTTTACTTTTCTGTAACTCAGTTTCCTTAGTTTTAAAATGGGAAATCTACCTCACAGGGTTTTTGTGAGGATCAAATAATTTAATATATGTAGAGTGCTTTGCAAACATTAAACTGCTGAATAAATTCTATTATTATTAAGTGGTAACTATAATTATCCTTATATATAATCTTACATACCTTCTCTCCGTGCGTTTGTACCATTTGTACCACATGCCTGAAATAGACTCACTCTTCAAGCCAGTTTTTGGAAGATATGTTCAGCTCAAACATGACTTTTATCATGATACCTTTCTTGACCCTTCAGTTTCTAATGCCTTCCCCCCAAATTATATTGCATTCACTTTGTATCCACTTTATATTGTCTTTTACATGTTTGTTATACTCATATATATATGTGTATATATATATATATATACACATATATATATATGTATATGCATATATTGCTTTCCCAGGTAGCATGTAAGCTCCTTGAGGGAAGAGATGGTTTCATTTTTGTCTCTGTAGTTTTAGAGTCTAAGACAGTGTCTGGCATAGACTAGGTGCTTGGCAAGTGCTTTTTGACTTGAATTGAACTGGGTTCAAGCCCCAGTTGTGCCACTTGCTGACCATGTGAATTTGGACAAGTCTTTTAAAGTTTCTGCACCTCAGTTTTTTCATTTGTAAAGGGTGATGGTGGTGGTGGTGGTGGTTTGGATTAGGTAGTCTCTAAAGTCCCTTCTACCTCTGGTAACCTAAGATTCTAAGTAGCTGTATCTGTGATTGGATGTGGACTTGTTCTCACATTAAGAAGAATATCATGTACTTGCTCCTAGAAATATAACTTTCCTATACAGGTGATAAACCACATACAAACAGCAAGGAGAGCATTATAGGACAGCTTCTGGCTCATTTAATCCTTTCCAAGAGCTTTTATTTAGCTCCCTCAGTGGACAAGCAGCACCACCTATAATCTCTCCAGTCTTTTAGATTTACATTTTTTCCTCCCCTTTCCATTAATCTTTTATCTTTCAGTCTTTTCAGATGTTTGGGAGCCTGGGTGGGCTTCTTCACCCCATATAGACCTCTCTCTCCTGCCTCCCCTGCCTTCCAAGATCCATTCCACTACAGGGACTGTTTTCAATGAATCAGTGTGTGTGTGTGTGTGTGTGTGTGTGTGTGTGTGTGTGTGTGTGTGTGTGTGTGTGTGTGTGTGTGTGTGTGTGTGTGTGCGTGTGTGTGCGCGCGCGCGCACTTACCTATAGCTGAATGATATAATATTATTATTATTTAAAACATGGTTTCTATTTAGACTGTGGAAGGGTATGGTGTTTTTCTTGTGGGGGCAGGGGAGGAGATGGACTCTTATTTTTTAAAGGGTGCTGACCAAAGGAGGGGAAGAGGAGCTCAAGGGGGAGATGAAGATGATTGAGTAACTAGTTGTACTGGGATACAGTGAAATGAAGGAACAAGTTGGTCAGGGAACTGCTGGCCTGTGAAACTGAGGCCCTAGGAAAGTAGTTCCGTCCTTGGGTCTCTGAAATTAGACTGCAAGGGAAGCTATTGAAATGGTGTCTCAGGAGGCAGTTCTTTTATAAAGGAAGACGCAGCAGGGTATTGTAGATAGAGCAGTGGACTTGGTATCAGACTTGGGTTTAAATCCTACTTGATGCCTACTACTTGTGTGATTTATTTCCTCTGGTCCTCAGTTACCTCATCTTTAAAAGAAGTCGGATTAGATGCCCCCCCTCCGCCAGTCTCTTCTGGGGAGTTATGTGGCACAGTGAATGGAGTGCCAGGTCTGGATTCAAGAAGGCTCATCTTTCTGACTTTAAATCTGATCTCAGAAACTTTCTAGCTGTGTGACTCTGGGCATATCACTTAACCCTGTTTGCCTCAGTTTCCTCATCTATAAAATGATCTGGAGAAGGAAATGACAAATTGTTCCAGTATCTTTGGCAAGAAAACCTCCAATGGGGTCATGAAGAGTCAGACATGACTGAACAATAGCGATGATGATGATCTCTGCTCTTTTAGATTTAAGATCTATGACTAATAGTTTTTTTTCTATACAATGAATAAATTGAATGTAGTAGATAGAACACCTGATCTGGAGCTAGATTTTTTAATCCCAGCTCTTCTCTCTTTGCCACTTTAGGTCTTCTCTGGATCTTAGCTTTCTTTTTCTACAAAATGAAGTGTTTGGACTAGAGGACCTCCAAGGTCCTTTCCACCTCCTCATGCTGGGATCTTTCTGTCTACTCTTTTGGGAATGATTGAGGAAGAAGGGAATTTTTTTCTTCTCTCCATTCAATTCACTTCAATAAGTATTTATTAATCAATTCACTTATTGTTTAAGTTCATGCTCTTTGACTAAATAGAAAGAAAAACAAGAAGGAAAATGTAGAACCAAACAGACTTTTGGAAGAATTAGATTTAAAATAATTGAGACATTTCTTAAATGAGAACTGTATAGATTATACATATTTGTCATCATCTTATGATACTTTTACAAATGTATTAAAAAGGCAGATATATTAAGCACATTTGCAGAATGTGTTGCAGAACACAAGGCAGCAAGAGTTATAATTACTATAGGAAACACAAGGAGTTAGAAACTTAATAATGACTCTGTGAATAATGAATGGATCAAAGAATAAATCATAGATACAGGAAAAAGCTATGTGAAAGAGAACCATCATAATGAGAAATATACTGAAATTTTTTGAATGTAGCTAAAGCATTCCCCCAACGTTTGTGAGAATGTGAGCTTCTTGGGGACAGGGACTTGTTTGTTTTCACATTTGTACCCAACACCTAGTACAGTAATAAATCTTTGTAGAATGAATGAGTGAACAAATGAATGAAACAGTCCCCAGAAGAAAAAAAATGACACGTTTAAAAACCTATGTTTAAAATACAAAAGGAGATGCCTCATAAACTGAACATACAAGTTTTTAAAAAGCCTAGAGAATAAGAAAAGTAACAAATCCAAAGTAAGCACAAAAGAAAAAAGATTTAAAATTAGAAAAGAAAACAATAGGGAAAACTGTAGAAATAATAAACAAAATAAAGTGCTGGTTCTTTGAGAAACAGAATAAAATTGACAAGTCTGTTTTTTAAATAAGAGAGAAAAACCAAATTTTCAAGATAAAAATGAATAAGGTGAATTGACAATAAAGAGGGAATTAAAATATTAGAGCCTACATTAAAAAAAATTAAATGCTATCATAATGAAGAATTTAGAGGAAATGGATCATTTCTTACAAAAATATAAAATACTAAAATTAACAAGCCAAAAAATAGAAATCTTAAACGACTATAGCCCAACTTCATAAAATGAAATTGAATAAATTATAAAGGACCAAAGAAGGGAGGGGGCACTCTTGTTCAGATGAATCTATAAGTACATAATATCAAATGTTTAAATAGAAATTGACACATGCAGAACAAGTTATTTAAATCTATTTTATGAGGAAAATGTGGTTTCACTACTAAAACTGGGAATATTGATGAAAACATTTTAAATAAATTCTTAGCATAAAGAGTAGTGTAATAAAGATATCCAAAATTTTATTCACTATGACCAATTTGAAGTCATACCTGGGATTAAAGGCTAATTCAGCATTCGTAAAATGATCATATATAAATATAACAAATAAAATAGCATGTTTATATAAATAAATGCAGAAAATGACAATATGGCAACCCCCCAGGCACGGAAAGGCTATTTGAATATGATAAAAGTGTACATCTGCATGACCAAAGCTAGCATTATTTATAAAGGAGAAACATGAGAAACTTTCTCAGAAAATACAAGGGTAAAGCAAAGACATCCCTTTTCTTCACTATTATGTGATATTCTAGAAACTCTAGTGATACCAATGAAAAATAAATTAAAGGTACAAACATTGACAAAGTAGAGACAAAATTTTTTCCTTTTTTATGCAACATGATTGCTAACTTAAACAAACTCAAAGAATAAACAAAGAAACTAATTGAAACATTTAAACATTCCAGGAAATAAGCAAGGTACCAAATAAGTCCACAAAGTCATCAGCATTTCTGTGTAACATTAACAAAAATCAGGCGGAAATATTTGAAAAAGAAATCATTTCAAACAAGCTCAAAATGAGTGAAGTATCTGGGACATGCTCAAGACATGTAAATGCAATTACCACATCCTCTATTGAAATAAAAGAAGACAGTTAATTAGAGGGATATTTAGTGCCCACAACTGCATCATGTCAATAAAATAAAAATAAATATACCAACTAAATTAATTTACAAATTTAATGCTACATCAAACAGGAGGGTTACTTTATAGAATTAGACAAAACGACAACAGAATTTACTCAGAGAAACAAAAGATCTAAAATCTTGGGGAAAATATTGAAAAAAGTAGGAACAAAAGGGGGCTAGCACTGCCAGACCTAAAACTATATTACAAAAAAAATCACCAAGACTTCTTGACATTGGCTAAAAAGTAGAAAAGTGTACCAATGAAATATGCCAGAAAATGAAGATTAGAAATGAGCTTAATAGTCCAATGTTTGATAAACCTAAGAGCACAAACTATTTGGGAAAGGCCTTCCAATTTACAAAGAACTTCTGGGAAAGTTAGTTTGGTTAAAAAAAAGATTGTCTTAGTCCACCATCTTGTATGACATATAAAAACAAATTTCAAATGTATAGCAACCTAAATCCAAAAGTCCACATCAGGAAAAAACAGAAGGAAAATTTAAGGAGTTATCTTTCATTACTATGGCTATTTACAGAATTCTGAACTAAACAAGGGATAATATGGTCATAAAAGACAATTTTGATTACATAAAATTGAAAAGGGTTAACATGAACAAAATCAATGCAGCTAGGATAAGAAAGGAAACTACCAACTGGGAAAAAATGTATAAAATATCTTTTATAAAGTTCTGATATCCAGATGATCTAGGGAATTGATAGAAATATATAGGCTCAAGAGCCATTCCTCAATGTATAAATGGTCAAAGGATATTAAATAATGCAACCCCTGTCCCAAGGTCTTTTGGAATGGAACTCTGTCCTGGAGAGATGGAGGCCTGCCCTACATGAGAGGCAGGGCAGAATTCTTGAGAGGTGAGAGCGCTTCGGTCTTTGCTAGTCCTCTTTTTGCGACTCTTCAGAGACAAGCTTTAAGTCAAGCTTCAAATCTTTGCTTTAGCTTTTGGTTTGAGTCACTTCTGGTTTCCAGTTTTGAGAGAAAAGATGGAAGAGACCAACCTCACTTCAGATCACTGAAGGAAAAGAAGGGGAAGACATTAGAGGAGCTGGCAGTTTCCATCATGTCACTATTCTCAGCTTGCTACTCTAGAGACTTGAGGAGTTTCTCCTTAGCTGAGACTGAGGACTCTCTGTTGAACTGAGTTACCTTGTTGCCAATGGAACAGTTTCTTCACTTTGTATTGTCTAGTATATAGGCTCCTATGTATACTTTCTTCTTATTTCTGTTTTGCTAGGATTTGGATAAATGGCTTTATTTGTAATATCATCTTCTACAGGAAGCCTTCCCCAAAACCTCTTAATTCCAATGCCTTCTCTCTGTTGATTATTTCCCATTTGTTCTGTGGGACAGCTAGGCGGTGTAGTAGATAAAATGTCAGACCTGAAGTCAGGAAGACTCATCTTCCTGAGTTTAATTCTAGCCTCAGATACTATCTGTGTGTCTTTGGGCAAGTCACTTAACTCTGTTTGCCTCAGTTTCCTTATCTGTAAAATGAGCTAGAGAAGGAAATAGTAAGACACTCTAGTTTTTTGGGAAGAAAACCTCAAGTAGGGTCACAAAAAGTCAGACAGGGCTGAATAACAATTTTTTCTGCACGTAGCTTGCTTTGTATATATTTGCCTTCATGTTGTCTCCCTCATTAGATTGTAATCTCCTTGAGAGCAGGGATTGTCTTTTGCCTCTTTTTGTATTTCCAGTGCTCAGCACATACTAGATGTCGAATAAGTATTCGTTGATTGGGCTAGGAAAACCATATATCCAATAGCTATAATATTGTACATGAAAGACATGATAAAATGAAACTGAATTCTGTATAATTATAATTACCAAAATTGGTCCCAGAGAGTAGATGATGAAATACACTTCCCTTCTTTCACTGTAGATGAGGTGATAGTGGTAGAACTATGGGTGTGGAATGTTATATATGTCATCAGATGTGGTCAGTGTATGTTGATTGGAATTAACTTTTTTCTCTCTTTCTCTTCCTCATTTCAAGGGAAAACTACTGAATAAGAAGGGGGCATATTTGGAAACAACTGATGTAAAAATAAAATGAAGAAACAGAACAGTAGATGAGAAAATAATGAAGACAAATGAAATTTAATATAGGTTACTAAGTCCTAGAAGAAAACAAACTGACTTCTGTACATCTGAATAGAGTAAGCAAAGATAAGGAAAAAGTCATATCTTAGAAACTAGTTTAGAGGGGAAAGGCACTGGAGAGGAGTGTAACGCTATGCGGGAAAGAGATTAGAGAAAGGAGGGAAGGAGCAGAAATATGAAAACCACAAAAACAAACAAGAAATCAGTTCTGGATCGAAGTAATTCCCTGTGTTAGAAAAAATGTAAAGGAAAATAAAAGAGAATATTTGCACTGGAAAATTATACATTGCAATGTGTGGTTTTTGTTTTTTCTTGGCAGCAGGGAAATGGGGAGAGTTGTTTAACAATGATGGGCCAGGACAGAGATCAGAATTGCACAGATCAAAGATTTCAGTGCTGAGTTCAACTGCTGGAGTGAGAAATTCATACATTGAAGTCCAAAGTTTTAACTCATGATGTCTTCCAAACATACTAAAACCTTGCAGCCGTGTATGATGGATAATTCTGATCTGATTTGGCTACTATGACTTTTTGGTAGATGATGGTAATTTCAGTATAGTTGGTTTAATTGAAGAGAGGGGTTACTTGGGACTTCATTTTCCATGGTGCCCTGACATTGAGAGAATATTACTTTGTAGGAGAAATTCTCCGGACTACAGTCAAAGTATAGTGATGTCATCAGGAGGAGAAACTGATAAATAGGGAATAGTCTAGGGGAGAAAGATTAAAAAGCCTGGCTTCTGAATTTGCAGAAATGACATGAATGGGAAAAAGGGGAAAAGGAAAAAGAACTATATGGTGAGAGGGAAAGAGTAGAGAAGAAATCAATGGATTTAGTATAATATGGGGAATATTGGGAACCCAAGACACTCCTGCAGAAAACACTAGGAGATGATGATGCTTTACATTAAGCAGTTACCCTTGGGCTCCTCAGTTCCTTCCCTGTCTATTCTGAAGAATCAGGAGGATTAAAGCTGAATTCATTTTAATTCTTCTGGAGGTTTAGGAGATTGTACTCGTTTGTGAATTGGGTGGTATAGAGAGTATTTATTATTTGCTTCCCTTTCTTGCTTGTTTCACACCTTAATTAAATGCTTTTTGCTTTTAGATTTATGTGTGCCTTGCATGGTCTGAGAATGTAACATGTGGGGTACTGGATAGAGTTTTGGAGTCAAGAGTTGCATAAATGATTATTCTAAAGCAGCCACTCTGAACTTAGAAATAGTGTGGGGTACTGGCCATGTGGGCCCCATATTGTTCCTCTATCTAATCTTCTGAGTTGAAGACCAGCAGATGGCAGTTAGGTGGTACAGTAGATGGCACACTGGACCTGGAGTCGGGAAGACCTGAGTTCAGATTTGGCCTCAGACACTTACTAGATTCTGGGCAAGTCACTTAGATTCTGTCTACCTCAGTTTCTCCATCAGTAAAATTGGGATAATAATAGCAACTCCCTCCCAGGATTGCTGTGAAGTAACAGCACCTGGCATGTATTAAGTTCTATATAAATATTATTATTAATTAGGACTTGAAACTTAATTTCAGGTCCTAATGTTCACAGAGTAACTCTCGGAAGCCCTTAGTGTATGTCCTATTTCGAAGGCAAACTCCCTGGTTCAATTTCATGGAGGTCATAGTTCTGGAGACATTTATCATTTATGAATTTCCACTCCCTATCCTGTTGGAAAACACATGTGATCAATTGGTGTGTGGAGAAAGAAGCTTCAGAGAGGTCAGCCAAGAGGGCAGAAGTGTGTGGAAATCACTCCAGACCTCTGTCTAGCCTTACAAATCAAACCCTGTCATTCTTGCTGGTGGCAGATGCTGGGATCTGCTTGGGCCTGTCATGCTGAATAAGGCTGTCTTCATCACAGAGGTATGTCAAGCTTTCCCAGTTCTTCTGCAGTTACAGAAACTACATGGTTTTTCCGACACATAGTTTTTTCTTTTCTTTCTTTCTTCCTTCTCTTTTTTCCCCCATCCTGGGAAATTTGCTACCTCTCTTCTCAGAGGTGTATATGATTGGAGATAGTGGAGATATCACTCTCCAATGAATGTCCAAGGCGGTGGAATTCACCGCAGGACAGCAGACTTTTATGACTTAATCGTTGATTATGAGGCCTGGAGTTTGTAGGGTTTTTTTAGTTTATTCTATTTTTAAAAATGGCAATCTGTCTTCTAAACTGGCTGCATTTAAGGATTCTGAATTAGAATGAGCTCCTGGCCATTTTAAACCGTAGAATCATTATATTGCTCCATAGAGTAGATTGTTCTTAGAGACATTACGACCAGCACAGAAGTGAATCACTTCATACCTTCCCACTTTTATTTGGCACAGTTTATTCTCTTTCTGAGGACACAAAATGAATTGAGATAGTGTGGTATAATGGATAGTTAACTAGTTTGGAAGTCAGGAAGACCTGGCTGAGCTCAAGGTCTGATTCTGGTACCTACTAAGAGTTAACATTTCTATAACACCTATTATGTGCTAAGCTTTTTACGTTTATCACTTCATTTGACCGTCACAACAACCTTGGGAAGGAGGACCTATTATTATCCCTGTTTTATGGCAGAGGAAACCAAGGCAGAGGTTAAGTGTGCCCAGGATCACATAGTTAGTGGCTAAGGACAAATCTGAACTCAGGTCTGCCTGATTACAGGCCTGATACTTTATCCACAGTCTCACCTAGCTGCCCTACTGGCTGTGTGACCCTAGGCAAGTCACTTTAAGAGAGTGACTATCCATTTACATTGGTATCAGAAGTTCCTTATACCAATTAAATTACAGATCTGATCCAAAAAATGGAATTTGAAATGGTGGATCCCTAAGCTGAAATCTTAGAAAGGGTTCCTTACATGTTCAAGAAACTGATTCCCAACAGGAAATAACTCCCTTCTTCTTTTTCCTGGACCTGCAACTCAGGGACTTCTTGAGCAGTATTTATGCTCATTCTCTTGTGTTTGAAAAACATCAGCAAAATAAAGATCCTACTAGTTCAAGTTCTAGGGTGGAGGGGGAAGAGAAGGAACCTTTATATAACTCCCACTATATGCCAACTATTTAACAAATATGAACTCATTTATCCTCACAATAACCCTGCAAGGTAGGTATATGTACATATATACTTTCATTCAGGGCACCTAGGTGGCACAGTAGATAGAGTGCCAGACTTGGAGTCAGGAAGACTCATCTTCTTGAGTTCAAATCTGGCCTCAGACACTTAGTCACCATATAATCCTTAGGCAACTCACTTAACCTCTTTTGCCTCAGTTTCCTCATCTATAAAATGAGCTGGAGAAAGAAATGGTGAACCACTCCACTTTGCCAAGAAAACCCTAAATGGGGTCACAGAAAGACTTAAAAACACATGCATGCATTCACACAACACAACACATACATATAATATACACTTCATATCATATATAACAACATACCTGTGATTTCATCAACGTAAGGATCTCCCAGTGAGGACCTCTACCAATATAGATGAGTTGTAGGTATACAAAATTTTTTTTAAAAAGCCAAAATGAAGAAACAAGTCTATAGATTTCCTTGGTGGAAATGGCCAGACTGGTGGATCTAGTATTTTCTAATCATCAGGTGACTAGTTGGTTCATGTACAAAAGATCTTGGAGATTGTCTAGTCCATTCCTCTAAATGTAGACACGAGGAAACTGAAAGAACTTTCCTCATGGTCACAAAACTAGTCATTGTCTAAGGTGAAATCTGAACCCATATCTTCCGGGTTCCCAAATTTATCCTAACTCTACAATAAAACCCCTTAAATGAGAATATTCTATTCATAGTTTTCAGCCACTGTTTAGATGTAGGTCAAAAGCAGAATTTACTCTTGAGAGAAGGCTTGCTTTAACTGTAGTTTACAAATGCAAATTCATTTAAATTTAACAAACATTTAAAAGCCTGGAGAGAGACAGAGATACTAAAGATAAGAGGTTTCCTGCTCTCAGGTATCTTACAGTCTAGAAATCTTACATAAATGATACTATGATCTGAAAAATATGCTTTATTTCATATAGGAAGTTACTAGGTAATACCATACTTTAACTTAGTAACTTTCTCTGTATCTGAAAGCATTTTAGGGATACAGTCTTCATCTTTATAATTTTTTTAAAAATTAGGCAGCAGGAACAATTAAGCAATAGCTTCCGCTTTCAAACTATATATAGTACTAGATACTTTCCCAGGTCTTTTATGCATGAATCAAAAATAGTCACTTGAATTGATGATTAGGATTAGAAAATTCTGGATATATGTGTCTGGCTATTTCCATCAAGGATTCTTGAGCTAAAATCTATAAACTTGTTTGTTCATTTAAAAAAATATTTGGATAACTATATTTTAATGTAACTGGTTTCCTTTAGAATTTTATATATTTTATTATTTGCACTTAACATTATTCTGAGAAGGGGGTGGAATGCATGACATAAAAAGGGTTAAGAATATTTTCATTTCTCAACAATGCTGATACCATAAACATGATTCATTTTCCAGGTATGAATTGAAACTGCTGTTTTCTGAGATCTCTTCCGACTTTAAAATTTTGTGATCCAATGTCTTTCTTTTCTAAGCTATGCTGTCTCAAGATTCCTCATCTAACGTAAGAGCTACTAGGTCACTTGTCTTCTTTCTAATATATAGAAGTTTTTGTTCCCTCAGTACATGATAAACATGGGGAATTTTCTTCAGTAGATTTTTTTTTTGCTTTTCAGTAGGAAATAAACTTTAGAAGTTTAGAATAAAAATTTAGAAGAATTCATCAAGAAATGTTAATATAATTTACAAAGTTTTTTTTCTTCTTAAAATAACACTGTGAGGTAGTTAGTCCATAAATTCCCATTTTAAATTTAATGAAATTAAAGCTCAGAGAAATCAAATGACTTGTCTAGGGCCAGAGAGCAGTAGCCATCATCAAAGCCAATATTCAGACCTTAGCCTACTGACTCCAAGTCCAAGGCCCTTCCCAGTACTCTATAGGAAATATTTTTTAGCCAGAAAGTCATCAGTGTTTATTGAGCACTTAATATATGCCAAACTCTGGACTATCCATCTGATTAGAGGATGTCAAAATGGATTTACCACCACCTTAAAAAAAAAGCCTTGGAGAGAAGAGGATGCATGAATTATTAAATGTTTTGTTTAATTAGCATCAATGACTTTATTTGGTATGGTGGGAAAAAAATGAAAAGCAAAAGATCTTTTGAAAGCAAAAGATCTGGGTTCTAGCTCAGTCTCTGCCACTGACCAGTGTGACTCTGGACAAGGTAATCAGCTTCCTTTAACCTTAATTTCCTTTTCTGTTTTTGCCTACTCACCAACTTGACTTCCTTTGAGTCCCAACTGGAAGTCTTCCCTAAGCCCTTGTAATTCTAGTGCCTTCCCTCTTATTATTTCCTATTTATCTTGTATGTAACTTGCTTGGTATATATTTATTTGCATGTGGTTTCCTCCTTGATTATAAACTCCTTGAGGGCAGGAACTATCTTTTGACTTTGTATTCCCAATGCTTAGCACTGTGCCTGGTGCATAATAGGTGCTTAATAAATGCTTATTTATTTATTGAATGAATGATACCTAACCATGTCTTATCTGGCTCACTTCTAGAGCCAGGCAGGTTGGCTGGAATAGAGATTTGGAGTCTTTCTTCTTTACTGCCATTGACCTGAACCTCCACTGGTTATTCCCTCCATTGTTTAGGGACCAGTGACTAGTTTCCCAGTTCCATTTAATCACTTAGTGCCTGTTAGCTTTTACAAGGTTACAAGCTTTTCCTCAATCCCTTGGAGCATACTCTTCCTTATGCCGCAGTCTCTGGGGCAGTAGGCTCATAATTTACCTCTCTTCCTACATTCCGCTGCTCCCACTAGTTCATGTCTAGAGGCCAGATGAGTGCTGGTTGAGTCCCTGTCTTAGCATCTGCTGACTCAGGCCCAGAAGGTCACCCCTGAAGGTGTTAGGGCAAAACCAGGCCTATGTTCTGATTCCCAGATCTCTGTGGTTCACTGACCTTTCAAAACACAAGACTGAGATTCCATTCCTTTCACCTAGAACAGAAAAGAACAAACACACAGGGCAAGGACTGGAGCTGTTTCTTGAAGTCAAATGGCCCCAGAAGGGAGAAGGTTCCAAGTGCTTTCCTTGTATAGCATAGTCTCTTTTTGGGCCTTTTCAGCGAAGGAGTACAACAAGCAGCTGAAACAGTGAAGGATATGGAGACACAAGAAAGTTAAGACCTTTTTAATGTCTCTAGAGCCAGTCAAATAACCACCCATTCACAATGTCCTTAACCAGTTATATGGAGCCATAGAAATTCTATACATCCTTCATAGTCTCTCCTAGGTACTTCCCTACCCTGGAGATACTATGTGAACGTGCTTTGGAAATCTTCTTTCAAGGACTTGCTCAGGCTCTACATCCTTCCAGCTAAAAATAATCCCCCAAATTATAATAGCTCTTTGCATTATATTAATGGCATCACATTCAACCTGGTGGTACGGTAGCATAGTGGATAAGCAGCTAGCCTTGGAGTCCGAAGTCTTGGGTTCCAGTCTTGCCTCTAATGCTTGTTGTCAGTGTAATCCTGGTCAACTCCCCCAAACTCAGTGACCAAGTCAGCTCTTGAACAATAAAAATTATTCTGTAGCTGTGAGTTGCTTCCCTGCATTGGTTAAGGTGCAGGAGTTCCCTGCAGCATTGAAATGGGGACACCACACTGTCTGCTAATCATGTTTACCTATACGTGTGCTATTGAGTGTTCCTTTCCAAGCCTCCCCACATTGGATGGTAAGTATCTTGAGGTCAGGGAGTATGTGTTTTTCATCTCTGTGCCCCTTGAATCCAGTTTTGTGCCTGGAGCATTGTAGGTGCTTAATAATGGTTTGTGGAATTGCATTGAATTGACAGCTAGAGTTAGCTTCTCCCATTTAGCCATCCTATAAAGTCCAGAGAGTTCTATATTTTTTGTCATAGTGAGCGGATGCAGACTTCTGCTAATATAACCTGTGATAAAGGTCAGGCAAGGCATCTTTTGTCATTTCTAGCCCAAATCTTTCTTCCCCTGTTGAGTTTTCCCTTATTCTCCTGGGTTGATACTTCCTTTGGTGCAATGCAGCTGAATTAACATTCTAGTCATAACCAGACTGTTGCCTTTCCTGGGTGTGATATATGCTTATCTGTAGCCTTGGTGTTACAATAATTGACTTTGGGAAGGCATTAGGCTGTGCCGTGAGTCCAGAAGGTAAGGACAACTGTGTGATGTAATGGAGAGAACTGGCAATAGTGAATCAGGAGACTTGCATAGTTGCGTGATCTTGGGCTAGGACTTACCCTTTCTGGGCTTCAGTTTCCTCATCCTTAAAGGGTGTGGGGTTAGACTAGGTGATCTCAAAGATGACTAGCTGGGGGTCCCTTCCAGTTCCAACACTGTAACATTAGACAATTTTGTGTGTATCTGGCACCAAGCGATAAATAGAGAATAGATCTAGAAGGTGCAGTTCACCTTGGCACATGGGACCTTGAGAAGGAGGTGTTAAGCCCCAGTAACTTTATTTTAATTCCTGCCTTTCACTCCTCTCCAGGAAAATCTGCAGGGGACACCTCCTTCTGCCCTTCCCCACCCCCCCAGTCAAGTACTTACAGAAATGTTCTTGCTGTGCATAATATCCTTTCTGGGACATACTCAGGGATAGTCAGATACATGACCTGTCTGCACTGTCCTCTGTCTTAGAGAAGAATAGTTACTTCCACAGCATAAGACTCATCTTTGGATTCAGTGTTCAGTGTCTGTGGCAGTTTAATTCAGCAGGCTTGCAGCTGCCTGCAAAATACAAATGCCCCGTGTGGAACTGTGTTAACTGAGTGTGTGATTGTTTTCATAGGAGAAGTTCCTGGGTCCCTTTCCATTTCTTCTTAGAGCAATGTCTCTGGGCTTTGAACACTTGGCTGGATGGTCTTTGGTTTCCTTTCTGAGATTACATCCCATTTCTTGTTTTCATTTCCCTCACACTACTCAGCAATTCCCTCAGAATAGGATAGAGTGGGAAGAAGTAAGTTCAGGGAGTTGGACTCAAAAATTCTGACTATGAGTTTTAACTTTGCCTCCTTCTAGGAGAGTGATCTTGGATAAGACATTTCTAAAATTGGAATTGTAAAATGGGCATTCCTTACTTCACGGGATTGTGTTGAGGATCAAATGAAATATTGAATGTGAAACACATTATAA
The DNA here is from genome assembly GCF_028372415.1 of Notamacropus eugenii. NCBI lineage: Eukaryota > Metazoa > Chordata > Mammalia > Diprotodontia > Macropodidae > Notamacropus > Notamacropus eugenii. Next base: position 414,314,976 of record NC_092873.1, read on the forward strand.
CCACAGAGCATCATATAAGTTTATTATTGTTATCTTATTCTTATCTATTTTGATGATGATGTTCATTATAAAGTAGGTGGTTTTTGAGATACCAAACTGACCACCTCTCCCAGGATAATACCTACTTTTTGCCCTTGGTCCATCTTCCTTCAGAAATAGTTCATCCTTGGAAATTGTCATCAGAACTCTTAAGAAGATAAAACATATGAACTGTGAGCATAAGTGAGAAACTGAATCAAAAATAGTGGTCCTGTATTTCTGAGTGCTATAAATGTTCTTTTGGCTAGCCTCATTAAGATGACTTTGGGGAGAGCAGGCAGAGCTAAAATAAATTTGGTAGGATTATTTTCAGAGATTCCATATCATAATGTCTTATCTTTGAAGCTTTCTTCAGGGCTGAGCTACGAAGGCCCATCGTAGTCTTCAGAGACTCTTCTGATTTTCAAAATCAGCACAGGTAGTGAAGCGAGTAGTCAGCAACTATTAAGAACCTACTATGTGCTGAACATCGTGGTAGCCTCTGGTAATAAAATACAAAAGTAAGACATTCCGAGATTTCAAGGAGCTCATAGCAGAAAACTTGGGTTTGAATCCCAGAGCTAACACTGACTGTATGAACTTGGGAAAATCACCTCATTCTTTCTTAGCCAGGTTTTCCTCATCTGTATATGCAGATACAAGTTTTTTTGTATTATCTACTTCCCAAGTTTATTATAAGACTCAAATGAAATAAAATTGACTGCAGAAAAGACTAGGAAGGTCTGTCAGCCCTTTAGAAAAGATGATTGAGTTCTTTATGTAGCCAATCTGGTTTGAGAACCAAGGAATGCTTCATGAATGTGAATTGTTGCATGTAGGCAGGTGGATGTTGCTGTGGATAAAACATTGGACCCAAGACTATGTTTGGTGCTCTCCTTTCTTCTCTGTCTATAATACTATTTCAACTTGGTAATCTCATTAACTCACCTATGAGCTATGGATTCAACTATCACCTCCATGCATATGGCTTCCAGATTTATATATTCAGCCCTAATTTCTCTTGTGAACTTTAGTCTCACATCACCAACTGTCTCTTAAACCTCTAAAATCAGCAATTCTATAGGCATATCAAATTCAACAAGTCCAAAACAGAATTCATTATCTTTTCCCTCAACTTTCCCCCTTCAGAACTTTGTCATTATTGTTGGGGTTACCATCCTCCTCCCCATCTTGCAACCTTTGTGTCTTCCTCAACTCATCCTTCATATCCAATCTGTTGCCAAGTCTCATTTTTTACCTTCCCTACATCTCTGATATTTAGCCCCTCCTCTCCACTCACACAGCCACCCACCTAGCCCAGGCCATCATCACCTCATACTTGACTAATTGTGGTAGCCTGCTGGTTGGTCTCCTTGTTTCAAATTTCTCCCCTCTTTTCCACTCAGTTGCCAAAATTGCTTTCCTAGGTCACTGACATAACCAATTCACTCCTCTAATAATAATAAATTGTCACTTCCTATTACTCCAGGATCAAATATAAAATCCTCTGACTTTTAATCCTCTTCACAGCCTGGCCCCTTCCTACCTTTCCAGTTTTATTATACTTTAATCCCTTCCACATGTGTTATGATTCAGCTGCACCTGCCTTATTGCTGCTTCTTGTAAATGACACACCATCTCTGTATCTTTTTTGCTGACTCTCTCCCAAACATGAAAGACTCTCTCCTTTTACCTCTCCTTTAAACCTCCCTGGCTTCTTGCAAGACTTAGATCAAAACCCACCTTGTGCAAGAAGCTTTTCCCAGTCTTGCCCACTGCTACTGCTTTCCTTCTAAGACTCTTCCATTTACATGTTATAGGCCTTAGACAGTATGTTCAATTTTTTAACGTGTTCTTTTCTCTCTTAGAATGTGAGTTTCTCAAGGGCAGGGGCTGCTTTTGCTTTTCTTTATATCCTGAGCATTTAGCATAGTGTCTGTCACATTGTAAACCCTCACTAAAACTTGTTGATTTGCTGACGGACAAACCCATAGAACTGTCAAAGCCAAATGTGAGAGTGTAGCACAGATGTTTTTAAACCAGGGTTCATTATCACCCAAGGAGTGAATAGATTCCAGGGGGTCAAAGAACTTGGTTGGAAAAAAACATTTATTTTCACTAACTTCTAATTACAAAGGTAGACAACAAACCATTAATCTGAGAAGGGATCCATTGGCTTTCCCGGATTGCCAAAAGGATCTGTGACACAAAAATAGATTAGGAATTCCAGATAATGTGAAGGGAGAAAGATTCTAGGACGGAATCTTGGGGTATACTGACAGATGATCTGAAGATGGATGATGAGCCAGCAAAGGAGATTGAGGAAGACTGGTCAGACAGGTAGGAGGAGAATCAAGAAAAGGCAGTACCATGAAAACCCAGAGTAGAAGAGTATCCACAAAGAAAGGGTGATCACCAAACAATGTCAGATGCTGAAGAGAGGTCAAGAAAGATGAGGGCTGAGAAAAGGTCACCAAATTTGGCCATTTAGAGATAATTGACAACTTTAATCCAATGACTATTTCCACTCAAAAATAATTATATCATTGTGAACCTATGTGTTTGGGAATATTTAGCATTCATTATATTTAGCATTTTCTTTATTTCTTACTATCTGTGTGACCTTGGGCATCACATTTAAGCTCCCTGGGTCTCAGGCTTCCCCATCTGCAAAATGAAGGAGTTGGTTCAAAGGTGTCATACACTGGTCTAAAAAACTCCCCCATACTGTGGGAACTGGATTAAAATATAATTAGGAAATATTTAACCAAAAAAATAGGATATTGATTATGTTAATATGTGGTTTTCTAAGTCCCTCTGTGGGTCACAGGGATCCTTCTGTATAGTTTAATGGTCCCATTTCTAATTGAGTTTGACACCAATGGACGACATGAACTTTAGGGTCCCTTGCCATTCCACATGGGGTCTATTTCCTTAACCAGAGCAACTTTAACAGAGTGGGAGCTTTTTGCTGCATTATATGCTTGAAAGGCAATTTGATTAATAAACTGTCATATCAGTGTTTGTTTCATGGTTTAGCTGTGAGGCTTCTTGCTCTCGAAATCAGCATTACTATTTTAATGATATTGTGCGTCCAGGCACAGAATACTGTGGTTAAGAGAGACCATGTACAAGCAGCTGGGGGGATTGGGGAAATGGCAGGGGCTAGCTCTTGGGGCAGCTTTGGAGAGGTATAAAGAAAACGCAATGGTTTAAACAACATTCTCCCCCCCACCTTTATAATCAATTCAGATGGTTACGGAATGGACTCAAAGAAAGGTTTTCAAAAGAAGGCAAGCCTCCCTCTAAACAGAGAAATTGCCCAGTGAGAATCCAGAATCTTGCTTCTAGGAATGGGATTCACTGTGGTCCTGAGATAATGATAAACACTGTATTGTTTGATATTATGATTAAAGTGTGGTTTCATGTTATGATGCTAGAACCCCAGTATGGAGGTCCCAGTATGGAGTCACTTAGGCTAGATGCCAATAGAAACATATAGGCAAAACAGACAGTTTCACTTTTTTACCATTAACTATGTCAGGCAGATAAGGCTTTGTGATTGGATGAACTCTTGACCTATTGCAGGGGCCTTGAGTTGATGTTCTTCTGCTACCTTAGTTAACATTAGACCCTCCCACCCAAGGGACTCCTCTTACCAGAGCTTCATACAAACCAGGTATCAATAAGAGACCCTGAGAACTTTCTACCACATCTGAGTTTTAGTAATTAGTATGCCCCTTTCTACATCTGTCACTGATCCCCTGTTCTCAGTCAAGCCCATTTTTAGGACATAGAATTTTGCGGCCTGAACCCCAACTTTGAAGGTGTTTTCTTCCTCACACATCTCCCTCCCTCTGCCCCGGGTGAGTTTCTAGCGTGAGTGGGAATGAACCTCTGTCTCGATGTTGTTCTGTGCTGTAGTGTATGTGCTTTGCTTGCTGTGCCTCTTAATAAAGATTGTGATTTATCATTTCCCTGATTTTCTAGAAATTCTCGAACCCAAGTATTTGCTTTCACCTGAGTCTTGAGGCCAAATAAAGCAAGTCCTCTAGGGCAAATTATTGAAAAGGCATCACTAATAACATGATAATAATTATAGCCATCCATCCATCCATCCTTCCATACATTTGTTCTTAATATTTATTAGCAGCTTTTATGTATAAAACACTATGGTAGGTACTAGGAGAGGAACAAAAACAAATAAAGAAAGAATATAATAAAGAATAAATAAATAAACTTTTTGCCTTGTAATCCTTGGGTGTTTATTTGCTTTTTTCCATTTCTATCCTGCTTCATCCAAAAAAAATCTTCCCTCCCCCCATCCCACATGAGAAAGCAAACTCCTTGAGATCAGGTAGCTTCAGTCTTTGCATGATACCTAGCACACGCTAAACGCTTAATACATGATTGCTGAATAGAATTGAATTTTCTATCCTGTACAGGTAGTATTGTACAGCAAAAAGAATATTGGATTGAAGTCTGAGGACCTGGGTTCTAATCCTGACTGTGTTACTTACTAACCTTTGGGCAAGGCTCTTAACTTCATTGAGCTGCAGTTCCCTCATCTGTCAAATGAGGAGAATAGTAGATGATCCAAAAAGTCCAGTCTAGCTCTAAATCCTGTGATCCTTTGTCCTACCTCATTCACCCTCCCCCACCCCCTTCAGGTGCACACTCATATCGCTCACTGAATCTGAAAGTGAAGGTTGGAAGCAATAAAGGAACTTTGAATTCTTTCCCCAGTCTGACCCTGGCTATCTTAAATGATCCAGATTAAGTTCTCAACATTTCCGTGCCTCAGTTTCTCCTCTGGAGAGTGAGCCAAACTCGTGCTCATTTCCAAGTAATTTTGTTGAGTATTGATAAGCAAGGTAATTGGAATAAATAATCCTGATGGGAATAAACTGTAGAAGCACTGAATGGATTTTTCTCTAGAAAAGTAAATTCTTTTTTTAATCTCTGACTTAGATTCACTTGTTTCCTAGATAGTGTTCCTAAATATTTCTATATCAGTCTTGAATTCTTCCTATGTCTTATTAAATATGTATGTAATAAAAAATTCATGACTGTGTAACTTTGGTCTAAGTGTAACCCAAAAAGCTGGCTTCATGAATAGAGTGCTAGACTTGATTTCAAGGGACTTGAGTTCAAATTTGATCTGAGACACTTACTAGCTATGTGACTTGGGGCAAGTCACTTAATCTGCTTGCCTCAGTTTCCTCAATTGTAAAATGGGGATAATAATAGAATCTGTTTATCAGTATTGTTGTGAGGATCAAATGAAATTATTTATTAAAACAAAGACCTTAGCATAATTTTTTACATAATAGTGACATATAAATGCTTGTTCCTTATTCCTTTCCTCAGTGTCAAGAAAAGATGTGACCAAGGTCAAAAAATTAGTTAGTCTCAAAGGGGTGGGGGTGGGGGATTAGCTTCTGGTCAAGTACTCTTTCCAGTAAGTAAATCATACTATATATTCATCATGTCCCATTACGGTGGGACTTCTCTAGCAAGAGAAGTGAACTAGGATCTAGGAGATTTTTGTATTCTCTTATTTTTTGGGTGTGTAATCATAAACACCTCGCTTAACTCCTTTCTTTTCCCCTCAGTTTACCTATCTGTATCTGCAACTGGAGAGCATTAAAAATACTGCTTCTAATACATAGTTCTTAGGGTTATTATTCAGGAAACCACTTTGTAGATAAGAAAGCAAAATAGGAATGTGACATTACTTATCATGTCTGTGAAAGTGCCTGATAAACCACAAAGAGATCTGCAGTTATACAGATTTATTGTTCTTAAGAATTCATAATTAATAAAATGACAATAATTATTAAGATTCTGATCACTTAAACTATTTGGTTATAGAAGAGAATGATTTCTCTATTAATTCCCATTTTTAGCACTAGATCTGCCTTTTCCTTTACAGGCTGGTTTTTCTGTGGGGGAGATCTACCAATCAGTAACTTGGTTCCAACTGTAAGTCTCTGAGGGTGCTTCTTTCTGTGTATGTGTTTAATGTTCATTGTTGTTAATTACAGGGAGAATAACAATTCTTAAGTTTCACATCTCCTTCAGGCTTTGCCCTTGAAAGCAGGCTTCTACTGGTTTCCTTTGAACTGATGCCTTGTATTAACGAAAAGCCTGTTTTGTTCTTCCCTGACTTATGTTTTCGAATCTCCCAGTCTGTAGGGGTTTCTGGTGCTTCCTTGTTAGATCCTGAGCAGCTGCATTGGGATGGAGCAGGGTTCACACTGGGGCAGACTGGGAGGCTGGAGCAGTGGTTTCTTGGAGCTGAAGGAAACATTTTGAAGGTAGTTAATTAAGCTATAGAAAGCTGAAATCTATTAATCTAGAAAAAGCACCACAACTCAGCCTTTGCATATGGAGCAAATTCTTATTGCTTTTCGTTTTTGATGTTCCTCTCTCTGCTTGTAAAAAAAAAACAACTGGATGGAAAAATAACATTTCTCTCATCTCTTGATTAACTTAAACAGCTCAGTAGGTTTCTTATATCTTACCTTGTGCCAATTATAATTATCTTAGTCTTGTGCCTTCTGCCTCCACAGTTTCACCCCTTGTACATAAATACACTTTTCTGGTCTAAAAGAGTGAAAGACAAGGGGAGGCAGGAAGGAGACAAGGACTGGAAGGTCTTCGGGTGTCTTCGGTGATCCCTGGGCAAGTGCCTAGAGCAAAAAGAAGGAAAGGCTGGAGAAGTGAAGCACTAGTTGCTCTCCCCCTTGGAAAAAGACTCAGTTTCTCAATTTGAGAGCAGCAATATCTCCCTCTTAGTGTTCCAGGGATAAACCTGAAGGGTCTTCTTTATGGCTTTCTTTAATGGTGTTGACTGGAGACCCCATTCTGGTATGTTCTCCCTGCTGTTAATTGCTGGTGATTAGTGTCTCAGTTTCACTAAACCAATTAATATTACTTAGATTTTAGAGGCATATTTGCTTCAAAGAGGGAGCAAGCACAGAAATTACATTTTTCTCTCAATTCTGGTGCCTACACTCTTCCCTAGAACACCTCAGGCTTTGGGGAGAGTGGGCTCAAACCTAACACAAATTTCTACATCAGGCTCAATTTATAATTCGACATATTCTCAGGATCGATCCTTGTCTCAGTTACCACTGGGTTGGGTCATAAAGGTCCATCCTTAGGTTCTAGATGCTGGGGTTAATGGGCTCCAAAACTCAGCATGGACTCTAGCACCCAACCTGATGTTTTGACCTTTCCAAGCCCACAAGGTCATAGCTGTGCCCAAAATTCTCTCACATAAAAGCTTGACAGAAAAAAAGAAAACAATTCAAAGAACAGAGACTGATAATTATAGACCACAGGTTAGCCTAGAATGGGAAAGGCTCAAGGCCTCTTTCACCTGAAGAGTAGCTGGGCAGGAAAGATGCAGATCAAAGCAGAAGGAATCACTTTGGCTGATCAGCATCTTTTTAATGCTCTCCAGTTGCAGATACTCTGCCAATCAAAGTATCTTCTTAATCACCTTGTTATAACAGATTGGATCTAATTCCAGAAGGTCTAAGTGTGCTGCATACCAGGAAGTGGGAAATTTCCATCATATGTCAACATGAGTTTCTGGAAGCAGGCTCTCCATACTCTTTCATGTGGGAAATACATCAGCCAAACATGCTCCCTAGACCTCCATTATCAAGAAATGTGCAGAATCTGTGCATGGAGCATTCCTGTTCAGGTATGAGTTGGGTGACTTGGAATTTCACATTTCCTGAATCCGACAATGTCTTACAGATTCTTTGAGCCACCACAAGGTTCTGCAAGTATCTTGGAAGCAAGTAGTCATTTTTGTTTTCTTCCTTCACTCTCTATTTCCCACCACCAAAGGCAGCTTTTTGGAGGGCGAGATCTCTTTTTGTTTTTTTGACTTTCTTTGTATCCTTAGCACTTAGCATAGTTCTGGACACCTGGTAAACTTGTAATAAATGCTTGTTGAGTAGTATTATTCTGTGTATGAAGTTCTTGGAATCTTTAAAGCCTTAGATCATTATTAGCTCTTATTATCATTACTCTCTTTCCTTCTACCACCAACTCCCCCAAACGTAGTAACTTAGGTTTATTTGTAAAGCACTTAGCACTGTGCCTGGCACATAGTAGGTACTTGTTCCCTTTCTCTTTCTTCTATTTACCTCTTTGTATTTTGTGGTCAACATGAAGTAGTAGAAGACTTTTTTAATCTTATTAGGTAGCATAGCAAGATAGCATATAGGAGAGAGAAAGTAGGTTAAGGGTTATAACAAAATAAATGTCATATGATTCTTGTTTAGGTGACTTGGGGATGGTCCATTAGTGTAATAATATTGGAAGTTGTGGTCAGTTATCTCACTTTCTAACCTTTATCCTTACCTGGATTGAGATAGTATTTATATGTCACTTGCTAAGCACTTTACGTATGTTATCTCATAACAATCTTGAGAAGTAGGTGCTATTATTATTTGCATTTTACAAATGAAGCAATTCAGGTTCAGAGAGGGTTAACAGTTTACCTGTGCTTCTTGTTTAGTCATTTTAGTTGTATCCAACTCCTCATGACTACATTTGGGGTCTTCCTGGCAAAGACACTGGAATGGTTTGCCATTTCCTTCTCTAACTCATTTGACAGATGAGGAACCTGAGGCACTTAGGGTTAAGTGACTTACCCAGGGTCATACAACTATTAAGTGTTTGAAGTCAGACTTGAACTCAGGAAAATGAGTCTTCCTGACTCCAGGCCCTAAACTTTATCCACTGAGCCACCTACTACCTATGGTGACAAAGCTATTAAGTACCATAGGAGGTCAGGCTTCTCCTGATCACTCATCCTAGGGAGATGTGGATAGAGTCACTTATAAGTAAAAATGAAATTGAGAACTTTATTGTCCTCTTTTATCAACATCAGGCTTTTGGAGCATATCCATTCAATTTTGCTCCAGAATATATAGGGTGCATGGCCCTGTTAGCGCTCGTAGCATTTCTGGGCACACAGGGCAAGGGAATAGCGGTTACTTTTACTATTCTAGTATTGATGATGTGGCAAGGAAATGGAGAATGCAGCTTTCATTCCAAGGTCATCCCCATTCTTAATTAAGCAGCTGTGGTCGATGAGCCAAGCTACCTGAACCTGTTCTGGACAATCAGCATCTTTTCTGTGCATCTGATTTGCATGAGTCAGTGGTCTAAAGTGCTGTCTGAGGGCTGCACGTTCTTCTCCAACTACATTTGGGCTATTGGGTGCTGTAAACATCTGCTCCCTTCCTGCATCATTTGGACAATTCATCTGAAGTCCTAAAGGCACAGATGATGCATGTTGGTTTGCTAAATGATCAAAGTATAGCCTTTCCCCCATTTCATTGACATTTACTAAATGATTTATTAATAACAGCCTGCATGTGTTTAGATTGCAAGGAATATCCTCTTTGGACCATTGTGCTTTGGGAAGTTCTCAGTCTACTCTTATCTGCCTGATTCTCTTTTGCTGTCCAGGGGGGTTGATGTTTGATGAGCCTCTGGGTAGATTTAAGGCTCCTCACTTTCTGAAAGGATTAATTAAAAGCCATAAAATATATGGGACTTAGAGTTTGCCACTCTCTCTTTTTCATAATTTAAACATAATTAAAATTTTCTTTGCCCCTCCACCCCAATTTTCTAGCAGATCTTTTTATTGTTGGTTGAGATCATTTCCCCAGCATAGATTCTTGGGTCTTAGGGTTGACTCTCCTCTCTTGGGGTCATTCCTCAGCTTCCGTTTTTGGCATTGTAGTGGGCACAGACTGGTGGATAGGTTTAAAGTCACACATTCACTGACCCTTAGAAATGGAATAATCCCATTCCCCAACCCACTCATTCATCTGGTCATCTTTGTTGTTTTCAATAAAGCTCTCCTTTTCATTAGACTCAGTGACTACACATAGCTCAATGGCAAACTCACTTTTGTCTATTAGGGAATAGGGAATAGAAAACAGAGTGACCTGTTGAAGTCAGGCAGTAGACATCACCAAGCTGGGTCATTGGAAGGGAAAATACTTTATTTTTTCTTTACTGGATTACTTTTCTTCAAATACTACTCCATAAATAATTTCCTCACTCACCAATTTTTGTCAGACAATGGAGCCCGGACTGTAAATTTCCCACTACTCTTCACAGAGGAAATAGTAGAAATAGTTTTTTCGGGGTCAGAGTTTATCTGGTCAACTTAACTTCAGATAAGGCTATACAGCATCATAGACAGAACTGGAAGGCAATTCAAAGGCTGCAGAGTACAACCTCTTCATTTTATGGATAAGGAAATTGAACCCAGAAAAGTCAAGAACAGAAAGTAATGGAAGAGCTGGGGTTTGAACTTAGGTTCTCTGATTCCAAAATCCAGAATATTTTTTACTTTATCAGGGACGAGGTATGTTGGCCCGGCCTGGTCTGGGCTTTGTATGCTCTACAGTACCCTGTAGTTCTAACTGCTTTCGACTTCACAGTGAAAGGCCTGGTCCCTGAGGAGTCTCATTTCTCACAAGCCTGTCCTCCTTCAACGCTTTCGTTTTCACAAACCTTCTAATTAGTAAGTAACATCTTTAGGGTCCAGTAGGTGAGTCAGTTAATAAGTATTTGTTAAGGGTCTACTATGTATTATGTACTTTGCTAAGCACTGGGGATACAAAGAAAGATGACAAAAAAAAACTTAGTTCCTGTTCTTAAACTCATAGTTTAATGAGTTGGCAAGATTTGTCATGGGGGGCTGGATGGCTCAGTGGATGGAGTATCAGGCATGGAGTCAAGAAGCCTCATTCTCCTGAGTTCAAATATGGCCTCAGTTACTAGCTGTGTGACCTTGGGTAAGTCACTTAACCTTGTTGATCTCAGTATTTAATTCTGTAAAATGAATTGGAGAAAGAAATGACAAATCACTCCACTATTTTTGCCAGGAAAATCCCGAACGGGGTCATAAAGAGTTGGACACAACTGAAAATGACTGAACAAACAAGGTTTGTCGCTAGTTTCCACAAGTTTCGGCAACCTTTGGATTAGTAGATTCCTAAAATTTTAGAGCTGGAGAGAAAGTGAGGAATCTTCTTTGTGGTATTCCCGTTGCTGAATCTTTAGGTGACTAATGCCCACATGCTATTTTACTTCTCCCATCATAAATCTAATCCTAGGAAATGACTGATATTACTTTAGTGTAAATTTAAGTCAATATTTTCTTCCAGGGATGTCTGAATTTTCCAAGTTATGAATAACTGAGGATTTAAAGACTTTGATCCTTCTTCTCTATTAAGAGAACCTCAGAAGCAGTTCCCACAGAGCCCATACAGCAATCCCGCATCCATTGTTAGATTGTAAAAACCCTGGGGGCACTGAGGAACTGATTATTACCTCAACCCTATGTAGAGGCCCGGAGGGAGCTGATCTTTATCTCACACTGAATGGCAGCCCTGCCCATGCAGCTTAACTGAATCTCAGTCCCCAGTGCCTATATTGAATTGTTTGCCTTCCCAATGGGGATGGGTGGGGAGGGAGGGAGGAAGAGAAGTTGGAACTCAAAGTTTTAGGAACAACTGTTGAGTATTGTTCTTGCATATAACTAGGAAATAAGAAATACAGGCAATGGGGTATAGAAAGTTATCTTGCCCTACAGGACAAAAGAGAAGATGGGGATAAGGGAAGGGAGCGATGTTAGAAGGGAGGGCAGATAGGGGTAACTAGAATGCTTGGTGTTTTGGGGTGGGGGGAGGGGAGAAATGGGGAGAAAATATGGAACTCAAAATTTTGTGGAAATGAATGTTGAAAACTTAAATAAATAAATTTAAATATAAGATTAAAAAAAAAAGAAAACCTCAGGCTGAATGAAATAGGTGGAAGAGACATTTTGAGGAATAGGTTGATCATTATTTTTTTGGGGAAAGGGAGCATTCTGGTGCTTCTCAGATTATACCAAATAGGCACAATATTTGTATGAGGCTGGCTCTGTTCATTTGCTTTACCTTCTCTGTAATTCAATTCACGATCTCCTTCAGTTCAACACACATCAGGCATTAGGTGGTTACTGTTTGTAGAGCACTATTCCAGGCTCTAGGAAAGGTACAATGTCTGAGTTTGCAGTATAGCAAGAGCATACATGACATGTATAAATAACTATAATGCAAAATAATCCATGATGAGTGCAGAAGAGGCATAAAGGTTTGTGTGAGATCCAAGGAGGGAAAAGACTATTATGGATGGAGGGCCAATCTCAGGCAACCACTTCCACAGTGACCCAGGAGGTTTTTCAATGTTGTAGAACCTCTTAGGTAGTCCTTTATAGCCAACCTTATAGCAGTTACTGTGGATTCCTTAATGGAGTTCTCATCACTGAGATGGATTCCTCAGGGCCTCAGACTGAGAAGGAGTCCTTATGAAGAATGGAGAAGAGAAGTATGAAAGGTTTGAAGAGAGGGAGTTTTGGGAAGAATAAAGATTACCTTGAGACTAGGGACTCTTCCTTAGAGATTGGGAAGGATCGTATCATCATTGGCATTGACATCAACATCATTGGCATTGGCATCAACATCATTGGCATTGGCATAGTGGGTAGAATGCTGTCCTTGGAGTTAGAAAAAATTGACTTAAAATCCTGCCTCAGATACTTATTAGCTATGTAATCTAATCTCTCTTGGTCTCCATTATAAAATGAATGGATTTTATGTACTAGATGACATTTAATGATACTTCTAGGTTAGAGTTTCTTAACCCAGGGTCCATGGACCTAGTCCATGGATAGATTTTAGGGAATCCACGAACTTGGATAGGAAAAATTACATTTTTACTCATTGACTTGCAACTGAAATTTAGCATTTCCTTCAATAATAAAATGGGCAATAAACCATTATTTTGGGGAAGAATCCACAGGCTTTATTAAATCTCCAAAGGGGTTCATGACAAAAAAACCCCCACTGTCCTGCTTGTCTGTGTCGCCTTCTGAACTTCCTTCTGCTCTCTATTGCTTATTCGAAAAATGATTCTTTCTTTCTTTTGTGCCTTTTTCATCATCACTGTCACTATTCCCTTTATTATCTCTGCTCCAAATTATTTACCTGGTTCTGATGGTTGCACTCAGCATTAGTTTATAGAAAGTTGTCCTGGTTTCTCTGAATCTGTCTCCTTTGTTATTTCTTACAGCTCAATAATATTCTATTATACCATATACCATTATTTATTTTCATTTCCTCCTAATAATCGGTATTCACTTGATTCCAGTTCTTTGTTACAAGTGTGACTATAAACACACACGTATATGTGTGTCATATATATGTGTGTATGTACATATATAATTTCTCTCTGTATATAAATACATGTAGGTGTGTATTTATATATGTGTATACACACACACATATAAATATTTCAATCTCTTTGGGGAAAAAAGCCAAATAGTGATTTAGCCAGGTCAAAGAGTAAGCACAATTTAGTTACTCTTTGGGTGTAGTTCCAAATTGCTTTCAGAATGGTTATGCCATTTCACAGCTCCAAGAGTGCATTAGTGTGTTTGTTTTTTCACAAACCTTTCAACCACTATCATTTTTCATTTCTCATCATCTTTGTTCATTTGATAGCTGGAAAATGGAACCTCAGAATGTTTTAATTTGCATTTCTCTAATTATTAGTGATTTTAAGTGCTTTTATGTGCCTGTTCAGAATTTTCTTTTTTTCTTTTGTTCATATGCTTTTGATAATTTCTTTATTGGAGAAGTGACTTTTGTTCTTAAATATTTATATAAATTCCCTCTATATCTTGAATATCTTTTTTAGAGAAATTTGTTATACAGATTCTCCTCCACCCCAGTTAATCGTTGCTCTTCTAATTATCACTGCATTGACTTTGTACAAAATCATTTCAATTTTATGTAATCAAAATTGTGTTTTTATTTCCTGTGATCTTCACTTTTCCTTGTTTCATCAAGGCTTCTTCCCCTATTGCTTGCCTTCTCAGTGGAGGTAGGAAGGGAGAGAATGTGGAACTCAAAAATCAATGTTAAAAATTGTTTTTACATGCACCTAGGAAATGAGATATATAAGCAATGGGGTATGGAAATCTATATTTCTCTACAGGAAAGTGGAAGGGAAGGGGATAAGGGGTGGGGGAATAACAGAGGGGAGGGCAGAGTGGAGGAGAGGGGTTATCAGAATACATGCTGTCCTGGAGTGGAGGGAGTGGGGATATAGGGAGAAAATCTGAAATTCAAAATTTGATGAAACTGAATGCTGAATATTGAAAATAAATAAAATTTAATTAGAAAAAAAGGAAAGGGGGGAAAATTATCACCTTTGAAAGGCAGCCCATTTTATTTTATTTTATTTTTTTTTTCATGGAAGACATATTTCTATATTGGTTATATTTCCAAAAAAGGCAAGGAAAATAAAGTGAAAGAAAATATGCTTCAATCTTCACTCATAGTTCCTCAGTTTTCTTTCTGGAGGTAGAAAGCATTTTTCATCATGAGTTCTTTGGATTTGCAATTATTAATCAGAGTCATAAAATTCACTTTAGAGAACAAAGAAATTCAAGGTTTCCCAGTGCATCCTGGGTCATCTCCAGTCATCCTAATGAATATCTGATCACTGGACTCAGATGGCTCTGGAGGAGAAGCAAGGCTGGCGACCTGCACAGCCCTCCCTCACTCAAAACAAAGTCAGGTGCAAGTCATGTCATCATTTCTCTGATGGCCTGATCTTCTTTGGCAATGAAGGACGAACACAACAATGAATCAGAGTAGCTAAGTCTGTCACAGTTCATCATTGTTACAATACTGCTGTTACTGTGTACAGTGTTCTCCTAGTTCTACTCCACTTTGTATCAGTTCATATAAGTCTTCCCAGGTTTTTTGGAAACTCTCCTACTTGTCATTTCTTTTTTTTTTTTTTTTCACTTTACTTAGTATATTCTTTTTTTAAAAATTTTTTTAATGTTTAACAATCACTGCCATACAATTGAGATTTTATCCCCCCCACCTACCCCCCACTACCCCCCTCCCTCCCCACGACTTCATACAATTCTGTATAGATTCTACATATACTTTCCTATTGAGTATATTTTCACTATAGTCATGCTATGTAGTCAGACTAGAATAGATGAAAGAAATCATATAACAAATCAAAACATGATACACATACACATACACAAACATGATCTACATTTTGTGAATGACTTCCATATTTCTTTCTCTGAGTGTGGAAGGCATTTTGCCTTGAGAACCACCATTGGGATTTTTTTTTTTTATAAGAAGTTCTTGCGTTATTACAAAATTCCAAGTCTACCAGAAAAAACTCTCGCACACTGTGGTTATTGCTGTGCACAAAGTTCTCCTGGTTCTGCTCCTTTCACTCAGCATCAGGTCATATAAGTCCTTCCAGGCCTCTCTGAAGTCTTCTTGTTCATCATTTCTTATGGTACAATAGTACTCCATTACATTCATATACCACAATTTATTCAGCCATTCCCCAATTGATGGACATCCCCTTGACTTCCAGTTTTTGGCAACTACATAGAGTGCTGCTATAAGTATTTTTGTACATGTGGGACCCTTTCCCATTTTTATGATCTCTTGGGGATATAGTCCTAGTAGCGATATTGCTGGGTCAAAGGGTATGCACATTTTTGTAGCCCTTTGGGCATAGTTCCAAATTGCTCTCCAGAATGGTTGGATACGCTCACAGCTCCACCAACAATGAATTAGTGTTCCAACTCTCCCACATCCTCTCCAGCATTTATCATTTTCTTGTTCTGTCATGTTTGCCAATCTTATAGGTGTGATGTGGTACCTCAGAGTTGTTTTGATTTGCATCTCTCTAATCAATAGTGATTTAGAGCATTTTTTCATATGATTATAGATAGCTTTAATTTCTTCCTCTGAAAATTGCCTGTTCATATCCTTTGACCATTTATCAATTGGGGAATGACTTGTATATTCTAGAAATGAGGCCTTTATCCCCGAGCTTAGCTGTAAAAATTCTTTCCCAATTTACTACATCCCTCCGGATTTTGGTTGCATTGGGTTTGGTTGTGCAAAAACTTCTCAGTTTAATGTAATCAAAATTATCCATTTTGCATTTCATAATGCTTTCTATCTCTCCTTTAGTAAAGAATTCTTCCCTTCTCCATAGATCTGATAAATACACTATTCCTTGCTTTTCCAGTTTATTCATGGTATCAATCTTTATACCTAAATCATGTACCCATTTGGACTTTATTCTTGTGTACGGTGTCAGGTATGGGTCTATGCCTAATTTCCGCCACACTGTTATCCAGTTTTCCCAGCAATTTTTGTCAAACAATGAGTTCTCATCCCAGAAGCTGGGGTCCTTGGGTTTATCAAACAGAAGGTTGCTATATTCCTTGCTTACTGCATCTTGAGTGCCAAGTATATTCCACTTGTCTACCTCTCTGTTTCTTAGCCAATACCAAGTGGTTTTGATACTTGCTGTTTTATAGTACAGTTTGAGGTCTGGTAGCGCTAGGCTACCTTCCCAAGCATTTCTTTTCATTAGTCCCTTTGATATTCTGGACCTTTTGTTTTTCCAAATGAATTTTGATATTATTTTATCCAGCTCTAGAAAGTAATTGTCTGATAGTTTAATTGGTATGGCACTAAATAAGTATATTAATTTGGGTAGAATTGTCATTTTTATTATATTAGCACGGCCTACCCATGAGCAACTAATGTTTTTCCACTTACTTAAATCTGACTTTATTTGTGCAAAAAGTGTCTTGTAATTGTGTTCATATAATCCCTGGGTTTGTTTTGGCAGGTAGACTCCTAAGTATTTTATACTGTCTACCCTAGCTTTAAATGGGATTTCTCTTTCTATCTCTTGCTGTTGGACTTTGTTGCTAATATATAGGAATGCAGAAGATTTGTGTGGGTTTATTTTGTAACCTGCAACTTTGCCAAAGTTGTTTATTAATTCAAGTAATTTTTTACTTGACTCTCTGGGATTCTCTAGGTAAATCATCATATCATCTGCAAAGAGTGATAACTTATTTTCTTCTTTGGCTATTCTTATTCCTTGAATATCTTTATCTTGTCTAATTGCTACAGCTAACATTTCTAGTATCATATTGAATAATAGTGGTGATAATGGACAACCTTGTTTCACCCCTGATCTTATTGGGAAGGCATCTAGCTTATCCCCATTGCATATAATGCTTGCTGAAGGTTTTAGATAGATACTGCTTATTATTTTATGGAAAGTTCCCTTTATTCCTACATTCTCCAGTGTTTTTAGTAGGAATGGGTGTTGTATTTTGTCAAAAGCTTTTTCTGCATCTATTGAGATAATCATGTGGTTTTTGTTAGCTTTGTTGTTGATGTAATCGATAATGCTAATAGTTTTCCTAATATTGAACCAGCCCTGTAGTCCTGGTATGAATCCTACCTGATCATAATGTATTAATCTCGTGATAAGATGCTGTATTCGTTTTGCTAAAATCTTATTTAAAATTTTTGCATCTATATTCATTAGGGAAATTGGTCTATAATTTTCTTTCTCTGTTTTGTCTCTTCCTGGTTTGGGTATCAAAACCATATTTGTATCATAGAAAGAATTTGGGAGGACTCCTTCTTCCCCAATTTTCAAAAATAGTGTATGTAGTATTGGAATTAACTGTTCTTTAAATGTTTGATAGAATTCACTTGTGAATCCATCTGGCCCTGGAGATTTTTTCCTAGGGAGTTCATTGATGGCTTGTTCAATTTCTTTTTCTGAGATGGGGTTGTTTAAGTATTCAACTTCCTCTTCTGTTAATCTGGGCAATTTGTATTTTTTAAAATATTCATCCATCTCGTTTAGATTATCGAATTTGTGGGCATAAAGTTGGGCAAAGTAGTTTCTAATTATTGTTTTAATTTCCTCCTCATTGGAGGTGAGTTCACCCCTTTCATTTTTAATATTAGTAATTTGGTTTTCTTCTTTCTTTTTTTTAATCAGATTGACCAAAAGTTTATCAATTTTATTAGTTTTTTCATAAAACCAACTATTGGTTTTATTTATTAATTCAATAGTTTTCTTAATTTCAATTTTATTAATCTCTCCTTTGGTTTTCAGTATTTCTAATTTGGTATTTACTTGGGGATTTTCAATTTGTTCTTTTTCTAGCTTTTTCAACTGCAAGCCTAAGTCATTGATCTCCTCTTTCTCTATTTTATTTATGTAAGCATTCAAAGATATAAAACTTCCCCTAATAACTGCTTTTGCAGTATCCCATAAGTTTTGGTATGTTGTCTCACTATTGTCATTCTCTTGAATGAAATTGTTGATTGTTTCTATGATTTCTTCTTTAACCCAACCCTTCTTTAGAATTAGATTATTTAGTTTCCAATTGATTTTTGGTTTCTCTTTCCATGACCTTTTATTACATGTAATTTTTAATGCATTATGATCTGAAAAGGATGCATTGATTATCTCTATCTTTCTGCACTGGATTGTGAGATTTTTATGTCCTAGTACATGGTCAATTTTTGTAAATGTTCCATGTACTGCTGAGAAAAAGGTATATTCCTTTCTATTCCCATTTAATTTTCTCCAAAGATCTATCATATCTACCTTATCCAGAGTTTTATTTACCTCCTTAACCTCTTTCTTGTTTATTTTGAGGTTGGATTTATCGAGTTCAGAGAGGGGGAGGTTGAGGTCCCCCACTAGTATAGTTTTGCTATCAATTTCTTCCTTCAACTCCCCCAACCTCTCTTCTAAGAATCTGGATGCTATACCACTTGGAGCATACATGTTTAGTAATGATATTGCTTCATTGTCTATGGTGCCTTTTAGCAGGATATAGTTTCCATCCTTATCCCTTTTGATTAGATCTATTTCTGCTTTCGCTTTGTCTGAGATTAGGATTGCTACTCCTGCCTTTCTTACATGAGCTGAAGCACAATATATTCTGCTCCATCCTTTGACCTTTAGCCTATGTGTCCCCCCGTTTCAAATGTGTTTCTTGTAAGAAGCATATTGTTGGATTATGGCTTTTAATCCATTCTGCTATCCATCTCCATTTTATGGGAGAGTTCATTCCATTCACATTCACAGTTATGATTACAATCTGTGTATTTCCCTCCAACCTCTTTCCCACCATTTGTGCTTTTAGCTCTCCCGTCTCCCTTCCCCTCCTCAATAGTATTCACTTTTCTCCCCCTCCTCCTGCAGCCTTTCCCTCCTTCTTTTAGCCCCCCTCCCTTTTACTCCCCTTTACTCTTATTGCTTCTTTCCTCCCTTTTAGCCACCCTCCCCTTTCTTCCCCCTTCCCCTCCTACTACCTATAGAGCTAGTTAGGATTATCTACTTAAGATTATTGTTCCCTCCTTTGAACAAATCAGATGAGAGTACCTCTCAAACAATGCTCATCTCCCTCCCCTCCTTCCCTCTACTATAGTTTTGTACTCCTTCCTGTGATATAATTTGCCATTTTCTGCTTCCCCCTTTTCGCACCTCCTATTACAATCCCTTCTCATACTTAAATCATATTTTTGACATGACATCATTTACTTTATGCCCGTTCCCTCTACATATATCCCTTTTATCATAATAGCTGCACAGTTCTCAAGATTAACAGGTATCATCTTCCCTTATAGGGAGGTAAACAGTTTGCCCTAATTGAGTAGCAAGTTTTATTTTTGTTTTTTCCCCTCTGTTTACTTTTTTATCATTCTCTGGAGACCTGCATTTAAAGATCAAATTGTCTATTGAGTTCTGGTGTTTTGGTCAGGAAGCTCTGGAAATCCCTTATTTCGTTGAATGACTTTCTCCTTGCCTGAAATGTTATGCTGAACTTTGCTGGGTAGTTGATCCTTGATTGAAGTCCCAACTCCTTTGCCTTACGGAATATTGGGTTCCAATTCTTTCGATCTTTTAATGTAGAAGCTGCAAGGTCCTGTGTGTTCCTGACTGTGTGTCCTTGATATTTGAATTGTTTCTTTCTGGCTGCTTGTAGTATTTTCTCCTTCACTTGATAGCTCTGGAATTTGGCAACGATATTTCTTGGGGTTTTGAGTTTGGGATCCCTTTCGGGAGGGGAATGGTGGATTCTTTCGATGACTATTTTGCCCTCTGAGTCTAGTACTTCTGGGCAGTTTTCCTTGATGATTTCCTGGAAGATATTATCCAGACTCTTTTCTTCATCATGGGTTTCTGGCAGGCCAATAATTCTTAAATTTTCTCTCCTGGATCTATTTTCCAGGTCAGTTGTTTTTCCAATTAAATATTTTACATTTTCTTCTATCTTTTCATTCTTTAGATTTTGTTTGACTGATTCTTGTTGCCTCATTGAGTCATTAGTTTCTACTTGCCCAATTCTAATCTTCATCGTATTGTTTTCTTCAATTAGCTTTTGCATCTCCTTTTCCATCTGACCAATTTTTCCCTTTAAGGAGCTATTTTCTCCATTTAATTTTTGTACTTCTTTTCCATTCGACCAATTTTCCCAGGTAGGTTTTGGGTTTCCTTTTCCATCTGATCAATTTTCCCAATTAGGTTTTGGGTTTCCTTTACCGTTTGATTAACTCTTCCTTTTAGGGAATTATTCTCTTCAGTTAATTTTTGAACTTCCTTTTCCATTTGTTCAATTTTCCTTTTCAGAGTGATGTTCTCATCAGTGAATTCTTTTTTTATAATTTTAAAATCATTGACCAGTTTTTCTTTTATATCCTTCTTCAGACGTTCCAGGTAATCTAGTTGTGCTTGCGAGAAATTCATAGTCCCATCTGAGGTTTCAGATGGAAGTACAGTCTCAGCTCTGACCTCTTTGGTGTTTGTGTTTTGGTCCTTATCCCCATAGAAAGATTCTATGGTTTTTTCACCTTTTGTCTGCTTTTTCCGATTCATGATGTTGGCTGAGTGTTGTAGCTTCTGGTTCTTTCAGTCAGAAGATACAGATCTTTTAAATTGAGCTGATGTGTGTCTAGGCTAAAAGCAGGCTTTTTTTGTTGTTGTTGTTTCCCAGATCAACCCTGGGGTTAGCTTGTTAGGTGTGTGGGAGGGGTGGTCTGGTCTCAGGAGATCTCCTCAGCTGACCTGAGGCAAAGGCAATGTCAGGGGATGGTGATCCCAGCTTCCCTATTGTCTTCCCTTTTCCCCTGGAGGGCTGGGGCACGCCTAGAAGCTAATTCGTGTTCCCGCCCCTCCTGGGGCTTGTCTCCAGGCTCTGAGGCTTGCCTGGGTCTCAGTGCGAATTTTCTCTGCCCTGGGTCGTCTGTCCTTCCAGATCGCCTCCGTCACTGTAGGAAGAATCCCCCTTTGCTATTTTTCTAGCCTCTGGTGTTATGAGACTATTTGCCCCCTTCTGCTGTTCCCGCTGATCCAGGATTTATCTGGGGAAGAATTTTATGGTTCTTTCACGGTCATCAGGGGGGAGGAGAGAGCATTTACTGATCACTCCGCCATCCTAGCTCCCGGAAGTTCCAGTAGGTGACTTACCGAAGTTTAGTCTTCAGGCTGAAGGTTTCAAGGGCTGCTGCGCTGATGTCTGGCGCTCAGCGGCTCTCACCGGCTCGGTTTGGTTTGTCTCCTACTCCGCTGGTTCCGCCCGCCACTCTCGGGCTTCTCAGGTCTCTTCCGTCCTGCTGCGCTGACCGCGCTATGCTGTACGCTGGGGGCTTACCCCCGTGGAACAGATCCTTCCCGTGGACCTTCCAGTCCAACCTGGGCTCCGAATCTGTCAAAGTCTGTCACCCACTGGATTCTACACCTCCAAAGTCTGGTCAGATTCTCCTTTCAGAGATATCCAGAGGAGTTTGTCCAGGAGCTTAGGTGAGTTGTTGCTTTCACTCCGCCATCTTGGCTCTGCCCCCAGCCCATTTTATTTTTAAGAAAGGCTTCAATGATTCCAATGCTTTCTGGTGTTTTTTTTTTTTTAATGGGAATAGACGTATTTCATCAAAAGCTTTTTTTATCTATTGATATGATCATGAATTTTGTTGTTTTTGTTACTGATATGATCAATCATGCATCTAATTTTCCTAATATTGAATTGGTCCTGCATTCCTGGTAGAAATCCCACCTGGTTATAGTGTATGATCTTTGTGATATATTGTTGTAATCTACTTGCTAATATTTTATTTAAAATTTTTGCATTGATATTTATGAAAGAAATTAGTCTATAGTTTTATTTCTCAATTTTTGCTCTCCTTAGCTTAGATATCAAAACCATACTTGTGTCATAAAAGGAATTTGGTAGGACTCTTTTACCTATTTTTAAAAAATAGTTTCCAGAGTATTTATTATTTATTCATTTTCTTTTTTTAAAGATGGTGTTGTTTAAGTATTCTATTTACTTTATATTAATATAGGAGCTTTATATTTTTGTAAATACTTAGGCATTTCACTTGGACTGTCAGTTTTACTGGCATATAATTGGGCAAAATAACTCAGTAATTCCTTTAAGTTCATCTCTATTGGTGGTGCATTCATTGTTGTTTACTACTGGTAATTTGGTTTCCTTTTGTAAAAATCAAATTAACAAATGATTTGTCTATTGTTCTGCCCCCCGCCATAAAACTGGCTCCTACTTTTATTTATTAGTTCAATAGTTTTTTAAAAAAATTATTAATCTCTCCTTTGATTTTTCAGGATTTCCATTTTTGGTGTTTAATTGGAGATTTTTAGCTTTTTTCTAGTTTTTTCTAGTTGCATGCCCAACTCATTGATGTGTTCTTCCTCTCTTTTATTGATATATGTGTTTAGAGATATAAATTTTCCCTTATATATTGTTTTAGCTGCAAAAAAAAAAATCTTCCCCTATCCATAGAGGTGAAAGGCTTCTTCTTCCTTGCTCCTCTCATTTGTTTTATAATGTGACCTTTTATATTTAGGTTATATGTCCTTTTGGAGTTTATTAAGGCATATGGTATAAGAGGTTGTTGAAAACTAATTTCTCCCAGGCTGCTTTCTAATCTTTCCAGTAGTTTTTGTTGAATAGTGAGTCCTTACTCCCACTAGTAAGAGCCCTTAGGTTTGTTGGTTACTATAGGCTATCTTCCGTCATTCCTGGATCTTATGTTGCTCATCTGTTCAACTGAACAACTGAACAACTCTTCTGTTTTTTTAACCAGTACTGAATAGTTTGAGTGATTACTGCTTTGTAGTGTAGTTTGAGATCTGATACCCTTAGGCTCACTTTACTGTTTAGATTCTCCCAACTCTTTCAGCCTAGTTACTGATAGAACGGCAAGGGAGACAATGGGTAGCAGATTGAAGACTCGGTGGTGTTTGTGGTTCTTTATATCCACAGCAGCTTCACACAGTCATCATCTTCAGATTTCTTCTTAGGATCATGCATTGAATCAGAAGAGGAAAGAGGGATGCAGTCTAACACTGGCTGGTTGAACTGTCAATCAACATTAAGCTAGCCAACAATAGTTTCACTTGGCTGTCATACTGGGCTGACCAGCCTGACACTGATGGACAGTGAGTCGGGGCCATTGGCAAGAGGAAGGGTGAGCTGTTTTCTCCTACATTATTATGTGCCCAATAATGATATTGGAGTTCCCATTCTAATAAAATTCCTATATCTATCTCTGCCTGTCACATATGTTATTTGAAGTCATATTAGTATGATGAATCCAGGCTGGGCATATGCTGGTCACTGCAAAGCCTGTTTCACTTTGCAGTGGTGATATAGAGGTAAAACTAAATCTATTGCTTTTCTCCTTCTGCCTGAGACCTCCCTTACAAAGAGAGATATTCCTAGAGAAATGACTGAAAGGAAACAGGGAAGAGGTTCAGAAGTTATTAACCCTCTGCTTGATCTCTCAGGTTGAATTTCCTCTTGGCTTGGGATGAAGGCCTGAATTTGTCATGGGATGGGTGAAACGTAGATTGTGAAGCATTTGGGTATTCTTCCAGATGAGGGAGCCCCCCAGCAAATGGACAGAATCATTATTATCACAGGCAAAGTGAATGCGTCACCTCCACCCCTGTTCCTACAGTCTCTTAAGCTACTTAGTGCAGCCTAGCTAATGCACTGTCTCCAAGGAATCATATAAATGGGTTGCAGTGGAATTAACTCTGACGTAATGGAATTTTGTTTTTTTGCCACTCATCATCAAAATAATTGCCTGGCACAAATGAAAATGTGTGTTGCAATTAGGGTATCCTTGGTAATGACGCTGGATGGACAGAGGGTGCTGATGGATGGCATTAGATGTCCCTGCAGACATAGTGCTGGCTAACAAATTAGTGAGTAAAAAGCAGTGTTTATAAGATACTGTTCTATATAAGAGTGGCTTTGGGAGTGAGAATGTGGGGTGAATAGTTTAACAGAAGCCCATTACGGTGGGTAGGCTGCTCTCAAAGATGCTAGTGATTCACAGACCAATTACACAGCAAATTTGAACCCTATTGTAGTGTACAGGGAAAGCATGGTAGGGTCAGTAGGGTCAGTAGAACTGGGTTTGAACCCTGGATCTGGTACCTATTAGGTGTATGACCAAGGACAAGTCACTGAATCTCAGTTTCCTCTTCTGTAAAACACCAATAATATTTAGATTATCTTTCTTGCAGGAAAACACTTTATAAATCTTTCATAGAAATTAGTTATAGCATAGTGAAAAGAGACATAGATTCTAGAACTGACTTGCCTGTCCACTAACAATGTGACTTGATGTAAGTTACTGCATCTTTCTGGTTGTGCGTAGTATAGCGCTGGATGGAGAGGCCAAAGGACCTAACTTGGAATTGGATCTCTGATGCTTATTAGCTTGTGGGACTCTGAAAGAGTCCCTTCCTGGTGTTGATCATTCTTTATCTTTGAAGCAGACCAATGACATCACAGGGCAATGTCTTTCACGTGAATTAGATTTAAGTGAGGCAGTGTTGCACAAGGTCATCAGCTTCACTCTCTCTATGGCTCTGCTAGTCTCACTCTGCTCATCTATAAAATGGGAATGATATAAATTCAATTCAACCAAGCATTTATTTATTAAGCCTCTACCATGTGCCAGACACTGTGCCAAGTGAGGCTATAAAAAACAGAAGTGAAAACAAGTATCTATCTTTAAGGAGAGTCAATATAAGGTAATAGGGAGAAGATGCTGACCAGCAGCTGGAGTGGGGCAGGGAGAGAAATAGCAAATGAGATAATTTCTATAAAACATTTTACAAATCTAAAAGTGCAACATAAATGTGAGTTGGTATTATGTCCTCATTTGTAAAATGGGATAGTTGGACCAGGTGATTTTGAAGGTCCTCTTCAGATATAAAAATTCTAAGATTCTTTATGATTCAATTAGTTAATGACCTTGTCCTGGGAAGGTGAAGGGCATTGTTAGGAGTGAGGAATAATTTTACCTCCCTCTCTTCCCTCTTTTCCTCCCTCCCTCCCTCCCTCCCTCCTTTCTTATGGTAGTTGATGAGGGGCCTTTAGGGAACACTGTGACTTTGGCAGAAAGAGGGAGGATGTTAGGGGACCTTGTTTCTTCAAAATAAAGCAAACAAAAGGAGTTCTAACAACCCCTTTTCTGTTCTTGGGAAATCCATCTCACTTCCTTACCTTTTCCCCATTTACTTTGGGAAGGATATGGAGGGTAGGATGTTAATCATATTATAATATACTTCACAATTACTTTTGCTGGGTATGATACCCATCAGGAATCATAGTGCCAGTTCCTTTCAATTCAATTAGATTCAACTCTACAAAACATTGATTAAGTATTTATGCTCTCCCTTTCTTGTTAGAACTTTTCCCAAAGGTTTCTGTGTTAATTGTATATGCCAAAAAACCCTTCAAAATCTCTTAGTCATTAAAATCATCATTCTCAGGCTCCATTGGAACTGCAAACCCTAGAATTCCCCAGCATTAAGAACTGATGTTCAAAAGCTGGGAATACATAGTCATAGCTGGGGAGTTCTATAGGGTTGATCCATTTACCTTAAATATTTCCTAATGAATGGTAGCTTAGGTCAGGTGGAATGGACAATGGTTAGCGTTAAAAAGAAAAATAAATTTTATTGATATGTTTCTTTTTGACATGGCTTAGCTTTCAATACCCTCTCCCAGAGAGCCATACCTTATAATAAGAAAGTAAAAAACCAAAAAGAAGAAAGTAATTCGGCAAAGCTGATCAATATATCGGAAAAAGACACTTTGTGCAGTGCCCACATGTGTGAGCCTCTCACTTCTGCAAAAGAGCAGGTTGGAAATTTCTTTTCATATCTCTTCTTTGGGGTCAAACTAGTTCTTTATAATCATGAAACATTGATTTTCGATTGTTTTATGGTTGTTCATTCTTTCAATTTACGTTGTTGTAGCTGTAACATAGATAACAAGAATGTGGCTTTACTATAGTAAGGTTTAGTGAAAATCCAAACGGTATAAAGTCTTTATAACATTTACCTAGGCTCACTTAGACTTGTCTCTCTGAATTTGGCTTACAGATTCCGAGAGATAGACCACTCCCAAACAGTTTTACTTGTACTCTCAGGGTTGTAGGAGTAGCACTGTTGAGGGAGAATATACTTTCCCTACTCACCATTCTAACTCTTGAGACCTCATCTAATGTGCTTTCTATCTACCCAACCAGCCTCTTACAAGATTATATATCACACAGTGCGTGATATTGAGACAAATACTAATAACACTTCTAGAACTTAGATATAATAATCAAAAAGCAAAAATAAATACCATTAAAGATACTAACATATTAAAGCATATATTGTAATACACATATGAACTTAGATCATATCATCCCACTAAAGCACTTGCTATGTTGAAGAGTGGGTTCACAGTTATAGGAACCTGGCAGAGAAGCACTCAAGAGAGAAAAACTTGGATTCTTAGGGTAACACAACACTGGACTGAAAACCCAATATTACTAGTTCATTTGGGAACATTTGCATCAGAGAAACAGCTTTTCTGCTCCTTGCTTTCCTGTTGATTTTTACCTCTTTTCAGCTGGGGGAATTCTCCTCTATTTGAAAATAGCCTTTACAAGCTCTTCCAATTAACCCTTATAAGGGCATTTGGAGAGTTAACTCTTAATGTGAATAGCAGTTCTTTTTTAGCCAGACAATTGCAAAACACATCATTCTGGTTATCTTTTGCCTCTATGGTCTAGTTCAGTTCTTATGAGATCCCCATTTTACCGTTGAGGAAACTGAGACAAACAAGGTTAAGTGACTTGTCCAGAGTAAGACAGCTAGCAAGTAGATAAGGCAGAATTCCTGACTCCAGGCCCAGTGCTCTGTCTACTGTATCACCAGATACCCGTCTTCCAGATGTTAATACAGATTCTTCTTTCTGATTTTCATGTAGTTGCCCTACAACTTAGATGGACCATAACCGTGCCAGAACCTTTGTAGCATCCTCTGCTCCAATAGCTATCCTGTAATATCTCCCTAGCTATTCCATGGTAAGCTGTAAGTCTTATTTGTCACTAGGGGACTGCTTACTTTACAACCCTGCTTATATTGCAAGCTACCCTTGGTATACTTACACTAAGCACTTCCAATGGACATTCCATGCAGTTGTCAAGCCTTATTGAATCTCCCTACTGAATGTTTCACATCTGTTCCCTTTTACTCCTTCCTATCCAGCTCCTCCTTTGGTTCAGCTTCTCATTGCCTCCAGCTGAATTATTGCAATAGTCTTCTAATTGATTCCCCTACCTCTAACCTGTTCCATGTACAAGCCATCTTCTTGTGGTAGTGAAGTGAACAGAGCACTGGGCCTGGAGCCACGAAGGCCTGAGTTCAAATTTGACCTTAGATACTTATAGCTGCATGACCGTGGGCAAGTCATTTACCTGCTGTCTGCCTTAGTTTCTTCATCTGTAAAGTGAGGATCACAATAGCACCTACCTCCCAAGGTGGTAGTGAGGATAAAATAAAATGAAATGATAGATGTAAAACACTTTATAAAACTTAAAGTGCTACATAAATGCTTTTGTTATTGAGTTGTTTCAGCCACGTCTGACTCTTTGTGACCCTGTATGGGGTTTTCTTGGCATTGTTTGCCATTTCCTTCTCCAGCCCAGTTTACAAATGAGAAACTGAGGCAAACAGGGTTAAGTGACTTGCCCAGAGTCACACAGCTAGTAGGTGTTTGAGGCAGGATTTGAACTCATCAAGATGAGTCTTCCTTATTCTGCCATTATCTACTGCAACACCTAGTTGACTTACATAAATGATGTCTATCGTTGCTATAATCATTAAACTGACAATAGTATAGGTCTGACCATAGCTCTTTTTGAGCCCAGGCCTGCCTGGTGCTCTATCTGCTGCACCACTTCGGACTTTAGGGCCTGCCTAAACCAATCTACTTCCTCTTCCTCCTACACAACAGTTCAGGTCTCTCTTCCATGCTTTTGTATGGAAAGGAAATTTATCTCCGATGCATGGTGTGTATTCCCTCCCACCCCAACTTCATTTTCTCACATCCCTAGTACTCTTTAAAAGCTCAGATTCAGTTCTGTCCCCCACATAAGGCTTTCCTGATTACTCCCTCCCTCTCCTCTTGCTTCTTCCACTGAAGCTGGTGGTGGTCCATGTCCCTGAAACTGTCTTATTTCTATTTTGTATTTACTTACACATATGATATCTCCATATGGTATTTTGTATGGTATCTCCAGTTTTTAACAGAGAGCCTAGCATGTAATTGGTGCTAAAATCTATGCTTTCTGATTGATTGATTGGTTAAGGGAGGGAAGTGGAGACCTGGCATCCTTGCTGATGCCCTTTGCTTGTGTGACTTGTTGCCTTTATTCCAGACTGTGTCTACTACACAAGTTGCTCTGGGTTTTGGTTTGGGGAGCAGTGCAAATAAAGGGCATGGCTTCACATGCCTGTGGAATGTGGACTTTTCCCCCTTGAAGAACTGCTTACACTGGAGGCTCTATCTCTAGGACTAGTACTAAATTAGACAAGTCTGGAAAATCCAGCAAGTTGGATTTGCCATGGTGCATCCGTGTTTCACAGAGAAAGAAAAATCTGCCTCACTCCATTAAAAAATCCTTCCCAGTCTCAACAAGGTAGTTTTGCTTTTCAAACTTCAAAGTGGCTTGAAATGAAGTAGCGGTTCTTATCTCAAGACAACAGGAACCATATGTTATGGTCCTCCTCAACCACAAAGCACACCTCCTTGGGAAATGGAAAATTCTTCTCATATTTATCTTTTTCTTTTTTCACTATACAGGACTTGTTATGAGTTTAATAAGAGGGAGGTTGGGCTTGTGCTGTCATAAGACATGTTAGAAAAAGTCAGTAAACTTATTATCCTAATGCTTACAGAGATACTGTAGTAGGCTGTGGTCCATATGCCTGCCTTAATGGGAAGATGAAAGACCTGCTAATGCCATTTGTTTCATATCTGAATAGCAGACAGAAGGATAACTGAACATCCTCTCTTTTCCTGGGTGATACTCTAGAGGTATTGGGACCAAGTGGCTGTGGCTGACCTTGCTTTTCTTTTAAATTAAATCGACTAGTGATAAGATCTATATTGTTTCTGCAATGTAGAGATCAGTAGATGTGGATGAGAAATTTCTCAGTCTCTGCTGATGGGATGAACAAATGAAATACGTCCGTACTTTAAATTAAGCTATGTCTTTTCTGTGATGCTCCATTTTTCACTCAACCACTGAGGCTTCCTGCTTCATAATGATGCACAGTTTTGGACGTAGATAGGACAAGGACATAGTGAGTAACTTGTAGGCACCGACTTGCTTGCAGACGTTATCACCATGCTACCATATATAACCAATGCATTTTTATTGAGTGCTCTAGTCAACAAGGTAGAAAACCCTGTATTGGTTGCTGAGGGATATACAAAGAAGATATAGCTCCCTGTTCTGAGGGAGTTTATGATCTAGTTGAGCAGACATTCTAAACCTAGAATAATTATTCAAGTTGTGAATTATGAGCACCAAACTCAGGGCAGAAATGACAAGTATTTTAATAAAAGAATGGATCCTTGTAGGTTTGGATGGTCTGGGAAGGCTCTCCCAAAAATTGGAGACTTAATCTGTGACTTGAAGGATGGATTTGATTTAGATAGTCAGGATTAGGCATTTCAGGATGGGAGAGGTAGGGATGGAGTAGGGAATAAAATTAGAAAAATTGGTTATGTTCATTACTGAGCTCAGAAATTGTATGTTAACTTATAAATCCCACCTCCCTCAGTTCCCCCTCTTCTAGTCTCTTCTCTTTAAGATCACCTTTCATTTATACTATTTATATATCTTGTATTAAAATATAAGATTTGCAGGTTATCTCCTGTATTAGAATTCTTCAGGGAAAGGACCATGATTTATTTATTTATTTTTTAGCCTTTGTATCTTCAAACATGGCTCAATGTCTGGCACATAGTAAGTGATCAGTAAATGTATATTTAATGAGAAAATACATTCTCTTGCTTATAACTAAAGAAAACATAAAACCAAATTCCAAATAAATCTTAACCTGACATAGTAAAAAAAATTATAAA
Organism: Notamacropus eugenii; assembly: GCF_028372415.1. Lineage (NCBI taxonomy): Eukaryota > Metazoa > Chordata > Mammalia > Diprotodontia > Macropodidae > Notamacropus > Notamacropus eugenii. The sequence continues at coordinate 414,345,445 of NC_092873.1, forward strand.
GCTATTTGGATGCCCACATTCATCAACTAGATCTCTATGTATGTTGCTGTGTGATACGAAGAAGGTACAATTCAGAAATAAAGGATGAGAGTTTCCCTTGAAATTCTCTGAGATGAAAGAGAAACAAATCATCTTCAACTTTGTTCTCTGGGTTATTTGGAACTGCGGATTCTTGGACACTGTTGGAAAAGTTTGGCTTGAGTTTCAGATACTGCTGGGCTGGTCCATCCTGACCTAGTATTCATCCCCTCTGGGTTAAGAACTATTATGCTTCTGGAATATTTGCTGAACCAACATCTTTTACTAGTTGGAAACACTCTGGTTAACTATCTCCTCAAAATACCCCGTTAGCCCTCCTTATCTCTCTTGTACCTTATACAAATGAATCTTGGTAAATAGCTGGTTCAAATCCTATTTCTGATACTTGACTAGCTACATGACCATGGGCAAATTGCTTAATCTTTCAGTACCTCACTTTATTCATCTGTAAAATGGGAATAGTAGTAACTAATTTTCCAGGGCTGTAGGAGCACAGTGTACTTTACAGACCAAAGTGCTATGCTGGGGTGCAGGGTGGTGGTGGAGCCAAGATGGTGGAGTGAGAGCAACTACTCACTTAATCTATAATACAAACTCCTTCAAACACCTCTAAAAAGAGAATGTGAATGGACTTTGGAGTGGTAGAATCCAATAGGAGACAGACTGTGGCAGATTTTCAGTCTAGGACAGACTGGAAGGTCAATGGGAAGAATCTGTTGCACTGGGCTAGAGGAGTGCACAGAGCACAAACTGTACCAATGCGGTCAGTCCCTGTTGAGTAGGAAGCCCCAGGTGATCTGAAGCAGCAGCCACATTGAGGAATCTTGGTCATATCAGTCCAGGTCTGGAATTTGGTGGAAGAGAGATCTGTGGAGCTTCAGGTAACTGCAGCAACTGCTCCTGAGACTATCAGCCCACATATTAAATGTTTGTAAGTCCACCTACTTGAACTTTTGGGAGCCAAGATGGTTGAGTGATCAGTAAATGCTCTATCCCTCCCCTTGTTGACCTTGAAAAACTCATAGAATATTTCCCCAGGAAAAATCCTGGAACAGTGGGATCAGCTGAAGGGGCAAATAGTTTCTTAGCCCACGAAGATAGGAAAATTGCAAAGGGGGGTCCCTCTTGCTGTGGCTGAAGGGGACCAATGCAAGACTGGAGCTGTCCCAGACAGCTCCACCTCAGTGAACCCAGAGGAGATCCTGAGCCCCAGGGAAGTGGACCCCAGGACCCCAGGCATGCTTCAGCACAGCCAGGGGACATAGGGAAGACACTAGTGCAAACAGTAGTTCACCAACCACTGAGCCTGCTTGTACTCAGAAGAGGAGACCTCCTATGGCTAGATGACACCTCTCTCACACTTAACACACAGCTAGCTCCAGGGTAACTCCAGGGAAACTCAGAAAGATTTCACCTGGATTCTGCTTTGGCACATCAGTCAGCCTAGTACCAGGTAAACTACAGCATTGTAGCATCTAGCTGAAAGAACCAGTGGCCACAATACACAATGTCTCACGTTCTCAACACAAGAATGTGCCCCAGAAGCAGAGATCCACTTAAAAAGCCAGGAAAAGGGCGATCACCATAAGCAAGAAGCAAACCAGAAAAGATGAGACCATAGAATCTTTCTGGGACCAAAACACGAATACTGAAGAGATCAACATTGAGACTGCTCGTATCTGAAACTTCAGAAGGGAATATGAACTGGTCTCAAGTCCAAAGTGCTATGCTAATGTCACTAATTATTTCCTCTTCCTATTTCTTTCCTCCTCACTTCCCTCTGGGATCCTTTAAGTTACAGAAATACTATTTATTACATATAATATTATAAATAACATCACCCCCCTTTCAATTATCTAGTCATTCATGAATCTTTCGATTCTAGAATTAGAAGTCCTATACAGTTTATCTAGCATATCTTACTATCTCTAATCACATTAGACAAAGTGAGAATGTTTCAAATCATTTGAAGATGAAGATTCTACATCCTATGTTATCTTTCAAAAGATATTCCAGTGTCTAATGATGCGGACTATCAGGGAATCCTTCCTTGTATCTGATCCCTGTTCTTAATACTATGGCTTCAAAAGCTCATTGCCATCTTGTTCAAGAGGAAAACATTTGGTCTCTTTCTAATTGCCTTTCATATACTTAAAGACACTTCACTCATGTTCTACTCTGATGACTCATTGTGGCACTGGAGCAACTTTGGGTTATGGAAAGCTATGCCTATGATGGGTAAACAAGGTCTGGCAGGTCCTACCATCTGGAAAGGTTTCCAATATGGTCCCAGCAAGCAGCTGCCATCCAAGGATCAGCCTAGCTTAATCCAGAGAGACTCATCACCAGAAATTTGACCATTACACAGTTTAATTCTTTTAGCCACAACAGTTCATGAAACCATCTGTAAAGATGCAGAGAGGCTGAGGTCTGTGTTGGCTGCAGTGCCTGAATGGATGTAATTACAGATCTTTTGAAACATGCACTTGAATGAGCATTGGCTATGGAGGCAGTTTGGATTATAAACCCTATTCTACCATTTAGTAGGAGTTTTACTTCAGGTTAGGGCCTCTTCCATAAAATGAGGGGATTTAAGAGGATGACCTCTAAGGTCTTTTCCATATCTAAAATCATACGATACTCTAAAGCATTGTCTATAACGAGTATGGAAAATGAAAGCATCAAGGCAATGTTTTGATTTTCCAGAGAGCATTAGTTTTTAGGACTGGCTAGAGAAGTAAGGAGAGCCAGGATGGTATGGTAGATAGAATGTTGGACATGGGGTTAGGGAGATTAAAGTCCAAACCCTAATACTTATCAGATGTGTGGTCATGGGCAAGTCATATAACCTCTGGGACCTCTCAACAATTCTCTAAGATCATAAGATATAGTACCCATCCAAGGACATAAAAGAAATCACATGTTGTTGATGAGAGGACTAAGGACCTTGCTAATGGCTTCCAGAACTTTCTTTGTTCTTGTAACTACTTGTTCATCAACTCGAGGGAGCAAGAGGGACCAAGTGGTAAATTTTCAAGTCATCGTTATCCAGAAAAATAGGAGTACTTGGTTGTTGTAATTGCTGAATTGTTTCAATTGTGTCTGATTCTCTGTGACCCCATTTAGGGTTCTCTTGGCAAAGATTATGGAGCAGTTTGCCATTTCCTTCTCTAGTTCATTTTACAAATGAGGAACTGAGGCAGACAGGGTTAAATGACTTTCCCAGGGTCACAGAACTAGTGTCTGAGGCCAGATTTGAACTCAGATCCTCCTGACTTCAGGGCTGGTACTCTATCCATTGTGCCAGCTAACAGCTCCAAGGAATACTTGGAGTGTGCAGCAAATAAACATATCCTGTTATTTGCTATAGGGTTGGCTCCTTCTCATCTCAGTTACTTTTCCTTTCTTTGACTGTTCTCACCTTCCTTTTACTCATTTCTCCATTTCCCTGTATACATCCTGTGGAAAATTGAAGTACAGGGAAGTGCTGAATGAATGAGATTACCTTCGTTACAATGCACCACACACCTGTGTACTGCGAAGGAATGAACAATGGAACAGATTTTATTTCTGCCAGTAGGTGACATTACTGAATCTCTTCAGGTTGTCTGAACTCACCTGCCTGCTTTATGGTCCCTAACCTGTAATAGTCAAGAGCTGGAGGATCATTGGATCATAAATTTAGATTTTTTTGTTACATTTATTTATTCTGTCAAAGGAAAATCAGACTATGTATCAGAGATTTATCTTCAAGAAAATTGTACAGGGTTTTAGCTCTGTCCATTCTTAGATCACCCCATTAGTGTAAGTGATGCAATATTCCAATTAGGGTTAATTATAATTTCTGCTCTTAATCCCCATTTTCAGGATTTTCAGGATGGATACACTGGTGTTTTTTTAGGAGGGGAAACAAAAAAACTAAAGAGGTGAAGGTTATCTGTAGGGTAATTTCTGGGGGAGAAGCATGCGTGAATTCTTGCTTTAATAATTGATGAAATCTATGATTTATTGATATAAGTACTCACTTCACTGATGCAGATTCAGAATGAAATTCTTCCATCCCTTGATCTTGGTTTAATGAGTTGGTGTCTAAAAAAAATTCATCATCTTGTCACCAACCTTCTGGTAATGAAATTATCTGAATTTAGGAAGAAGGTCAATACCTTTGCTCACACTGGAAGGCTTTCCATTTTAATAGCATCTGCAAAAGTTTGTGCTGGTTGTAGAGCCTTTAAGGACCCAATGTTATCTCCACATCATGGATAAGACAGAGTCAAACCTAGGGTGAGATGAGTGGAACTTTGCCCAAGGGGGCTGAAATTTAGAGGGTGCTGATGGCATCTGTATTTCTGCACGTAGAAACAACTGAGCTTAGAGCTTCTTATCAAGAATAGTTGCAGCCCAAAAAAGTTTTTCCTTGGTCCAGCTCTGCTTCCTCTTGCTATTGCTGATTGCCTAGAAGTAGTGTCATGATGTATGAATTCTTTTGCTTTTCTTCCATGAAATCTTGTGTTCTGAGTTTCAAGATCTTTCCCTACCTATGCCTAATTAATTATGGTTTTGACACAAGGCAAAATGGTAAGACTTTGTGGAAAATATTTTAGAATTTCAATTCAGAATAAACTCACTTAGAATAACTATTTAGTGAATTATTCTGATTCAGCTTCAAATAGTCATTTTTGTTGTTCAGAACATACAATACAATAACAAGGGATTTTTTTCACAGAGCAAGGAAACCCAGGATAACCTAACCAACTCTCCAGAGTTTCCTTTACCTTTCCTTAATTTGAGTGGTGTCTTAGAAATTAAATTAAACTCCAAAAAATTTATGAAACACTTATTATATGCAAGACTACATTTATGACCTTATGGATCTGGTTAAAAGAAATGTGCAAAGCACTGTGATTAATGTTAAATTCCAACTTCTGGTTGGGGATTGGAAGGAGGAAGGTATGTATTCTTTTGGAAAAAGGATAGCACTTAGAAGCAGGTTCCTTGCATTGCCACATGGGTGCTTCCATCCTAGGTGATCTGAGCATGTTCTAAAACCCCATTACACAACTGCTTTCTGGGGTGGGGACAAGTATTATCTTTTGGGAGAAAAGTAGAATTGTAGAGTAGTTATAGAAAGAACTGGAAATTAATTTACAAAGAACTTAGGTAACATGAAAGAAAAAGAAGAGAAAAATAAATGAGTTCTTCTAAACCTTTCAGTGAAACTCCAAGTAGCTGCATCTTTCCCCTAGCTTCACAGTTCACGTTTATGAAATGTGCTGCAGTCCAGAAAGTGCTTTCTTCATAATTGTGGTTAGTAGTTCAGTGCGATGTAACCAACCAGAATTTATAGTATTAAGCACCCAGTGTGTGATAGATAATGTATTAGATCTATGGATTTATAAAAACAAAACCCTCTAAAACCCTCCAAAACAAAAAATGATCCCTGAGTTTACTTACTTTCTGTCTTGGAGTCAGAAGATCTGGAGTTAAGTCTTGCTATCTGGATGTTCTTGGGCAATCTCCTTAACCACTTTGTGCCTCAGTTTCCACATCTGTAAAATGGGCATAATTTTGCATTTCTAATCTCATAAGCATGTTGAGGGGGAGGTACTTTGGAAAGCTTAAAGCTATATATAAGTGAGCTATTATTTTGGAAAGGTGGTTGAGGTTTAGAGAAAGTTGAAGGATTTGTCTAAGGTCACACAGGTAGTAGAGTAAGGGGTGGAGCTGCACACACCTTTTCTCTCCAAATCCATGTTACAGCATGATGCTGAGGCATGCCAATGACCTCTCAACAATTCTATACGTAGTGTTTCTATAATTATGGTCTATTTTAAGTCAAACTGTAAACTAGGTGAAATTTGTTTTTAGGTGCCTTCCTCCCCCTTTCATACTCTACTCCTTTTAGCCAGTCCTAGGCTATCTCAGTCTCCAAGGATTCAGTGTTACCTTCTGGTTCTCCAAGGTCCCTTCCTGGTATGTAACACCTTCCTTCCTCTTCCCTACACACTATGCTGCCTCTGTGCTAGGGTCTTTTTCCTGATCTATCAAAAATTAACTGACTATATATAGACAGACAGATGCATATACATATATGAAATTATTTGTTATTACCTATTTCCTAATCCAATTGTTTCTCAAATATGTCTAGTAATGATTTAATGGATTATCTTTCTCAGATAAAAATTTCCTCCAAGCCTTCACTCAAAGCAGTGACTCATAATGCCAATTTTTGGATCAAACCTTTCTCCTTAAGTAGCTGACTAGGCTGCTTATGCATGAGGCTGGCTCTAGAGATATCTTTGGCAATTTTCCTCTCCCTTTTTCCCCCATGTACTCTCTAGGTTTTTCTTGTGTTGGTATTTTAAATTTCTTTTAAGGGGAAGCAAACAAGAAATGCAGCCCATCAAGAACCAAGGAATTTTTCTACATTGACTAAAACCAGAGAAAGACAGATATCACCTCATTCATGTCTGTTGGGACTAGTTAAACTCTGTCACAATTTTTACAACCACAAGAGTACCTCTTTCTTTTTTCTTTTTCCTTTTTTTGCCTTTGCCCTTTTCCCCTTTCTCCTTGCTTCAGGCTACCTAGAACCCATCTGGACTGCTTGACTGCTCATATGACTTAGATCAATGGGAATTACAAAGTGTTTTCCTTCTGGTGAGATGGAGGACTACCAGGATTGTGGTGCCATTGCATCTTAAGGTCCTTCTGGTCTTACTGGTGCTCTGTTTCTATTCCCTACAGACCCATCTAACCCATTGAATGGGACCCTTGAGCCTGGCCATCTGATCATCCATTTACCCTTCAGGATTTATGGACTTTTTTAATCTGTCGGGCAGATGAAGGAATGAAACTAACACTTATTAAGTACTTACCATGTGCCACATGCAAAGTGCTAGGGATATAAACTCAAGCAAAAAGAAAGACAGTCTCTGTCCTCAAGGAGCTGATATTTTAATAATAAGAGATAATATACAAGAGGGATTGGAAAGCTTGGTAGTGTGGGCTGTGAATTTTGAATTCCAGAATATCAAGAACTGGGCAAGGAGAAGAATGAAGATAGGATCCCTCCACAAAAGGGAGATTCAAGAGGAATGGGAGAAAAAAGTATATGTGTGTGAAATCGTGGAGTGATATACCAACATGGGCAGCCTGCAGGGATGACAGATAGGCTCTTCCAGGGTGAAGAAGCCTCAGATGCTGAGGGGAAGTTACAGAATGAGTCAGAAGTAGAGGTTTCCTTCTTTCTCCTTCCATCCCCTCCCCCTCCTGTCCCCTCCCCTCTCTCCTCCCCCCTTCCCTCCCCCTCCCTCTCCCCTCCCCTCCCCTCTCTCCTCCCCCCTTCCCTCCCCCTCCCTCTCCCCTCCCCTCCCCTCTCTCCTCCCCCCTTCCCTCCCCCTCCCCTCCTCTCTCCCATCCCCTCCCCTACTTTTTATTTGGCAGGTCTGTAATTTCATCAGTGTAATGAACTCCTAATGTGGAAACTCCCTCCATTGGTATAGATCAACAAGTTATAACTCACACTCTTAGAGAGCTGACTGGGGCTCCGAGAGGTTCAGTGATTGCCTTTGTCACACAGCTGGTATGTATCAGAATCACTTCCATGTGAACTGTCTTAGGAAGATTCTGAGGATCGCCTGTCAGGAAAAGGGACCAGACACTGAAGTCCTTCCTTGACCTGAACTGCCAAGCATTCACACTGTGCTTCAGAGAGCGCAGCTCTGATGGGCTGGCCACACTGTTCAAAGGCAAAATACACACTTGCCAAAAAGACTATTTTATGGAGAGTTCACACGGGGCAGGTGATCACATGGTGGTCAGAAGAAGTGATACAAGGACACTCTCAAGAACTCTGGATTTGACTGTGTGACATGGGACACACTGGCACAGGACCACTCAGTGTGACATGCCACATCAGAAAGGGTGCTGTGCTCTTTGAGCAAAGCAGAATTGAGACAGCACAAAGTAAATGTAGGATGTGCATGTTTGGAGTATCCACCCCCAAAATTCATACGGACTATCTGTGCCCAACCTGTGGTAGAGCATTCTGAGCTCATATTGGTCTGATCAGCCACAGTCAGACACGCTGAAACTTCACTTTGTCATAATGATGTCATTTTGGTCCTCTTTGAGAACGAAGGACAACAACCAACCGGTCAACCACCATGTATCAGAGACAAGACTTGAACCTTCTCTTGCTGACTCTAAGACTGGTCCTCTATCCACAACACAGCCCTTGCTCATAAAGATTCTTACGCAAGCCAACACATTATAATAAGACTCATAGAACATTGGAAAATTTTTCATCATAAGAGCATGTTCTTAAAATTTGTTATCACTCATTATCTCTGGCTGTAGAGACCATAGAATCATAGAATCTTAGATTATTAGAGATGGAATAGACATTAGAGTTCATCTAGTCTAACCCTTCTTTTTCAGATAAGAGCAGAAAATGAAACTGGGTCCAGCCTCTTAGTACTGAATTGGGAAGAGAACATAAATTATGTGAGCATGGGGGGATGGGGGTAGAGAAGATGTATTGTGTATACATTTTTATTGCTTTTCCTTTCAGTGTGTATTTTGCTTTGGTGGGTTGTAAGGAGTCATGAGTAGGTTTTTGTCTGGTGGTTGAGATATTTGAAATGAAGCAGGATTTAAGGATACCTTGTGGGACATTGGAAAGAGCTCTGGCACCAATCAGATCCTGCCTCTAACTATGTGACCCTGGGTAAATCATTTAGCCTCTATGGGTCTCAGTGTTCTCATCTGTAAAATGAGGGGGTTGGATTCCAAATGGCCTCTGAAGGCCTTTCTAGCACTAATTCCATGATCCTGAAGGTTAATATGGGCCCAAACTTCTTGTAGAGCTTTAAGGAGTTTCATCATGGGAGGGGTGGGAGAAAACACTTATGCTAGATTATTCATTGTAACTAGGTTAAAAAAAAATCACTCATAACATAGGTAGCTAAGTGGTGCAGTGGTAGAACACTGGATCTGAAGTCAAGCAGATCTGAATTCAAATTCTGCTTTGGACATTTAGCAACTATATGACCCTGGAGAAGTCCCTTAACAGATCTCAGTCTCAGTTTCCCCACTGGTAAATGAGGACATTAATAGCACTTATGGGGTTTTGGTGGGGATCAAATGAAATAACACCAAAATGCGTTACAAACTTTAAATCGTTATGTAAACTCTTGCTATAGGTTTCCAGGATCCCTCTTTGTGTCAGTACACATTAAAATAGGATCTAACCCAAATCCGCTTTGTGCATGTCTCTGCCTCCCAAAAATATCCTCCCATATTAGATCATGTGTTTCTTAAGGGTATTGTTTAGTTGTTTTAGTCACGTCTGACTTCTTGTGACTCCATTTGGGTTTTTTGGCAAAGGTACTGATGCGGTTTGCCATTTCCTTCTCCAGCTCATTTTACAGATGAGGAACTGATGCAAACAGGGTCAAATGACTGTCTCAGGGTCACATAGCTAGGAAGTGTCTGAGGTTGGATTTGAACTCAGGAAGATGAATCTTCCTGACTCGAGGCCTAGCTCTCTATCCAATACCCCACCTAGCTGCCTTTCTCAAGGGTAGGACACTCTTGTTTTCTAGATATTTGTACTCCTCTCCCCTTCCTAGAGCTTACCAAGATATTTGATTATACTGATTCAGGGATACAAAATAGCGAGGTAGGACCCGGATGACAGTAGTGTTTTGGTTAGTGCACGATTCATGATTTTGTGTCTTTTTGGGCTTACTTTCTTGGAATTTTCTCCTGGAGAGAATATTTCTTGGTGGGTGAAAAGGGGTAGTTGGAAGTGTGAAGAGGAAAAATAAATCTACGGAATTGAACTGGAGGGAGGCAGATTGGGCAGAGACACAACAAGCAGGGTCCGAAATTTGTGTGCCATTCAGGCCCCGTGGCAATGTTATCACCAATCCTTCCTGACTGTATTAGGTTTGTGAAACATAATGAAGTTACCAAGTTGCATTTCTGCTCTGTTAGCAGCCATCAGGGAATGAAGCTTTTCAGTTTAAGTCCTTGATAATTTGAAAAGTGAGTCAGGCGAAAGACAAGTATATGAGAGGAAAAATTTCCCCTTCCCCCTTTCTAATAAAAGAAAGCTATATGGGAGATGAGCTAATTCATAGGCCTTTTGAAGGCAATTCAGAATATAAGCATCTGAGTCAGTTTCTCAGCAATGTGCCTGAAAATCAAGCCTGCCGTCTTTTCATTAAGAAGTCATGCCCAGTCCCTCCTTCCTTCTCCCTTCTTGAAATCGTTTTCTGCCTTCTGTACTTAATTAAAAAAAAGAATTCCTAAATGAAAAAACAGCTATGCACTTCTGAACTCGGGCCTAGAAAGTTAAGAATTTTCTAGGTCGTTTTTGGAGATTCCTGTTTTGAATCTTTTAATGTATCTACACTTGCATGTTGTGAAAATCTCCTTTCTTAGTCTTCCCCAAGGGCCTTACAATTTACCCAAACAGCACACTCGATCAAATTAAAAGAGATGTGGTACCAGTCCTAGGCTCTTACCCCAGAATTGTCCTGAATCTTTGATGTTCTCTTTCTGTATTTTGGACACCTCTTCCAAAGATGAATCTTCTCCGGGTTGGGTTTCTGGGCCTAATGTCTATTATTTTCAAGTCTGTTATTCGTCTATTTATAGCTCATTTATGGACAGGGCCAGAAATAAAGAAAATAAAGTTCTTTGAGTATAGTTCTTGAGAAAACCAGTGGTAAGACTCACAGGACAGACTCACTGACTGAGCTGAGATGGAATATCTTTCCCAAGGAAGTGAGGGAGTCACAACTTTAGACTAGGATTTCTGACTCTCAAGTCTCCTACAGTGCTAACGGCAGCAGCTTTGATAATCAAGCAGTCAATAAGGACATGCCAGGGACTGTGCTGCTTCCTGAGGAAATAAAGACAGAATTGAACAAAATCCCTATCCTCATGAAATTTATTATCTACTGTGGGAGACATGGACATATATAAAAAGTCAAAGAGTATATCCTCTCCCTCTCCCTCTGCCTCCCCCTCCTAGAAACAGGCTGGTTGCATCTGCCCCCTTAGGGTTCTAGGATACCCTGGAAGTGTTTTAGGGTATCTTTTCACTAGTCCAACTAACTTGAGCTCCCACCAAACTATTTTTCTTCCATTGTGCGACACCACTGACTAGACCTTCAGTTACTTTTAGCCATTTAATTTCAATTAGTGTTTGTGACTTTTTCTTCAAAGATATAGGACAAATAAACTACAAATACTTCCCCCAACACCTTGGAGCACACTCTCTTCTATTCTGTCTTTGTCTCTGGGGAGAGCAGGTTCACTCCTAACACGGTTCTTATGTAACATTCGTCCTACTAAGTTAAATATCTACTTGCATCATGACTACAAGGTGAGTTCTCATTTTAACTACTCTGGTCTCGTCTGGTCTTGCTCCAGCATCAAGCTGGGCTGATAGTAAAACTCAGCCTGAACTCTAATTCCCAGATTCCTCTGGTTAACTAGCCTGACTTTCAGATCAGTCTTCACATTAAGATTAATAATTAAATTAATTAAAATGAATAAGTTTGATCTTCACATTCTCCACCATGTCCCAGTATGCTCATCACTGAGAAATCTTCTTCCAATATCCAATCAGCCTTGGTTTTCGCATCTCATCAGTAGCCTCTGATTGGAGAGAGTAGAGTCTTAAAATCCCGCATTTAAGGAAGAAGAGACAGGACAGACAACTCCTTAGAGATCTCTGCATTTCCTACCTGACTAACTTCATTTTGGTCTTGACTTCTTTATCATGCTTCTTTCCTACCAGGTACCTCTACCCCTTGCCCCTCATCCCTCCTTTCAATGTTCTTTTCTATGTTATATTCCTCTATTACACTGTAAACTCCAGGGCATGGACTGTCTTTTTTTTTTTTGGTATTGGTATACCCAGTTCTTATCACACTACTTGGCACTTAGCAGGAACTTAATAAATGTTTATTGACTATTGATTATTATTGATTTAAAAAAAAGGACAGAGAGGCCAACAACTGAGGCCCTCTCACAGAGCCATGTAGCTTCAGAGAGAAAACCCAAAGGCCTCTCTCCCTTTACAGCACTGAGTCTCACCAGGCTCCCTGAGCAACAGTCATTGAGATGCCCCGAGAACATAAATGAAGACACTGGGGTAAGGAGAGATTTGGTATTGTTCAGTCATTTCAGTTGTGTCCTACTCTCTGTGACCCCCATTTGGTGTTTTCTTGGCAAAGATACTGGAATGGTTTGTCCTTTCTGTTTCCACCTCATTTTACAGATGAGGAAACTTAGGCAAAGAGGGTTAAGTGATTACCAAGGGTCATACAGCTACTAAGTGACGCCAGATTTGAATTCAGGACTTCCTAACTTCAGGCTCAGTTTGTCCACTGTGCCACCTACTTGGTAAAAAAGAGAGAGCTGAAACCAGCTAAAGCGTTTTGAGTTTTCAAAGTAAAGAAACCTCCCATCCACCACATGATTAGCTGACCAAAGCCAGTTATGGAATATCTTCATGTGCTCCAAAGTCTTCTCTTAGACATGACTTTTCTGATACCAGGATTCTTAATTTCTCCAGATCTCTAAGGGAGACACTTTCACGGGCAATCTGTTATTGTACTAGACGCCTCATTACATAAACATACATAGAAAACATACAAAAGAAATATTAAGTCAATAGCACCTCACATATACAAATGGTGCTTTAAGATTTGAAAAGTACTTTATTTCCATTCACTATCTCTTTTAATTCTTACAACAACATTATGAGATTGGCATTATTGTCATCCCCATCTTGTAAATGAGGAAATTTAGATTCGAATACACTACTTACACATGGCTAATCAGTATCTGAGGCTGGATCAAAATCAAGATCTTCCTGAATTTAAGTCACTAAAATATCAACTTTATAAGATGTCTAAGAGAAGAGATTCTTCTTAGTAAAGGAAAGGATGATATAGCATCATGTGCCTTATTTCAGATTATTTTTAGAGCTCTATGACTGTCTGGCAGATTAAGTAAAAAAAATCTAGCAGCCCCCGGGTATTTTCATAGTCTCTCTCACACTTAGCTATGTCATAGCAGTGATGGAGCTTACAGCAACGAAGGACACTAGCTTGAAAGGGTGATGATGCCCAGAGTATAAGTTGTCATTTACGAAAATTCTTCCCAAAATTGCAGAACCTCAGGATTTGGAAAGGGTCTCAAAAATCTCCTGGCCCAAATTGTGCCAGGGCAAGGATTTTCTTTGCTCAAAGATCTACAGGGAGGAGAGGTGCCCATTGTTGTGATTTGTCCTTTGTTCATGAAAAGAGCTAATGACCTCACAAAGGTCATTACTTCTTGAAGCAGTCTTTTCTTTTGGACAGTTTTCTCTTTTATAAAGAGTATCTTGCAGGGGTCTTTGGGCCACAATTTTCTCATCTGTAAAAATCAGGCTAAGTCATTTCTATCTTTAATGTTCAATGATTCAACTATATGTGCCCTTTTACTATTTTTATAGAGAACTCCAACTTCATATGCATAATTTTATATCAATGAAAGCAAAAAAGACCCTAATATGAAGGAGAACACTGTGTGATTATAATAACTAGTCTTGGCTCCAAAGAAGAGATAAAGTAGCTCCTCTCCTGTTATAGGACAGGTAGGGACCCATGAGTACGGAAAGTTGCCTACGTGATCACATACAATAAAGCATAAATGAAACAAACAAATAAAAGAGAGATAAAAAAGTCAACAGGCTAATAGTTGCTCCAATTCTAGCAACGAAACCCTAGACTCTGAAGAAGATACATATTCAGAGCATAATGAAAAATTAAACATGTGAAAGTATAGAATTTGTCTCAGGAAGCAGGAAACGATTTCCTGAATGCAGCTGGATCATTTGAATACATCAATATTGAAATCTTAAAAAAAATCTGAACTGAGTGAATGGGAATAGGAAGAGGAATTTGGCAACTTTTGCTATGATGTTCCCAATAATACAGTCCTGCTCCTAGTCTGATTGTAGCTTGCTGTTTGACACTGAGCTTACTAAATCCCACTTTGTCACCTTAATTTCCCTGCTTTTCTAAAAGCGTAGACCTCCCCTTGTTAGAGAAGGGTTCATTTCTATATTGGAATCTAGCATCTAGCATAACACCTGACTTGTGGTAGGGTCTTAATAATTATATTTGATTGACTGACTCTAATTGTGGACTTTGGATCATGTTAGATATTGACCTTTGAGGCTGAATTTGGGAATCACTCACTGTTCACCTTAGACTCTAGGTTTCTTTACCCACAGGAGAGGATGAACATTTCATTCATCTTTTAAACTGAAAACCTTTTCTGACTTGGTGAAGGAGAAATAATAATAACTAGTGACAATAAAATATCTTAAAATATTAAAGTGAAGTTTGATTGCCACATCAATAATTCAAACATGGCAAGCCCAGGTAAAATATATTGAAAAATCCTTTCCCAGTTGGTGTGGCAGATTTCATGGCAGACTGACAGAAAGAGCTGGAACAATACAGCTGAAAGCTGGAAATCCTGAGAAGCCTTTCACGTTAAACATCCCAACATTAGCCTTGCTGCTCTCATAGTCATTGGCCTACCATGATTAGGGGAATGCCATGACAAACAAGATATACATCTTGGAAATGTACATGTGGGGAACCTGATTCAGGTCAGTTTGAACATTTTAATTAGATTTGTAGTCTGGTGCGCATTCATTCGCTTCACAGCTAGTGGTGCTAATTTTGGTCTTTGGTGGAATTTTGCCTTTGCCTCTGATAGAAAGTGGGACTTAAGTCTCATTGAATTCCTTTCTCTCTCTCTTTCTCCCTCTCTCATTTGTAGACATAAATTAATTGGGAGTACACTTATGGCAGCACATTAGGGTGCATGACATTGTCTGTGACATGATGAGGTAGGGATTATTACAGACCAGAGACCTTTAGTACAGGTACCATCCTTAGGGAAAGAGAACATCTGGATATGTCAGGCATATAGTGGACAGCTAAGCTTGGGACAATTTGTTTCATCACTGGCATTTTTCTGTTGACATTACATTTTTCTGACTATGCTCACAGCTGGTGACATAATAAACTGAAGTCTCAGAATGTACCTTCCCAAAGGAGCCACAGACAGTTGGGCCAGCTGAACTTGTAGAGAGCCACAAAGGAGTTATTTTATCACTAAAGGAACCCAGGACTCCCCACACACACCATGGCTGCATCATACCACTGAATCAAAAACTACTTCCTTAATCCATTTCACATAGACTGTTGAATGGTATTGTACTGCTTTCAGATTCCAGGCAGACTTGGCCCACTGGGGTCTACAATAAACGTTGTCTGAGTCATTATTATCTTGTTAGAAGAAATCCTACCAAGTATAATTGCTAGGGGATGTCACCTGACAACTTCTTCTCCTTTGCTGCATGCCTTGACTCTGTTGGATGCTGTTAGAGAAAAGAACCTTTCCAGCATCTTCACTTTGAACTCTTTCCCCAATGAGCCAATTCTGTCATTTCCTTCCTCTCCTTGGTGTAAAGGCAGGAGAGAAAAAGGAATGAAGAAAAGGCAAATGAGAGGAAAACAGGAAGGCATCAGGGAGGGTGTTGTGGGAGTACGTCCCATCTATTCAGAAGCAGTGGAAAAATTCCTCTATGAAAGAACTAGAATGCTGTTCTCTTTCTCCGTTTCACTTCATGCCTTGAATGAGTGTTATTGGAAGTCCAGAGTGCTGGAACTAGGAGAGACCTTAGACATCGTCAAGTACAGACCCTTTATTTTATATGTGAGGAAACTGAGGCTCAGAGAACAGTGACTTGCCCATTGATATGGACACTAATTTGATTATGAACATTACAGAGTTTTTTGTATGCTTCTATAATCATATTAGCTTATGCTAGAGATTTCAGAGAGTATGGAAGGAACCAGAGGTTTGAATAAGTTGGGGTGGAAGGAGAAGGAAGATTTTTATGAAAACTTAGTATATTAGAGCTAGACATTTATTTTAGACATTTATCTAGTTCAATCTCCTTATTTTTTTATATGAGAAAAGTAATGTCTGGAGAGGGAAAACAAAGACACCCATAGATAGTGAGTGGATGAATCAGAACTTCGTTTCAGGTCTCTTCACTCCTATTTCAGGGCTTATTTTGTTGGATCACTTTATCCTGGCAAACAGAGGCTGCCATTTTATTTTTATAGTGAATCATGCTGCTTTTGGTTAGGGAAAACTTTGGGGTAGCATCATGATGGAGAAAAATATTTGCTTAAGGAGTCAGCCTAACTTTCGACCTTATCTCTACCACTTACCAACTGTGTGGCCTCACTTGTTTCTCTGAGCTTTTGTTGGTACCCTAATCTAGCAAATTCCTTCCTTCCTTCCTTCCTTCCTTCCTTCCTTCCTTCCTTCCTTCCTTCCTTCCTTCCTTCCTTCCTTCCTTCCTTCCTTCCTTCCTTCCTTCCTTCCTTCCTTCCTTCCTTCCTATGCTCCCTCCCAGTTGTAGCTTGCCCTAAAAAGGTGGAGGGAAAAGAGTCTGGACAGATTCTCTTTTTCTTAGCTAATTGCCTTTAGACTTTCCAACTCCCTTTGTCTCTAACTATCCCATTAGAGACATAGCCTGTTTTGTACTTTCTTAGCTGAATTTTGGCCCTCCTGATTTTATCTCACTCATCCGAAGCTCTTGTTTCTCCACAAGATGAATTACATGATCAAATTGGATTTTTCTTAGTCATTCATAACGAAGTTGGACTTCTTTCTTTTTTTTTTCACTGAGAAAAGAAGAGCAAGATAATGAACTCTCTAGAGTACTTTGCAATTTAAGCCCAATCTGATAATACAGAGATGGCTGAAGAATGCCATTCTTCTCCGTACACAAATGAACTGGAGCGTTTCTGTACTCTGCCATTCTCACAGACATCTTGTTTCTTGGGAGTGTGCCTGGGTGAGGAAGAGGAGATGGGAAGACTGTGATCTCTTGCCAGACTCTAGCACTTTGAACAAACTCCCCGATGCTAAGAAATATGAGCATCGATAATGATTCTGCCATTTATTTCTGCTACTATCTCTGGGTTTTCAGACCCAGCCCTCCCTAACCCTTTGTGCCAAGCTAAGTTCCCCAGTTCTTTTAACACTGTCCCAAAGTCTGCCAGGAAACTTTTCCAGAGGAATCTGACCATTAGCAGAAGTTGCATTGGTAATGGTACTTGCTGGGATTCTGAAAAAGAAATTTTTTATGCAAAAGCTTCTGAAGAGAATCTGAAGAGTCAGTGTGATATAATGGAATTATACCTTGACTGTGGACTAGGGGTCTAGTCCTGGCAGTTTTGTGACAATGGAAAGTGCTTAACCTTTTAGGCCTCAGATTCCTCCTGTAAAATGAGGAGATGTATTAATGGCCACTGAAGGCTCTTCCAAAGAGGGATCTTATGAATCTAAGGGGAGAGATATTCCAACTTTCCTTGATGCTTAGGTACCCTTGCAGGTAGAGTAATCTTCTTGGCCCACCCTTACTCTACTAGGCATTTTTTTCTCCTGCCCTCACTTGGGCAGGGAGTTAAAACTGGGTTAGGAAAGAATTTCCTCCTCCCCCTTTCCTTTAGAATTCACAGGGAAGGATCCAGGAAGACCTGGATTCAAATCCAGAGTTTGTCACTTACTAGCTGCATGGAGAAAGCATGGTACTATAGAAAGGGCCCTGATATTAGAATAAGAAGACTTGGGCCCAAAACCTGCCAAGGATATTTGCTATCTATGTAACATTGGATAAGTCACTGAACCTCCTTGGGCCTCAGTTTCTCCATCTGTAAAGTGGGAGGTTGGACTAGATGACTTCTAATATCCCTTCTGGTTTTAGCTCTGGGATCTAATAGTACTTTGAATGTAACAGTCCAATGGACCTTTGATTCCATCAACCTGGAAACTCCCTCCAAAGAGGCAGATAGCAGCTGTCCTTTTACTGCTCAACACTGTCCTACACTTGTCCATATACTATAGTGGGATTCACCCATTGTTCTAGGGGTCTTTCTCCTGTTCTCTTGACATTCCACAGATATCAACGGAACTGTCGATTGGTTATCTCCTTGATATTATTTTCAGAGAAGAATTCACTGTATATGGTGAAGTCCTTTACATATACCTGTTTATGGATGACTGCATCAAACTTTGGAACGTTTTAGGGCCTTGCACATAGTAAGTAATTAATATCTATCCATTCATCTATCTGTTTGTCTGTCTGTCTGTCTATCTATCTATCTGTCTATCTATATTAATCAGATTGACTTGACAGAGTACCATGATTGCACTGATACTTATGTGCCTATGTCATATGATCTTAGAATCCTACATCTGGAGAGACACTGGAAAGTGATTTAATTTTTTTTTCCTTTTGGGTACAACCATATCTAAGCCATCTAAGCCAGATGAAAATACATGCCATTTCTTAATAACTCCAGAGAGGTAAAACAGCAACCTCCTTTGGTAACCCACTTGTGGGGCTAAAAAGACTTGACCTACATAAGACCAAAGGATTGTTACTAGATTGATCTGTGACTTAGGTAGGTCATGTCATCTTTATGGCCTCCAGCATTCTCCTCTGTCAAGTGAATGGGTTGGAATATGTAATTTCCAAAGTAATATGCCTAAATTTCCCATAAAGAAGTCCTTCCTTATTTTAGAGAGAGTCAATAGAGCGAAATTCTGTTTTTTTTTTCTTTTTTGATTCAGTGAAGTTTGCAACGGGTCCTCATTTATGTCTATATCTTTATAACAGGACTTTGTAGTCCTGTGTCTGCACTGTCTTGGTAGTGGTTCAGATTCAGAACTGCAGGGCAGGCTCAGGACAAACCACACAGAGTGTTCCAAAACCCTTTCCTCCTTTAAAAAATACTGATGAAATCTGGTTTAAAGAAACATGCAGGGCACCTTGAAGTGGAGGAAATACTTCATAAAAGGGTTAGCTTTGAGATGTCTTCCTCTTTTGCCATTGGAGTGTGTATGTGTTGGTGATGGTTATAGGTTTATTGTTTGGGTATGAACCTCTGGACACTTTTAGCCCTGATAAAACTACCTCCTTTTTACTAAGATAGCAGTCTCCCTGGTTCACTGTTCAGGGCCAAGAACACAGAGCGTGGAGCAATCACCTTGAAGCCAGCCCAACTAGGGACGGCTTGGCTGCCAGTGATCAGAAGCCCTGATGTTTGCGTTCCTTTCCTTACAGTCTTATCAGGGGTGGCAGATTTAAGTGCTGCTGAAATACTCTCTCCATTTCTCTCTGATCAGGTAAGCAGGCCAGGAACAGTTTCCTTAATCACCAAAGCCACTAGGTAATAGTGGAGTGATGGGGAGAATATAAATTTTAACAAGAAGTGATGAAGACTGATTTTTTTGTTGTAATCCTGTAACAGTCCCCCTTCATCAGTGACATTCATTAAATCTTTTGGGCACTCTACGAAAGGAACACTCAAGCAATTAGAAATTTCATGTTGACTTAATTGCCCTTCGTAAATCATCTCAGGTCCAGGCCTATCCATGCTTTTTCAAATGCCCGCTGCTGTTTCAATTTGCAAATTTGTGTTTTTGTCTTGGCGGTGTATTAATTTGCAACGCGGAATTAGAGTGGTGAAAGCCAGATCTCTCAAGGTCCCAGGGTCAGCTAGAGAAAAGCATTGAAATAGAGACTGCCACCCCGAGCCCATAAAATATTTTACATAGCTGATGCCTACTCTTGGGGGGTGATGTCAAAGAATTTTTCATCTGCTGGTGATTCTGCCAAATGCCCTGATGGAAAAATCTGTGAAGTCTCTTCAATTTAAGACAAGCTATGGGAACTTCTGACCTCTTATCAGTGTCTGAAAACTAATGGTCCCATGCTTTGCTCTTGTCCCTGAAATAATGTGTTGCCTTTGACCTCAGAAGGCTTGCTCCAACACAAACCCAGCACTTATCAAACTGAGATGTCAAGGTCAGGGACAGTATGGGAAGAAGGCTAGGAGAAGGGCTAGGGAAGTACGTTTGTTCTGCCTATACTCTCTGCACTGACAATCAGGTGAGACCCTCTCACTTAAGAAATGACTCTGCTGGACCTTGGAAGTGGGAGAACAATTTTGTCTGGAATATTATATTTCCAAGGATGGTTCAGACGCTGGCTCATCAGGTATCCCAGTGAGAGGGAGCAGAACTTACTGCCGGTTTCCTGACCTTGAAAGAAAAACACACAGGAATGAATCCTCTTCTTTAATCTTGAATGGGTAAACTCCATTTCCTTGTTCATCTTCATATTTTGTATGATCGAGGCTAGCAGTTCAATTTGCTAATAACCCCAGATTCTGGGCTCTGGGTTCAGACAATGGCATTTCATCTCCCTCCTTTCTCTGTGCCTAAGATGAGAAGCTAGTAAAACCCTCTTGTCCTTGTATCAGAGTACAATGTTGATTCTTATGGAAATTTGCATGATGAGAAATGTTTCCTCTAATTCTCAATTTTCCTTAGATCTATGAGTCATTTCACACTGGAAAAATATACATTGTTGTCTTTGTCTTAAGGGAGAGAGGGCCTTGTTAATCCTAAAGTTAGCCTGGAGGATGAGACTGCTTTCCTAGACAGAAAACAAAAATACTTAAGGGACAAGGTTGTCTGATCTTTGTCTTTGAATGCCCAGCATGTGGCACAGGGTCTTGCATAAAGTAGGAACTTAGTAAATATTTGAGTTGAATTGTTGAGTTGAGATAAGGTTGATTCTCTGGCTCCCAAAAGATTAGGCCTGGCACAAAAGCAGAAATTCCTCTTTAACCACCAGGCAATTTCAGAAAGGATAATCAATTAACTATGCATCTAGATCTAGATTTCTAAGGGGGAAAGCCTCTGATCTGTCCTTAAATTTTTTTCAGAGCAATTTGGACTAAGAGAACCATAGAATATCTGAGTCAGTCAACAAGTCAATGGAGAACCATTTCTCATGTACTTTGTATGGGCCAGGCACTGTGCTAAGCACTGGGGATATAAAAAAAGGCAAAAAAAGAAAGTCACACACCGTGCCCTCCAGGAGCTCATATTCTAGTGCAGGAGAATTGTAAATAATCTAGGTGTGTAATAGCTATATACAGAATAATGAAGGTAATTGGAAAGTGGTAGGGAGGGATTGGGAAAGATTTCTTTGGGGTTGCCTAGAGCTAGAAGGAATATTGGAATTCAGTCTCTCTTATTTTATATGAGGAAAAATACATCAGTATTTTTAAAATACTGAACTCAGGATCAGAGAGATTCTCTTCCAGGGAGTTATCCAGGATTTAGGATGGCTTTCAAGGGAAGCTCTCCCTGTTAGTGGACCAGACCTTGTTTCTTGACTACTGACTTCCTTCTTGACTGTACCTATTAATACATGCATTGGCCTGTTTATTATATGACTTCACCTGCTTCTAATTCAATGACCCACCCTGGCCCAGATTTGCAGCTTGTCTTTAGCTGTACTCTTTTCCTACTTCCTATTCTGGCTATACATGGGCTGATTGATAACCCAATGATCCTGGCTGGTTCCCCATAGGATCAATCTTGAGTAATTGTGAAGTAAGTGGGTGATAGACTTGTGTGATCTGGCCTGAGTGTGTAAGCATTTTTTATAGGACTCCAGAAGTCTGTCTGGTGTTCAATAGGTGTCTCCTGGGGCAGGCCCAAGATTTCCCATGATCAGATCAAAATGGACACTCTTGATTTTTCTTCAACTGAGTTATTAGCTGGGCCACAAGTGGCCACTGTTTTGAATGTGAAATGACCTTACCAAGGCTGTGAAAATGCTGGAGGGTGTTCTATTGAAAAGATCCTTGAGGATGGTTCTCTACTAGTGCTCTCTTCTTACCTGACCACCTCCGCCCCCCAACCCCCAGGTTTTCTTGTATGCTTTGTACGTGTTTTGCCTCTAAGTGTATATGTACATGTTGTCTTCCCCAATAGAGATCAACTTCTTGAAGGCATGGACTGTTCTATTTTCATCTGTGTATCTCTAGTCCGTAGCATATTGTGTAGCATAGAGTAGGCCCTTAATAAATATTTATTAATTGATGGAAATGAAAGTGCTATGAAGACAAATGATATAAAGATGTTAAAGGGAAACAAACTCCAGGTAAGGGCATAAAGACTTCAAAGATTTGAATTGTCATTATCAGGTATCTTAGATATCTGTGATGTTCCCTGTCAAATGACAAAATCTGAACCACAAAGGGCCATTCCTGTGTTGTTCTACTTTCCTTTTGTCTATGGCCTGGGCTGATTGCTATGGAAGGGGGGTTTCTTCCCTGACAGGCAGTGTAGAGTCTGTGGTTCTACTATGAGAGGTATAATTATTCAAATTACACACTACCTTGTAATTACTGGGAGTTTTTTTTTTTTTTTTTACCATTTTGTTAATTAGATGGATTTATACTAATCATGTGCTTTATGAGGATCTATGAATATTTACTGGAAAAGCCAAAGAGAAAAATCCTACATTCTTTTTGTTATCTGACTATGCCACCATGCTTTGAGTGAGCTCTATTAGACAAATCTCCTAGATGCCTTCCATTAGCCCATGTTATTCCGATACGTACTTGTAATTTTTTTTTAATGCCCTCTGTGTTACTCAAAATGCTTTTTTTAAAATATTGGTTTTGCGTGATAAGAATAACATCCATCTTAAGGTCATGGGATCATAGATTTAGTTAGAAAGGACCTTAGAGGTCATCTAGGTCAATCCCCTGATTTTTCAGATGAGGCAACTGAGGCCTAGAGAGGATAATGAGATTTGGGATTTGATACCAGGTTCTCTGACTTCGAATTGAGCCTTCTTTTTCATAGAAGGCATGTCGACTGAATTCATATAAGGAACAATGTTAGGTAGAATGGGATTTAATACCACTTTTAATATGTGGGAAATGAGCACCATACAGTAACTCAATTTATATAGCACTTAATGGGTTTCCAAAGTGTTTTCCTTACAATAATATTGTAAGGTAGGTAGGTCACATATTGTTCTTCCCCATTTAGTAGATGAAATAATGGAAGGTCAGAGGGATTAAATGACTGTCATCATGAAGCTAGTAAATATTGGTGCTGAGAATCAGACCCAAGTCTCATAACATGTAGTTATGGAATATTAAGAATAAGAATAAATCCTAAAGGTTACCTAACTTAGCCAACAAATTGGTGTAGAAATTCTAAGATATCTTGAAAGATAGTTATCCATGCTTTTCTTGAATACCTGTAGGAATGGGGAGCTTACTACCTCATAAGAAGTCTCTTCTATTCTTGGACAGAACTAGTAATATGAAAATGAATGAAAAAAACAGTTATTAAGTGATTACTATATGCCAATGTGTTAAGTATTGGGTATATGAAAACAGATAATCTGTGCCCTTAAGGAACTTACATTATTCCAACAAGGAAGACAATACACAAAAGACTTTGAGGGCATGTATGGGGACTTTGGTTCTGAAAATAACTTACATGATTATGAGTGGGGCCACAGGGTATTAGATGGCACCTTCGGTTCAGGAGTAATGATACAGTTGATTTGGTTGTAATTTATGATTCTTGAAAGGGATTGTGGGGAGAGGAAAGAGTACAAGCATGGTGACCAAGGTGGTTGGTAAGGAGGTGATGAAAGAGTAGAAAGTGAATGAAGCATGGCTGGGGTTTTACTGAAATTAAGAGGCACCTGGGTGGGAGTCTCTCTAGCATGGTAAGGCAACTGGCAAGGAGATGACCTGTAGCTTACAGTCCTTACATGGCCAATGAGGGAATTTTTTTGGCTTGACTATGAATATTTGTAATAAACTTCTTGTCTTTTTTTTTTTTTTTTTTTTTACCAATGGGTGGAGGGTAAATTTTGTTAATTGAAAAAAACAAATTAAATTAAAAAAAATCTTTCAGTTCTTCATCTTAGTTGTGCTCTTTGAAGCAAGGAGGAACAAGTTTATCCTCTCATGATAATTCTTTGCATTTGAATGTATATAGGGTCTCTTCCCTTAGCTTTTCTTTCTCTAGACTAACTATCCCCAGTTCACAGGCTCACAGGATTTGGCAGCCACCTAGGCCAACTCACACTTCAAATAAATACCTGTTTCAATTCATTTGCCAACTGTTCATCTATCCCAGACCTCCACTGAAGGTAGGGCCCATAAGCTCTGAAGGCATCCCATTCTACTTATGGAGAGCTCTGGTTATTTGGAGACTTTTCCTGATGCCAGGCCTAAATTTGCCTTTTTGGAACAGCTTTAGTCTTTGACTACCTGTGTGACTCTGGGCAAGTCCCTTAATCTCTATCTTTCTTAGTTTCCTCATCTGTAAAATGAAGAAAGTAATAATACCTACTTCTTTAGGTTGTTGTGAAGATCAAATGAAATAATGTTTGTAAAAATGCTTTGCAAACCTTAAAGTTTTGTATAAATATTATATTCTTCCTTTTCCTTCTCTTTCTCTTCTGCTTTTTCCTCCTCCTCCAAAGGTGTTTACTCAACTGTCATGGAAGAGGTCTAGTAGAGTTCATGTTTATGAGGGATTCCATGCAGCTGGTGCGATCCTCCATCCAGTTGGTGGATGATGGTATTGTCTTGATTACATTAGGTTCTGGATGACTGCAAAGCTTCCTGGATAAGATCCATGACGAAAGAGTTCAGTATTATTGTGTCCCCTGGAAAGATGAAGTGGATGATGAAGAATACCTATTGTGTAGATGATTAAATGCAGCAAGATTTTAAATAATACATCAAGCTCATCTATCGGGAAATGGGCAACAAATCAGCCAGGCCCAGAATTGAACAGAAGGAGGAAAGTTGGCTGGTAGTCTTTGCGAAATTAGTGAGTTCTTTTGATGACCTTGCCAAACTCCTCTTTGATTACCACTGATGTTATATATATACATACATATCCATACATTCATGTTGTTCTATGGCTAAAAGGCATAGAACACAATAATCTCCAAAGAATTGAAAATCATTGTCACCCAGAGGGCAATGGAAAGGTAGGCATAAGTAGGATACAAAGCATTACAAACAAGGACTTACGAAGGAGAAGCATAATATAGGATGTCGTCAAAGAAATGTATGAGGAAAGGAATACACATTTATTAAGTGCCTCCTATGTGCCAGGCACTGTGCATTTGGCCCTTACAACAATCCTGGGAGGTAGGTGCTGGTATTATCTTCAGTTAAGACAAGTGAGGAAGACAGTTGTTAAGAGACTTACCCAGAGTCACACAGCTCATATTTGAGGCAGAATTTAAAGTCAGTTCTTGGCTCCAGCTCCAGCATTCTATCTACTGTTCCATCCAGGTGAGTGAAAAAGCAAGAGAGAATGATAACTGAGAGACAGCTCACATGCCCCATTGGTATCTTTATGATTACAAAAGAAATAGAGGAAGTCTCCCAGAATACTGGGGGATTGTAATTGTTCAGTCATTTCAGTCAGGTCTCACTATTCGTGACCCCATGAGTTTTTTTTTTTTTTTTTGGCAAAAATGCTCTAGTGGTTTGCTATTTCCTTCTCCAGCCCAATTTATAGATGAGGAAACTGAAACAAATAGGGTTCAATGTCTTGCCCAGGGTCACACAGCTAGTAAGTGTCTGAGATGGGATTTTAATTCAGGTCTTCCTGACTCCAGGTCCACTGCTGTATCCACTGTGCCATTAGGTGATGCTTTGTGGCAAATATTTTGATAGACTTGGATAGTCACATGGGATGGGTAGGCAGGAATGATTGGTTATCTGTTCCTCTGGAGGGAATATGACCTTGGGTGAGATTTCAGATCTATTTGAACAGCCAGAGAACCTGAGTTCCCAACTTTGCTAATTACTACAGGCTTCAGTTTCTGTTAGGCTAGAGATTAACTCCAAGACCCTCTCCACTTCTAAGCCCTATGATCTTACAGACAGAATGTTTTCCTCTGTCTCAGGGTCTTGCATTGTTTAGAGACTCATCACCTGCTGGGGCTCTCTACTGCAATTTGTTAATGTTCCTTATAAAAAGGTAGCATGCAGAAGTGAACATGATTTTACAGATGTGTTTTGACTAGAAGAACATAATGAGACTAACTTTACTTGTTCTGAATGTAGTTCTTCAATTAATTCAGCCTAAAAAACTGCCTTAGCTTTTTAGTAGTCACAAGACATGCTCGTTCAGCCCTCTGGTCCTTTAGGTATGAACTGTTATCAAGTCAATTTTCTCTCATTCTCCCCAAATACAATTGATTTTTTTGTACCTAAATGCAGGACTTTACATTTAACCTTCCCTTGAACCTGTCAACCCCTCTGGCTATGTTGCACCTCTCTTTCAGAGAACTAGAAAAGGTTTTTTGTCTAGTTGCTTTCATTTTCTTAACTTTTCACTCTCTGTTTAATCTCTTGCAAATTGGTTTCTGACCCATCTCTCAATTGGGACTGTTCTTTCCAAGATTACCAATCATTGGAGAGGGTAACTAGGACTAGCCATAGGAATCTGGCCCCAGGGTGGAGAATTTCCAAAGGAAAGGAAGTTTGTTCCAGAGTTATGAATTTAAAATTGGCTGAGAAGTTCTTGTAATCTTCTAAGGCAAAAAATTGAGCTCTCTAGGTTTCTGCATGCCAAGTTACATTATCTTTAAACCATGTAACCATTCCTGAAGCACTTTGATGATGCCTGGGGACATAGAACTACCTGGAAATCAAATTCTTTCCTTAAGCTCATCCTAGCTTTTGATGATTAGCCATAACACTTTATTGTGGGAGCAGACAATGTAGACTCCAACCAACCAGTGCATCAGATTTTGTATTTCCCTCCATGGATGATAAGTCAATGAGAAAACACATCATGATGTGCAAAGCCATTTGTGAACATCTGTAAGCTTTGTGCTCACTGAGGAGGATCTGTGAGAAGTGGCATACTTCTGGTCAATAAAGTACCAACCACTAGACATGCAGATGTAATTGCCTCAAGAATGGGACTGTTTAGCCTAGAACACTGGTCTGAATCCCATGATCTTCCTCTTTCAGGTTTTGGACTTTCCTACCAAGATTTTCAGGGGCATGACTGAAATCGTGAGTGATGAGTGTCTGATTAAGACAGGAGACAAAGTGGGAGCCAGAGAAGCCATGTTATCAAACATGCGGAATTAATATTTCCTCCTTTGGGGTGACTATTAAATAGATTTTTGGCAATGGTAGCCTTTGTAATCCTAGAGTGTTTGATATCACAGAGGAAGCTTTATGCATCCATTTCTTGGAGGCTGTCTGAACTGTTGGCAACCTCTGTCTACAGATTTGTTACCCAACTATTTTATTAGTAAGATCTATCATCTATCATCAGTGGGTATAAGTAAGTCTTGGCTGTGAAGACTGAATATACCTATCCATTTGCTGAAAATGGTAAAGGCTTTCCTTTTTAGCATTGGTAGTTGCTGCCATTTTGGCAGTGGCCACAACTGCTGGTATTTCTGTTTCTTCTCAAGGTTTAAGTGCTAGGGAGGTTGTGATTTGCTCAAGGTTTTACGTAACAACTGGGATTTGAACCCTGGCTTTTTTTTGACAGCAAATGTAGCACTCTTTCTACTGTACTCTAATGCCTCTCAGTCCTATATTCCCATGTGCAGACTGTACATCCCCACTTGGATGTCTTTTCAGCCTCTCAAACTCAAAATACCATGAACAGAACTCAACATATTTCCCCACAAACACATCCTTTCTTCAAACTTGACTGTTTCTGTTAATGGCATCATCAACTTTCCAGTCACCTGGTTCACATCCTTAGAGTTGCCCTTGAGTCTTCTCCTTCAACCTCTACATCCATTCAGTACCTATCCTTATTGATTATCCTTCCATGACATTTTCTGGATATTTCACCTTATTGACTTACATGCAGCCTCTGTCCTAGTGTGGGTTCTCACCACGTCTTGCATAGACTATTGCAACAGATAACCTTCTAACTGATCTCCTTGCCTCCATATTCTCTGATCCATCATCTTTCCAGCTGCCAAATGATATCTTAAAATACAGATCTGACCACTTTACCCCTAATTAAAAAAAACAATGGATCCCTATGACTTTTAGGATAAAATGCAAAATCTTTAGCCTGGCATTTAAAGACCTTTGTAATATGGCTCCAAACTAACTTTTTGAAGTCTTCTTCATAGTCTCTATTTTAGCTGAACCAGCCTGCTAGCTCTTTCATGTACAAAATACTCCATTTTTGTATAAATGGTTTCCCCAAATCTATAATTCTCTCCTTTCCCTCTGGCTCATGGAATCCCTAGCTTCCTTCAAAGCACAGTTCTGGTGCCAGCATCTACATCAGGACTATTTCAGTCCTCCTAGTTATAAGCACTCATTCCTTTTTGAAATTTTTTCTAATTTCTTTTTATATACTTTTTATTTCCTTAATTCTGTACATGTTATGGCCCCCATACCGGGGCTCAATATTTTTTGTGTGTATCATGGACCCCTTTTGGCAGACTGGTGAAACCTATGGAACTCTTTCCAGAATAATATTTTTAATGTATGAAATCACATGCAGAAGATTATAAAAGAGGCCAATTATATTTAAATATAGTTATCAAAATATTTTTAAAAATAGATTCATGGACATCAAGTTAAGAACCCTTGTACTAGTAGAATATAAACTTCTTGAGAAAAAGGACTATTTTATTTTTTAATATTTATATAAATATTTATATTCTCTATTTATGTTCCTAGTCACCTAGCAGAAGACTACCTCCTCATGTAGAGATGAGGTGAAGGAAAAGGGGGTAGGGGAGGTGCGAGTGATGTGGCACGAGGAAAAGAGAAAAGAGAACTCTCAGCAATTGGCCTCAGTTTTATTAGTAATTGGAAGCAAGTTTCTCAGCTCCCAGGGAGAGCCTTGAGAAGTTTAGGGAGTGATGAAAATGTTTTGAAAAGCCTCTGTGGTAAATGGGATAGTAAATCAACTAGGGCATTATAAAAGGATTGTCTTGCTGCAGTGAGGGCCCAGTTGAAGCTATGCAACATAAATTTGAAATGGGTCCCTTCAGAATGGTTACATGATTTTCTCCAACTTCATTCAACAGCACATGAATAAGAGCAAAGGCAGTGGATGATGGGCGTAATGCTAGGCTAGGGCTGGATAGGGAAAGATAAGCAATACAAGGGCATACGAGACTCAGAAGGACACCAAGGAGTTCACCAAGGAGTCAAGATGGGAAATGAAGAAGAGTGTAGATAGCATAGGGGTGCTGGACTGAGAAAGAACCGAGGAGTGGAGGCATTAGAGGTCACAAGGATTGATAAAGAACAGAGCTAGGAATCATTAGGTAGAGGCAAAGAGAATGAGAAAAAATAATGATCAATTAAATGAATTTCAGAGTTCATGGACATGGAAGTAGACACACTTGTGATCTGTATGGTCTGCTTCCTTTGTGACCTTATTATCATCTAATGCAACATTTTGTACAGAGTAAGGACAATTTTAATTGTATTCACTAGCTTACTATTGGGAAAGCCAATACCAGCTGCTTAGTATTATAATAATAGCTAGTATTATATGATTTTAACGTTTTAGTGTTTTAATGTTTGCAAAGTGCTTTTTACACATTATCTCGTTTGATTCTCAAAATCAGAGGATTCTCAGAATGCTCTGAAGTGAATGCTATTTGTACTGTCAGAATAAAGTTCATGACTCAGAAGCTTGTCAGTTTTGTTTTTCACAACGTAAAGAAGTAAGACCACCATACACACACACTTTCTCTTTACTGGCCTGGGGGAAGTCAAAGACTTGTGAAATCCTTAATTTTTCTGCCACCTTACCCTCTGAGTTATCACATTGTCTTAAAGCATGATTAAAAAAGCTTTATAGCGTGGAGGTGCTATGCATTCCAAGGAGGTGGGAGGTAAAATGAAGCTTTCTGACTACTTCAGAGAGACTTGTTTAGTTCTTTCAGTCGTGTCTGTCTCTTCATAACCCTCCTTTTGGGGTTTTCTCGGGAAAGTTTTGCCATTTCCTTCTCCAGTACATTTTACAGATGAGCAACTGAGGCAAACAGGGTTAAGTGACTTGCCCAGGGTCCCATAGCTAGTAAGTGTCTAAGGCCTGATTTGAACTCACAAAGATGAGTCTTCCTGCTTCCAAGCCCAGTGCTCTGTTCACCATGCCACCTAGCTATCCTCAGAGAGACTACAGAAGCAAAGTTAAAGTCTTAGGGTTAGTGACCACCAGTGGTAGGCTTACTCTAGAGCAGCATTGTGGTGTGGTGGGAAGAATCCTGGTCTTGGAATCAGGGGATCTGGGTTTGAATCCTACTTGTGCAAATCATTATCTGTGAAATCTAGACTCCTTTAACTTTGCTGGGCTTTAGTTTCATCATCTACAAAGTGTGTGTGTGTGTGTGTGTGTGTGTGTGTGTGTGTGTGTGTGTGTGTGTGTGTGTGTGTGTGTGTAAGTCACGTAACTAAGGGTTTGAGACCAGATTTGAACTCAGGTGTTCTTAACTTTGAACCTGCCACTCTCTCTACTGTGCTGCATAGCTATAGAAGAAGTCAAAATCACAAGGGAACTAGATGAAGTACCAGTCATTTCTGTCTTCCTTTCTGCTACTGGAGTTATGAGTATGTTTTCCGTGAGCCTATAGAAAACGAGCTAGCTTTCTGAATTTTCTATTCAACATAAAAACCCATTGTTTTATTTACCTGTGTATTGGTCTACAGAATACTGAATATAAAAGTCTAATATTAGAAGTGTCTTATCCTGCCACCATTTTCCTATGAACACTGAGCAAGATGAAGATGCTTTTTCTAATAAAAACACTAGTAAAATTATAATAGCATATGATCAGTTCATAGTAGTTGGTAATTAATATTCATATAGCGCTTTAAGCTTTGAAAAGAATTTTGCATACATGGGTTCACAGCTTCCTTCAATAGCTCTAGGACAGATTCTCAAAGTTTAAGGGAATATGTTCCACATGCTCAACATCACAGAAATAGTGAGTGGTGATTTCCCAAGAGAAGGGTGGGCATGTTTCCTGACTTCTAGGATGTAGCTCTTCTCAGTCAATACTATTGGTTAGAGATGCTTGCATCCAGAGATCTTTTTGTCTATTCAGTGTTGTTATTTCTTTGAATTTTTTTGAAAGCAATTTGTGTCTTGCTAGGCTTTCTCATAATTGAACAATTTTCTCAAGGACACAAAGGTACTTCTGGGAAGTTGTAACACACTTCTGCAATGATGATATTCTTTTTAATTGTCTTAAGGTTGATTGTAGGAGGAATTGGTAGAATAAATATTGCCCCATGTTGGAGCAGGGAAGGGGATATGTAACAGACAGAAGAATTTCAGTCCCTTGGAATCATCCAGATCCAGGCAATTTGAAAGGAGTAATTCTAGCTCTTTGCTATATTATCAGAAAATTTCTGGCCCCATTTTGTTCAACATTTCACTCAATGACTTGGAAAAAGACATATCTGCCATGCTTCTAGAATTTATAAAGGACATGAAACTGGGAAGGATTGCTAATTGATTGGATTATAGAATCGGGATTCAAAATGATTCTGACAGACTGGAAAGGTGGCCTAACAAGATGAAATTTAATAGGGATTAATGTGTAACACTGAAGTTAGGTTCAAGAAAACAGTAGTGTGGGTGGATTAGGTTACAACGCAACTCATGTGAAAAAGACCTAGGAGGTTTAATGGACTGCATATTTAATGTAAGTCAATAGTGTGGCATTACATGGGAGAAAAAAAATGTGACCCCAGGCTGCATTAATGAAAGTATAGCATCCAGAGAGGCAGCTAGGTGATGTAGTGGATAGACCACTGGGCCTGGAGTCAGAAACACCTGAGTTCAAATCCTGCCTAAGACACTTGCTTAGCTCTGTGACCCTGGGCAAGTCACTTCACTTGTCTGTTTCAGTTCCCTGTAAAATCACAGTAAAATGAGGATAGTAATAGTACCTACTTCCCAGGGTTGTTATGAGCATCAGTTGAGATGGTATTTGTAAATGCTTATTGCAGTGCCTGGTACATTTTTTTTCAGTCATTTTTCACTCATATCTGACTGTGATCACATCTGTTTTGGTTTGTTTTGGCAAAGATACTGGAATGGTTTGCCATTTCTGTGTCCAACTCATTTTAGAGATGAGGGAACTGAGGCAAACAGGGTTAAGTGACTTGCCCAGGGTCACCCAGGTAGTATCTGAGGCTGGATTTGAACTCAGTAAGATGGAATCTTCTTGTCTGGCTTTGTATTCACTGCACCAACTAGCCACCCCAACCTATGTGCTTGGCACATAATAGACAATAAATATCTGTTTCCTTCCTACTGGAGACGGGGAAGTGAGAATTCTGCTGCATGCTGAGTTGTTCAAATCACATCTTCAGTGCTGGCTCCAGTTCTGAATGCCATGTTTTGGAAAGGGCATCAGAAGGTTGGAAGGCAAAGGAGTTTGGTGACTAGGATGAAGAGGTGACTCAAAACTGTATGGGGAAGAACCCTTCCTGCTTGCCTTCCTGTCTTTCCTCCCTTCATTCTCTTCCTTCCCTTCCTTCCTCCCCTCCTCCTTTCTTTCTTCCTTCCCTTCCTTCTTTTCCTCCTCCTTCCTTTCCTCCCCTTTCCTCCCCTTTCCTCCCCTTTCCTCCCCTTTCCTCCCCTTTCCTCCCCTTTCCTCCCCTTTCCTCCCCTTTCCTCCCCTTTCCTCCCCTTTCCTCCCCTTTCCTCCCCTTTCCTCCCCTTTCCTCCCCTTTCCTCCCCTTTCCTCCCCTTTCCTCCCCTTTCCTCTCCTTTCCTCTCCTTTCCTCTCCTTTCCTTTCCTTTCCTTTCCTTTCCTTTCCTTTCCTTTCCTTTCCTTTCCTTTCCTTTCCTTTCCTTTCCTTTCCTTCCTTTCCCCAGTCTTATAGTGCTATACTGACTGGCACATAGCAGGGTACTTAAGTGCTACCTGACTGATTGACTATGATATTTAGTCTAAAAAAAAGAGAGATGACTTTGGAAAGGTGCATAATTTTTCCCCCTAATGTAGGAATGGTTGTCATGTGAAAGATGTAATTTTCTTGCTTGTCACAAGAGAGTATGACTTGGACCAATGGTCAAGAACATTGCTCTGTGAAGGGACTTGGATCTATTTGATGTCTCTTCCCATCTAGTGATTCTCAGAATCTTTTACATTTGGCCCAAAGAATGTTGTGGTGAGTGAAATTCAATAAAACATTCTCAACTTTTCCTCAGAGAGACAGGGATATTTAATGAGCACAAACTGGCACCTAGAGCAGAGGTTCCCAAACTTATTTGACCTATTGCCCCCTTTTCCAAAAAAAATTACTTAACATGCACCTAGAAATCTTTAACTCTATAATGGTTTTTTTTTTGAAATTTATGTAATTTAAAAAATATGGAATATCTTTTAAAAAAGATGCATTTCAATTTAATAATTCATTCTAAATTTGCATTTCTTTCCTGCATTGAAATTTGGATAATGCAATATTGCATGTAGTATTGCATTATAAATGAGTCATTACATGCATGCTGGACTTCTTGACAATGCAATGTAATCACTGTGACTTTAACTCAGTTATACAACAGATGGAACATGTTTGAACAATTTTTCAAAAATTTCTTCTCTTTTTTTTCTTATGCTTCCATTGTCTCCTTATTTTTATTCAATGCCTCACCTGAGGCTACTACTGGAGAGAGAGACAGGGAGAGGGAGAGGGAGAGGGAGAGGGAGGGAGAGAGGGAGAGAGAGAGAGAGAGAGAGAGAGAGAGAGAGAGAGAGAGAGAGAGAGAGAGAAGAAGAGTGAGATATAGTTATAACACATTGCCCTAAAAAGGAGAAGGGAGAGGAAAGGAGACACTTACTGGTAGAGACAGCTCCTCCTTTGAAGATTTCTACTCCAATGAAATCACAGGTACAGTTTCCTTGTCTTAGAGTTTCCTGTGTCATTGAAATTACAGGTCTAGTACCTATCTCTAACAAGCACATGGATTTTCAGAGAAATATCTAGATTACTAAAAACATGTTGCCATAGCCAGGGAATTAATAATCTAGTGCCCAACCTTTCTGAGTTGAACTTTTCTGTATTTATGTAGGCTACTTTAATAGAAAAGTCATATCTCTTTCCAATGTTGTACTTGAAGTGGCTTGGTACCATAATAATTATAGCTAGCATTCATATAGCAACCACTATGTGCCAGATGTGACTTAGCACTATGGGCTAAGCACTTTACAAATATCATCTCATTGGATCCTCACCGCAGTCCTGGGAGGTAGGTACTTCCATTTTATAATTGAGGAAAATGAGGCAAACAAGATTAAGTGACTTGCCCAGGATTACACAGCTAGTAAATGTTTGAGACCAGATCTGAACTCAAGTCTTCTTGCCTTCAGGCCCAGTGCTGTATTCACTGAGCCATCTATCTGCCAGAAGTTTGTGATCTGCTTATTGACGTAGATTTTTGACAACCCATGTTCACCTCCATGACATGATGGAGTTATGTTTTGTGGGAATATATGCTTACATACTCTGATTGCTAATGTCAAAGGAATGACCTGCACAAAGCTCCAATGGATGGGGGCATTCCTTCTGTTTGGGATATCCTCGAGATGCTTTTGTCTGCAAATGGCATTGTAGCAGAGCAAAGTGAGAATAGGCATGAGGAGGACAGCATAATGTTAGTAGAGAATGCAGACTATTGAAACGCTACTTTGTGTCTATCTTCTCTATCACCAATAATGATTATTATGTTGGAAATGTCAGAACAAATGTAGTTTGGATAACTAGAATTCAAAATGGTAAGGGGGTGCCTGTGAAACCAGAATGCATATGGGGGAGGGGACCCAAAAACAATATTATTGAGGAAAAGTTGAAACAAACAAACTCCAAACAAACTAAGCATTTTCTTGGAAGAGAGAAGACAATGGAAGAAAGGATCACCATTTTCAAGTATTTTGATTTAAAAATTTAAAAAAATTAAGAAAATTTCAATATTAAAATTTTTGAAGGATTACTCATTTCTTATGAATGGATAAATTATATCTTTTCAAAAAAGAAGATGTATTAGGGTCATTTTGTATAACTTCAGGGAATAAGACTAGGACCAATGGTAGAATGGTCTGGGATATAGGGCCTAATATAGGGTCTAATGCATATAGGGCATATAGGGCCCAATATAAGAGAAAATTTTCTAATAATTACAACTGCCTAACAATGGAATGAGTCTCCTTGAGTTCATGACTCCTACTGAGTTCCCATTGGTGAGTCATTGATGTTCTGTCAGAACATATGAAGTTTATTTTCCCTAAACAACTTTGGGAGAATTCAGAACTCTGACCTAAGCAACAACCAATCATGACTTTAAAAGATGAATGATGAAACATGCCACACACTTCTTGATGTAAAAGTGATGGGCTGGAAATGCAGAATAGGCATGACTTTTCAGACATGGCCAATATGGTGATTTATTTTGCTTGACTGTATATATTCTTTATAAGGGAAGGCTTCTACTTGAAAGTGTATGTGGAGAGTGGGTTAGTAGGTACTGATAGATATAGAGAAGCGCATCACTGATTTTTTTAAAAAACATGCAAAAGGAAGAACAAAATGGAGAAAGAAAGGTAAATTGAGGAATATGTTACTACCTTGTTAAAATACGCACCATCTCGAAAATGAAAATTATGTAAGAGAAATTTCTACTTCTTTACATTATCCTCTTTCCTATTCTTTGAATCTTGAAAGGTTATATTGGTTGGTGGTTGTTAAATTCACAGCAAAGATGAAAAATTTAAAAATTAAAAATAAAAAACTGTTTATTTCCTCTCAAATTCGGTAACTACCTCTCTTGTGTCCAAACAGGGGAGTCCACACAGCTGTGAATTTCATCTCACTAGTTGGGCTTTGCCTGAAA
Organism: Notamacropus eugenii; assembly: GCF_028372415.1. Taxonomy (NCBI): domain Eukaryota; kingdom Metazoa; phylum Chordata; class Mammalia; order Diprotodontia; family Macropodidae; genus Notamacropus; species Notamacropus eugenii. Next base: position 414,381,370 of record NC_092873.1, read on the forward strand.
GTGACATTCAATTCTGCTTTAGTCTGGGCCTCAGACCCATTCTTTACTTGGTGAGAGACCATACGTTGAGTTTTGCAGACCCCACAAAGGCATAATCAGTTGAAGTGAGACATGTTCCGAGGTGTGGGAAGTGGTGGGTCTTTACCCTTAAAGGTTCCCTAAGATTCTTGAGGGTGAAATGAGAAAAATATTTGTAAAAGTGCTTTGTAAACTGTTAACACTATCAAGTGTTATATACATGTAAAAGGCGTACGTATAAAATAGAAAAAGCATTAACTTTGGAGTCAAAGTTGTTGGCTTTGAATCCTCGCTCTAACACTCACTGATTTTGTGACCTTCAGTAAGCCATTTAACTTCTCTGAGACTTGTGTTTCTCATCTGTAAAATGGCCAGAGGCACGTAGGACTAGATGACCTGTAAGGCCTCTTGCCGCAATTAAATCTAAATTCCTCTCTTCCAGTTACTCTTTGTTGTTCAGAAGCCCCCGGCTTCTTGAAGTTTTTATTCAGAATTTTAGGCAGTCAAGCAATTACTTTCAAATGTACAGCTCTCACTAATAGGAAGTACTCTTGGGACCTCACATTGTAAAATCGCAATGGATTGGGACAAACTGGGTTTTTTTATTTTTCTGTTCTTGATAAAACACATCTAATGAGTGCTTGTATTTGATGCTTTGGAAGAGAGTTTTAAAATTGTTATTATTATTGCCCAATCTGCTTCATTATCCCAGTTGATCAACTTAAGTCATCCTTCCCAGCCCAATTCAGCATCAGTTGGAGGCAAAGCCAGAGTTTTTTTTTTAATTTCAGTTTTTCATTCATAGGCCATTCACCAGAAAATTAAATTGAAGCAAGCATCAATGCACAGTCTGCTCTGAGGGGTGAAAAGGAAGACATTTCACACAACTCCTGATTCCAGTCACAGCTTAGGGTTGGCATTTTAAGAAGATGAGAGCTGGGTTAGGAAAAATCACTATTGGTTGTTATTGCTGAAACATTGTCTTTAAATGGGAAGCTACTAGCAGAAAATCAGCTCTCTCTATAGGTCTGTCGTTCTTGTTTCTTTGTAACAAAACCAATGATAACAGGAAAAATGTCAGTCATTCAATTCATTGGACCACCCACAGCCACCCTTTGGATCACTGACCCAACCCATCTCCACCCCAATCAATGCCTCCTCTTCTGAAATCACCTTGTATTAATGTTGTATATTGTTGTTGCTGTTCACTCATCTCAGTCAGTCTGACGGTGACCCCATTTGGGGTTTTCTTGGCAAAGATACTCGAGTGGTTTGCCCTTTTCTTCTCCAGCTCATTTTACACAAGAGAAAACTGATGCAAACAGGTTTAAATAATTTGCCCAGGGTCACATAGCTAGTTAGTATCTGAAGCCAGATTTGAACTTAGGAAGGTTAGTCTTCTCAAGTTTCCACACTCTATCCAGGGAACTACCGAACTGCCCTTTGTACATGTTTATTATGTGGAAGTGTTGAGCGTAATGTTTCCCTGTTGTAAAAGCAAGCTCCCCAATATCCACAGGAGGGCCTGCTGTACAGGTTATTTGATCTGCTTTTCTAAAAGGAAAGCAACTTTTGAGGGGTCAACAATCACTTTAATCAAGCACGTGTATCATTCACTTAGTTCAGGGGAAAAAAACAGCATCACAAACTTCAGAGAAAATACAGAAAAATCAGAATCAACAGATATGCTTCCAACTGTCTGATATAAGCAATACATACATCATAGATCAACAGACAGATCCAACTGTCTGACCATTACATATATACATACCTACCAGAGGGGGAAGCACCAACACGTGGGTTTTCAAAGTTGGGGTCTGTGTAGCGGCTTCTCAGACTCTCATCTGGAACTCAAATCTACTTCCAGAAACTAAGCTCCAAAGTAAAACCACACCTCAGTCTTTAAACACTTTTTAGATTAAGAGGGCATCACAACCCTGGAGAACCAGTGCATCATTAACAAAAGGTGTGGGCCTTCCTACAAATCTTCCCGGGCCATATAAGGGAAGATCTTTAATCACATTATTTCAATCAGAGGCACTTGATTATACTAAAACAAAAACAACAAAAGATCCTATTTTGCCTGTCATTACACCTGTATAGAATGTAAGCTCCTTGAGGACTAGGACTGTTTTGTTTTTTTTCTTTTGTTTTTGTATCCTTAGTACCTACAGGATTCCCCCTCTGTTGTAGGTGCTAAATAAATGCTTATTGATTGATTGATCATAACCAAATCTTTAACAGGGATTTACTATGTACAGGGCACAGGGTTAACTCTCAATAGCTGTGTCACCATTGGAAAGTCACTTAGCCTTCCTGAGTCTTGGGTTTCTTATGTGTAAAATGGGATTAACAATACCTATACTGTCTACCTCTTAATGGCATAATGAGGGAAGTACTTTTAAACTTCAATGTACTAGATAAATGTAGTTGCTATGTGATGTGCTTTGGTGATAGAGTTGATGGTTGGGGAGGGAGTTATTGATGCTAGTTATTAGATGCATATACAGGGCATATTATAAGACTTCCTATCCTTCAGGGACTTAGCATTTAATTGGAGTTAAAAAATAAAAATAAAATAAAAATAAATAACAGTACAAGAGGCCAGATTCTGGATTATGTAGACCCCACAGAAGAATAGCCAGTTGAAGTAGTCAATTGATCAGTAAACATTTATAAAATGCCTACTAATTGCTGGGCACTGTGCAAAGTGTTGGGGAATACAAAAAGAGGGAAAAGATAGTTCTACCCCCCAAAGTCTAATGGCAGAGAAACATGTCCAAAGGCATAGAGAGTAGTGAGCCTTTAATCTCCGAAAGATTCCTGGGATTGCTTAGGATGAAATAAAAAAAATGTATGTGAAAGCAAATGTAACACCATCAACTGTTATGCATGGGCAAAATATATATGCGTGTATTTGGAAGAACACCAGATTTGGAATCAAAGGTGTTGCTTTGAATACAAGTTAGCATGTGCTAAGTGCCAAATAACTGAAATAAGCTGTAAAAGTCCTATATGTGTTCAGAGAATAATTTTTGGAAGATTGGGCAGCCAGTCAGGCAAGGCTTCCTGGAGGACATGGGAACTGACCTAGGTCCTGAAGGAAGGTTGGCACTTAGTGATGTGGAGAGGATGAATGAAGGGTCTGTCCCTGGTAGGGAAGCAATATGAATGGATTTCAGGAAGATGAATATGTCTGTGATATAGAGCAGGGGTTGCCTGCCCAAGCACCAATTTGGCCAGCTGCCTGTTTTTGTATGACCCATGAAGTGAATGATTTTTACATTTTTAAATAAAGTTGCACTTTAAAATTTAATAACCATGCATAGCTTTCAGTTGCATTTTTAAAAAAAAGTATAAAACTATTCTTAGCTTAAATAAAATTATATTCAAAATGTAAAAATTATTCTTATCTTCTGGCTCATATAAAAACTGTTATTGGCTGGATTTGGCCCTTGGGCCACACATTACTGGACCCTCATATAGAGTATGTGAAGAACAATGAGGAGACTAGGAAGTCAATTTATACTAAGAAAAGACCTTGGAGTGAGAGCTTCATCAAAGTATTAGATATGAAATAGTCAGAAGTCCAGAAGCACACATATACCAAGAGTGAAAGACAAGATAGTGGTCAAACAGGTAAGATAGTAAGGTGTTTAGGGTGTTCACTCAAGTTATAATTTGAACCAAATCATGGCACCAGATGAAACTAGGTGAACAAAGTCAGGAATCAACAGGACAGAGATGAGCAAGGTAAGATATTAAGAAAAGGTCTGAGTAGGTTGTCAGGAATCAGAAAGAGGAAGTGAAGGGCAAGACAAGGCAGTGAAATCAGCAACTAGGCAAATAGTCCAGGCCAACAGAAGGTTAAGGAAGGCCAGATAAGCAAAATGAGCTGTAGACAAGGAATGTTAGTACCAAGGAGATCTTGATAGTGCAGCAATTTTTGCCTTAGCCAGGAAGCAAGCTGCATGCATTCTGCTGAATTAGGAACTGACCGCAATGCAAGGTCAGCCACAGAGTATATAGATTTGGGCAAGGGAGTTATGTTAAGTAACTGACTAAGAGTTTAATCTGCCTTTTATAGGTAATATAATAGCAGAGATGGAGGAGGCAAACTGAGTCTGAACACGAATACCCTGTCAACAATATACCTAACAAGTGGTCAACTTTTGTTTGCAGAATTCTAGTGAAGGGGAATCTTCTATCTTCTGAGGTATCTTATCTTACCTTTGGACACGTCTAATTGGTAAGTTTTTTCCTTCTAATAATACCCTTTGCTTCTAGTTTTGTCTTTTGGGACCAGAAACAACATTTCTCTTTCTTCCATGTGGTAATGTTAAAACTACTTGGAAGATAACAACTATTTCACCCTACTCTCCACCTCAATGAGACCAAGTCTTCTGTTCTTCAGGCAAATAGCTCTAGTTCTCCCAAACTGGCACCATGTAGTGATATCAAAGCCCTTGACCATCCTGGTCACTCTTCTCTGGACATTCTTCAACCTGTCCTACAGTTCAGCTTTTTGTACAATGTGGGGACCAAAAGAGTACTGAACACAGTAGCACAGCACATAATAAAACTATTTTCCATTTCCTGGACATTAGCTGTCTTAGCGTAATATTAACTTCATGTTGTATCAGGTTTTTTTTGGGCTGCCATGTTACTCTGTTGACTCATTTTGACTTTAGTTCACTAAAACCCCCAGATCTTTTTTTAGATGAATTGTAGTCTAACCTTCATTTTGAACTTTAAAGTTCATTTTTTTAAACCCAAGTATAAGGCTCTACATTTGTCCCTCTTGGGTTTATGTTATATCTGCAGATCTGACAACCATGCCTTCTGTTTCTTTATCCAAGTTGTTGTTAAAAATGTTAAATATCAAAGGTCTGAGGGCAGATCTCAGAAGTATTGCTACTAGAGAGACCTTTCCCCAACTTTCCATGGAACCATTAAAAATAACTTTTTGATCTTGACAGGAAACAAAACATAGGGCATTATGAAACATTTTTTCAACCGCTCTGAAGTGGGGGGAATAAAATTAAAGCCCCCCAAGAGAAAAAAAACACATTATGCTATTCCATTGTAGATGACATTCTGATGTGAGGAACCTCAAATAAGAAACCCCCAAATGAGCACCAGATATTGTTTATTTGAACTTTGCCATTACCTCTCGTTCTCTGGGCAACAAGGAGATCCTGGCCAGAGTACTCTACATTTGCATTGCAAGGAAAGGGAATAAATTATTCACGGATACAATTAGCAACAGTGACTTACTGCCTGTACTGTTAATAGGTATGAATAATCCATTTACACACCTGCTGGGCTTGCTTTCTTTTGTCTGAAGACTGACAAAAGGGAAACCATACAGTTCCCTGTGCATGTGGGATAATTCTCCAGAGGAAGGAAGAGCAACAGCAATGCATCAATATCCAATCAGGAGTGAAAAGCCCAATTTAATTAATTACTGGAATATTACTTTGGAGAAATGGGCGCAGACTCATCTGAATGAGGGCTCTGGAGCAGACTACAGATGTAGGGAAGAATATATATATTTCCTCTGACTTAAAGCAGGCCCAAAAATGGGCATCTGTGCCTACTAGGTTTCCGGTGGTGGTACATTTTGGTTGTCAGATGCTATAGAACAGCTGCGAAGGATTACAACAGCGGCAGTTGACTCGGAATGCAGAGTAGTGATAAGATGCTGGTGGCACGCAGCTTCTCAGTACCTGGTGGCTTTTCTCTCCTGCATTATTTTTCCAATGACTCCTTGAATAAATTAGATAGCAGGGTCATGGCCCTGCCATGAGTCAGAAGATCAGTAGTCTGATCATCTGAGATTGAGCACCATTGTATGAATTAATACCATTTTAAAAACCATGGTGAACTCTCAGAAGTAGTCTTTAGCACCATGTACATTTTGATGATTTAAAGAAATTATTAATCTTTTTCTTGCTTTGGCATTTTGCTCATTTTCACCGTTTTCTTGTCATTCTCACTATCCATCAAGCAATAAACATTTAAGTGCCTACTATGTGTCAAATGCTGGGGAAACAGAAAGAGGTAAAAGACAGTCCCTGTTGTCAGGGAGCTTACATTACATTCTAATAGATTGTAAGCTAAATTAACTACCTTGACCTTTCCTTGAACTACTATGATCTTAGTTCATACCTAGAAGGTACAAAATCTAGCCTCATTTTTCCAAATATTCACGTGTGTGTGTGTGTGTGTGTGTGTGTGTGTGTGTGTGTATTAATGGGGAAAGAAGTATCCTGGACCTGTGCTGTAATTAATGAATTAATTCAATCTATAAACATTTATTAAATGCCTACAATTTGCCAAGCCTAGTGCTAGGAACTAGGGATACAGAGAAAATAAATGCAGCTGACTGTGCTGGGCATGGTGACACGTCTGTAATCATTGCTGCTAAGCGGGGCTGAGGCTAGAGGTTCTCTTGAGCTTGGGAGTTCTGGGCTATCGTAGGCTGATTGGTATCTATAGTTTAACATGGCTTTAATATGGTGAGTCCCCAGGAGTGGGGTGGCGTGAGGTGGGGCAAATCGGCTCATGTTGTAAAATAGCAGGTAAAAGCTGTTTGATCTCTCTCTACCCTTTTAGGGTAGAATGAGTAATCACTACATTTTCAGGGTGAGAAAGGGAGATCCAATGTCAATCCAAACCAGTCTGAATTTGCAAGAAGATTACATTCTAACAGGAGAGACAAGAAGAACATATAAGGATACACAGAATATATAGAAAGAGAACAAATACAAAAAAAAGTCTACTACAAGGTAGTTTGCAGTGGAGGGCATCAACAATCAGGAAAGGCGTTGTGTAAAATGTGATGCTTGAATTGCTTCTTTTTTTTAAAAAAGTATTTATTTTATTCAGAACTTAGGAAATAAAGCAAGCCTTTCCATAACTTAGTATAAGAAAAGAAGATTATACATGAAACTGAAAATCTATTATGTACAACTTTGCTTTCCTTTTAAATATATAATAAAATGATTATGTGACTATCTTTTTTTTTCTCCTTCCCTCCCCGCACCTCCCCCACAATGCTTCTTTAAGGAAGAGGGACATTCTGTGAGGAGGAGGAGGAGGAGGAGGAGGAGGAGGAGGGGAAGAATGAGTGCATTCTAGGCATAGGACATGGCCATTGCTAAAGCACAGAGACAAGGAATAGATTGTCTTGAGTGAGGAAGACAAGAAGGCCAGGTTGACTGGACTGCAAGGTGAAGGAGGATGAGTAATATACAGGGATATTAGACAGACAGGTTGGGGTCCAAAAGGGTTTTAAAAACTAAACACAGGGGCATATATTTTTTCTGAGAGACAGTAGGGAGCTACGGGAATTTTTTGAGTAGAGAAGTGACATGGTCAGATCTGCCTTTAAGGAAAATCATTTTGGCATCAGTGTGGAGGATGGATTGGCAGGAAGGTCAATTTAGAGGCTGTTGAAATAATGTAGGTAAGAGGTGATGATGGAGTGAACAAGGGTGGTAGCCAGGGTGAGTAGAGGGAAGGGATCAGATGCCAGAGATGTAGAGATAAAAACCTTCTTGGTTATATGGGATGAGAAATAGTGAAGTTCAATATAATGCCAAGGTTCTGAACCCACAAGACTGGAGCAATGGTGGTGCTGTTGATGGAGATAGGAAAGTTGGGAAGAGGGGGTGAAGTTGAGGTTGGGGGTAATGTAGAGAAGTAATGAGTTTATTTTTAAACTGGATGTTTCATAGACGTCTCAGATATATATATATATATGTTGAGTTTGAGATGTTTGGGACATCTAGTTTAAAATGTCTAATAAGCAACTGGTGTAGCATTACTGGGGCTTGGGAAAAGAGTGGGGTGAGATTATAGATCTGAAAGTCATTACCATGGATAGAATTAAATGAATGGGACTAGAGAACTGCCAGTGAGGAGACTCCCCTCACCAATCTGAAAATGGTCTGCAAACTCAAGTCTTAGAAAGTTGGGACCACTGGGAAAGTTCAAGAATTTGAGCCCAGGTCTTCCTAGATTAGGAAGCAGCGAGGTCCTGCAATGAATAGAGTGCTAGGGCCTGGAGTCAGGGAGATTCATCTTCCTGAGTTCAAATCTGACTTCAGACACTTACTAGCTGTGTAACCCTGGTTGCCTCAGTTCTTCATCTGTAAAATGAACTGGAGAAGGAAATGGCAAACCATCTCAGCATCTTTGCCCAGAAAACCCCAAATGGGGTCATGAAGAGCCTGACGTGACTGAACAATAACAACAATAAACTTCTTAGATTATAGCATTCTAGACCTATAGCTAGAAGGGACCTTAGGGGTCAGCTCCCTCATTTTAGAGATGAGAAAACTGAAGCCTAGGTAGATGAAGAGGTTCATCCAAAGTTATACAAGTAGTAAGTGGGAGAGTCCAGCTCCTCTGACTCTAAATCTAGTGTTCTTTTCTACTGTGCCACACAGTATTTCTAAAAAAATTCAGATTAGATTATAAGGGATGAGTTTTTTATTGAGGTTTTTTCTTGCTGATTTTTGTTTAGATGCCTTTTGTAAAATGAGATTAGTGAAACAAATTATGTTAAAGATCAAAGGAAATATCATGGAATGGGATTATGACTTCTAATTACAGTAGATGGTACTATTTTGAAGAAAAGTTTCATAGTTAGGTCATAAGAAGCCTATGTTTTCCTGGTTTTATGTAGCAATGCCCCCATTTAAAAATACATATATGTGCATATATATATATATATATATATAGATGTACATCATATCTTCTCTGAACATAGTTCATAAAAATATCTACAAAAATGTTTAGTTTGTATTTTCTTCAAATAAAATTAAGACAAAAAAACTCAGATAACACAATTTTGAAGAAAATTTTTTTTACAATTTTTATGTTCATAATTTATAAAATTAATAAGAGCAATAATATTAATGTCATGGATAGATTTGATTTGTAGCACAAAATTTCTCAAAATATGGTGCCATTGATGCAAGACCAGCTCTCTATTCAATAGACCATGCTGCCTCTATCCTTGGGTCAATTAATCAATAAACATTTATTGAGTATTTAATGTATGCCACACACTGTGTTACATATTATTATATGTTATATAGACTTGGGTCATACAATATCCTGTCTATATTTTGTATTATAGTTATCTGCATGGCAAGGTGGGTGGCACAGTGGGTAGAGAGTACCAGGCCTGGAATCAGGCAGATCTGTGCTCAAATACGGTCTCAGACACTTACTAGCTGTGTGACCCTGGGCAAATCATCTAACCATGTTTGCCTCAGTTTCCTCATCTGTAAAATAACCTGGGGAAGGAAATGGCATACTGCTCCAGTAGCCTTGCCAAGAAAATCCTAAATGGAGTCACAAAGACTGAGATGCTACTGAAACTACTGAACATAAGTTATTTGCTTTTATATCTTAGCCCCTTCATCGAATGAAAACTCTCTGAGAACAGGGATTTTTCTTAGAAACTTTGTGCCTTCTTTAGCACAGGGCTGTGCTCATAATGCACACTTGATTGCTGTTGGTTGAATGTTGCTACTAAATGAGAGTGCCAATTGTCATACCACTGTTAGTCATAGTCAGATTCATTCTTTGCCTTAGGTTACCCTGTCCCTCCCAGCCTTGAGCAGTCTCTTCCTAAAACAAAGACATTATTGCTTAGAAAAACTGGATTCCAAGAAGAGAAAAAAAATCTGATTTATTGTCTCATTACTGTTTTTCTCGTGTGTGTGTATAAATACACACACATATACACATACATACACATGTATACACATATATATATCTCTCTCTCTCTATTTATCTCTATCTCTTTCTCTCATCTAATATAACCCAGATTACCACCTTTTCTCTGCTCCCCCAAATACATGTACAGTACAAATCCTCTCTCACTCTTTCCAAGCTCCACCTTCCACATATGGACTACCTTCCTCTCACATCTGACTCTCACCCTCAATCTAGCTCCCTCCCTTTATGCATATCCTCAGATCACTTTGATGACAGACTTTTTCTGTCTGTGCTCATTCCTTCACTACACCCAGTCTGGTCTCTAACCACAAACAGCTCTAGGCCTACTTCCTAATATCCTTAAGTAGATCTGGGGAATCCAAGGCAACCACATGCCCCCACAGCCTTGGGTGTTCAATTGTTCCTGCTTTCCTGACATCCTCAGCGTCTGACACCAGTCAAGCCAAACTCGTCACCGTCACGCATGCATGTCCTGTTTATTCCTTTGTATTGCTACATTCACCTGGAATGACCTCCCACCTCCTTAATGGAACTTTTTCCCCTTGGCTATTCCATTTAATAGTCATTTCTCTGAATCCCTATAGCACCGATACTTAGCATCATTCATTCATTCAATATAATTTGATGTTACTTGTGTATTGCCCATATAGGTTAAGTATTTTCACATGGGTTTGCCTAGATGTGATTCAAAGGGGAGTGTGGACAGATCCTCTAGAATTTCCTCCTTATTTCTCTAAGGGAAACTTCGATTCCTCCCAGGAGGGAAGTAAAAGATTGGGGCCATGAAGGAAACTCACTCTCCTTTCCTCAGGGAGATTAGAATTAAATCAATCCCCTGAAATATTGCTAGTCTAGGGTTTTCAAACCAGTGTCCTGATTGCTGTCCCTTAACAGGAGAGAAGTGCCTCAAGATATTTCTGAAAGCTTGACTCTCTTTCCTCCAAATTCTAGGAATATAAAGACCATCATACATACTGAATATTAAATAAACCAATTTATTCAACTCAACAGCAAAACTAAATCAGAAAAATTATACAGATTGGTATAGTGGATAGTGTTGACCTTGGAGTCAGGAGGACTTGAGTTAGAGTCGTGCTTTCAGATACTTACTAGCTGTGTGATCCTGGGCAAGTCACTTAAACTGTCTCAGTCTCAATTTCCTTGTCTGTAAGATAGGGATAATAAGAAACCTAAATCAGAGGCTTGTGAAGATAAAAATGAGATGATATTTGTGAAGTACTTTGCAAACTTAAAAGCACTAAATAAATACTAGTTCTAACAGATAATATACAGAGTGAATGTACTCTTCCACTAGGAGGGGAGAGAGAGAGCAAGAGACAGAGAGACACAAACAGACCGAATCCTAGAGATGTCATGCATTCACAGGGGCTAAGCTGAAGGTCACTGATTTGGTATCAGAGTGCAGATGAGGACAGAATGATCTCTCTCCTTTCTTTTTTTTCTCTTTCTACCTTTTCTTCCATCTTGACTTTTTCTGCTCTCATTTTTTTCTTCTTTCTCTTTTCCCTCTTCCTTTCTTTTTCTCTCTTCTCTGTTCCTCTTTCTCCCCTTTCCTCTTTTTTTGGTTTATTCTCCTTTCTTTCCTCTCATTCTCTCTCTTTTCTCTTTTTCTGTCTTCTGTCTCTTTCTCATTTCCCTCCTTATTTGGACTCCTTTCTTACTTGTCTCCTCTTTCCCTCTCCCATTCCCTTTTCTTCTTTCTTCTCTCTCCCCTTTTTCTCTCTTCTCTCATTGTCCTCTTTTCTGTCTTCTTTCTGTTTCATTCCTCTCTTCTTTTTCTCTCCTCCATGGTCCCCTCTCTTTTTCTGTAATTGCAAAAGGTTATTATTTCTGGTATCAAATACATTACTTATTGAAGTCATATCTAAAGGAGAAATTTTGCTTTTTGTCCTCTCCTCTTTCTGGTCCTTTCTAACAACATTTCTGGCTTGTTGCTGTTATCTCTAATTTCATATCTTTATTCTGGTCTTTCTGACCAGAAGAAACAATCTTATGGCATTTTAACATAGTTCCATGCTTTTGGACTCCCAGACTTCCTTGTGGGAGAACAAGTACTATTGCTTTGACCAAAATATCCTTTCTCTCTTAATTCCCACTGAGACATTAGGGGAATATCTTCATAAATGTTTAACAAATGACTTTAACAACTGGAAGAAAAAATTGTACACAGGGTATACTTTTAAGTTTAATCTGAATTATTAACATTTTCTCCATCACGTTTTACAGTCTTGACAATCAATAAAACAATAAACCAAGTGGTGATTTCTAGCATTTGCCAATTTCTGATGTGTAATGCCTTCACAGAAAATTTAACAATCATCTCTCCAACCTGAATGAACTGCCTTTAGCACACCTACTGATGTTTCTTAGTAGTTGCACTGCCAAAGTAAACAAATTGCCACTTTTCACCTCCAGTTGGAGTTTGGACTGTGTTTCTAAAGTCACATTAGATAGAGCCTATCATGGGGCTAGACAGAGCTGGAAGAGACCCCAGAGGTCATCTAATAAAACTCCCTCTTTTTATAGATGATCAAGCAGAGGCTCAGAGAGATGAGGTGACTTGCTCAAGGTTGTAAGGGTAGTTAAGTAGCAGAACCAGAATTGGAAGCTCTATTTGCTGACTCCAAATTCAGTGTCATTTCCGTTATGCTACATTGCTAGACACATTGTTTTTTGATTGATAGGACATGCCCAGCAAGTGGACAAAATGCTACAATGACTCCCTGGGGGAAACTTGAGTCAGTTACCCTACTAGTAAAATGACAGTAAAAAGAATGGCCTGAGTCGTAATGGGAAGTCATGAGGTCAAGGCAACTTCCTTTTTCTTGTGGAGAGTGTGATTAGAAGTGGCAGAGGAACCAAACGCACAATTTCTAGAGTGGTTTAGAAATCTTTGGCTCAATATCCCTGATGCTAAGCCCTCCTATCTTGAGATGGAGACTTTGCCATGGTATTTCCAGTGGCTGAATGAGAGGTCTTGTGGAATAATGGATAGAATGCTGACTGAGGAATCAGAAATACCTGGGGGGAGGGGGTGTTTGATTTCTGACACTTACTAGCTATGGGACCCTGCCCCTGCCACTTCATCCCTCCTCTGTTAGAGACAGATAATAAGAGAATCAGCTTCACAGTTATGAGGCCCAAAAGAGATAATGAAGCTAAAGTGCTTTGCAGGCATTAAAGTCATATAAATATTAGCTTCCTTAACTTGTTATACAAATATTTGTTATTATTAGAAACAGTACAGCACAGCATGGAGTTTCTCAAATTTTTTGGTGTTAGGACTCCTTTATATTCTTAAAAATTAGTGAGGATGACCCAAGGAACTTTCATTTATGTGGGTTATATCAACCAATATTTCCTGCATTAGAAATTAAGACTGATGAATTTTAAGATATCTATTTGTTACTTCATTAAAAATAACAGTAACGAATCCATTGCCTATTAATAAGAATAATGTATTTTAGTGAGAACTCTATCTTCCAAAACAAAAAACATTAGAAAAATGGAATTGCTTTACATAGTTTTGCAGATCTCTTTAATGTCTGACTGAGTGAAAGACAACTAGATTATCATATAGGTTTCTGTGTTCAATCTGTTATAATATATTGTTTTGGTTGAAATATATGAATAAAATCTGATATCATAGGAAAGAATATTTTAATAGGCAAATAATGTCAGTATTATTATGAAAATAATTTTAAATTCACTACTTTTGTGACCATCATTATTTTATGAGAGTACCATTATGAAAATAGTTTTGAAAGGATCTTGAGGACGCCCAGGGGACTGTGGACCATATTTTGAGAACTGCTGGCATAGTGGATAGAGAGTTAATGTCTGAGCCAGAAAGATCTGGATTCAAGTCCATTCTCTGACCCATATTGGCTCTGTGACCCTGGGTCCTTTAGTGCTCTAGGCCAAATTCAAATAGAAACAGATTCCTGTAAGGGACTAATGAAGACCACCCAAGGAACTTTTATTTATATAGATTATATTGAGCAATATTTACTGCATTAGAAATTGACTGATAAATTTAAGATATTTATTACTTCATAAAAATAATAGTAATTAGCATAATTAGTTTATTAAATTAGTGTTATCTATGTTGTATTGTGGGGCAGCTAGGTGGTACAATGGATAGAGTGCTACACCTGAATTCAAATCTGGCCTCAGATACTTAATAGCTGTATGACCCTGGGCAAGTCACTTAACCCTGTTTACCCCATTTCATCTGGAAAATGAGCTGGAAATAGAAATGGCAAACCACTCTAGTACTTTGCCGAGATAACCCCAAATGAGGTCACAGAAAGTGGGACAAGGGTGAAAAATGACTGAACACCAACACTGCTGCTTTGGATTTCTTTTTATTTTGTTAAACATTTCCTAATTACATTTTAAGCTGGTTCAACCACAGGAGTTTTGGGGGACCCTCTGTGGCCCTGAGTTTTCCACCTCTGCTGTGCGAAACGCTTTAGGACCATAAGTTGGTGAGAAGATGCTAACTTGCATTGGTAGAAAAAAAGTTCCTTCTTGGGAAGAGAAACTGCAACCATGGAAATCTCAGGTCCAATCCCTATCCCTGTTATTATTAATGTATACAAAATCCTTTTACATCTGTCTGCTCTTAGGCTGTCACCTTCAGCTTTTTTTTGTTAACCTTGTTTGAACTTTGCAGTTAGGAGGCTAAGCTATTTTCTCTTCCTCTAACTGGTCTTGGATAGAGGACTTACTGTGGTGACTGAAAATTAGATAGGTATTTTGCTTTTTAAAGTGGGTACAGTGAAAGAGAGACACACACATACACAGAGAGACAGAAACAAGAGACACACGGAGGGAGATGACACAAAGGAGAGAGAGAGAGAGAGGGAGAGAGGAGTGTATACATATACAGAGGATTGTAATCTAATTTAACTCATGTAATAAAGTTCCCTGTTATGAAATGTGGCCACTTTTAATGTTTCCTGAATGCCTTCCTCATGCTGTGGGAAGCACATTAGTGGGCCTGCTTTATTATTTCAGGATCTCTCCTCTTTTGTGCTGGGGCTTTTGCCCATGGCTCATTACCCATGGCTCACCCTTTCCCATCCTAGGAGACTCCTTTCTTGGTCATCATCAGTCAGTCAGCACAATTGATTAAGTGCTCACTGGGGTGTTGGGCTTTTGTGATGCCTGAGGAAGTATGGGGTTGGGCAAATGACTGAGTGAAAATGGATTATTTTCAGGTCAGGAATCTAACCAATGAAGTATGTCCAGTGGATTAGCTGGAACATTTCTGAACATAAAGACTTGTAAGTCTTAATGGTGGTATGAGAGTAGGGTATTCTTTTGGAATTCCTGTTTAGAGAATGAAACCATACCTTCTGAGGGAGTTTTAGAGTTTCTTCTTTGTAGCATAGATCAAACCCAGTGAGGCCTGTCGTTAGAATAAGTGATTTTTTTTTGGTAGGAGATAAAAATGACAAGGATGAGATAAAAACTATACCGTGCAAGGCAAGGAGAGACTAGGTCTGGATGTCTTGTTGATGACACATCCTGCTAATTAAAAGCAAAGGGAGAAGAGGGAGGAAGTCACCTGATCAAGTGACATCATTGGTCCCCTGCTGGCTTTTTGGAACAGTGTGGGGCCAGAGAAAGCTGTCAGAGCAGAGCCCCTTCCTGTAGTCAGTGTTTTTTAGATTCAGAGTACCTGAGTAGGAATGGAAATAAGAAAGATCAAATGAAAGAATATAGTTTTGTTTTATTTTCTCTTTCTTTTCTTGCCTAAGGGTGGGAGTTTCCACCTCGCCCCAATCAATGTAATCACAGAAGATTTAGACATCTAGTGAATCAACCAATCAGAAATTACCTAGGTATAACTAAGTCCTTGATCAGTTTGAATGGCAGACAATGGCATGCAGGAAATATCTTGGAACTGATTAAAAGAAACAGACACACTTGTGGACCTATTTTTAACACAGCAAATGATTTTAGAAATATCAGATAGAGATATTCAACTGGTGGTTGAATCCAGGGATGAAAGATTCCTTAAAAATAATTGCCCTAGGTAGAAAGAGAGGAGGTTCTCTCTCCCTCTCCCTCTCCCTCTCCCTCTCCCTCTCCCTCTCCCTCTCCCTCCCTCCCTCCCTCCCTCCCTCCCTCCTCTCTCTCTCTCTCTCTCTCTCTCTCTCTCTCTCTCTCTCTCTCTCTCTCTCTCTCTCGCTTTCCCCCTCTCTCCCAGCTTCCATTAACCAAGTGACAGGTTGATGAATTTCAAAAACTTGGAATAGTTGGTGTTCCCACGGTATCCATAGCAAAATCCCCAGAGCAGCAGAGGCAGTCTCCAGTAGGAGCTGAAAAACAGGCCAAGAACAACCCAAACGCAGGAGAAAAAAAGTCAGCTTAAGAACTTCAAGGACACAGAACATAAAACCCAGAGGGTAGAAGGAGTTAGCCACTCTGTCTTGGTCTACCATTGCAAGTGCAGGCTGGGAGAGTGATGCAAGAAGGGGTGCTAGACCTTCATCTGGGATAACTGTGTGGTCCTCTATGCATTTGCATAGACCCACTATAAATATTCTCCACCCATAACTCTTGTTCATTGATTGTCTCATTTCTTCAGGGATCCCTGAGAGAAAAGTAGACACTTTTTTCTTTTTTGATTTAGATTATAATTGGACAGTCTATTTTCTAGTATGTTTCCAAGTCAGCCCAGTTTCTTTGAGATAACTGCTCATTTGAATGCTTAAGATCTGACATCTGTTGTATTATTGAATCCTTTACAAGTAGAAAGACTGATCTGAGAAGGATAGATTTTTGTAACCCTAAAATATGAATGCCTAGCAGTTCACTTAGAATAGTATACTTGGAAGATATGGATAGCTCACAAATGTTCTTTTTCTTCGTATTACTTTAAATAGATGTAGACTGCTTAGTTTATTTATGACATGAGTTCAGACAGCTTGTCTGATATCTTGATGTATTGCAGGTCCATAAGATAAAGTTAGATTGTTGGCCTATAAACCCTAGTAATAAACTCTAAGTGCTAGAAGTTTTCTTTTTGGGAACCCTTTAATGTTTATCTGTTTGTACTAGCAAGGGAGGATTTAGGGTTTTATTTGGATTGCCTTAATAATGAATTGGCAGGGATCCTTTGGGAAATTTCTGGTGCCCTATAATATAGAGATCCTGAAGAAATTTATATCTGCTTTTTCAAGGGATCATCTTATATGTGAAAGGGAACCCTGGGGATATTTTAAGGATATTAGAGGGATTGTCTTACGTGTGAAAGAGATTCTTAGAGACTTTTGATGTGTCCTGTGTGAAAGGGGCAACTAGAGATGATTAATCTAGACCTCTAATTGGGTCATTACATGCTAAAGGCAACCATGGGAGAATTTTCACCTGGGACAGTTTGGTCTCCTACCTAAAGGAATCAGCATCATCCCCCATCTTCTACTCTCTTACTGCTGTTGTGGTTTGTTGTTTGTTCTTGAAAAGGATCATGAGATCAGGAAGGTCTCACAGAATGAAGGAGGACTCCTTGCTGAAACTCTCTACTTGTGCTCTTAATCCCAAGCCCCCCCATATCTTCTAGCTGCTTTTTCCTTTGAGCATGTTTTCCTCCCTTCCTCAATTTTCAACCTGTCTTTATTTATTATCTCCTTCCTTACCATCTTTAGAACTGCCAGATTTTCAGTCATTAAAAACAAAGCAAAATACCCTACTGGTAGAATGAAACTACTTTCTTCAAGGTTATCAATGACTTTTAAAAAATAAAGTTTTTCAAATCAGCTAATATCTACCTTATGTCCCTCCCCTAACCTCAATTGAAAAAGAAAGAGAAACAAAACCCCTTTTACAAACATGCATAATCAAGGTAAACACATTTCTGGATTGGCCATGTGCAAAAAGTGTTTCATTCTGTACTCTCTATAAAGAATTATGAGTATCACGTTTCATCCTTAGTCCTCTATAACTGTGACTGGTAACTACAGTGATCACAGTTCCTAAGTCTTTCAATGTCAAGTCTTGTTTGTCTTTACAATATTGTTGACCTTATATCAACTATTTTTCTGGTCCTGCTTAGAGTATTTGTATGTTGGTTATTCTTCGTACTCAAACTGGGCTAGATGACACAATTGGGACCCTACTCTGCTCACAGAAACCACAGTTTCTGAACTTGCTTCTCTCTTGGTTCATAGCCTAGGGTCCACAACTGGTCCTTATTGTGGCCCTGTTCTCTTCATTAGTCTGCCCAGGATCTGTGACTCAGATATTGGCAGAGTGGCAGAATGGTTAGTTGACACCTTTTTGGCACTATGCACATGTTTAATCCCCTCTGGGATGGATTTGAGATCACTTCTTTCCCAGGAACAGTCTCTCTGCTCCTTGTGGGTCCTCTCCTGGCTAGATCTCATCCCAAGTATCCCACATATTTTTCTGTTTGCCTCCTTATGATGACCTGGGCTGGAAAAATAACTTAAACTTTGATGTTTTTCTTATATTTCCTGATCAGGATTCGGTCTGGTTTGTTTTCTAAATCTGTTTAGAGGAGTTTTGGGTGGGTGAGAGGAGCTTGCAGTCCTTCTTCCTTTTGTCTCTGCTGTCCCAATGGGGTTTTCTCTCACTCTTTATTCGTTTTGACCCCTCTTTAATGTTTATTACTGTTGACTACTCCCTTCTGCTATGTATTCTTTCTTTGTGTTTCTGTGACATGACCTGTCAGATTGATCCTTTTCAGTGTTCTTTTCAGGATTATTATCTATCTCCTTCCCCCTCTACACCAGGGCTCTGATCTGAGTCCTCTTCTTCTTTTTATTCTGTCTACATCTATTCAATTATCATCTGGGTGTGAATGAAGCCCACATCTGCATATCCAGATTTTGTCTCTCCTGAGTTTTGATTCTGATCTCCTAGCTGCTTGCTAGACATTTCTACCTGGATGTATCATGGGCATCTCCAAAATCAATTCATCTAAAATAGTTATTATCTTTCTTCCTAAATTCACCCCTCCTCTTAACTTCCCTATGTCTATTGAGAGTATCACCATTCTTCTAGGTGCATGTGTTTGTAGCTTAAGAGTAATTCTCATTCTCATTTACTCTTCACTTCCTATTAGTTGCCAAGTCTTGTGAATTCTCCCTCTCAATTTCTTTTTCATCAATACTTTTATCTAAACTCATACCTCAACCTCCTTAGTCTAGACACTCATTATCTCTCAACTGCACTGTGGCAGTAGCTTCCTATCTGGTTTCTCCGAATCCAGTTTCTCCAGACTCAGGGCTGCTAAACTGATAGTTCCGTAGTACAGGACTTATGACAATTCAGTAGTTCCTTGTTGCCTTTTTGATGGAGGACAAACTTCTCTGCTGGACGTTTAAACTCTTTGTAATCTGGACCTACCCTATTTTTTCCAGGATGATTATGTAACTGCCTTCTTCAAGGATTCTAGCTTTGTAGCTACCTGGTATGCTTTCTGTTTTCCATATATGACATTAGATCTGCTGTCTTTGTCTTTGACAGACTGTCTCTCATGTTTGAAATTCTCTCACCTCATCCCTACCTCTTAGAATCCATATCTTCCTCTAAGGTTCAGATAAAATTCCACCTCCTTCAAGAAGTGCTTCTTGATTTCCCCAGTGGTTAGTGTCTCCCATTTCTGTGTGTTCATTTTGTATAGATCTTGTGCTTACTTGTCTGCGAATATGTTGATGTCTCAAGTCAAATATAATCTCCTTGAAGGAGGGATTGTCCCATTTTTGAATTTGTATACTTAACATCTAGAAGAGTGTCTAGCACATAGTAAGTGCTTAGTAAATGCTTATTAGTACTTAACTTATTATAATTATATTATTATATAATATATTAGAATGTTATAATAGTATCATATTATTATATAATTTTAGTAGTATAATTATTTGATTACTATTGCTACAACTAGTATGACTACTATGGTTACTACTACTCTCACCACCAGCACCCCTCAAAACCCAACCCATCATTGATCCTGTA
Source organism: Notamacropus eugenii (assembly GCF_028372415.1). Lineage (NCBI taxonomy): Eukaryota > Metazoa > Chordata > Mammalia > Diprotodontia > Macropodidae > Notamacropus > Notamacropus eugenii. The sequence goes on from NC_092873.1 coordinate 414,401,161, forward strand.
TGTATCAATGTCGCTAGCCCATGGACTATTAAATATAAAAGAATAATAGCAGCTTAGTGACTTGTCCCAAGACCACAGAACAAGATGAGAAGAATGAGATGATAACAATAATTAATAGCAATGATACTAATAATACTTCTCTTTACATTATTGTTGACTTTGTAAAGATTGTTGATTTTGTAAAGAATTCTCTTGGTTTCACTAACTTGCCCTTTTATTAGTTCATACAAGTCTTATTTATATTTCTATTAATTTTTCACATTCATCATTTCTCATGGCACAATAATATTCTGTTATCTTGATATACGCCCAAATGTTGAGTTGTTCCAGTTGATGGGTACCTGCTATATTTTCAGATTTTATTACTTTTGTGCTTCTATACATATTTTTGCACATAAGGGTTTATTTTATATTCTTCCTTACTACTGCTCTAATTGAATTTTCATTAAATTACTTGAATTTTGAAATAAACTGTCATATTTGCAAATAGTGATTATTTTGTCTCTGTTTTGCCTGTTTGTTTTTTTAATTTCTTTTTCTTGTCTTAATATAAGGGATTTTAGAATGATCCCAAATAATAGATGTGATAAACAATCTCCTTGCTTTACTCTGATCTTACCAGAAGGGTTTCTGTGGTTTTTAATGTAATAAATAATGCTAGCTGGTGGTGTTAAAGAGATACTATTTATCATGTGAAGGGAAGGTTTATTTATTCTAAGGCTGCTCAATGTTTTTTTTAATACAAACAAGTACTCTATAGATAAAATCATATTTTTAAAATTCTTTTTGTTAATACATTTATACAGTAGGTGCTCGATAAATACTTGATGACTGATACTGGCTAATTTTTTGAATATATTGCTAAAACATTTTTCAAAATATTTTATTTTGTATTCTTGCATCAATAATCATTAGTGAGGGTGAGATATAGTTTTCTTTTTCTGCTTTTATACTCCATTGTTTGAGAAGCAAGACCAGATTTGTCTCATAGAAGGAGTTAGGTAAGATGTCTTATATTTCTATTTTTGGCAGGTAATTTTTGCAACATAGGTTTTTTTTTTTAATAAATGTTTTGATGAAATTAATTGCCAAATTCATCTGAACTTATTTGTTTCCCCCTCAGGGATTTAATTTTTGTCTTGTTCAATTTTTTTTTTTGAGTTTTGACTGTTTAGACTCCATTTCTTGTTCTGTTAATCTGAGTGTTTTACACACACACACACACACATGCACACACACATGCACACACACATAGAGAGGGAGTAAATATTTATCCATCTTATTTAAATTTTCAGGGTCTTTTGGCTGATAATTGGGTAAAATAGTATGTAACAATTTCCTTCTTTTGTGAAATTCTCTTTTTCATTTTAGATTTCAAACTTTTTCCCTCTATTTAAAAAAATTGCTAATGATTTGTTTATTTTGGGCTTCTAAAAACTTGTTTTAGGCTCAGATTCCTTGAGAGTCTTGTTAATGGCTTGAATTCAGTCAATACAAGTGTCACAGTATTGAGGATTCTTAAAATCTTGCCCACCCTGACTGGTGTTCTAATAAACCTTGTCTGGCTGAAAGAGGGCTTGGGTTGAATTCATTCAAGGCAAGACCTGCGTTGTTTGTCCTTGAATTTCAGGAACCCAGCCCAGAGGCTGGGAAACAGCCTAACCTTAAGCTCTTTTCCAAGACTGTAAGGTATGTAAGCCTCCCTCTATCCCTATCCTCTTCTCACCATACAGTTGGAGTTGCTTTCCTAGGAAGGCCTGGAGGTGCTTTTTGGGTCTGACCTCTCAGGTCCCATTAAATCAGACTGTTACAAGGCTGTCTCAACCTGATGATCTCAGGCTTTTAGTTCAGCAGTTTGGTTTGAGCCCATGGACCTGAACACACCTTCAGCAGCGTAGAGGACAAGGACAGACACCCTATTCAGAAGTATATGCCCAATTCTATCAATTCTCTCAGCTCTTTCAGTGCTAGGGAAATGGGAAGTCTTCAGCTTCAACTAGACTGGGAGAGGAGCACAGGTCAGTGCAAGCTACACCAGCACAGACAGAGCCTCAGCAAACCCAGAGCAGGTTTGAGGGGACTGAATCGCAGGCAGCTGTGGTAATTTCCAGACTTTTCAACCCACAAATGCCAGAGACAACCTAGAAGGTTAGTAGGAAAGGTCTGTTGGACCTGGGTGAAAGAGGAGCCCAGCACAGCCCTGGAGTAGCAGTGGTGGTGGTGGTAGGGGCAGCAACAGCAGCAGTAGCTATTTCTGGAGATCTCAGTCCACAGACTGTTAGGGGATTGAACAACTAATTAGGAGATCATAGAGGTCTCTTTGCTTGCACTGAAGCAGGATTCTGTTGCTTTGCCCATACTTGGATCTGGATTGGAGTCTTGGATGGTGGTCCTGGGGTGAGAAGGAGCACTGGCATAGCAGAGCTTGTGGCACCAGTGGAGAGGGAACCCTCCTCATAGTTCCAGGGCAGAAAAGAATGCTTGTGGTCATTCACAGACCAGAGCACAGGCCAGGAGAGGAGTAAACACCTCTCCTTAGATCATACCACCTTGGAAGAACTGAAAATTTACAGGTCCCTAGAAGCACCTCTGAAAGCAACTGCACAAAATCCTTGAAGCTTGGGACAATATGTCCTCTACACTGGAAGCAGAGTCCCTCCTTATCAAAGAGTTAAAAAGTCAAATAATTGTCTGGGAAAATTAGCAAACAGTGGAAAAAACTCAGACCAAAAAAACTTACTTTAGTAACAAAGGAGATAAAAACATTCTCTCAGAAGAAAACAAAATCAAAGCTCCTACATCCAAAGCCTCCAAGAAAAACATAAATTGGTCTCAAACCATAGAAGAACTCAAAAAGGATTTTGAAAATCAAGTAAGGGAAATAGAGGAAAAATTGGGAAGAGAAATGAGAGCGATGAAAGAAAATCATGAAAAATGAGTGAATAGCTTGGTACAGAAGAAAATGACACCTTAAAACTAAACTAACCCAGATGGTAAAAGAGGTCCAATAAGACAATGAGGAGAAGAATACCTTAAAAAACAGAACTGACTAAATGAAAAAGGAGGTACAAAAGCTCACTGAAGAAAATAATTCCTTAAAAATTAGAATGGAGCAATGGAAGCTAAGGATTTTGTGAGAAATCAAGAAATTATAAAACAAAACTAAAAGAATGAAAAAATAGAAGACAATGTGAAATATCTCATTGGAAAAACAACTGCCCTGGAAAATAGATCCAGGAGAGACAATTTAAAAATTATTGGACTATCTGAAAACCACGATTTAAAAAAAAGAGCCTAGATATAATTTTTAAAAAAATTATCAAAGAAAACTGTCCTGATATTCTAGAACCAAAGGATAAATTAGAAATTGAAAGAATCCATGATCACCTCCTGAAAAAGATCCCAAAAGGAAAACTTCCAGGAATATTATAGACCAATTCCAGACATCCCAGGTCAAGGAGAAAATAATTCAAGCACCCAGAAAGAAACAATTCAAGTACTATGGAACCACAACCAGAATAGCAGTTTCTACATTAAGGGATTGGAGGGCTTGGAATATGATATTCTGGAGGTCAAAGAAACTAGAATTAAAACCAAAAATCATCTACCCAGCAAAACTAAGTGTAATCAATGAGGGGGGAAAATTGATATTCAATGATATAGAGGAATTTAATGCATTCTTAAGAAAAAAGCCAAATAGAAAAATTTACTTTCAAATACAAGACTTAAGAGAAGCATGAAAAGGTAAAGAAGAAAGAAATCATAAAGGACTTATTAAAGTTGAACTGTTTACATTCCTACATGGAAAGATGCTATTTGTAACTCAGGAAATCTTTCTCATTATTAGGGCAGTTGGAGGGAATATATATAGACAGAGGGTCTAAGGTGAGTTGAATATGAAAGGATGATACCTAAAAATAAAATTAAGGAGGTAAGAGAGGAATGTATTGGGAGGAGAAAAGGAGAGGTAGAATGGGATAAATTATCACAAATAAGAGGCAAGAAAAAGCTTTTACAGTGGAGGGGAAGAGAGAGAAGGTGAGAGGGATTGAGTGAACCTGACTGTCATCAGATTTGGCTTAAGGAGGGATTAACATACACATGCAATTGAGTATGAAAATCTATTTTACCCTTCAGGAAAGTAGAGGGGAAAGGGATAAGGAGGGGAGAGAAGAAAGAGTAGATTGGGAGGGAGGGTAATCGGAAGCAAACACTTTTGAGGAGGGACAGGGTGAAATGAAAGAATAAGATACCCAGACAATGGAACATAGAAATCTGTATTACCCTGTAGGAAAATAGAAGGGGAAGGGAATAAGAGAAGGGAGTGGAGGAGATAGAAGGGAGGATAGACTGGGGGAAGGGGTAATCAGAATCCATGCCATCATGGGGTTGGGCGGAGGAGAGAGATAGAGAGAAAATCTGGAATTCAAAATCTTGTGGAAGTGAATGTTGAGAACTAAAAATAAATACATTTTAAAAATCCCTCATTTTATTTAACATCATATTGGTTTCTTTGTTTTCAGCTTTATCTCTTTGATCTTCAGAATTTCTGTTTTTGAATTTACATGTTTATTTTTAGCTTTTTGATATTCTTTTTAAAAGTTCCATGTTAGATTCATCAATTTCTTCTTTCTTTCCTTTTATTGATGTAAATGTTTAGAGTTCCTCTTTTGCAATTTTGGCTATATTCAAGAAGTTTTGGTACATGGTCTTATTGTTATAAGTTTCTTTGATATAATTATTTAGTATTTCTATGAATTTTTCCTTATTTCCCTCATTCTATGGGATTACATAATTTAGTCTTCATTTGAGTCTGAATGATTTCTTCAAATTTCCCTTATTGTTGTCAATTTTTATTGGGTTATGACCTTAAAACACTCCCATGTTTGTTAATACATTCTTCATTTCCTAGTGCAAAGTAAATTTGACTGATACAGATACGTATACACATATATTTGCAGCTGTCAAATTTACCTTACTATATACACATCTATATAGTTGTGTATATGCACATATTTTTGTGTGTATACATCTTTCTCTCCATACCTTAAATTTCTGTTTAATTATCATCCAAATTTTATTATGTTTAATTTGTCTAGTATTTTATTCAGGTCCTAAACTTCATTCTTGTTCATTTTTCTGAAAATTGTCTAAATCTGAAAGAGATATATTGGAGTCCCTGGTGATAAATGTTTTCTGTTTAGTTCTTTCTATAGTTTGGTTACTTTTCCTTTCAACATTTAGATATTATGTCATTCATTTTGAACAGTGTGGATAAGTTCACTTACCTTGGCAGTATACTTTCTGGGGATGATAAAGTTGACGCAAACATTGACAGAGCTAGCTCACTTTGAGAGGCTCTGAAGGAAAGTGTGGGAGAAAAGAAGAGGTCCACAGACCTGTTGTGCTGACATTATTTTGTATGCTTATGAAACCTGGAAAGTATATCAGCATCATGTCAGAAAATTTAACTGCTTACAATTGAATTGTCTTAGAAAGATTCTGAAGATCATCTAGCAAGATAAGGTATTGGACACTGAGCTTCTCTCTTGAGGTGAATTGCCTACCATTCAAACTGTTGCAGAGAGCACAACTCTGATGGGCTGTCCATATAGCCTGAATGTCAAATGCATGTTTACCTAAAGACTATTTTAAGGAGAACTTGCACAAGGCAAGAGCTCACATATAGGTCTGAAGAAATGATACAAGGACACTCTCAAGGTCTCTCTGAGGAACTTCATTTTCAATCATGTAAGACGCTGGCATAAGACAGCCTAGCATGGGGAGCCTGCAGCAAAGAAGGCTGTGTGCTTGAGGAAGACAGAATCACAGTAGCTCAAAGGATACAGGAGATGTGCAAATCTAGAGACATCTCTATCTCAAATATTCTAATAGACTATTTGTGCCCAACCTGTGGGCTAGCCTTCAGAACTCTTATTGGAGTGATCAGTCACAGCTAAACACAACATACCCTGGCCACAACATCTTGAGGTCATTAATCCTCTTTGAGTACAGAAGATAAACAGCATTATGTCATTCAGTAAAATATATTTAATATTGATTTTATTTAATAATTCATATTGCCTTTAAGCCTAATGTAGTTTCCCTTATTTTCTCTGTTAACCATCTCTCTTTTTACTGTTGCCTTGTCTGAGCTCAAGATTGATACTCCTGCTTTTTGGATTTAGTTGAGATTTAGTTTTACATTCCAGTCTCTCCTTTTAACTCTGCATTTGTCTTTATGTTTTAAATGTGTTTCTTGTAACAACAAAATGTTGTGTTTTGTTTTCTGATCCATTCTGCCAGCATTGAGTTTTATAGTTGAGCTCATCCCATTTGTGTTTATGAGCTTAATTGTTAGGTTTGTTTTCCCTTCCATCATATCCTACGTATTTCCTCTTTGTTCTCCTCCTTTAAAAGGTGTGGGAGGTAGGAGGGGGAAGGGAAGAATTAAGTCACTGTGTTTTTTCTGTAGTTGGTACAGGTTGATCCTAATCCTCTCGCTTCTTACTCTTTACCCAGTCCAGACTCAGATCACCAGACTCTAGTCTCACCCTTTCTTTTTCCACTCTTTTAAAACCAGCTTTCCACAGTTGAAGTTTGTTTCATTTGTGGCAGTTCCATAAGCACTCCTTAGTTCAATTCTTTCTCTTAAATAAGCTTTCTTTCTCCCCTTTTCCCAGCAGAGTTCCCTGTTTACTTTATTTTAGTTCTACATCATGTTTTTCTCCTCTGCCCCAACTTTCCCTTGTCCAGCTGGGATAAAGATGAAGTTTATAAGATTTTCCACTATTCCCCCTATCCCTCAGCTCCACATTTACATGATCTCCTTTGGAATCTCAGATTATGAAAACTAGTAATTTCCTTCTTCTTCCTTGTAATTCCACTCCTAGAATATTCCTTGTTCTTTCTCTCATTTAAACAAACAAAAAAATCTATCTTTCTGAGTTTGCCTTTCTTTTTCTAAGTTTTATTCACATTTTCTGAATTTGACTTTTTCTCGAATTTATGGCAATTGTATCTAAAAGCAGACCTTTCAAATGAATCCTGCATCCTTGCCAACCTACCAGGGAAAGGACTAGTCCTGATCTATTTACAAGATGTCAGAATCAGGTATTGTGTTGGCTATTAGTAATAAACAAAGGCTCATCAAGGCTTCATGCGACAATCCTTTATTATTGCAAGAACTATTGTGGGCAAAACACTACCTTAGGGACTGCAGCTTATAGTTATGGAAACTTAAACAAAACATGAACATGAACTCAGAAAGGAATAAAAACACCCAGATTACACCAGAGTGTTCCTGGGCATAATGGTTTTCCCAGCTTTAACTAATATAATCTTCTAACCAACAAGGCAGTACCCTTTTGTGGGACTGTCTCTGTTTTATAACAGAGAGTACAGAAATGCCATGTGACTCCTCCTTACCAGTCAAATAGTAATAATAACACTTGTTTCCTTTACTTTGTGGTTCCAGTGAGTCACCAGGAAGTATAGCTGAAAGACCTATGCCCTATTCTTCTACAAGACCTGCTTTCAAAGATTATACTGTTGGCACAAAACCTTTGGTGAAATGCTTTCACAGATGCTCAGTGTAGCAATGCCACACTGGCTCATGTGGTCACTGTGTCATTTATAGTGTGGATGCCATGACCTCAGTTATTACGGTAGTAAACCCTTTCATTTCAGCTCTGTTGTTCCTAGCAAAGACTAAAAACTGTGTGGCAAAAATAGGTGAAGAATATGGGCAGATAAAGCAGTGTCCATATTTTATCCTCATTTGTATTATAAATCTTTGGGTAAGTCTAGATGGACTTACATACTCTTGTTAATAATGCAGCAATACTGACTGCTGTTGGACAGAGTGACATGCTGAGCAATAAGAATACGGGCAAATTTTGTGGACCATTGTGTTCTATCCTGTCTGCTTGGTGGCACTAATTTTAGTTGGCGCCATTATTTCAAAATGTCCATTTGTTTGAGAATGATGAAGCAATATAGCTATGCCAGAATTTTAGAGCGGGGGATGGTGGACATTGAAGTTTATTAAATCCATCTCCTTTATTTCACAGATTTTGGGTGTTTGTTTTAAACCATATGGCCCTTGATTAATCTACCAAGAATAATAAAAAACACGTGGATGAGGCACATTTATTTTATATAAAAATACTTGTTCGATGCCACCCTTTTGGTTTTAATGAAATAAGCATAAGGAGTAAATTTTAGGTGTCACAATTGATATGTTCATAAGATTTGACTTTTAAACATATTTCTCCTTCATACACACATGTATTCCTATCTATAGGGGTTTTTCTTTTCCTATGCCTAGGGCCAGGGGTAGCTAGGTGGTATAGTGGATGGAGTACCAGTGCAGGAGTCAGAAGGACCTGAGTTCAAATCTCACCTCAAACACTTGACACTCACTAGCTGTGTGACCTTAGGCAAGCTTCTTAACCCCGACTGCCTCATCCTGGGTCATCTCCAGTCATCCTGATGAATATCTGGTCACTGGATTCAGATGGCTCTGGAGGAGAAGTGAGGCTGGTGGACCTGCACAGCCCTCCCTCACTCAAACCAAAGTCAAGTGCAAGTCCTGTCATTGTTTCTCTGATGGCATGGTCTTCTTCAGCAATGAAGGACGAACACACAATGCCTAGGCCCATACACAGCAAGGCACTTATATTTTGAGGGATTGCTACCAAATTTTTTGTTGTTTAGTCATTTCAGTCCTTTCTGACTCTTTTGGTGTTTTCTTGGCAAAGATAGCGGGCTGGTTTGTCATTTCTTTCTCCAGTTGATGTTTATAGATAAGAAAACTGAGGCGAACAGAGTTAAGTGATTTGTCCAGGGTCACATGGTTATTAAATGTCTGAGGCCAAATTTGAACTCATGAATTCAATAATTCATGGTCTGCTACCAAATATTTGAGCTTATTTTCTTTCTGTTAACTGAAAGAGATGATTGAATGTCTTTCTATTTAAAAATCCATGCTCACCTACACTGCCTGAACATGGGATTCAAGATTAGGATTATTGATATGATGGTCATGACTCAGGCAGTGTTCTTGCCCACAAATTTCTTAAAATCAAGAGCACAGTTAAAGGTAGATCAGTTTTTAAGAATGAGAGTGTATGGCAATCAATTATTTGTGGTGCAAGTAATCGTCACGGAGCTTTGATTTTCGTAGCAGAGGTTTGAGATGGAATGTGGCACACTTTAAACCTTTTTGAGGCATCTATTACATCTGAGAAATTCTTCCTCTGGGATGATCCTGAGGATAAAATGATGATGATGATGACGATAACTTTAAGGGTGATATAGTAAAGTAAAACATAGTGTTTTAAGGGGTGCAAAAGCATTTTTACAAATACTATTTTATTTGAGCCTCACAACAACCTTGGAAGGTCGATGCTATTATTATCACTTTGCAGATGAGAAAACTAAGTCAAACAGAGGTTAAAAGACTTGAAAAGGATCACACACTTGTTAAAGGCAGTTAGCTATCTTATTAGAGGAAAGCCTTTAAGGAAACACTGGGTTCTACTAAACCAACAAGATTGCGACTACTGTGTGCAAGATACTGGGGAAAGAGACAAAAATGAATTAGCCCTTACCCTCAAGTTCGTCCTTCTGTTGAGGAATACACCATCTACACAAACAATAGTGATAACAATAATGAGAATAACTAGCTTTTGTATAGCACTTCATGGTTTTCAAATACTTTACATGTGTTAATCTCATTAGATTTTCATAACATCCTTGGGAGGTAGCTGTTATTATTATCCCCATTTACAGATGAGGAATGGGCAGAGAGAGGTGACCAGAGTTGCAAAGCCAGTAAATGTCTGAGTCCAGATTTGAGCTCAGGATTCCTGGATTCTGAGTCTGACCCTGTATGCACCATGACACTTAACTGCCAGAATAAATACAGATAAATTAGTATAGTTCAAACAAGGCTGAGAGAGAGGGGGTGGGGAAAGAGGGAGGAAAAAAGGAGGAGGAAAAAAGAGAGAGAAAGGAGAGAGAGAAAACACTAACAATTTGGGGGAGAAGGGGGGAAGATAGAATCATGAAAGACTTCACTGAGAGATGGCACCTGAGTTGAGCTTTAAAGAAAGACAAAGGTTCTGAGAAGTAGAGATGAGAATGGACCACATTCTAGCCATGGGGAATGATTTGTGTGAATTCATGGAGGAGGAAAATGGAGTATTAAGTTCAAAAAATGGCTTGTGATCCAGCTAGGTTTAAAGTTAGTCAAAAGATTGAGTATGAAAGAAGTCAAGAAAGGGTGGTGGGATGCAAATTGTGAAAGACCTTAAATGCCAGGTGGAGGAGTGTGTAATTTATGTTAGGAAATATGGGCAAGTCACTGATGAGCCAATTTTTAATAGTCAGCAAAACATAAACCCTGGGGTCTTGCATTCTCTGTATTTTTCGGCCAGTGGTGTGACTCTAAAGATGAGATTCTATCATACCATTTGAGAACTTGCTCATATAATATCCCTGAGCCAGGTCTTATAACTTTTTTGTGCCATTTACATTGATAAAATCATGTTCCCTGAACCATTTGACAGTGTCATAGAGTTAGGTGATGAGACCTCGGTGGTTTTTTATTCTGTTTGAAACTGAAATACCTAAACAATGAGTGATGCTGTTAGTGAGATATTTTAGGACCTCACATGTTAAATGAATGTCTTAGCCTTATGTTAATGAAGTAGGGGTTGTGGGGAATCTTATAACAACAAATCTATTGGGGCCCCACAGACCATTGGAAGCAACACATGCTTCTATCTGGGATCCTCAAGAGAGCCAAAGTTACTGTCCATGAGTCCCAAGGAATCAGCTACCTGACACCAGCTCTTCTAAAAGCAAATGCAAAGTAGTCATTTTAAGCATGAGGACTTTTTAAGTTGCATGAGGAAGGTATAATAATTTGCTGGCCAGGAGTGCCTGGGAAGACTTAGATTTCTAGCTTTACCAGGATCCCAACCTCATTACGAGAAAAAGTGCTGTGTCAGGTATGAATAAACATATGGTGGACAAGCAAGTTTCCACATCTTTTATTACTTCAAAATCTACTGAATCACTCAGCATGTTTGGGGGACAGGGAGACAGCTCAGAGTGTAGCTTTCTGAGTAAGGAAGTCCTGAGTTCAAGTCTTCTTACTAGCTGTATGATTTGCCTTACCTCTCTCAGTCTTAATTTCTTTCACTGTAAAATGGGGATAATAATAAGCACTTTCCTTGCAAGATTTTCACGAGGATCAAACAAATTAAAGAGCTTTGAAAACCATAAATGCTGTCTATGCTAGTTACCTTCTTTACAAGTAATTTCTAGACACCCTTGTGTCTGGTTAACTCACTTGATTAGAGCAGTCTATAATCTTTGATTATATATCCCATCAATAAAAACAAAGCAAAACATAACAAAAACCCAGTCAACCAATCAACCATTCAAAAAAAAAACCAAACCCAAACCCAAATATCTCCAATGTGTGAATATATATTTATGGATAAATATATATATTTATCAGTTCAGTGTATATATATGTATATACTAATGTGACATATACATTTTAAGACAAAAAATAAAAATTAAAGGGGATGAGATAAAGATGAAATAAACAATGTTAACAATTTTATTTATTAATAGTATAAATGTTTTCTTATTAAAATATTATCAGTAGCTGTTTTAAATATCAATATTTTATTGAGAGCAATGTAAATGAATATGTTTATCTGGAGACAGCAGTCATACATAATAACTGTAAATTATTTTGGGTTAATTTGTTTGATATAGTTGGATAAGCAGGTAAATTTATTTTTCAAAAGGAATACTTTTATATTAAAAGATACAAAAGGAAACAATCAAATAATAGATTATAATAGTCAATGAACTCAATTTTTTAGTAGTTTCTATGATGAAGAATGGAGTGTTTCTTATTTATTGTGGGATCTTAGCATCAGGGATCTAGAAGAGGAAGGGATATTTGACATCATTATTCCAATCTCCTCATTTCACAGATCAGGAAAATGAGGCCCACAGGGGTTAAGTGATTTTTCTATAGTCACATAGATAGTAAGTTTTCCATATAAATACATTTCACTTTCTTTACATGGCTCTGCTTAATAGGTGGCATTATACCTTAATTTCCTGTTCACGCTTGGATATTTTAATTGTGCGTTTTTTATGAGTCTGAGGGATAGCAGGAAAGCTAATTTGGCTGAATTGTAGATTCAAGAAAAGGAATAATGAATAATAAGGCTGAACAGAGCCAAGTTGTAAAGGACTTTCAATGCAAAACAGAGGAGTTTGCATTTGATCCTAGACTGGGAGGTGTTGGAGTTTACTAAGTGTTCGGATGGCATGATCAGACCCCAACTTAAGGAAGATCATTTTGGCAGCTGAGTGGAAGACCATCTGGAGTGTGGAAAGACTTGAGACAGGGAGGCCAATTAGTAGACCTTTCCAATAGTACATTTGAGTTAGAGTGATGGCTGAGTGGGAAGACAGAAGGGAATGGATGCAAGACATGTGGAGATGGAAAGGAAAAGATCTGGCAACTGCTTGGATACGTGGAGTGAGAGAAAGTGAGAAGTGCAAGATAATGTCAAATTTGGGAACTTGGATATTTCGGTGGTACCCTGGAAAGAAAGAGTGAAGTCTGGTAGAGGGATAAATCTTGAGGTAAAGATTATATAATGAGATCTGCAATGTAAATATTAACTCACCCATGCCTATTTACCCTGTATAACTCATTCTTTCCCAACCAAAATGAGAAGAAAGAGGATTTGGGCTCTTATTCATAATTAGCTCACATGGAATGCAGACCTTGTCCTAGATGGAGATGACAGAGGAGGAGGGGATTTTCCTAATGGCACCTATGCAACTGATGTTGTGGGTACCCAGGTGGAGACTAGATTATAATGGCCCTCAAGGGCCAACAACCAATGAAGATTGATAGAGTATGGGAGCTTGGGGGGGTTGCCAGGTGAAGAGGAAGGAGGATGGCTTTATGGAGTGTGGGGTTATTGGACAATAATGAGTGAAGGGTATTTGTGGTATTGGAGACAAATCCCATGATTGGCTATCACATGGAGAGTGGCATGAGACCCATTCATCATTTTACTGTTCATTCCTTGGGCTTATACCATGGTCCCTCAGTTCATTCTTCCACTTTGGAGACTATTGCATGGTATTAAGGAGGCCATTATTGTAGGCTTTATTCCTTATAGGGCTTATCTTTTCTTTTCTATGATTACTATTCATCACAGTATAGAAAATCTGATTACTATGATAAAAGGAAATTGGAATTTTCCAGTTGAGGGGAATTTAGGGGGTCTTATTATTTTTTTAATTTTATAGATGAGAAAATTGAGGTTCAGAAGTTAAATGACTTGTCCCAGTGTCACACAGCTAGAATGTATCTGAGGGCAGGATTTAAACTCAGTTCTTAATGAGTCTCTGTCCAGTGCTTTTTCCACCATGCTACCTAGCTACTTAGAAAGATAGAAGTTTCAATGGTAGCATGAGTTCTCCAATTGAAGGGAATTTAGGAGAAGGTAGAAGATGGTTTTCACTTGCACATGGTCAGATTTATCTACACCCACAAAACAGTGAGTGTAATGAATTTGAATACTCTTTGTCTAGCTCAATATACTGTTCTTTACCCAGTCCCAAATTCTTGATTTGGTACTCTGAAGTTTGCCTCTTAAGACTTGGCTGCAATCTGATCATGACCCTCATTCTACTTTAGTCTCTGGTGCCTATTCCTGACCACAGTCCTTTCCTTGCTCACACTGATTCTTTCCACCTTTGCTCCAGTGCCTGCAGAGGAATCTTGATTGAAATCTCTACCTTGCTCCATAGTTCTGAGCCCCAACCCTTTGCATCATGGAACCTCCAGGCTGCAGAAGTCCTTAAGTGGATCAATGGTTTAGCCACAAAGACCACCCTCCCCCCTACTACACCTAACCCTGGTCAGTCATCAATGGGTCACTGATCAATGGGGAGCTTGACTAGACACTATACAGTAATCTACAATGCAATATACAATAATAATTGCTCAGTACAAGTATATTAAGAGGTTGTTTGACTTAGTAGGCAGTGGGTGGGACTTGGAGTGAGGAATTCTTGGGTTCAGATTCTACCTCAGGTACTTACTAGCTATATGATCATGGAAAAGTAACTTTAACTTCTTTAGCTTCCATTTCTTAATTTAAAAAAATGAGGATAATAATGCTTGTAGTATCTATGTCAATCAATCACTAAGCAAGTATTAAATGCCTACAATGTGGTAAGCTTGATGGTGGGTAGTGGGAATTCAAAGACAAAGATTAAATAGTCCCTCCCCTCAAGAAGCTTACATTCCAAAGGAGGAGATAATGTGTAAATAATTACGTGTGTACAAGATAAATATCTATTTACCTATCTGTCTATATGTATACACACATATGCACATACTATCTATGCTATATATGTCTTCATGTATATATACTATATATGTGTGTGTGTGTGTGCATTTGTGTGTAGATAGATAGACAGACATACTAGGGGCAACTAGATGGTACAGTGCTAGGTCTGGAATCAGGAAGACTCATCTTTGTGAGTTCAAATATTTCCCCAGACACTTATTAGCTGTGTGATCCTGAAATCACTTAACTCTGTTTGCCTCAGTTTCCTCATTTATCAAATGACCTGGAGAAGGAAATTTCAAATCACTGTGGTATCTTTTCCAAGAAGGCCCCAAATGGGGTCATGAAGAATTGGACACAACTAAACACCACCACCAGCACTACCACCACCACCATATATGTGTATATATAATAGATGGAAGGTAATCTCAGAGGGGAAGGCGCTAGAAGCTAGGGGATTGGGAAAGGTCTCCTCCAAAGGGAGGCATTTGAGTGGAATCTTGAAGGAAGTCAGGGATTCTAAGAGTCAGAGGTGTGGAGAGAGAGCATGCCATGCATGGGAGACCTAAAAGTACAAAGTCACAGATTTGGGAGTTGGAGGCTCATGTAGGAGGAACAGCCCGTGAAAATAGCAAATGGGGAAAATAGGTGATTAGCACAGAGTAAATTCAGAGGAGTTAAGTTGTAAGAAGGCTGGAAAAGTAAGCAGGATTCAGGTTGTGAAGAGCTTTAAATCCAAAGGACTTTTATATTTGATCCTAGGGAGTTACTGGAATTTATTGAGTGTGTGTGTGTGTGTGTGTGTGTGTGTGTGTGTGTGAAGTGGTTAGAACTGGGCTTTGTGGATCTTAAGAGTTTGTGGTGATGCCCTAATGAGATACCCTATGTAAAGGTGCTCTGCAGACTTTAAGGTTCTGGGTAAATCTCAGCTATCATTATGTTCACTATTAGAAAAGCAGTTTAGAACACTGGTCCCACTGGTGGTGGTCACTACATGACACAGTAATTGTTTTCAGTTCATGAGCTGGCAGCTGGAGCAACCATTGTCCAGCCTGAGTTTTCAGAAGGCTTTCACTGAGTGTCTACTCAGTGATTAATATCATGACAATGTTTCAGAAGTGGGACAAGTAAGCTTATTAGCTGTGGCTAACAGTAAGAGAAGCAGAGGGACCTTTTTACTTCTGGACTAAAGAGGAATCATTTGGCTTCTTACCCTAGTTGGGCCATGATTGTTTGATTCTAAAATGCCTTTAATTCCTGTCTTGATGATGGATAAACTGACAAGGTCTAGGGTAAGTAAGGAAAAAGAACCATGGCCTCCCTTGTTGAAGCATCCTCCATATGCACCAAAAGCTTAGTAGAATTGAAGTTATTGCTTGTAACTTGTTGTAATGGCAAGTAAAGTAGAATCTTTTGCTGTTTTTGTTTTAGTATAATCAGGAAGTATAATGCCTCCATTTCGTAACTGAGGAGAATCTTTCCCACTCATTGTTGGGCCTGGGAAGATTTATATACATGCCTTTTGGCCTTTTGTTAATGAGGCACTGGTTCTCAAGGGATGTGATGCCCTCTGGCTCTAAAAAGTGTATAAAGACTCTGAGGTGCAGTTTTATCTTGGGGCTTAGTTTTGGTAAGAAAGTTTGAGTGCCAGAGAAAGACTCTAGGAAACCTCTAAGGAGCCCCCTGGCTTTGAGAACCCAGATGTCGTTCTTCCCTCTCCGGTAATTATGATCAGACAGCTGTCTGCTGAATTATGGTCAGACAGAGGAAGCCATGTCTGTTGATTACTTTGGGGTTCAGGGTGTTGATTCCCCTGAACTAGGTGAATGATATACGTGCTTGACTAAAGGATTGATACATGTGTTTGATTAAAGTGATTGTTAACCCCTCAAAAGTTGCCTTTCCTTTTATGAATGCAGATCTAAGAACTTGTGACAGCAGGACTCACCCCAACCAGTGTATGTTGGGATGCTTACTGATACAGTTGTGAGCAAATTGACAAGAGGGACAAAATACGTTTGCCTGTCTTTGCTCTAGTCTTGCCATTATCCTAGGTTTATTAATAGTCATGAATAGAAGAAAGTCACTCAACACCCACTGAATTGACTTGGACAGGATCAAAATTGGTTCATATACCATAGACTTTTCCAGGGAACAAGTGGAATGAAAACAGCAAGAGTTAAGGGGATTAAGGTGAGACGTCACCACCATCTGTGGGAGACACAATTTAGAAAACAAAGTGAGTCTTATCCTGGGGAGGTCATCCTATAGGAGTGGGGTAGGGAAATCTCATCCCAGCCCACTATCTGGTAACTTTCTATTTTAACCAGTAGTTCTTGCCAAGAGAAGCACATAGGTATAGTGGATGGAGAGAGAATCTCAGAATCTGGAAGACCTGGGAAGACCTGGACTTGGGTCCAGACTTTGCCATATTCTGGCTGTGTGACACTGGGCAAGGAATTTAAGGCAATTTCAGATTTGCAATGGCAGAGTTCTTTCACTAGAGAGTTTCCTAAACCAAAGAAACAATAGGCTTAGACCCAAGAAAGGGGCAGCTAGGTGGTACGGCGGATAGAGTGACAGGCCTAGAGTCAGGAAGATTCATCTTTCTGAGTTCAAATCTGGCCTCAAACATTTACTAGGTGTGTAATCCTGGGCAAGTCACTTAACCTTGCTTGCCTCAGTTTCCTCATCTATAAAATGAGCTAGAATAGGAAGTGGCAAAACCATTTAGGTATCTTTGCCAAGAAAACTCCAAATGAGGTCATAAAGAGTCAGACACAAGTGAAAAAAAATGACTGAATAACAACAAAAGACCCAAGAAAAAAATTAATTTGCTAAAACAGTACTGTTGATTTTCTGCCAAAAGACTTGAACTACTATTAGGACCCCTTTAAACTGGTCACCCTAGGGCAAATCCTCAATCACCCTAAATTTGTATAAGGCAGAAATTATCTGCAGTGAGCTAGATCCCCAAATCTTTCCTGTAGATTTGGAGAAGAATATAGGATTTTGTCCAAAGAATTCAGAACTCTGTCTTAGTCTTAACTCATCTCATCACTTTTTCCAGACTCTTAGGTCATCCTACCCCTTTCCTTTGAATCAAAAATGAAAATGTGTTGTTAATTCAGTTCAAATATTTACTGTATGCCCAGCCCTGTGTTTCTCCTACACTTGCTAATTCAGTATGAAGAGGCCAACATCTGCTCTGCTCCATCTCCAGATGTGGTAGACTAGGAATGTGATTTCTAGCAACCAACAGATTCTTTTTACTAAAATTCCATGACAATGGAACAAGTTGGACATTCCCAGGGGAATTCATCATAACAGGATTTCATTTCACAGTGAATCTCATTCTCTCTGATGACCTATGGCCACAATCAATCCTTTCCTTATTCTTCCTCCACTCTCCTCCAAGTTTTGTTCCTTCAGGACAGTGGAGTCTTTGGAATACTTGTTTTTTCTGGGGTTCCATGTAGAGCTTATCTCCTCAGGGTTGCATAGTTAGGCAGTTAATGATGGCCTTCATTTAGGGAAGAGTGCTGTGGAGGAATGCAAAAGAAAAGGAAGGCACAGTTTCTGGACTGCCTGAGCTTGGAGCTTTGTCTATAGGATGAGGACATGGCGTAAGTGGAAAGAGCTACAAGAACATTTACAAGGTACTATACCAACACATGCAATTAAACACACTGTCTAATATGTGGAGGATATATGTGGAAAAGATGCAAGGAAGTCACGGATGTAGCCTAATGATTCAAATTCAGGTTTTCTAGAACCTAATTAGGAGTGGGGAACCTGCGACCTCAAGGCCACATGAGGCCCTCTAGGACCTCAAGTGCAGCCTTTTGACTGAATCCAAACTTTACAGAACAAATCCCCTTAGTAAAGGATTTGTTCTGTAAAACTTGGACTCAGTCTGAAGGCCACACCCAAGGACCTAGAAGGCCTCATGTGGCCTTGAGGCTTCAGGTTCCCCAACCCTGCCCTAAATCCAGTATATTCACGTCCTGTTTGAAAATAAGTCTTTTTGCTCTCAGGGAAAGGTCTTTTTTCATCTTGGATCATGAAGCTAGTTTAAATCTGTATCCAAATCCCAGTTTAAAAACTTTGTTTGAAGTATTATCATGTTTGTATCAGAGAGCACTGGGAGGTGTAGTTGGTGACCTCAAGCCATTTCTGGGGCAACCTCAGTTGAACAGTAGAAAGGTACTGTTTTCTATTTGAGTACTGATTGGAAGTGAAGGGAACATTAGATGCTTTCTCATAAAAAGGAAAAATCAAACAAACCAATGCAAGATTGCCCCCGAAGTCTAGGCACAAAGATGCTCTCTATAGCTGTAATCTTCCTTTTTCAACATCTGTGAAGAGGAGAGAGGAAACTAGGAGTTAGGATATTAGAAGAGAAAGCTAAATATTTTCTTTTAATTAAAAGGGAATAAAGGTCAAAAGACTCTTATTTTGCCAAATTAGATGGAACAATAAGTAGTAGAGAGAAGGGAGGTTGGAGGGGCCTTGACAAATCAGTGAGGCTACAGAAGTAAGGATCTGGGTACAAACCTGAGACTTTCAAAACTAAACTAAGCTAAGGAGAACTAAAAGTCTTTGAAGGTAGGAACAAATTAAGAACATAGCAATCAGTAGAAATTCGGGTTAGGGTTATATCATGGGCTTCTTTGGCAGGTAGGAACTTTTGTCAGAATAATATTTTTACATACATAAAATAAAATACATAGCTTTGCAAAGGGAACTAATTATATATAAACCATTTTTAATACATATTTATATATAAATAATTTTTTTCCTATCCAAGTTTATAGACCCAAGGTTAAGAAACCCAGATTTTGGTTTTTTTCTTTTAAAAGTTAATCTCTGCATATACTTTGAAAATATAATGTTTGTAATATGATTTAAGTCCAGCTATTCAAAAGATCTATAACTTTGCTATCAAAAATTCTCTTCTAATATGAAGGGCCTGGGTATATTTGGGAGACATTTTATTTTTTCCTATGGTTTGTCCCCTACCTGGTGAATCTTGGAATCTTTAATGTCTGACACTCTCTCAAAAGGAGGGTCGTGAGCTCCTTTTATAAGCACTCAGTTTCACAAGGCATCGAACACAGAACAGACTGTATTTATGTTGTGAAGAACACAGACAGGACTCACATCTGAACCCACAGAGAATCGGGAGAGCCT
The DNA here is from genome assembly GCF_028372415.1 of Notamacropus eugenii. Taxonomy (NCBI): domain Eukaryota; kingdom Metazoa; phylum Chordata; class Mammalia; order Diprotodontia; family Macropodidae; genus Notamacropus; species Notamacropus eugenii. The sequence continues at coordinate 414,420,768 of NC_092873.1, forward strand.
CTTTTTCCCTTTTGATAGGTCCATCTTCCATTTTGCTTCAATCAAACCTGTACAGTCCCCATGACTCACACAGGCCAGAAGTTATCCTGCTCCTACATAGCTGCCATGGGGGTTGCTAGGAAAGTTAGTAAAGGGTCTCATCTGTCCTAGGGTTGACTGGGAACTATATTTGTCTCTCCATTCCCAACACAGGATGTTTGGGATCTTTAATCCTGACTCTATCCCTGTGTGGGACTTCAGGGAGTTAAAGGGGGTTAAAGTCAGGGTTTAATTCTCCTTGCAGTTCACAACCTTGGTTACTCTACCCTGATGCATGTCTCTGTGGTCCCTCCTGCTGCTGCCATTGTCTTTGGTTTTCCTATACTGTTGACTTCTCCTTTTGCAGATGGGCTGCAGCGATTGTTTCTTCTCCCCAGGAGATGGTGCCAACTCTCCAGCATAAGGAGGGATTATGTTGGGGTCCTGATACTGTGGGTCAGAATGGCTCCAGGCTACTTACACCTTCAGTTCTTTACACTGAGGCCCATTATAGAAACAAAGGGCCTCCTTAGGTGTTATGGCAGCTCCCGTCAATTTATCCTGCACAACTTGGTCTCCATTTTTCACTCTTATTTTGAGTTAGGATAAATCCTTCTACATGTTCTCTAAGTTCTCAACTCCCAGGTGGGGTGCATTCCATTTGCTCAGAATCCCTCACTGATATTCTTAAGGTTTTAAGGACCTTTTTCCTCTGTGTTCTCTCCCAACTTGAATCATTAGTCTCCTTCTCTGGAACTACTGAGCTTAGCAAACTTGCCCAAAGTTGCCTGGAAAAAGTGCTCAAGAAAAAGGTTCAAGGCTAGTGACTTCTCCCAATGCAGGCACCCAGGTCATAGGAAATGGAGGAAGGGCACAAGTCTTTCAAACCATTTGTACAGATGAATGGAACACATGTGGCTTTTATCTGGTTCACAGAGAGCACAGCCTTAAAGTTTGCATGACATGACCAAGGATTTTACTACTAATTGGTTGACGATATAGTGTAATATCAAAAATAGTATTGCTTGGAGGAAAAAAATGGCTGATGATATCATAGCATTTAGATACATGAAGAATTTGAGAGTTTAGTTTAAACCCCCTCATTTATCAGGTGAGGAAGCAAGAGCTTAGGTAATTTACTCAAGGTTGTGCAGGTACTAAGTGGTAGAGCTAGGTTTCTAACTCATCCTGTGTTCTTTCCATAACACCATGCTGTATGAGATGAGCTCTGTCATGTCCCAGGACCTGTTGTTAGCTACCTCTCTCTTGGAATGGTAGCCATGTGAACTCAACTGAGACAATCAGATATGTGGTTGTAGGCTAAATCAGGAAATACAATTTCATCATTATTCAGGAACCTGTGTTTTGATGCATGTGGTGCTTAGGTTCTGGAATAACTAAAAAACAAACCAAGAACATCAAGAAACATCCTAATTTCACATGAAGGAAGAACTGTCATCATTGGACCATAGATTCAGAGCTTGAAGAGACCTTTGAAGTCACCACATTCAATTCCCTCATATTACAAATAAGGAAAGGGAGATTTAGAAAGGTTGAGTGACTTGCTTATGGTCACAGAGTAAATGGTTAAAGGCAGTATTTAAATCCATGGCTTCCTGATCTGAAGTTGAGGATAACATACTGCCATGGCTAGTGGTCCTTCTTGCCTTACCTGGCCTTTCAGGAAGCCAGTCAGTCAATAAATTTATTTTTTTAAGTGCTTACTATGTGTCTGGTAATGTTCTGAGCGCTAATGATACAAATATGCAAAAGAAAGAAAATGCCTACCCTCAAGGATCTTATGTTCTAATGGGGGAAAGAAAACACATGAAAAGAAGCTGAGAAGTTGGGGAGGGGAAGAAGGAAGGTGTGCAGCAGTGGAGGAAAAGTAAAGAACGGTAGAGCCAGATGGGAAATGAAGAGATGACTGGCCTGGGCACTCTTTAAATGTAGGTTCTGTGCTTCCTTCTAGTCAGAGAGGACATAATAGCAGAGGATATTAGTGTAGCTCTTTAGCTACACATTTGCTTATGGAGATGTATAATTTGGTTTGCTCAAAGAGGCACCAACTCCATTTTCTTGTTTCTTTCCTCTTAAGCACCCTGCAGAACAGCCTGTGGAAGAAGGGTGATGTAATCAGCCCCCAGCTCAGCCCAGCTGTTCTCTGGAAGCCCTGCACAGTGCAGGTACCCCTAGGGAGTCGCCAGTATGCTCAAGTGAGGTACCACCTGTGCTCACTTATGTTACTGCCTTGGCAGAGCCAGACCTAACCTGCACCCTTCTGACAAACAAACCATAGATGATGGCAAATGTCACACTCTGCAAGTAGAGAAACAAATGTCAATTTCATTTAATTTTGTTTGCTGTTCTCCTTCTGGAGACAAAGAGAAAGAGACAGTGGCCAGAACCCTGCCAGAGAACTGTTTGTATAGCTGAAGTGCCAGTGAAATTCTACACAAAATGCTTTGAAGATATCCTTACCATATGATTCCATGGGAAACATAGTATTGGCCCATGTCCAGCTACATCTGAACCATGACTGCCTCTGTTTTGGGAGAGATTCATATTGAACCTAAGGAGATACTGTAGCAAATGCAGCCATTGCTAATGGTGGAAAGTTGTTATTCCCCTGGTACTGGGTTATATTATAGAACCTCAGTTGGAAGAGACTTCAATAATAATTGAGTCCATCCTGTAACTGACCAAATGGATTCCTGGAGTGCCAGTGAATACATATCTGTAACCCTAGTGACTAGGTAAGCTAAGTCTGGTGTATTGATTGAGCACAGGAGTTCTGAGTTGCCATGTGTGAAACCAGTTGTTTCCACATTAAAAATATCACATCTTTGTGTTTTTTGTGTGGTTTGTTCCCCAACTTCTCATCTAATTCCTTCTGACCAAGTGGTCTGAAAGCCTGGAATTTCACTGACATCTGTCATGAGTTGGTATTCAGTATAAGGTAATTCAACTTTAGAAACTATCTAAAAATCCCCACTCCAGCCTCAGTTTCCTCCTCTGTAAAATGGGAATAGCAATAGCACCTACCTTATAGGATTGTTGCAAGGAGGGAATGAGATAGCACAGACAAAGCTCTGTGCAAGCTTTAAAATGATATATCTATATGTATATATGTATACATATGCATACACACTATATATATGTAATATACATACACACATATATATGTGTATATATGAAAATGGTAGCCATTAGTCACTAAGGTACTGAAAGGAAATTGTCATAAATCTCACATAATAGTGGTCCAACAGTATAACAATATAGTGAGACTCTATACTTAGTATCTCATTGCCCAAATATTTGAGAATCAGCTGGGAAGAGAATTATTCCTAACTTTCAGTTTCATCCATTGTACTGGGGAACAAGGAATAATTGTGGAACATTTAACTTCATATTTTTAAAGAATTGACAAGTTATAGTGGTAAAGGAGCCTTTTCAGGGTTATTATAATTCAATAAAATTTGCTTTAGCATCTTCATGGAATATTTTGGATTATTCTATCTAATATGTATTTCTCGCCTGTCCCAGGGCATCAGAACAAGCTGGTATACAATACTGAGACTAGGGAAATGGCAAATAATGACTTTGAAGCCAATGGAACTTTGGACACAAGATGGGGAAATCTGTATCTGGAGAATCTGGAGAAAAGAGACTGGCAATGATAAACAATAGAGATGGTTCCTGATAGTAGTTTCAAAAAAAAGAAAAAAGTGACTAAAGTTCAAGTTATTTCATTTCCCAAAGTATTTTTAAGATGTTTTGGACCTGCATTTTCAGAAAATTATTTTGTGGCTGAATGAAGGATGGATGGTAGTTGGGGAGAGACTTGAATCAGGCAGACCCACCAGGAAGCTATTACAGTAGTCCAGGCTTGAGGTGATGAGGATCTGTAAGGCAGAGTTATTCAAAAGATATTGCAAAGGTAAAATCAATAAGCCTTGGCAACATTTGTAGACCTGGATGAGCAGTTGAAGGATTAGTTAACCAGGTAGGACCAATTTCAATTTACTTCTTAAAAATTGATTGTGTCAGGTTGACTTCCACTAAGCTTTACCTGATTTGGAGTACTTTGAGTTACAACTGCAAAAGTGTCTGAAAATAAAGATTCCTGCCTTACTTGTGGCTTTCTGATTTGTGTGTGATTCATGATTAAGCCACTGAACATAATGCTGGATTGAGTAACGACTACCAAATGATCTGGAAGCCATCTGAGAAGCTGGCAGAAGGAAATTCTAATAAGGTGACTGATCATAATCATTGATGCCATTTCTACCCATAAGGCTCATGGAGTGAGGAACCTAAGTGCAGTTCAGTCTGTGAGTGTAACTAAGTCCTGGCTTCGTAATGCTAGAAAGTGTGCTACCCAGTCTAGAGATCCATATGGAGTCTCATGCTAATATTGGTACCATGATGCTATCCTCAGTGGTGGAAGAGATGTTCTATTAATTACTCTATCTTCAATGTCCTTTTTTCTATTGTGAACTTGTATTCTAGTAAGCACAGAGGAGGAGAAAAGTCAATGATGAGTCATTGACCTGAAAGGTGGAGGTGAAGTGGAGGGAACTAGAAGGAGGATCAGGGAAATGTGTCAATTCTTCATTGACCGCTCCATCAGTAGCATTCCTTTTGTTATGAGTGACAGACTGGGCCTTGATTCTTTTTGCATATTTCTCAGCATATTTAAGGTATTTAATAAGTAACTCATGTTATCTGTAGTTTGTTTTTGGTCCAGTCATATAATTATATCAGTTGGCAATTGCTATTTTTCTATATTATTTTAGAAATGAGGCCTTTGTCACAGACACTAGTTACAAAAATTCTTTCTCAGTTTTCTGTTTCCTTCCTAATCTTGGTGCATTGGGTAGTTGGCAACTCCTAGTAAAGAAACTCCCTCTCTTGATACAGATCTTCAATTTGTAAGTAATATTATCTTAAAGAGTTGCCTGGTGGCACTGGGGAATTAAGTGACTTGCCAATGGTCACCTTAGCTATTATGTGTAAGAGGCTAAATTTGAATACAAATTCTCCTTGAATTCAAGGCCCAACAAATCTCTATCCTCCTTTTCTTCAAAACTCTGCTTTAGTGAGGGTTCACATGAAGAGTTTCCTATTACCCCTAAATTTATTTTTACCTTGTATTAACTTTATATATACATATTATATTCATGTTATCTCCCGAATAGAATATAAGTTCCCTGAGGGCAGAGACTGTTTTTTTGCTGTTTCCTGGGTTGATTTACCCTCCTACCTCTCTCATGTGCTCCTAGGATCATTGTTGTTTGTCTTTCTTTCTCGAAGAGGACCAGGATCAGGAAGGTGATGCCACGATTTGCAAGTGAATTGGATTTAAGTGAGGCAGGGCTGTACAAAGTCACCAGCCTCACTCTCTCCCCCAGAGCCATCTGGGTCCAGCGGCAAGATATAGATCAAGATGGCTGGAGATGACTCCCTGTAGGATCATAGATTTGAAAGAAAAAAGCAATGTAGACATTGTCTAATTCATTCTCTTCCTTCTGCAAATGAGGGAAGTGAGGTCCAGAGAGATTCGCTGATTTATCTGAGGCTGCACAAGTAATGATTGACAGATCTGAGATTCAAATTCACATCTTCAGACTCCAAATACAGACTTGTTGATTCAAGAGTGCACAAATGGTGTGGACCATGAGTGCATCAGGAATTCAGAGGGAGGGGGAGATTGCTGTAGGTTAGAATTGTTGGGGCAGATATTTAAGGGGAGATTCCATTTTCACAATAGATTTATATACTTCTCTGGCTTTGGTTTAGACTGGGAAGATCATAGGGGCTAGAGGAAAAAGCAGCTGCACTGATACCATAAACACTCCTCTGTCTTATCCTCTCAAGTCATAGAGAATGGTTCATATCCCGGCAGTCTGTTACCACATAGCATGCCTATTATCAATAAACTGTTTATCTGATTTAGCAAGGAGTGCTAAAAGCTCGTCTGGTAGCAGATCGCGAATTGAGAGAGCATAATTCCAGCTCCCCAATAATGGGATGTAACCTGCCACTACATTTTTAAAAAAAATGAATAAAATTTGTGTACACTGAAAAGCAGTATTTATGAGTGGTTAGTAGATGATACCCTAGCAAGCTGTGGGAAGAAGCATTTTATGATCAAATCATGCCAATGTAACACATGCAACCGACCATACATGTAGCACACATGTTAACACAAATATGTTAACATACATGACAACCACATGATCTTAAAGTTGTACTCTAGGGAAGCTGGTTATCACTTGACCAAAATTGTTCTAAGTTCATCTTAGCTGCTTTTAGAGGTCACACTAAACTGAGGGTGGAAGGGACATGAAGCAATGAAGCGAGATCATTATATTCCAGTGTCTGCTGTAAGGCAAAGCATGCCTGTCCTATGGATGGTGGAATGAATTCAGACAAAAATAATAACTAACATTTATCTTGCTCTTGAAGGTTTGCAAAGAGCTTTACATATATTATCATATTTGGTCCTCACAACAATTCTGTGAAGTTGGTTAACTATTACCATCCTCACTTTACAGTAGAGGAAACTGCGTCTGAGAAAGGTTAAATGACTTGCCTAAGGTCACACGGCTAGTCGGTGTTTGAAGTGGGACATGAATTCAGGTCTTTCTGAATCCAAGCCCAGAACTCTATCCAATGCACTACTTCTAGTACATTCTGGTATGAACCTTTGGGCTGAATATGGGATCCAGCTTATTATAGCTCAGTTCTGTGTGTGTGTGTGTGTGTGTGTGCGCGTGTGCATGTGTGTGTGACCTATATCCCAACTCTGAAGCACAACAAAAATAATAACTAGAATTTACACAGAACTTTAAGATTTACAAAGCAAACCTTGCATATGCTTATATAAGCCTTTACATATCTTCATTCACTTTATTCTTCCAGCAACACTGGAAGGCAGGTGCTACTTTTGATCTTCATTTCACAGATGAGGAAACCGAGGCAGAGTGGTTAAGTGATTTGTCCAAGGTCACACACAGCTTTTAAGTGTCTGAGGCTGGATTTGAACGGAGGGCTTTCTGTCTCTTAGTAAGTCCTATGCCCAATCTCCTGCAACACCCTAGCTGTCTAATTGTCTACAAATAATTGTGGACAAATATAGATACCCCCCCCCCCCCACACACACACTCACACACTCACAATCTCACAATTTGCACTTCTTTTCCAGAGAACCTGTAGCCAGAGACCCACAGGAAAGCACCCCAAGATCTTGGACCAGATAGCTGTGCTGTAGCATTGGTGCACGCCTTCTCCCCCACCCCCCTTCCTTTTCTCACTTGGCTTTGTTCCTGTACTCGCCTTTCAGTTTTCTGAACAAATCAGTCTATGTGGACCACTTGAAAGATTACATTAGTGCTTCCTTCAGCATTTGTGTTTGCTAGATACTTTTCCCATGGTGGCCCCTGGTGTGAGCTGAGGATTTAGTCATCTCTACAGATTGCTCCTGAGTTTGTTTGTTTGTTTGTTTTTTGGCTCCTTTCATCTCAATAACTCTTTGCTCTGTGTGGAAAGGAGGAAGATGGAGACTAAGCTGTCTCCTCACTTTCTTTATTGAAAGATTACTGCATGGAACTTTTCCATAGAAAGCTAACCCTTTATCACAATGTCCCTGAGTTTCTCAGGTGAAAGATTGTTTAAACCACAATTGTTGCAATTTTAAATGGTGAAATGAACAAATGGAGTGTTAATTACAAGGCTTTCTTGTGTTCTTCCTTCTGTCTGAAGAAAGTAGGAACGTAGCAACTTACCTGGGGCTTCCTTCTCCATAATTTTGAAATACTCAGATAATCAAAAAAAGTGCCAATTTTTTGAAAACATAGATTCTGATTCAGGTTTTTTTTCTTTTCTACTCTCTTATCTTTGGGAACTCTCCTCAGTACCATAAGCAATGGAGAGCTGGGCCTAGAGTCGGAAGACCTGGGTTGATATTGCCCCTTTGCTTCATACTACCTGAGTGTCCTTGGTACAGTGGCAACCTTCATGGGTCTCCATTTCCTCAAGTATAAGAGGAAGAGACTGAATTGCACAGACTCTGAGATCTTTTCCAGTTCTCCATCTATGATCTTATATCCCTTGGAAATGGAAAGAATCATGGAGACCATAGAGTTCAATCCCCTCATTTTATAGATAAAGAAGCAGAGAAATAAAGTGATTTCCCAAGATCACACTTGTAGTCAGCAACAGAGAGATTTCGACCCATATTCTTTGACTCCAGATCCTTTGCTTCCTTAAAAGACATCTGGACTAAGAAGATGTTTGTTTGCCCATCTGAAATTTCCAAATTCTCCATGGTATTTCTCTTGGGATGCTGATTTCTGTATCATGACTAAAAAGCCTGCTTTCACTGTGGGTGAATGAATCTGACACTCTCTCAAGCGTCTTTAGTTCAATTTTATTAATTTTGAATGACCCAAGAACTTCATGGTTGTCTTTGAAATGTCCTCCATGCTTTCCCTGTGCCTAGACTCACTTTTTTCTTCATCTCTTCTAGGCCTGCCGCACCTTGCACTGGCTAACAAAGACAATCATGTAGAAGGTGTTCCAAAAAAACATCAGCTTGGTTCCTGAGACAGATTTTTGTCTTTTCTGTCTCGCTGATGTGGGTAATTAGGAATGACTCAATAACCAGGCTGCTCAGAATTGAAACTATTGTTATTGTCTTCTTAGAACTGATGAGGCATAGGCAGGGATAGTTGCCTGGGAATGATGGGTGTGCTGATGGTTTCTTCCAGCACTCATTTCTGATTATAATGCCTAATTGATCTGCAAGCTGGGGTGCTGTGAAGCCCTGAGTCACTTGATGCTGATGAGGAAGAAATGTTCTCTGGGGAGGTACAGGTGCTGGAGAGAAAAAAAGGAAGCAAAAGGATCAAGGGAGGCTGGTGGCGGGCCACCAAGGCCACCAGGCTGTAGGTGTGAGGCAAAGTGTTAGTCTTGTATAATGAGTCTTCTTGATCCTGTCTGCACTCCTCCCTCCTAGAGTCATTAGATCCTGTAAATATAATTACCAAGATTGCTTAGGATTTCATTATGGCCTCCCTCAATTTAAAAATGGGCACATACCCCCAAATTTACCTTCAGAACCAATGTTCTCTACCAGAGACTAAATCCCAATAAATTTCATGAGAATAGATCTTCCTGAAAAATAGTTACATAGAATAAGGAAGACCAAAGATAAAATTGGCCTCAGTGACACTGGGCAAGTCATGTAACCTATGTTTACCTCAGTTTCTTCACCTGTAAAATGAGGATAACAATAGCACCTATCTCCTTGGGGTTGTGAGGATTAAATAAGAGTGCTTAGCACAGTGCCTGGAACATAATAAATGCGATATAAATGTTAGCTCTTATTATTATAACATAAAATGCATGCAAATACATGTATACATATGTATATATACATTTTATTGTTATTTTTATTAATTCATGAGACCCATATACTCAAGCAAAATACAGATTGACTTATAAAATGATTTCTGTGGACAAAGAATCATAAAGCTCTAAAAAGCTACACAGAGATGCATTTGTGCTGACAAGATATCATTAGATTATGCTTTGGCAGAGCAGGGTGCTAAGCAGAGACTAAGGTCTGGAAATCTGCAGAGGACTTGGCTACCATTTTTATGCCCTTAAACTGTCAGAAAGGCTCCCCAACACTCCTCTCTAGGAAAGGATGAACTCAGCTGGTTCAATTCAGTGAAGAGAAGGATTGATGCTGATATAGTAGAGAGAAATCTCTAATTTTAATTTTTTCAAGTAAGAAGCACTTTATAAACTGGTCTTCTTTCCTTCTTAACCTTTCCCTTCTCCTGTTCCCACCCTTCCCTCACTGGGTAAACTAAAAAAAAAAAAAATAAAGCAAAAGCAGAAATGAAAAATGAAGCCCTCAATACATAGCTACATAATCTGGTAAAACAAATTTCCACATTAAGCACATCTGAAAATATCTGTCGCTTCCGAGTTTGAAGTTAGTCACCTCTCTATCAGGAGGTGAGTGGCATGTTTCATCTACTTTCTTTTACATTCCTGGTTTATTCTTGTGTTGATCAGAGTTCTAAAGTCTTTCAAGGCTGTTTTTCTCCATAATGTCATTGTCACTGTTTGCATCATTCTTTTAGTTCTGCTTTGCTACTCTCTGCATCACTTCATAATGATCCTCCCAGTTTCCTTTGAAATGGTCACTTTAAAAATTTCTTAATTCACAGTCTTATTACGTCATGTTCGTGTACCACTTCCTCAATAGAAAGTATGGTATGGACTCCTTGTGGTCAGAGACTAATTTATTTTTACCTTTGTAACCCTAGCACTTGGCACAGTTCCTGGTATATAGAATATATACAATTGCCAGGCCTAGAGGCCTGAGGGCTACCCGAGTCTTACCTTACCTGTCCCAGGTCTTCGGTTGGCCAAACCGGATAAACGTATGAGAGAAGAGACTTTCCAGAGTCGAACAAGGGTTAGGCTTTATTCAGGGTCCTGGTTACATGTGCAGGGGGAACTCTTCCTTAGGAGGGAGAGAGAAGTCTCCCAAGGAGGCAAAGATCTTACAGTAAGAGATTGGAAGCAGAAGTGTAAGTGGGGAGAGAGGGGGAGGGGAGAGCAAAGAGAGGAAAAGGGAGGAGAGGCCTTCTGTCTGTCAGGGCCCCTCTGCGCTAAGAGCGCCTTCAGGCTTTCCTGACCCTAATTAAGCTCTCCGGCCGCGTAGTTTGCACCTGAATACCGTGCCTGTTAGATAACAATAGGTGTGCCCAGATCCGGGTCAGTCTCGAGGGCGGGGATGCTCCTCCCATCACGTTTCTCACGGGAGGAGGCGGAAATACACGAGATAGCTCGGTCTCACTCCTCGATTCCCTGCTGTTTTCTGGGGGGCCTCATGAGAACTCTAAGATTTAGAAGTTCCCACCTTTACCTGCCCGAGACTGTCCACATGGAATTGAGCTTCCACCCCCAACATACAATATATAAATGCATGTTAGGTTGATTGGCAGTAGGACTAAGCCAAACCGAGGGTGGCCTGGCTGCCCTTTCTTATCTTACCCAGACTCCCTTCTGGTGAAGAACTTTGAATGCCACCATGGCTGTCCCTCATCGTAACCTTCAGGTTATTCAGGTACAGACACCTCTCACCCCAATCACTCTCAACACCCCAGTCTTCTCACACTGACTGACACCTCTCTCAAAAAGCAGGCAAGACTGAGCCTCCAGCTTCTGGATAATTGTTTTCTGGGCTAAGATCATCAAGAGGCAAGGACTGTTTGATTGGATTCGACTTTTTCATTGTTGTGTGTGTTAACAGGTCTAGATTGCGCAGATGAACACACTGTCCCCTGTCTGCTTTAATCAATCCATCAACAAGAATTTATTAAGGCCTTCTATGTATAGGGGGCTTTCATATTTTGGATTCGAAGGCCTGGCACTTTATGACCTGTTGTCATCTAGATCAATCTGGAGAGAAGGGGCAAGTTTGTGAGTTCTTGTACATACCATGCCAAGTCTGGCCATTGGTGTTACAGGTGGACTATACAAGAACCAGTTGGGAAAAGAAAGAACCTTTCCTGTGTTTTACATAAAACTGTCATTGAGAGGAAATGTAGTATAATGGAAAGAACATTGGACTTGGAGTAAAAGAATTTAGCTTCAAATCTTGGCTCTGTTCCTCACTAGCTGAGGGACTGTGGGTAAGTGACCTACCCTGTTGGGCCTCAATCCCCTCATCTATAAAATGGGCTTAACAACTCTTTCTTCTCTTCTACCCAAGGTGTCATTGTGGGGAAAGTACTTTTATTGTTAACTTTATTGTTAACTATATAGTGACAAAATCTTATTACTATCCTAATTTAATTACAAGACACTTCCCTCTGTTTTGACCTTTTACTCTGAAAGAGGCAGACAGATATATTCCCCCTCAATGGCATGCTTCCAAATAGCTGGAATGGTGACAGATGGTCATTAGTTCTGTGACTGACACCTTAACCAGAACACTTTCAATAGTACATACAGTGCCTGGCACACAGTAGTTACCTAATAAAAGCTTGCTGATTGATCCTATATATACATGGAAACACATGATGAGCATCTAGATATCTATGGAGACAATGTTTTCAGCCTGCAAAGTCTTCGGAAATTGTTAGACTGCAAAAAAATTGAATAGAACCCCTTCCCTTTCTATCTGCCCTTCCTGTAAGTCATTTCTGCTATCTTCCCCTCACATTTCTCACCTCCCCAGGTCAGGAAAACACTTGAAGTGAATGTCATCAGAGTTTCCTCAGTCAGTCAGATTCGAAGAAAAATAATCAAAAAGGGAACAGAATGGTGGAGTAGAAGAGATTCAATTCCTATTAGCTCTGTTTCTTTGCTTCTCTTAGAACTCGGGCTTGATTTCTGTTAGGGCATTACACTTTATTTTGGCTCACCTTTGGTTCACCAATGGATGAAAGTAATAGTGTATATCTGTATACATATGCATATCCATACCCCTCTCCCCCATGTATAGGTGTGTTGGGTCTAGGTATGTGACCTGGCTAATGCCCAGCAGAGATCACCCAGTGAGCAGATTGTGACTGTGTTGACATTTGAGTCCTCAGTCTAATTGCTTGTTTATATAATGCAAGAGTTGGCAACTTTTCCAAAGCAATGTGTCAAGTCTTCATTGATTCACTGTAATTTTGAGTTTCCTGTGCCAGTAACAGCCGTCTGTCCTCCTAAATCATGGTAGATTGGAAACCTCCATGTCAGCAGCTAGGGAAGTGGAGGAACGGGGCTTGTAATGAAAAACGTGGAAGCTTTTAAGGACTTGGGGCTTCAGAAGTGGAGGAATAGGCTGGAAAAAGCAGAAATAGCTTACTTCAGTTGGCCTTGGTGGCAGATGCTCAGGAGGAGGAAAGAAATTATACTTCTTATTCTCCAGCTTTCTTCTTCTTCTTTCTTCTTCTTTTTTCTTCTTTCTTCTTCTCCTTTTTCTTTCTTCTTCTTCTCCTACTTTCTTCTTCTCTTTTTTCTTCTCCTTCTGCTTTTTTCTTCTTCTCCTTCTTTTCTTCTTCTTCTCCTCTTCCTCCTCCTCCTCTTCCTCTTTGTCCTCCTCTTCCTCTTTTTCTCCTCTTCCTCCTCCTCCACCTCCTTTCATTGGTACAGAAAGAAATTCTGTCCAGGAATCTGGAACTCAGAGTCCCCTGGCTAATGCTGTTGGAGTGACCCAATGGCTTGAGTGTTTTCACACATATTCTTGTTATTTATCATATATCTGACTTTGCCTAATGCCAAGATCACCTAAGATGGAGGCACCCAGGATCCTATTTCTGGGAGAAAACCAGCATTCTCCTACTTGATAGAATGCATGGTTTCTATCTGTAAGGGACATTATATGGTAGTGGAGAGGAAGAGCTGTCCTTAGAACCAGGAAGCCCTGAGATCACATCTCCCCTCTGACACACACTGGATATGTGAACCTAGACAAATAACATAATTTCTTAGTGGTTGAGGAAACATTCTAAGACTATTAGTCAGAGAGAAGACACAAATATGAACTGGTAAAAGGAATTTCCTTACCAGGGAGTTCCTTAGATCAGCAGAATCACCGTTTTAGTCACTAATTCCTAACAATCCTTAACTAGTAAATTAGTTCAGTTGTAGCTTTTAAGGAGTAGAAATGGTAGACTCTTTAAACCTCACTTTACAATGTTTACTGACGATGTACAAAAGCATTGGTGGGCATCCAAAAAAGATACAAGGCCACATACACTTCAGAAGCTCCCCAGTCTTCCAGGCGTCTGTTCTGGTCCCAGAGATTCAAAACAATATACATACACACACACACACACACATGAATATGTGTATGTATATGTATGTGTGCATACATACACAAGCACACATATACATACACATGTACACACATATACATACACACATCCATCCATATATATATAGTCAAGCTCTAGGAAAACCCCACCTATCTAGAACTATAGGTCAACTTGAGGTCATAGGCCAACCTGAGGTCACCCATGAATCCATTCATCATTCCACCTCTTTCTGTTTCCTTATCTCTTTTTCTTTATGGGAGAAGATGCAGAATGAGGTCAGCCTGCAATCTGAGCCATTCCTTAAATCACAGATTATCAAAGCTGGAAGGGACTTTAGAGGCTATCTGGTCCAATTGGTATTTGATAAAGAATTTTCTTCTCTAAATTTGCTTTTCATCATAACTATGTTGATATTTTTATAGTTTTGCATTTATATAATTTTTTTCAAGTGCATAATCTGATTTGGTCTTCTAAGCAACCCAGTGAGGAAGATGGCACAAGTAGTGTGCCCATTTTTTCAGATGAGAAAACTGACACTCACAGAAGTCAAGTGACTTACTCAGAGTAATAAAAATACTAAGTGTTGGAGCCAGAGCTCCTCCCTAGATCTTCCCTTTGCTCTTTTCTTGGAAGAATGCTACCTCAAGAATCTGTGTTAACAAATTAGTAAATGGAGCTTGGACTGTTCACCAGTGCATCAGAGTAATAAGTTCATGCCTCTGGTGTAAACAAAATGTATGTCACCATTCTTTCAACCTCTTCAGCTGTACATAATAGATTAACATTACCAAGACAGATTGGAGAAGGTTTAATAGATGCTATAGAAACTGTTGGTTACCTGGGCAGAAGATTCGGTAACAGGATCTGACATCTCCATTGACTATTTTATATCTCCATTACAGTGTTTGGTCATATTTGAATAAGCATTAAATTAATTGGTATTTTCCAAGGACAGATTTTATTATAGCAACTGTGCTTTATTTTTCTCTCCCTTTCCCAATCTTCCAATTATGGGGATTTTGCTTAAAACAGTGAAGAATCATTGATTGTCATGGGAGTGTGGGCATAGTTGGAAACAAAAGTTCAATTTCTGGAAGATTTCACTTAATAGGAGAAACTGGTCCTCACTGTGTACCATGCACAAAGAGACAGAATATTAAACATCATCTTTTACTCATGGGAATTCAAACTGAAAAGATCTTTGGGATCACCTGATTCAATCCCCTATTTTTTTTTTTTTTACGAGTGAGGAATCTGAATCCCAGGGAGAAATGACCTATGCAATCCCATGTAGGTAGCAAAGAGTAATGTCAGAACTTGAACTCAGGTTGTCTGGCATCACATTCAGTGCTCCATCCAAACTGTTTTGTAAGAAACAATTCTAGGCAATTAGAGCCTAGGATCCATTAAGAACAGAGTGAATGGTACTTGTATCCCACCTATATCCCTTCTATGGGGTTGAAGCTGCCTGATAAGTCCTGAGTCAAAAATTCCATTAAAATATTTCCTGAGAACCATCTCTTGGGAAAGATTGGTAGCTAGCTTTCCTACCTATGTAATGACTAACTCCTGCAGTCTCCTTCCTGTGTATCCACTCATAACATATAGTCTAGACCTATTTTTCAGGGAACCTCAGGAACTCATTAGGGTCTCTCAGAATATTGTAAAATGACAACCTAATTACTTAATCTTTGAGACTATTAGATATTTCTTTTGTCCTAGGGATGTTGTGAACCAAGGAAGTTTGGGAATCTCTTACCTAGACCTTACCTGCCTTCTACCTCCTCAGGGAGAGTTCTTTATTTACATACTGTTTAATTCTAGCTTCAGCTTCTCAAATAGTGATGTCCCTGTGGATATTCCTTCTAATGACGCTGCTGATAATAATAAATGGCATTTATTGCAAAGTACTTTACAAATATTATCTCATTTTATCCTCACAATAACCTGGGATGTAGGTCCTATATTATTCCCTTTTTACAATTTTTACAATTGAAGAAACTGAGGCAAGTTAAGTGACGTGTCCAAGGTCTTACATCTAGTAAGTATCTGAGGCTGGATTTGAACTCAGGTCTTATGGATTCCAGGTTCAATATTCTATCCACTTTGCCACCTTGCTGCTTTATAATTGCCTCTCATTCATGCCTTCCCATCTTGTGTAAAGATATCTTGTCTGTGTGTGCCCTGTTTACCACAGAGCCAATATGCTGAGGGTTGACATTAAATTAACCCAGAGGACCTTGAAGTCTGGCTCTACTCTTTACTATCTATATGGCCTCAGGTTACTTCCCTTTCTTGGATTTCTCTCAAGAATGTGAGAATGCTGGTGGGGCACATGGGATAACCATTGGTTATCCTTCTTAGCTGCCAATGACCAGCCCATCTTTTTCAATCATGCTTCCCAGTGACATCTTTTGCTCCAGGTCTTCTTCAGATATCCTTATGTGTTCTATGCTGCAACCTGTTCATGCACACCATAGGTCTCTTCGTTGTCCTCTGTACAATGCTCATTTTTAATTCTTTAGAGTCTCTAGTGTTCCTTGACTTTATAGACAAGCAACAACATTGGTAGAATATCTGTATTGAAAAAATGGACTTTTGTTTCTGAGAAGTTTAGGTTCTTGTCCATGTAGGTATCCTATTTCCCCCTTCATTTTTGCCAGGCCCCAGACCCTTATATCACTTCTGAGACATTATTACCCATCATTGCTTTTATACCATCTCCATTTGGACTCTGTCCCTGAGGTTTCTAGATCTGATAGGTGAACTTTCACCTCCTAGGCTTTGCAGCATTTCCCTATGCCTCCCCCTTCTCCCACACCCCTGACCTTCCAGAAACCTTTCATGTGTTGTCTTCTCTCATTAGGACATCAACTCTTGGAGGGCAAGGTCTATTTTGTGTTCTTGTATTTGTATTCTTAGTACTTAATACAATGCCTGATATATAGAAAGTGCTTAATAAATGCTTTCTGTGTCTATCTATTTAGCTTGCAAAGCAGAATTGTGGAACTCAAAAGAAATGTGATATGTGTAGATTTAGAAATATTTCCTGCCCAAATGGTCATATGGACTAACTGTGCTAGACCTGTAGTAGAGACTTCCAAGCTTGTATTGGTATGATCTACCACAGTTGGATATACTATACACTGACCCCAACATCATGATGTGATTTTTATCATCTTTGAGCATGAAGGACAAACAACTATGTATGTATGTATGTATGTATGTATGTATGTATGTATGTATGTATGTATCTATCTATCTATCTATCTATCTATCTATCTATCTATCATCTATCTATCTAGGGCAGCTAGGTGGTGCAGTGGATAAAGCATCAGTGCAGGAGTCAGGAGGACCTGGGTTCAAATCTCACCTCAGACACTTGACACTCACCAGCTGTGTGACCTTGGACAAGTCACTTAACCCCAACTGCCTCATCCTGGGTCATCTCCAGTCCTCCTGATGAATATCTGGTCACTGGTTTCAGATGGCTCTGGAGGAGAAGTGAGGCTGGTGACCTGCACAGCCCTCCCTCACTCAAAACAAAGTCAAGTGCAAGTCATGTCATTATTTCTTTGATGGCATGGTCTTCTTTGGCAATGGACCAATACACACACAGTGTCTATCTATCTATCATCTATCTATCTGTCTGTCTATCTATCTATCTATCTATCTATCTATCTATCTATCTATCTATCTATCATGCATCTATCCATCATCTATCATGTCCTCATGGGCAACAACTTTATACAGAACATCCCAAAAGTGTTAGTGCAGCTTTAAGCTACTAAAACTTGAACAGGAGCAGTCCAACAGAAGCGATTAAAGCTTAAAACTGCACTAAGACTTTAGGGATGCCCTATAAATATGTGTTCCCTACCCCTGCTCAACCCCTGCCAAGAGAGCCCAATGCTATGTACACCATTGGCATTTAATTAATGATGTAATTAGTGAATGAATGTTGAGATGCTTCATCTTTAGAAGGTAAATATGAATTTGTCTAAAAATAAAACAAGCTTCCAATCACCTTAGACCGTTTAGATGTCATTCTGATGGGGCAGAAAGATGGAGGTCAAGAGCTCAACACCACTAGACATTTCAGAGGCCTCTTCCAACTTCAATTCTATGATTCTGGTTTCTTTTGGTTCTATGACTTTATAGTTCTACAATGTAAAAATAGGACTTTACAAAAAGGATAATGAAGAAACAAACCCTTCTGTCTCCTGGCTAATTACTGAAAAGCCCTCAGTCATGGGAAAATAATTTGCTGAGTCTAGAATGATTCATCTCCAGCTTTTGTCCTTAAATGAGAGAAGCACCCTTGGGGGATCAAACAGCCATTTCTTGCTCTTGGGACTTTTCTTTCCCTCCTCCAGTGAGCTTCCAGACCAAGCAGATTTTCTGAAACAACCACACAGTGAATAAAGCATTTACAGTGTAGGTTTCATTCCACACCACCCTGTCTCACTCCAACCCATGCCCTCCCATCTCAGAAATCAGATCATGGGTCAACTGTGAAGTTCTATTAATATTAAACACTTAGTCCCTGCTCCAGGTAATGCTTCAGATCAATTAGAGTTCCAATGCAGTTTGATCTATTGTCTTTCTACTGAATATGCATGAAAAAAAATAAGTCTCAGCAGCAAGGCAGGTTAGGGAAAAACAAAACAAAATAAGAGCTATAAAAATCAGAAAGAGAATGAGGTCGATAGCTACGAGGAGTGAGTTCAAATGCTCATTTGTTTTTTATTACTTATGTAGATCCCTAGAGAGTTGCCAGTAGATTCTCTTGGCTTCTTTTATGCTCAGTAAGTCTGTGTCCTCTTTTCCAGAGTGGATGCTGGGTTCTCTTTCCCACCCTCAACCCCCACCTCCTCTCATTCTTAATGTTATAGAGTACCCTGAGCCACTGTGATTTTCCTGGAAATCAAGTTTTATTGGGGTAGGATGTGTAATTATCTGGAAAGAATGTAGGAGGGATGGGGAATCTGGTACCCAGCCAAAGACTCTGAGCTGGTTTATGGGACATGCCTTGTTTTCACTTAGGAATTGGGCTCTGGAGTAAAAAGTTCAACATGGCTCCCAGGACCATGGAATCTATCTGTATTTGTATTTCCCTGTTGCCTTGGGATGTGGTCGGAATCTTCCGCAAGGCCATTTTGGTTTTTAGGGTCATCCAGAGCTGTTCTTTAAACATTAAGTATGTGGCTTTTAGTCATTTTGGTGTCATTTCTGTAGGGTAGAAATGGGTGCTTCTGTTTCAACTATTCAACCAGAAAGAATGCAGATATTCTGGAGACTGCTGGGAAAATGCCTAAATACCCTTTAGGGATAGTCTAGTCCTAAGAGGAATGTGACAAAAAGGGTGAATAATGAATACAGTCTGTCTCAAAGCATTATTGAGTTAGTAAAGCTTACAACTGCACTAAGACTTTTGGGACACCCTGTGCCATGGGTGACACTCATTTGGGCTTCAAGGTCTGCAATGCACTTTGCATAGCATGCCTCTTTTGACAAGTTAAATGACTTGATCAGGATCACACAGTTATCATGTATCATAACACTGCAGATCTAACCAGATAATAATAATATAATAATTATGCAATAATCTCACAGACCATGTAGTCTAATAAGCTCATTCAAAACAAAACAAAACAGATGAGGAAATTGAAGCTTAGGTGGTTAAATGATTTGTCTACTTGTCAAGAAGGTCCTTTCTTGGCTCCAAGTCATTGGTCATCAGATTCTTCCTGGGAGAGGATGGAGAGATCAGACTCTGGTAGGCACCAAGAAAAGATGTTTCCTTTGTGGACCCCAAGAAGGGAGAACAACCCACGGAAGAAACTTGGGCTATGAACGAAGCAAACGGAGTTCTTTTTTAGTGCTGATTTTACTTTCATGGCTAATTATTTATTCATAAATCTTGCCTCAGAGGTTTTATTTTGGCTCTTAGCGAAAAAGATTCAAGGTCACAGAGGAAGCATTTTCAGATGCTAAGTGATCCTCCTCCAACCTGATGTAAAATTTTATTTTGGGAGGAGTGTTGCTAGCAGGAGGGGTGACGACTTAATTTTAGCTCCCAGGTGAAATACTGGCTAAAAAGTTGGCAATATGTCAGTCTTCTATTGTAATGAGTGCCACAGTTGGGCTGCCTCTAGCCCCTGGTGGAAGTGGAAGGGGATGTAGAGGCACAGCTACCATAAAGCAGGTGGGCCACTGCTGGGACACCAGAATTTTCAATGCAACACTGCTGTTTTCTCTTGTCTAGAAAAATTCCCAATGTGTAGCTTATCCCATCAGCCATTAGAAAAACAGTTGATTGTGTTCTCTCTGAACTTGGTTTAACAGCTGTGTGTACACATGCCTAAGAATATTATTCAAGTCTGTATTTTGGTTTAGTTATTATTGACCCAAGAAGAATAATATAATGTTGCCATGGGTAGCAGTAATTTTTAAAAGCCTAAACATTAGTCTCCTAGAGCCACAATGAGTTGTAATTATTAGCCAATCAACTGATCGATCAATCACCTACCATGTGCCATACAGGAACTGTGCCAGGCAGTAGGGATACAAAGACAAAACTGATCCATTCCTCATCCTGAAGGAGCCTATATTGTATAAGGGGAGACAGTATGTACACACACATACACACATACACCGTATATATATATTTATATACACACATATACATATACACATGCACATACATATATATGTATACACATATGTATACAGTCATATATATATGTATGTATATGTATATAGACAGAGAGAGGGAGAGATTGTTTAGTCATCCAGTTGTGTCTGACTCTTTGTGACCCTGGGCACCTTAGCCCACCAATACTGTCCATGGAATTTTCTTGACTCTTAACAGAAGTTAAGTGACTTGCCCCAGGGTCATAAAACTAGTAAGTGTCTGAGGTTGGATTTGAAGTCAAGTCTTCTTACTCCAGGCCCAGTGATCTATTCAGTGAGCTACTAACCTGCCCCAGTAATATATAAATAGATAGGAAAATAAATGTATATGTATATGTATATGCTTATTTCAAGATGGTAAAAAAAAGATCAGCACAAGGTGCTCAAAAAATAAAATAAATCATTTGTTTAGGGTCAAGGAATTGCAATTTGGGACAAGGAAGTTCAGTGGGGGGAGTTACTAGCAGAGGGTATATACACTCAGAAGGGGGGAGGCTAGGTAGATAGATGGAATAACGATTCACAAGTTTTTTATTACAGGGTGATAACACTTTCCTAGAAAACCACAGGATCAGTTTAGGCATCTTCTAGCCAACAGAGGCTGGCTGCTGACCAAGCCCCTAGCTTGGGTCACCTGTAGGGTCATTAGAATAGCCAAAGGGAGGGATTGTAGAAGCATCCTCATGGTTATCCCTGTCTGGGAA
Source organism: Notamacropus eugenii (assembly GCF_028372415.1). Lineage (NCBI taxonomy): Eukaryota > Metazoa > Chordata > Mammalia > Diprotodontia > Macropodidae > Notamacropus > Notamacropus eugenii. Next base: position 414,442,024 of record NC_092873.1, read on the forward strand.
GTTTCTGGCTGTTAAGAATTGTTGGACATAGTCGAGATTCTCAGTAATTTACCTTGGTCTTAAGAGATGATTAGAAATTGCTAATCAGAACAGGGCAGTGGTCTCAGAGTCCTAGATTTTCCCAGATTGACATATACACACAAACACTCATATACATACATACATATACATGTACTGCTAAGAGGATAGTAAGGATGAGGACTGAGAAAAGGTTATTGAATTTAACAAACAAGAAATTGCTAATACCTTTAGAGAGCAGCTTTAGTTGAGTGATAAAATTGGAAGCCAGTTGGAAGGGACTGAGAAGTGAGAGGAAGGGAAGAGAAGCCAACATGGACAAAAAAGTTTTTTCTAGGAGTTCTCCTAGAAAATAGAAACTTAAGGAGTTTCTTAAAGTTGGGAAATATCTGGATGTGGCTGTAGTTATCAGGGAAGGAACTAGTAAATAGGAAGAGAATTAAGATGAGAGAGAAGAGATGCTCGTGAGGACTGTTGGAGAAGATGGGAGAGGAGAGTATCAAGAGCTGGTCTTGGCAGGGAGAAGGGCCATGGGGTTGATGAAACTGAAGTGAAGGGAAGTTCTGGAAACTGCCAGAAATAATGTAGAAGAGATTTCAACCTAGAAGTCAGGATTCCTGACCTCCCACAGTGGTAGAGTAGAAAGAGCAGTAGACTTGGAATCAGAAGTCTTGGGTCCGGATCTGGGCTTTATCGCTATTACTTGTGTGACCTTGGGTGAGCCATCACCTCTCTGGGCTTCATCTGTAAAAAGGGGAGGGGGACTGCTGACTGGAAGGCTGGACTAGAAACACCAACTTAACAAGCATTTGTTAAGTGGCCGGCAGGCAAGGCACTTTGCTAGATATTAGTAATACAAAGTAATATAAAATTCAAAGTGATACACATTAGTAGTACAATACAAAGTAATATAAAGTAATGAGGGTAATGAGGAAGTAATTCCTGCCCTCAAGGAGAATGCATTCTAGCCATGGGATACAACCTTCATGAATATAAATAGAAGGCAAAAAGAAAAAAACAAACAACCCCACGAAACTAAATAGAAGATGATTTGAAAAGGAAGAGAGCTGGAAAGTTTTCATTGAAGATTTCTAATGTCCCTTTAAGACTTTAAATCCTGACCTGTCCTGTCCTGTCCTGTCCTGTCCTGTCCTGTCCTGTCCTACCCTTCCCTGTCCTGTCCTGTCCTGTCCTGTCCTGTCCTACCCTTCCCTGTCCTGTCCTGTCCTGTCCTACCCTTCCCTGTTCTGTCCTGTCCTGTCCTGTCCTGTCCTGTCCTGTCCTGTCCTATCCTATCCTATCCTATCCTATCCTATCCTATCCTATCCTATCCTATCCTATCCTATCCTATCCTATCCTATCCATTCCATTCCATTTTCTAGTCTATTTGCAGATTCTAGGACGCAAAATGGAAAGAAAGAACATGCAAGATAGTATTGAAAGTGTTTTATTCAGTTTTCTAATTATTCTTTGTCTTTAAACCAGCAGGGAGATCAAAAATGTTAATATTTTTTGGCCTTGAGAAATCAAGAGAGAGTGTTCACGCCTTTGGGCAGTGACAAGAAACTGAGTGGCCACGTCTCACATTTGTGAGGTGTGGTTTCACACCCACATCATTTTCATCTCAGATTAGGGGATTCCAAAGAAAATGTTCTAATGTTATGGCTAGCATACGATGGGTTAATGCTTTGGATAATTCAGGGACAAAAGAGAAGTGGCAGAAATGAACAAGATTCGAAGAGTAGAGAGCAGAGGCATGTGAGAATTCTCCTGAAGCCACAAGGATCCTGGTTTTCCTGTTCTACACATTTGCCCCTCTGTTTCTCATACAACAGAAATGATTTAATCTAATCTATCACCTGTTTGTTGTCTGGGTTCATATCGTGTTTACTCACTGCAAGTTTTCTATGCTATTTTTATCTGTTGTCTGTTTTTAGAAGATAAGACTAGATGGCATTGTGTCCTTTTCTTTGCATTCACCTTCCTTGGAATTTCTTCCAACAAGGCTGTCGATAAATGTTGATTGATTTTAATTCTGATAAAATGTCTGGCTAGTTCTCTCCTTCCCTGTTTCTGCCCTCTTTTCATATTCCTTTCTTGTGTCTCACCAACATAGCTGGAGAGGTTCTGTGAAGCATTCAAACCTTCTCACATTGGTGTAGGCCACATCCCATGTCTGGATTCAGCTGGGCGAAAACAATGGGCCTGGAGACTTGGAAGGCCTGAGTTCATGTGTGATTGGAGAAACTGTCTACCTGTGTGACCCTGGGCAAGTCACTTAACTTCTCTTAGTTTCCTCAATTGATTGGAGGAATATTATCAACTGTGGTTTATATGATAATATTAAGAATGCAGTAGTTATATAGTATTTTAAGGTATCTAACTATTTAAATAGGGATCATAAAGATGCTTACCTCCCAGAGTTGTTGTAAGGATCAAATGAGATAATGTCTGTAAAGTACTTAGCCCTATGCTTGGAACAAAGTAGGTGCTTTGTTGTAGTTCAGCTGTTTCAGCTGTGTCTAATTCCTCCTTACCCCATTTGGGGTTTTCTTGGCAGATACTAGACTGGTTTGTCATTTCCTTCTCCAGCTCATTTTACAGATGAGGAAACTGAGGCAAACAGGGTTAAATGACTTGCTCAGAGTCATACAGCTAGCAAGTGTCTGGGGCTGGATTCCAGCTCAGGTCCTCCTGACTCCAGGGCTTACACTCTATACACTTAGCTGCTCAGCTGCTTAATAGTAGGTGCTTAATAAATGCTTGTTTCCCCTCCCTCCCTCTTTATCCCTGCCAGCTAAACTCTTTTTTTCTTTTCATTAAGAGCTCAGGTTAAGTGCCATCTCAGATCACTTATTTCACTTTCGACACCCCTGCCGTGCTTCACAAAATCTCTGTTTGAAAGGATTGCAGATGTCATCTAGTTCAATCAGCACCTGGACAGGAATCTTCTTTTATAACATCTCTGATAGCCTATAATCCAATTGACTGGGCTTGAACCTCTAGGGAGGGAGAAACTCCCTCCCAAGGTCCTCTGTTCCTCTTTTGGACAGCTTTAATTGTCAGACAGTATTTCCCAATGTCAAGTTGAAATCTGCAATTTCTACTCACTGCTCATTCTGTACTTTGAGGTCAAGTAGAAAAAAAAAATGGATCCCTCTTTCATATGATAGCTCCTCATATAATTGGAGATATAATTATATCTCCACTGAGTCTTCTCTCACCAGAACAAAACACTCTTGTTTCCTTAAATTGATCTGATCCTCCCATTTACTACCTTACTATATCATTCCTTTATATCATATATACATAAGATGTACTGTCCTGAGCTGAGTATACCATACCTATCTTTCCAATGACATTGGAAATTCCTTGAGGACATAAAATATGCATTTTTTTCATCTTTGAATCTCCAGTTCCTAGAACTGGACCTTACATGTGGGTACTCATTTAATTTTTGTTGAACTAAATTGAATTAAATTTGTATGGAAAGTCTTTTCTTAGCATGAACTATGGAGCCTGGCACATAGTAAGTTCTTAGTAAGTTTCTTTTCACTTGGTTTATTGACACAAGTGTCTATTCTCATTGGAACCCTTCAGACCAACCACCAGCATCAAATCCCTGTGAAGACAGAACAACCCAAACACTGGTTCTTATGACAGAACTGAATACAAAGAATCTGAGAAATGAGATTGCTTGACAATCTTAAAGTGCCAGGAATGTTATTTAACAACCCACTACTATAGAGTGCGGTAATTCAAACAGAGTTAGAAATGTGCACAAAAGAGGAGGGCTATGGCCTAGTGGGTACCATAACTGGGCTGAGATGAGTATTATCGTGTCCACCCATATGGCTACATAAAGGAGAGGTGAAAATTAGCTTGTGAGATTTCTTGGTACTATAAAATTGGACATAGTCTCTGTTTTTATCTTTGGAATCCTTCTGACCAGGTTCACAGAATTAAAGGCTGTACCATAACTGGTTGGTCTGCAAGTCCCAGGACAGACTTTCTGAGAAGTTTGAGTAATGATAGATCCACAAATCTGAATTATAGAGATAATTATTTAGAACCATATGATGCTTGGTCTGTATAGATTAATTCCTCCTCTGTACTTTTCTTCTCAGTCTAGCTAATCTATCTCCTGACAATTCAGGCTTAAATCCACTTGGCACCTACACTCTTTATGGAACCAAGGTTAAGGAATAAATCACAGGCTAAAGGAATTCAGTTCAGTTCAATTCAACAAACATTTATTGTGTTTACAACGTCTCAGGCACTGTGCTATGTGTTAGAGATACAAAGATGAGAAAATAAAAAATTCCCTGACCTCAAGAAGCTTTTATACTTCTTGAATAGGGATCTATGTGTCTCCAACCATGGCAGAAGTGCCAACCACGTTATAAGCACTGTACTATGAGTCTGGGACACGAATGAGCCTATCCTTGCTCTCAATGAGCTCAGGTTCTAATGGGGCAAACAAGATCTATAAGAGGGTTTTTGCCTTTTTTATGGAGCATTTATTCTTTACAATAAATACCATACCAGATCAATACCATATAATATAAGCATCAGAGGCTGACATTTTGAAGAGGACAGCATTAACATGTTCCAGAACAGACAAGAATGATTTAAGGAGTGAACTATTGGAGAAAAAAATTGACTGAGTAGTAAACTTGAAACAAGTAAAATTTGGTGCTTGGTCCATAGCTGAGGTTCTTAACCTGACATCTCAGGGACCCCAGGGGATGTATAAATAGATTTCAGGGGGATCTGTGAATTTGTTTCATTACTATTTTGATAACTATATTTCAATAAAACTGTCTTACTTTGTAATCCTATGTATTTAATTTTGTGTATTATTCTGTGAAGATCCATGAAAAAAATGGTTAATAACTCCTAGCCTATAGCTTTTCCAACAGATCTTTAGGTTTTGGATGGACCTTTTTCATGTGCTTTCATTTCTATCTATTGGGAAATATTTTAATTTCTTCCTTTCTTTTCTTGATGTTAAGATTTAGTTAAAATGATATGCAAATGGAGCTGAAGCTGGGCCTGTCCTTCAAGGCTCATTTTGAGGCATATCTCCCTCATGAAGACTTCCTTCAATACCTTGGCCTTTAATGGCCTGTAATTATTATGACAATCACATATTTTGGACATTTACTCATATGCTGTGAATATGCCTATAGTTTTCATGTCTTTTCTTTCTAGTAAGACTGTAAGTTTCTTAGGAGTGGGGCCATGTCTTATGATTATTTTATATTCCCTACCAATATTGACCATATGTGGAACACATAATAGGTATTCAAGAAATACTTGCTGAGTTGAAGCAAATTATGTAGTACTTCCAGAGTGTGGCTAATAGTACCTTACATTTTAAACATGGTTTATATCTCTCCTGACTCTCCTCCTGACGCCATATCCTGACTCTCCTCCTGACGCCATATCCTAGGAACCTTCTTAGCCTGGAAGGTGCCTTTGCCCCTGTGACCTCCTTTTCCTATTGGTCTGTTCCTCCATTTGAACAAATGTCCAAGATAGTCATGCTTACTCTTTCACTTCTCTCTGGGATCCACTCCTGATTCTCAGGACATCTCTACCATGCCACTGCAAGGACTCTTCTCCTCTTCCCATTCCTTCCCTTCCCTTTCCTTCTCAGTTGCAAACTAGCCCTATGACCTTCTCCAATCACTCTACTCCTTTAAGCCTTGGGTCCATCGTCTGTAGAATGAAAGAGTTAGACTGCATGTCCTCTAAGCTCAATGACCTCTTAATGATTTTTCATGTAAAAAAATAACATATCACTGATGCAGCCACTGTGAGACTAGGGTGCCAATACAGGATTTTGATATTCTGTTTTCAATTGGCAGAAAACATTCCTTGATGAAAAATGTCTTGAGCACCATTATCAGATCTTTCCTTTCAAATATTTTTAGTTCATTTAACTTTGATAATCTTCCAGTCTTGGAATTTTAAAACATCTTTAAAATTTCCAATAACAAGTCAGAGATTTTTTCCATGAGTATTTTATGGGGTGCCCCTTTACAAAGGACCATTTAAATGAATTGGTAATATGATTTTCTTTAGAGTGACACATGCTTTCATTTCTCTACCTTGTGTAACCTGCTTTTGGAGTAGAGTGACCCAGGGGAGGGGATCTGCCAGCTAGACATATAATGATCAGAACTCCCAAGTTCTTCAATCCCTATGTAGACAGGTAGGAGGGGAACCAAGAGAGGTGTGTGATGAAAACCTAGAAAGAAGAGAACATCTAGGTAAACAATGTCAAATTCTGTAGAGTGGTCAAGGAAAGTGAGGATTGAAAAGAGGACATCAGATTTGGCAATTTAGAGATCATTGGTAACTTTGGGGAGAGCTCTTTGAGTTGAGTGATGAGGTCAGAAGCAAGACTGGCGAGGATTGAGGAGTGAAAGAGAGGAAGTAGAGAAGGAATGCAGAGTGCTTTTTCTAGGCATTTGACTGAGAAAGAGAGAAAAATATAGGAAGACAGTTTGAGGGGAGAGGGAGGGAGAGGGCGAGGGAGAGGGAGGGAGAGAGAGAGAGAGAGAGAGAGAGAGAGAGAGAGAGAGAGAGAGAGAGAGAGAGAGAGAGAGAGAGAGAGAGAGAGAGAGAGAGATAGTTGGGAAGGATAAGACCGAGGGCACATGTAGAAAGGTTAGCCTTAACAAGCAGAACTACCGTATTCTAAGAGGGTGGAGGACAAAAGGAGAGAGGGGAAGCATAATGAAATTTCTGAGCAACAGTTATCACCGTCTGCTGTTCCTTTCTACCTGGATGTTCTGTGGGCATTTCGGACTCAAGTCCAAGATGGAATTGGTCATCTTTTCCCATAAACTGATCCATTTCTTAACTTCCATCTCTCTGTCCAGGGTACCACCATCCTTCCATTGCCAAGGACCATCATCTTGCAGTCATTCTTGCTTTTATTTTTCCTTGCTCCTACAGACAATCAGTTGCAAAGTTATGTCAATTCTATCTCTTTTTCTATCATTTCTCACCTCTCCCCTTCTCTTCAGTCAGATAATTATTGCTCTAGTTTAAACCCTTGCCACCTTTGACGGGAATTTTTGCTGCAGCCTCCTAATTGGTTTTCTTGCATTAAATCTCTCCTTCCCCTAATCCGTTCTTCAAAGACCTTTCAAATGATCTGATCTTATCACTCATCTACTCAAGAAGCTTCAACGGCTTCTAGTTGCCTCTAAGCTAAGTTACAAACCTCTTTGTCATTTAAAGCCTTATACAGGCTGGCTCTTAACCTGTTCATATTTATTTCATCTTTTCCAACCCCATGAACTCCATGTTCCATCCATTCACTTGAATTTCATTGATCTGATCAGGGCAGAGTAAAACAGGGCTATTACCTCAATTTTCTGGGTGTTACACTACTCTTAATTCTGTCCAAGATTGTATTACTTTTTCTGACTATTATGTATTACCTTATTGACTGATAAGGAGCTGGATACTTTTTCAACTGTACTGTTTTCTACCAATGCTTCCCCTCCTTGTCATACCATTCACTATTTTGTATAGATTGCAAAATAGAATATTGGGTAGATTCTTTTTGCAGTACAATTTCCTTATTACTGAATTCAACAGCTTGACATTCGAGATATGTCTCAAGGTCAATCCTTAATTGACTCTCTATTGGCAACCTTATTCTGTTATATATTAGGAGTCTGATTGATTCCTGACACTTGAGGGTAGACTCATTCATCTGCATTTACTAAGGCTCCATCAATGAAAGCAACACAGAACTATTGAGACCATTCTGTGATTTTATTTAATATTCCATCAGCATTTCTTTATAATGTTAGTGTAGGAGCATGCATTTTTTAAGGGCACCTTATGACTGTTCTCCCTCATTCCTATTCCTTTTTCTAAGTAGGAGGTATGCATTCTCTTTCAAAAGAATGAGTATTCAAAGAGATTAGAAAATGAGACATTTAAATACTCCTATATATCTGACAAAAAGAGATTGGTTTTTCATGAATAACCTCTCTCTTAGAAGCCTCCATTTCCCTTTTCCTCTCCCCCCTTCCTGGGAACAGGTTGAAGATTTAGAATATATGTTTTGGTTCAAATATAGGATGACTCTAAATATAAACTATACTCCTAAAATGAGCTATCTTTGAAAGTAAAGGATAAAAGCAAACACTGATTAGAACATTCAGATTTCATATGTAAACTGACTTCTCAGCTGAGCCTGAACTATTTTGCATGGCACTTTCCTAATGGTAGAGAGAACCCTAACATGACTACGTGTGACTGCATGAGGGGCCGAGGCAGTATGAGACCGTTGGATGGAGAGACAGCCTTTATTCATTCCATGGTTCCAGATTGTTTTCATGACTAACTCTTGACTGATTCTAGGGAAGAGAAAGAGACTTTCTTAGAGGCATGTAGCGGAAATCAGCTCCTCAGCATGTCGTCGATATCCAGATTACTTCCCTAAAGACTTTGGGGAGTTTCCTTTTAGGTGACACCAGGGCCTTGTGGTTGAGCTAGCTCTCATCTCACTCCCATATTAAGAGTTCATTCCCTCTTGCATATTTTGGGTTATTTTCTCATCTGTAGAATTTTTCCAATTTCTGTTTGCTATTTGTTTGAATAAATATGTTTACCTGCTATTCATTACTTGTGGTGATCTTTTGTGTAACTAGTGTTTGGCAGGAAGAAGCCAAACCTGTGCATCTAAGCATCAGGTACTCTAACCCAGGGGTGGGGAACCTGCAGCTTGGAGTCCACATGTGGACTTCTAAGTCCTTGGGTGTGACCTTTTGATTGAGTCCAGGTTTTACAGAACAATTTCTTTTATTAAGGGAATTTGTTCTGTGAAGTTTGGATTCAAAAGGTCGCACTTGAGGACCTAGAGGGCCACATGTGTCCTTGAGGCCGCAGGTTCCCCCTTGCTCTAACCCCTTAAGAGACAACAGCTTTCTGTTTTGAATCAATGCAACCCTTTGGGCAGCATTATTCAGGGGGAAGACAGATATAATTCTGATCTGATACTCTCTTCTCAGAGACTGCAGAACAAAGTGGCCAGGATTGTGACTCTTTCTCCTAGTCCCCTTGAGGCAGGAATTGAAGTCTCCTCTGGTGAGGGGTATGTAAGATTCCAGCAATATCTATTACTACCTCTTTCAATCTGCCTGTCTCTATATTTAGACAACCCTTGTGGATGTACATAACCTATACAGTAGGTAATAGATGTGTATATAAGGCAGTCTTGACAAAACAAAGTGTGGCTTGTATTTAGACCAACAGTATATACATGAGTAATTCTCCTCTCATATATCATTTCTTCTTCCCTCATAGAAAACTGTCCCTTACAAGGGACAAATAAAACTCCCCAGTATATCTACCAAGTCTGACAGCAGATGAATTGTTCCACACTTGTAGCTTCCCACTTCTACAAAGGAGGGAAAGATGTTCGTTTTCCCATCTCTTCTTTGAGGCCAACCTTGGTCTTTATAATTACATACGGTTCTCTCTCTCTCTCTCTCTCTTTCTCTCTCTCTCTCTGTCTCCTCTCTCTCTCTTTTTGCCTCTGTGTCACTCTGTCTCTCTCTCTTTTGCTCTCTGTCTCTCTCCTCTCTGTCTTTCTCTCTCCTCTCTCTGTCCCTCTCTCTGTCTCTCTCTCCTCTCTATCTCTCTCCTCTCTTTGTCTCTTTGTCTCTCCTCTCTCTCTTTCTCTCTCTCTCCCACCTCTCCTTCTCTTCTTCCTTTCTCTTCTTTTTCTGCTCCTCCTCTTCCTTCTTCTCTTGTTTCCTCCTCTTCTCTTTTTCCTTCTTCCCCTCCTCTTCCTCCTCCTCTTTTTCTTTCCCTTCCTCCTTCTTGTAAAAGGGATTCTTGCTCCAGTGTGGGTTGGACCCAGCAATCCCAATAGCAGGTCCTAATAACTCGCATTTATATATAGCACATTAAGGTTTATTACAAGTTTTCCTAACTGCCTTTTGTGAGCATAGTTGGTACAGTGGGCCTAACATCACGGAGTGAGTTGGTGGCTTGGTTGGGATCTGAGCTCAGAAGGGAGTCTCTGAAGGATCAGCTCATTGCTCAGCTCCCAGACGCCCTAAATAACCATTTTGCTCTCCGAGTTGGATTCCCACTGAGTTTTCTCTCCCTGCTCAACCCCTCTCCACCCCCACCCACCCCCTCACAGGGGCTGGAAAACTGCTGACTATCACTGAGTCAAACAGCTGTTCTTAAAGTGAGCAGACAGTTTCTATGCCCTCCTGATCAAGTGAGACCTGATGCAGAAGAATTAAGTGGTTCATTCAGTAATAGCTGAGCTGTTTTTATCCAAGGGAGGAATTAAAGTCATACATACAACACTTCTCTGCTGGGTACTTTCTTTTTCAAAAGATGAATCATCGTCATGCTCCAACTCAAAGAATTCTAGGGAGGTGCAGTGTGATTTGTAGACCAATTCTGTACAGGAAACTCATTTAGACAGAAGATCAATATCAGTATATATGTTTTCCCTGGGGAGGAGGGGGATGAAAAGGACATCTTGTGAACCAGGGCAAGTCCCCACATTGCTATCTCCCAATTTAACAGGAAGAGTATTTTTACAGAAACTAAATGGTTTTTCTAAGGCATTAAAATAACTTCTTTATCAAGGTTTTTAAGCAGAACTGCAATATTTTTAATAGACCCTAAAAATTCCCCCTTCCCTTCCTTTCCCCCTCTCTTCCTTTCCTCTAATTCCAGTTTTGGTAAGCTGTTATTAAGGATCCATATTAAGATTCAAATACCAAACTGATTCTGGATTCTGGACTGGCTACTTTAGTGTATTAGAAATTCTGGAGGAATCCTTTGGATTTGGAGTAGCCAAGAGATAGGAGAGTAGTTTACTTAGCAGGACCAAGTATTGTTTTAGTCTGTCAACTTCTGTGGAAGAGGTGAAGGGGCCAAACCTTACAGAAGGTGTTAAGTGATAGATTTAGACTCAGTGGCCTCAGTTCAAATTATGGCCCTGCTATTTTTTTTTAATCTTGTGAAATGATTGGGCCTTTCTGATCCTCTGTTTCCTTTTCTGTAAATTAGGGAGTTAGACTAGATCAGTGATATCAAAATAGAAATGGGGGCCACAATTCCATATGTAAGGATTCCTGAAAGTTGTGTATTTACTTAATTTAAAAAATGTAATATTATCTATGTTTTATTGTATTTTTATTTTTTAAATTTCCCAGTTATGTTTTAATATGGTTTGACTACATAACATCTGATGCCTTTGGTAGACGATCTCAACATTCCCTACCAGTTTTTAATTCTATAAAAAAAGAGAAAAATAGAAATAGGAAATACAAGTGGACCAATTTTAGAATAGGATGATAATAACTAACAGTTTTATAGTCTTTTAACATGGGCAAAACATATGCTTTCTTAGTTCATCCTCATAACCATGTGAGATAGGTGCATTATTATCCGCATTTTACAGGTGAGGAAACTGAGGCAGAGACTTGCCCAGGGTCTCCCAACTAGTATGTATCTGAATTGACTCCAAGTCCAGTGCTCTATCTATTGTACCCCCTACCTGTAACTAAGGTGGTGAAATAGATAAAACATTGGCCCTGGAATCAGGAGGACCTGAGTTCAAATCCAGCCTCAGATACTTACTAGCTGTGTGACCCAAGTTGCTCAACCCTGATTGCCTCCAAAAGAAAAGAAAGAAAAAAAAAAGAGAATCCTGTAACTAGGGTGGGGTAACTGGGGCTTTTTGCTAGGCTACCAGTACCTTCAGTGTGTGCAAATAACAGAGATGAACAAAAATAATTCACCAAAATAGGAAGCTGACAGATGGCGTGCTGAAGTGAGCGCATACATGCATCCCACTTCACCTTCAGCCCAGTAGTCTCCTCTACCAGTGGAGGTCTCCTGGAGTCTTTGTCTCCATCTAGTGTCTTGCCCATCCTGCCATCCCACCAATGTGCTTCACTAGAAGGTTGGCATAGGAATATGACTTTAGAGATTGGTTGCTTACTGCTACCACAGCTAGACAATCCTTAGGTGGAACTGTGCTGTGTTTGCTCTGGGGTTCTCCCTCTTTCCCTTTCTGATAGGGGATGTGGAAAGAAATGGGGAGTGGTGGAGAGGAGGAGAAAGATCTTAAGGCGTAATAGCTTGTGGAGAAGTACTGAATGGTAGCTAGGACTGGAAGAGAGCTGGTGGCCTCTGCTGCTTAGTTCATCTGACTTCTGGAGCAGGAATGCAGGGCACATCTGGGACTCCTGTGAGCCTCTTTTTAAATACCATCTTTAGCACAAATCTTAGGTATGATATATTCCCAGGAGATGTCGTTGAATTCCAGTAAATATGGTGGCAAAGGAATTTGAGACCAGCAACTAATATTATATGAAAGTGACTATTACGTTGCTCCTTTGGTGGATCTGTCATCCTATTGATGGATGTTGGTCTTCCCTTCAGTGATGACAGATTGCCAACTATCCATGCCCTCTCATTCTGGAAGTCACCTGTAATCCCATAGATCTTCCATTCCATTCCAGGGAATTTCATGTAGGGACAATAATCAGGCTGGCCACTGGTTATTTTTTGCTTTTACCACATGACTAATTCCACCTTTTTTTTCTATCTGTAACTCTCCGTACTCCCCCTCCCCTTCTTTCTTTGTATCTCTAGTGTTTAGCACAGTGCCTGCAACATAGTAGGTACTCAACAAATGCTTCCTTCCTTCCTTCCTTCCCTCTTTCTTTTCTTCCTTGTCTCTCTTTTCCTCTTTGATGATGAATTCTTAGGCCACCAAAACTCCTGTGAATTTTATGGAGGCAAATAGAACACTCTCTGCTGCAAGATTCTGCAAGGAGAGCAATCCTCCTGCTTCCCTATCACTTTCACCCATAATATTAGAAAGCTCCTAATAGAGTGCTGAATTTGGAGGCAGAAGATCTGGGTTCAGATCTTGACTCTATCACTTATTACCTGTGTGATCTTGTGCAAATTACTTAACTTCTCTATACCTCAGTTTCCTCAATAAAATGAAGGGTTTGGATTAGATGACATTTAAGTTTCCTTCTAGCTATGGTTTCGTGATTATCAAATGAAGCATTACTTTTTATGGTGCCCCCTCCCTATAATCCCTTTCATTTGTATAATCATGTGCCTAAATGAGCATGTCATCTGACCTAGACCATGCTCTTATTTTGGCATGTGAAAGATAATTTTGCCCTTTATAGTATGATCCTGGCAAAGTAATGTAACCTCTCTGAAACTCAGTTTCTTCACCTCTAATATAGGGGTACTAATAGCATCTACTTCACAGAACTGTTGAGGATGCCAGATGAGATACCACGTAAAGTGCTTTACAAACCATACAGCATAACTTAAAAGCTAGCTACTAATTACAATTAATAAAAGTGATAATGATAATAAAAGTTCCTATTCCACTAATGGACCCAGTCTGTGGAATGTCTTTTTCCTCCTCCTGAGGGATGTTAGAGTACTCATGTGACCTTGGACAAATGACGTGACCTCCCTAGACCTTAGTTTCCTCTTTGGTGAAATCATAAAGTTGACTGAGTGACCCCTAAGGTATAGTAATTTTCTATGATTCTAAGACAGCCTCAGGGCTTTATGGGTATCTGTCTAGACTGGAATGGTCAAACAGGAAGGAATTGTCTACCTTGTCCAAAATAGTTCAAAGGGGTCACTTTCAGGTAGGTAGTGGCCAAATGAAATTTGAAAACTAGGTTGGTTTGGAGGTTTTCACTAGGGTTCAGACTCTTTGGGACAGCCAAAAGGATTTAGACCAAATAGCTGAATACCTACAGTTGATCCAGACATCTGGGGTAGTGTGGCATCAACCTAGCTTCTCAAGCATCCCTGATGATAGTATTATAGAATTTAAAGTTAGAAGAGTCTCTGGAGATCAAGTAGTTCATCACTTTTATTTAACAGATGAGGAGACTGAGGCCCAGAGAGGAACACAGTTTCATGGATAGTAAGGAGCAAAACCAGGATTCAAACCCAGGTCCTCCAAATTCAGGGACTTTTAATAAATGCTTATGGGTCTATCTATTGATGGATTGACCTACAAATGGATCACTTGGAACTTCTCTAGAGTTTGTCTGGGACCTTAGCAATGTTGATATGGCAGATCTGAGTCAAAGGGATTCCCTGATGCAAATTATACTCATCCTTCAGCATGTATTCCTCAAGGTTCCATGCTGACTTCATTTTGAACTACTTCGATCAACTCCTTTTCCTACATCTTGCCTCACTGCCCTGAATTTGGTTATCTTGAGAAATCTGAGATCACAGATTGGAATATAACCTCTTTTTCGGGGAAAGTACCAGAATTATAAAACCATAGGTTCTTTTCCTTGTTTTTTTTTCTATCCCTTCCCCTGATTACTGATAGTACCTCATTCTTCCCCTAGGGATTAGACAGAGTGGCTCAAATTCATCTCTCCTCAAATACAGATGCCATTTGACTGCCAGGCATCTGAACATTTCGCAGTTCTCAGACTATCTTTGGTAGCCTGTCTCCCCTTGCAGTCATACCTGCCTTCGGCCATGTTGTGATATCCTCTGCCCTTCTGACTGTTAGTCAGGTAGTCAGTAAATATTGATTAAGTGCCTACTGTATGCCAGGCACTGTGTTAAGTACTGGGAATATAAAAATAAAATGGACAAAGTGCCTACACACCAATGGAGGAAGACAAAGCACTGAAACTAAAAGCCAAAGGAGGAGGGAGTTACCAGGTATGATAGGATGATGGAAAAGTTCAAAGAAATGTAGTCAGTTGAGAAATAAAGAGATAGCTGACTTGGGCACCTTCCTTAAATGGGTCTTCATTCTGTCTTCTAATCAGAGGAGCAGAGGGTGCTGATGAGGTCTGAATACCAAGGCTGATGTATCCTGTAGGATGATGAGACTCCTGATATTGAAGTTCACAGGAATATAATGTCAAAATCCAAAAATGTGCAGCCAGGGGAAAACAGACCTGAAATATCTGGCTGTTCTAAATTCTTTCCTTCATACTTTAGCTCTTCTCGTGCTATTCCAGATGGGGTGCTAAGTGTTCTCTGAACTTTGAACAATTGCCTCATAGACTATGAAGATGGAAGAAGCTGAAGGAGTAGTCAAGAGGCAGGGTGAGTGATGACTGGTGACTCTTCAAAGGTTTGAAGTCAAGTCACCTCCTATGATCCCCATTGATAAGGGGGAACTGTAACACAGAAAATCTCAAATAGTGGAGTATCCCAAAATACTTGAGGTTTAATCTATTTTAGAATGTATTCTAGGTTTCCATGTATGTATAGGTAAGCAAATATACTTTTCAAGTTGTGTTACACTCAAGATGAGATGAAAATGAATTTTCATGCCCTAAGCACACATGTATGGAAGCAATGGGAGTTGTTCCAGAAACATGCTACGCAGTAGGGGGACAGCTGTATTATTTTGTGTCTGAGATGGGTTGGGAGATTTTGAATACTTTCTGTGTCTAAAATGCTTAAAACAATCTAGCAATACAGGAATTTTCCCTAAAATACAGAGAAGTGGTATATATGTAGAGTGGAAGGGAGTTGGAGAATTTGGTCCAAGATTTCTGACCCATCTCGATAATACTTGCTTTCAGTTTTAGTAATTCAATCTGGCCTAAGTGCAGATAGTCTGGCTGGCATTCAATGAGAGCAGTCACTGTACTTGGGCCAGGTTTGGGGTTGGCCAATTTGCAGTTAGAGTTTTCCCCTAGGACAAATTTTCTTTGGTAGGAGACATTTTGGAAACTTCAATAACTCATTAATCCTTTTATAAAAACTACTGATTCATTGTGTTCTTTGAACCCTTATGACCAAAAGAGTCAGTGTAACTTTACTTAAAGAAAGAATCATATTTCAAGAGAGTTTAACTTATGAATCTTTAATCTCTATTCCATGTTATACTTACAATGCGACTTATTTCTGCTCAATTCCACATCTTTTCTTTCACCAATTCAAGAACCCTACCCCAAACTTAACATCTGTAGGACTTGAACAGAAGTTTGTGGCCATTAAAACAAAGCAAAATGAAAATAATAATCTTTCCAAGAAATTAGTGAAATTCTTGCAGCCAGCAAGCTATCCTGAAAAGGAACCACCTTCATGAAAATGAGCTAATTCTGCACGTTTCACTGAAACACTAGTTCTTGCAACAAAATGAGTGTTATGAGAACTGAAATGATATTTAAGAAGCCAGAAAGTATCCTTGAGGGAGTATTACTTTTTCAATCAGGTTCTGGATTTAAAAGTGAAATTTGCATGATTAAGGTGATATCACAGAAGGGTGTCAGACTTCCAGGGGGAGAAGGAATTGGAGAATGGGGGAGAGGTGTATGTCCATTAATGGAGCAAGCCTTGGTCTTACTAGGTTGCTTAGTTGTTTTATTAGCTGCTGTTTATTTTTAGATGTTATATATGTGTGTGTGGGTAGGGGTGGGGTGGGGAGGTAGGGCAGAGGAAGCATATTGCCTTCTTTTTCCTAGAAGGGGAAAAAAGTGAACTATAGGTAGAGGAAAAAGATTCCTTTATTATTCTCTCCCATGCTTCTCTAATTGAAGAAATTATTTTAGTGGTTGTAAACTGAGGAGAAGGGTATCCAAGTGACTCAATGGATATAGTGCCAGGCCTAGAGTCAGGAAGATTTATCTTCCTGAGTTAAAATCTGGCCTCAGACACTTAGTAGCTGTGTGACCCTGGGCAAGCTACTTAACCCTGTTTGCCTCAACTTCCTTATCTGTAAAATGAGCTGGAGAAGGAAATGGCAAACCACTTTAATATCTCTGCCAAGAAAATCTTAAATGGTGTCATGAAGAGGTGGACATGACTAAAACAACTAAACAGCTGTAACACTGAAGAAAGGATGGTGGATTTGATAAAGAGATGATAAAGAGAATGAGAATTAAGCCAAACTGTGGTCTGGAGTGACCAATTGCCAGGAATAGACTGCCTTTCCAATGTGGTGGAATCAATCAACAAACATTTATTAAATGTCTAATATGTTCCAGGTACTGTGCTAAGGATTGAGAATACAAAAAGAGACAAAAGACAGCCCTTGGCCTCCCCCTTTACTGCTCTGGCTGCATCGCACTCACGCTAAGCTCTGGGTCCCACAGCACTAATAACCACCACTGCAATCAGAAGAGTTGAGATGTTCTCTGACATTTACAAGATTCCAGAGATTCTGAACAGGGTGAGCCTGGAATGGAAAGGAAGATGGTCAGTAGGACAGAGAGTACCACTGATATTTCACTCATTAGTGGGAATGCCTCTACTAAAGGTCCTGAAGGTGAAAGAATAAATATCCACTGTAATCTCTGTAGCTGACATAGTAATAAATCATCATCTGCAAAAAACTAGATTCATAAAAGAATTCTACAAAAAGTACATTAAAGACTACATGAAATCAATCAAAGGAAGATATGAAGAATACAAACCAGATAGAGTAAAACTTTTTATGATAGGAGTTGCAGAACAAATCAAACATCCTTGCTAATTTTAAAAATTATCAGTTCTTCATAGGTGAAAACATGAATCCCAATGGTATGGTGGCTCTGGGACTTCCATGAGGATGGTGTGACCCCACATATGATTTTCTTTAAGAATGGTTTAGAAATGGAAAAATATTAACAAATTCAGCTGATTACTTTGAATCACCTGTCACCATAACTGGCTGCTGTTTTTTTTTTTTTTTGTCATCTGTACAACACCAGGACTTGGGTAAACCTGGACAGGTATCATCTTGAGCTTTATTCATTTAATTTTGACCTTGATTCATTTGTGGTGGAGGCATTGTTTTTAAAAACATGTCATATATGTTGTGTAAAATAAAATGCATTTAACACCTTTTTAACACCCTGCTTTCCAAGACCTCACAATCTAATGGGGGGAGACAACACACAAACAAATGTATACAAACAGGCTATAAAAAGGATGAATAGGAAATAATTAACATTGGCTAGAATCAGGCTTATTTTTAGTCAGAATAGGCAGTCAACTATGTGATAATTTGAGAGGTCTCATGTAAGGCTCCCTGTTCTCAAAGATCTTCCTCAGTACCGTGCTTAAAATTGCTAGAGTCCTATAATATTATGCTTAAAATTCAAACTTTCTTGCCAAATGGCTGAGTACTATAATGGAAAGAGCATTGAGTTTGGAATCGAAAGATTTCCTTTGGAGAATTGACTCTGTTACCAATTGGTTCTTCAACTTAGTACAAGTTGCTTATTTTTCTGAGACTCAGTTTCCTAATTTGTGAAATGAGTACTGTAAACACTTGTGATACCTACCTCACAGAGCTGTTGAGAGACTCAAATGAGATAAATTTCTATAAAATTTTTATAGTAAAGTTGTATACAAATATAATGTCAAAATATAAACTTTTGACAGGTATTTAGGGACTCAAAATGCAGTTCTTTTTGGGTAGGGGGTAATATTAAAATATTTTCAGTCATTAATATCCCAGGCTCATTTAAGTTGTTAGATATAGACTAAGGAGAGAAGAGGATCCAGAGGGAAGAGGATAGGGAGGATCACCTAGAGTTTGGGAAGGGTGGATTGGAAATATCCTAGGCCTCTGATGGGTAAGGTAAAGGGAAACAACTGTTTTCCCAGACAGTGGTTCCTGTTCAGTGATTTGAGATGATGGTCCAAAGGATTTAAGCTAAAAATTCTTTAATGGTGTCTTAAACAGTAAATAAGTGCACAATTACATTATAAATATATTTTTCCTCTATGACAACAAGTGTGTGAATGTTTGAAGCATAGTAGGTTTATTTCTTCAGTGATTTTGTGGTTTTTATTTTTTTATTTTATTTATTTTCAGTGTTCTACAGTCACTACCATATAACTTAGACTTTTTTTACCTTACTCCCCCCTCTTTCCCCCCTCCCTCCCTGAGATGGCATAGAATTTTACATAGGTTCTACACATACATTCCTATTAAATACATTTTCACCATAGTCATGTTGTATAGAAGAATTAAAATGAATGGGAGAAATCAAATAACAAACCAAACCGTAATACAAAAGAAAATGATCTGCTACATTCTGTGATTAAATTCCATAGTTCTTTCTCTGAATGTAGAAGGCATTTTGCCTTAAAAGACTATTGGGAGGAGAACCAGGATAGAGCAATATCATGAAGATCAAGAGAGAAATGAGCACCAAGGATGATTGACAATGTCAAAGGTTGCAGAGAGGTCAAGGGTGAGGATTGAGAAAAGACCATTAGATTTGTCAATTAAGAAATTGTTAGTAACTTTAGAGAAAACAGTTTCATTTGAATAGGAAGGTTGGAAGTCAGACTGTAAAAAGTTAAGAAAGTGGGAAGAAATGAAGTAGAAACACCTATTGTAGGCTGCATTCTCAAGGAGTTCAGCCACAAAAAGAGGAGAGATATGGAATGATAGGGCTTTTTTGGGGGATAGGGTAGAACATGGGCATGTCTGTAGACAATAGAGGAGCAGCCAGTAGACTGGGAGAGACTGAAGAGTAGTAAGAGAGTGGGGACAATAGAGGGAACAATTTGCTGGAGATGACAATATAGAATAGTATCAAGGATACATAAACAGGGGTTTACCTAGACAAAGGACCTCTTCTTAATGTGAGACAGAGGTGAAAGAAGAGATAGTGGCAGTAACATGAGATAAGGAATAGAGGAGAAAAGGAGTTCTCTCATGATTTTTTCAGTGAAATAGGAGGTAAAGTTCTCAATTGAGAGGGTGAGGGGAGCGATATCTGTGGGCAGTTTGAGGAGGGATGAAACAGGTTAGGAAAACCATTGTGGTGAGTGCAATAATTAGGGAGGTATAAAATATTTCCTTGTTGCAGTGAGGGCCCAGTTGAGATTATGTAAAATAAATTTGTAATGGGCAGAGTCAACGTGGTTTCATGATTTACTCCAACTTTGTTCAGCTGCATATTAATTGGAACAAAAGCGGTGGACGGTGGGAATGATCTGAGGTTGAGGTTTGTTAGGAAAAGTATGGCTACAAGATAAGAGGCCAGTGTTTTCCAAGGGGTCAAGATGGGGAAGGGAGAAGAGTGTAGGTAGCATAGGGCTTGGTTGCACCTGGGTTGACAAATTAGAGGTCACGGTGAAGTCAAACAGCAGGATTTGAGGTTCCCAGCTAGAAAGAGAAGTGTAATGACAAAAGATTATTTGATAGAGGAATTTCAGAGTTCATGAACATGCAAGCAGTATACTTGTGGGGGATGGCAAGATCAAGAGTAGGACCATCTTGTAGGGACTGAGTTGGAATGGAGGATTAGGACAGGGGAAATGATTCATTTGAGTAATTCGAAGGTTGGGGTGTTTGAAGAAATATCAGTATGTATGTTCAAGTCCCCTAGTATGAGAAAAGAAGTTGGGGAGAAGAAAAAGACTGTGAACTAGACCCTGAACCTATTAAGGAAAGAAGAGGAGTGTCCTGTATGTCTACAGAGAGCAGCTACAAGAATTTTGGTTGGTAGATAAAGATTAAGTGGACCTCAAAGGAGAGTGATGGTGTTGGAGGATGAGCTTGATAGTAGTAATGCAAAGCAGAGAACATTCTAACTTGACTAGTGAATTAGAGAGAATGAGTGAAAGTACAAAGGGTATCCAGGGAGACTGTGTCACAAGTGGGGAGTTGGGTCTCAATGAGAGCCAGAAGATGAAAGGACTGGGAAAGTAAAAGATGTAAGATGAAACTAAACTTGTTACCTATTCAGCCAGCATTCCAGAGAATATAGTGGAAGGGTTGAATTACTTTATAGAGAGCCTCTGGGGTTAGAGTTGGGTTGGAGGAAAAGAAATAAGGGAGAGCAGGCAGTGGAGGATGGAAACTAGGGTTTGAATAATGACATCCAAGGGTTCATAAATCACTGGGATGGGAAGGGTATGACTGGAGGATATTAGTCAATGAGGAATAAATTCAGGTAGGTTATTAACATTCTTAGGGGCATTGCTTCAGGGTGGAATCCTATGAGGGTGTAGACATCTCAGGCTAGAGAACCAGTGGTAGAGCTGATAGAATGATATTCCTCTCCATTCAGGCAGCCAGGGACAGATCAGGTCAGGAGATAGGTGGAAGAAACAGGATGGAATGGTAGCTTTCTCCATCCCTTGCAGTTAGGAAAATGCCAGCCAGCTAAGGAGAGGAGCCAATGCATAGTAATTTATGTTTGGTCTTAGATTATAAGCTTCTTGAGAATAAGACTTGTGTCTAAAGATCTTTGTATTCTCATGTTTTATAGTGCCTTACCAATAATAGATACACAGTCAATCAGATATTTGTTGAGTAAATGATTGAATGAATGAAACCAATGCTATATAGCCCTCGTTGTGCTTGCCTGAGTCTCCTGCTACTGAGAAGACTGAGGATGACAAATCACTTGAGTTTGGGGAGTTGTGAGATGCAGTAGGGCTAAAACTAATTGGGTTCCCCAGTAAATCTAGCAGCAACATATTGAGCCCCTAAGAATGGGAGAGCTACCAGGCTCAGGGAGGGGGAGCTCCTCCAATTTCAGGTTGGAAAAATGGAACAGGTCAAAGCTTTTGTGTCTATCAGCAGGGACGTTTGGTCTGTGAGTGGCTGCTATGCTTTCAGCCTGGACAAGATGGGGGAGACTCAATTAAAGAGAGACAGAAAGGAAGAAAGAAAGAAGGAAAGGAAGAAAGAAAGAAAGAAAGAAAGAAGGAAAGCAAGAAAGGGAAAATCAATGCTACAAGATGAAAGCCTTAGTTAAGTTTAAATCAATGCTATTTCTACCTTCTTTATACTATAGTCTTTTCAGCTCATTGATTTCTGAATAAGATTTGATATATACAATGCAATTTGACTTGATGCAATGCAACACAATGAAACCCTAACACAACACAGCACAACACAAAACAATACTGAAGAGAGAATTTTATATAGGAGAAAGGACAGTAGATTTAGCCCTGAAGACTTGAGTTTGAAACCCGGCTCTGTCATTTGCTAGCCACATGACACTGGGCAAGTCAGTTGAGTTCTCTGAGTCTGTCTTGTCTTCTCTAAAGTGGGGATGCTAATATCTGTAAAACCTGCCTCACAGGACTGTTCCAAGGGCAGTGCAAGTACATGCCAAGTATTTTATAAGCCTTAAAAATCTTATTTAAAAATAAGCCATTGTTATTACTGTTGTTATGTTCTTTGTGGGAGGTCATATGATGTAGTAGAGAACTGGGCTTCCGTTGTGGCTTTGTGACTAACTTTGTGCTAGTTTTTTTAAACCTGTCTATGAGTCAATTTTCTCAGATGTTAAAATGGGAATAAAAATCACTCTACCTATCTCTTAGGGTTGTTTTGAGTATCTTAAGATAATGGAGGAGACAGTGCTTTGTATGGTAAATTGTGCCAGTTAAAGGCTAATTTCAGTCACCAGTTAGTGATCGTTTCCCCAGTTCTTTGTCTTCTTGGCCTCTTAGCTACACTTGGTATTTCTCATAAGCCTTTATTTGTTCATTATTACTCCTTTCTTCCTTCTTTGTCTTCCTTCCTTCCTTCCTTGTCTGTCTTTCTTTCTTTCTTTTTCTTTTTCTCTCTCTCTTTCTTTCTTTCTTTTTTCCTTCCTTCCTTCCTTCCTTCCTTCCTTCCTTCCTTCCTTCCTTCCTTCCTTCCTTCCTTCCTTCCTTCCTTCCTTCCTTCCTCACTCACTCCTTTCCTCCCTCTTACCCTTCCTCTTTCTCTCGTTTTCTTGCTTTCTCTCTTTCTTTCTTCCTTCTGAAATACTCTCCATTTTTTGACTACTTGGCTATTTATTTTTAAAAGTTTATTTAATGCTTTCTGTTTTCCAAGCACAGTTATTTAACAGAGTACTTTCCAATCATATGAAATTGTCTCTTGTAAGAGAGGAAAACAGTTAAGCAAACTGAACAACTTCATCTTGACAGCATATGTAGCATTCCCATCCTAGAGACTCAACATTTCTATTGAGATATGGACAGTGTGTTTCATCATAGTCTTTGGGACCAAGATTTATCATCGGAAATTAATCTGAGTTTGACTGCCTTGAAGTATTCTCATGTATATTCCTGCAATTATTGTATGCATTGTCTCCTGGTTGTGCTGACTGTAAGCAGTACTACTGACAACTAGCATTTCTATAGCACTTCAAGGTTTGCAAAGTGCTTTACAGTATTATCTTTTCTGATCATTGAATCAAGTCTGCAAGGTTGGGTACTATTACTATCCCCATTTCACAGAAAAGGAAATTAAGGTTCAGAGAAGTTGTGTCTTGCTCAGGGTCATGTAGCTTCTCTCTGCATCACACTCTGCATCATGTTTTCCTGAATTTCTATGCAATTCATTAGCAAAACATAATTTATTAAGCTGTGGTACAGTGGAAAGAGGATAACCTCTAGAGTTGGATATAGATTCAGAGAGGGGTTCAAATCCTGTCTTTGGCAAGTCACAACCTCATCGGTTTGCAGCGTCCTCACCTGAAAAAAGGAAGGGACTGGATTAGATGGTCTCTGAGTTCCTTTTCAGATTGAGCTCCATGATCTGATGATCTACAAATGATACACACCAGTTTGTTTCCAATTTTTTTCAACCACAAAAAATATTGCTACAAAATTTTTGGTATGTACAGGACTTTCCTTTCTGTCTTTATCCTCAGATAAAATAGAGAGATGTTCAGTAAACTGGGTCAATGAGTATGGTGTGTGTTCTCAAACCAGCTTGGGAGAAGTGACTATTAAATTTTCAGTGTGAGCATTTATACCTTAGATATAAGCAAATACTACAAATCAGAGCTGAATTTCTCACTTTGTTAATTGTTTAGACTTAAGAAAGTGATGGAACAATGTTAGTAATACAGATTAAGCTTAAATGTGTGTCATGTGTAGATTCTTTTTTCTCCTCCCCTTCACTTTCCTCCCCTCCCCTCCTTTCCTCTCCTCTTCCCTCCTCTCCCCTCCCATATTTCCCATGACACTCTTATGGAAGAGAGTTTACACAGGGAGGGTAGGGTGATGAGCTTTGTTTTGATACCGATGACTTTGATGTCAAAAGGCAGACCTGGGTTCTGTTATTTTAAACTTGTGTGACTTTGGGGGACTCACTTTTCCCATATAGGCCTCAGTTTCCACATCTATAAAAAAGAGGGAGTTGGACTGGATGATCTTCCAGGTCCCTTCCATCTTCCAATCCCCTGACTTACTGATGGGAAGGGAGCCAGCTGTGATGGGCAGAAGGAGAGGAGCAAGAGCAACATAGGGGGCTACTTTGGGATTTGGCACCTCAGTGAGCACCTTATCTAGAGAGGAGTCACCTCTGACTTTGAAGAGAGTTCCACTGAGTTGGCTTATTAAAATAAATTATTGGAGGTAGGTTTTTGAAGATGAAACAAGGCTTTGGAGAATCATTAGCTTCCATCTTGAAAGAACAAAGGCTATTTAACTTTGTCTTATGTGAAGAACCACTGAGAATGGTTTGTTAATAGGAAGGTTGCTCCCTAAAGTCTATAGTCCTAAATTAAGATTAAATTATTAACAGTGAGGCACATTTGGAAAATGGATGAAATGGGAGAAACAGGTTTTTCTGGAATATGTAATTAAAATGGGTTATTTAATTTCATAACTCTTCTTTAGATTATCATCTTAAATTAAAATTCCTGACTATAGTTTTATTTTATTAGATTTGCCTTTGTTTGACTTTAATTCACTCATATGATTTGCAAGAATAATTATGAGAGCCTGATATTTATTGCTGTGAGTTTATGGACCTTATACGTTTCCAAGGACTATTAGGAAATATGGGATAGTAGAAAGAACATTGAACTTGGAATCACAGGACCCATGATGAAGCCTTGGCTTTGCCAGATACCATCTGTGCAGTCCTGGGCAAGTCACTTAACATCTTTGGGCCTATGCGCCCTCATCTATAAGGCGGGATAATAATGTCTCCCACACCAGTAGTTATTTATTCTGTATCTATTTTCTGTATATCTATATATGTATTATTATCTCTCTACCTGCTTTCCCTACCCCCCAGCTTGTAAATTCCTTGAGGGAAGGAGTTATTTAATATTTTTGTACCCTTAGTAGTAGACACATAGTAGTTGCTTAACAGATATTTTCTGATGGATTGACTATGAGGACAGTATTTCATTAACTTGAAAGTGCTACACAGATGACAAGTTGCTTATGATTAGGATACAGTAAACTTGCTCACCGTTGAATTTTTGTACCTTTTTGGGATATTTTTAGTAGCGCCCTGTAGTTTGGAGCCTTTATTCCAAGATAAGGGACAAGTCTAGTTGAGGCAGCTAGATGTCATGGTGCATAGAGTGTTAGATTTAGAGTTAGGAACACCTGAATATAAATCCTGCTTCAGTCACTTAATTAGCTATATGACCTTGGTCAAGTCACTTAACCTCTGTCTGCCTCAGTTTCCATATCTGTAAAATATACCTATGTGGTAGTGTTGTAGTGAGAATCAACTGAGAAAAATAGATGTAAAGTGTTTGCAAATAAAGCATTATATAAGTGCTAGATATTATTATGAAAGGTCCAACCCTCACATACATCCATATGTCCATGAATTCATACACATATATGCTTACATGTGTCTTAATGGCATGCATAGAGGCTACGCTGGGTGTTCCAGCATACCCAGAGACATGATATCCATATCACTTACTTCCCCAGAGAGGAAGGGAGGATCAATAGTAGAATACCCTTCAGGGTTTGCTAGCATGCTTGGCACACCCTTTAGGCATGCCTCTATGTTACTATATATACATATATATACCACACACATACACATCCATGCTGGCTTCTTTCCATTATCCTTCACAGGGGAGCTGTCAGGATTAATTTCTAAGAATTTATAAAGAGCTGTGAAGATAAAATAAAATGCTCTATAAAAGCCAAATGCTATTACTTTGCATCATGACGTTTCTATAGAGTGTGGAACCAAACAGGCAAGTTTGACACTTGGAGGAAATGGACGTTTTTCAGACCATCCTCCTCCCCCTTTCAGGTTTTCCAGCTACGCTTTTCTTTTCTCCATGAGTGCACATCTGGTGTTCTTTTTATCATGATTTCTTTGGTATAAGGAGCACATTGCTCTCGCTTTTGGTCTTGCTCCCAATGAGTTCAGTTTTAACTCAGAAAAGACTTAGGATCAGAGAATCATAGATTTAGAGCCAGAAAGGATCTTAGAAGCCATCTAGTCTACTATCCCAGTTATTTTACAGATGAGAAAAATGAATCAGAAAGGTGAAGAGACTTGACCAAAGTCATGTAAGTAGTAAGTAATAGTGGAGTACTTCCACTTTAACCTTTGACTTCAAATCCATCATACCTTCCAATATAACATGGTCCCTCTAGTAGGAAGTGCTTCCTGAGAGGAGATGCAAGCTTAGATAAGATATGGCCCCTGCTTTCATGGAGCGTACAGTGCAGGAGGGGGATTTTACACATTTACAAAAAAGAAAAAAACCCAAACCAACTTTCTATTAAACTCTAAGTATTAAACTCCAAGATTCTAGGATTTTACCAGTGTGTGTACTCTAGCTAGAAATGCAGATTGTAATCCCTAACACAATAATAGATGAATGCATAAGTGAGTGGTTGAGGAACGATGCAGTGGACAGATTGCTGGGCTTGGTTAGGGTCAGGAAGACCTGAGTTCAAATCCAGCCTCAGAAACTTAATTGCTGCATAGCCCTGGGCTTAACCTTTGCCCACTTTAGCATCCTCCACTGTAAAATGGGAATAATAATAATGTTTATCTCCTGGAGTTTTTGTGAGGATAAAATGAGGTAATATTTCTAAAGCATTTAGCTTAATTTCTGGCACACTGTAGGTGCTTAATAAATGATTGTTCCCTCTCTTCCCCAAGCCCATGAATGAATGCACCTTTCTTTAGTGTTTACTTCATACTAGGCATTGTACTAAGAGCTGGAGATAAAAATATCAAAGGAAGACTACACCTGACCTCAGAGTTTACATTAAAAAACTATCAATGCCTCTTGCTTTTTACATTACAAACATTATATTACACTAATAGATTACTCCCACTTTGTGAAAGGTCTCTTATAACCCAGTAAAACAATGCAGTCAAATGAATAATACTGTGATCTCATCTGAAAGTGCATGCAACATTTCACATCTATAACCCTCCCTTCAGTTCTCTATTTAAAAAAAAAAAATCAACAGAAGTCGGTTCTCTTCCCCTCCCACCCTGTCTCAATGGAGGAACCCAATAAAAATCTTCAAACAAATATGCATAGTTAAGTAAAACAAATTCCTTTAATGATTTGGATATAAAAGTTTATGTGTCTCATCCTATACCTTAATTCTGTTAGGATTTTGAAATAGACCTCATGTTTCATCGTGGGTCCTTTGGAATCTTTAAGGATCATGAAATTGGTCACTGTTTTTACAGCTTTCAAAGTTTTTGTTTGTTTTTTGCAGTGTGGATGTTATTCTAATAAATATACACAGCAAATAGCCAGTGAGTGGAGTCACAGAGGAGTCAACTGATATGCTATTTCCAGAATCAATAGCAGTGTTGATTTGATTACAGTTCACAGATTAAGAGGTAGGAAGTAGTGGGGTAAGGGGAGGATGGAGGATGCATGCATGGTGGAAGATGACTTCTAGGGAGAATGGATTTCCTGAGCTAGGGCTCAGGCACACTTCCTCCTGAAGTCATCCAGTGAGGAGAGAAGGTGCCAGAGAATAGGGTAGTCAGTAGTGTTTAATGTTGCAGAGTGACTTTCAGGATCAAAGCCAGTATCTAATTGATTCACTCTTGTTCTCTCGTCCTGGAAGGCAGGGATACTGATAGAGCAGATACAACAGGGGTACAGTGAAAAGAAAGGGAAAAGAGAGAGAGGAAAGGACATCAACATGGCCACATTCAGAAAACTCCCTATCTGCGGGGAATAGTTTTCATGAGTTGCTGTGGCCAAAAAATTCATTACCTTGTTGAAAAACTGCTTATGAGCCTCTATAAATTTAGCTGATCTTCAGATAACAACTATCCAGTCCGTTACTGGACACATTTGAAGTTTTGCTAGTTTAGTACAAGGTTGGGGGCAGGGAGGGAATAAGTATTTATATCTATAGTGCTTACTATGCCAGTCACTGAACTAAGTCATTTCAAAACCATGATCTCTCTGATCCTCACAGCAAACCTTGGGAGGTCGGTGCTGTTGCATCTACCATCTACAGATGAGGACAACCAAGGCAGACAGAGGTAAAGCTATTTTCTCGAGGTCAGATTGCTAGAAAGTGCTTACGTATGATGAAATTATTCATAATAAGTCCATAAAGAGAGTTACAAAGTGCCATGTGAGGTCCAAAGTGGGAAAGATCTTTATTGATTGTGGGCATCAAAGTCAGCCTCTCTGGTAAGATGGCATTTCAGGTGAGCTCCAAAGGATGGACACTGCATGCATGACCCACGTCCCAATGCCTCACTTTCTATCTCAGGGGATTTCTTATTTGAAGGTTGAACCTCTTTTTGACAAGCAACCATCTGCATCCTCATCTTTCTCACTATAAAGCACATATAAACTAGCCATCTGTGAATGGCCCTTTGCCAGGTACCAGGCAGAGTGATTAAGACAGATTATTCCCTGCTTCCTTAGAGCATAAAACTTCAAGTCTGATACAGACCCACATTTACCTGCTCTCAACCTCCATCATTCACCAAACTTCAGTTCTTTTTATCCACCCTTGCTGCCCTCCCTGTCAGCTGTCTTTCTTTTTCTGTAGAGACTACTGGGGCTCAGACCTCTGATGATCAGATATCACATAGACCACTGTCATCAGACTCCTCAAAGCACTGATATTACCCCATGGAGACTGGCACTCCTACCTAATCATTCTGCCTGCTTGCATATAGGCAGGCAGTATTAACCTCTGGAATGTTGCTCTGATCTTCACTCTATACTTAGGGGCTTTCTAAACCACCGTTGTAATTTTCTATCACACATGAACACTACCTCACAGTCTTCTCACACACACACTGTCTCACTTTCTGCAAGAAGCTTTTCCCCATCCTCCTTAATGCTAGTGCCTTCCCTCTGACATGATCTCAGATTTATTTGGTTGTTTGAATGTTATCTCTCCCTTGAACTCCTTGAAACCATAGACTATTTTTTGCCTTTCTTTTTTTTTGTATTCTCACATTTATCGCAGCCTGGCATATAGTAGGCATAAATGCTCATTGACATATATACATTGATTCATAAACTGTTGACTATTTAATGACTCAAGGTCTTGCTATTTTCACACTCTTGTGTTTACTGATTGTTCCAGCATATTCTCTCTCAAACACCAAAACCCAATATCAAATTTGGTCTACTTCGTTAAATACCAGCATGAGGAGAATGTCCTGACATTCTCTGATACCCTGGGGATAACAGCCAGTCATTATAAGCAGCTGCCAAGTCTATTTTGACTGTCACACCACTACTCCCTGTTCTGAGGACTGGCATCCCATTGGTCAATCCTCTATCAAAAGTCTTTGTAACTTCTTGACTTCTTTATATAACTTATTTGCTCACAAAAGTTTTGGAAGTTGAGGTGGTGGTGGGAAGGAGTAGCAACTCTAACAAAGAAACTTTATCAAAGTTATGTGGGGCCTTTTTAACTTAATCAAAGTTATGTTGGGCCTTGACATTTTTTGCAATCTAAGGATCATTTGTTTCTCTCGTACAAATGAAAGAGAGGGGGAAAACGGGGAATAAATCCTTCTAGATAGAGCTACTTTGAGGTGTTACCCTCTAACTCAATTCCCTGTTCCAGATTCCTACCTTTGTGATGTGTCTATGGTTGGTAATAAAACTTGTGCTTTGTGCTTGTCTACAGTTGATCATGAAAACATTTTTAAAAAAGGATTTAACTCAGTAGTTCAAAATATGGTCTCAAAGACTCTCCCCTAGAAATATGTATTCCATGGGCAAGATTATAAAATATTCTTTGGAGATGCAGTCATCATGGTAATTTTACTTGACCATCCTGTGATTGTCAAAGTCACAAGGAAGTTATAAAACAAGGAGATATTTGATCACCAAAGGAGTTCACCGTTGTTATGGAAAACATCTGGTACAGAGTTCAAATGGAAAGGGGATTCCTGATAGATAATGAGGTGCTTCAAAAACTCCTGCTTTCAGATGTCATTTTACTGATTACATCAAGCCCCAGAGAACCCCTGGGCTTCCTCAATGAGATATACAACCATTTAAAAGGAGATAGGACTAACAATTCGCATAGGAAAAATCAGACAGAAGAAGGAGGCTAATTGTTCAGATCATTTCCTACATCAGAGTGAGCAAACCATTGAGTTAGTCCATCAGCATGTGCAGTTTTGATCATGGACAGTTACTGTGGATAGATATTTGGCTTCAACATTTAATGGAAAGACGATATTAGACTGTGTTGTATTTGGGAAGTTGTGTAGTTCTTCCAATGATCTTGTCTTGTTTCTTAACATAAATCACCAACTTTTTAGTACCATCTTCTAGTGATGTTATATGACTATCTTATGGAAGACCACAAATTCCAAAGAATCAAAATTTCATGTGACCTAAAGGGCAATAAAGAGAAATACAGAGTGGGCACTCAAGGAAGCAGTATTAAAAATCCACAAGGGAGCTTGAATTGTCTTCGGCATTAGTGAGAAAACAAGGTCTATTTTTGCCTTTCTTTGTATTCTTGGCACTTAGCACAGTGCCTGGCATATAGTAGGTGCTTAATAATTGCTTGTTAACTTGACTTGATTCAACACAAGTTCTATCAGGTTCTACGTAGCTGGGAAGGCTTTTACAATGGGCTTGGTGACAGATTTCATTATACAACTGTTATCTGAGGACTTGCTCAGCTAAATTCAGAGAAGATTATCACTAATCTGAAAATTTTCCTTGCCACAGCAACCCTTGGATATCATCTACTAAGATCTGTATTAACAGAAGGTATAACTAGGTCAGCAAAATCACAAATTATTGAAACATTAAGGAATCTTTCCCAAGAGGCTACAGCATCTAATTTGAGGTGAAGTTGTATTCTAAGAACATTGCTAGACTGCAAGCCCTGAGGTCCCTGCTATTCAATTTTCTTACTAACTGGGGTTAAAAGCAAAAATACAAAACCCTTTCCTGCTTCCAGGCCTGACCCTATTCTCCCTTTCCCCCAGCCTCTGTCCCTGGGTGCACACAGAAATTAGAAAAAAAAAAAGCATTACAATAATTATAGCCCCACTTTCCTGATTATTATGTTTTGGATGTGACATCCTAGATTAGGATTTTGGTAAGGAAAACAGAAACTTCTTTGTATGTCATACCAATTTTGAAGAGTCTGGAAATTTCCACTGGAATATGGAGTACAGATCCTTATGGGATGGGCCCTGGGAGTAACATTCTGGCTAGGGCCTGGAAGTTGACTCCATCAGGAAGTGGTGGGAATATTGGTTTAGTTTTGGACTGAAGAAGAAATTGAAACTGATGTGTGAACAGCTGGGTTGAGATTTCATCCTTGAAAATTCTTCTACCATTACTACCCTTTTCCAACCGTGAATGTGTCCATTGAGGCTAATTAGTGGTGGGATAGAACTGGGAAATAGAGATAAAGGGATAAAGAATGCCAGTTCATCATTTGGTCACTCAGGCCATTTCTTCCATACAATTTTGAAATAATTGGTTTATATTTAGCCAATTCACTGAAAAAGTTATTGTATAAATGAAACAAGGTATATTGTATAAAGGAAAGAATTTACTAACATTTTCAGTTTTTAGTCAGTTTTTGAAGTGTTCTGGAGACATAGCCTTAGTGAATAATAACCAGGTTCTCACTGTGTAATGAGAATAGAAGAACAGAAATTTCTCTGCCCTTGGGGAGTTTATCTAGCTGAAGAGACAACACATATATACAGATACACATGAAAGTGATGTGAGAATATCTATGCATCAATTTTAAAATAAATGGAAATTCATACAATGCACTTAGCTTTTGCTTTAATTTGACTATGGTGGCTACCAGGTCTCCATTCTTCTCTAATTCTGTTTTTCTTCAGACCAGTTCTTGCCATCATAATCAGCTCTCTAGCCCAGACCAGCTCCACAGAATGTGGAATGCTGAATGGAATTAGTCTCCTGCAATATAGACATTGTATATATGCTTACACACCCCAGTACCATAAACTCCCTAGGAACACCCAGCAAGAACAGAGGGATGTGCTTGGCTGTTGGCTCTCTATCCACATCAATTCTTGACAAGCTTCTAGGGGGCAAACAATAATGGAACATAAGACTGCTGTGACTCAGATGTGATATGTTTGGGGGGGCTGTGGAGGACATTGCTAGAATCACTTTGGGGGTACTGCCTTACAATTTGTCTCTAGTCCAGGTTCTCCATGCAAGCCCCACTCGTTGGGTCACTGGAACTTTACAGTCCCTGGTTTACATTTTGTCCCCCATCTGCAAATGATTTCTGGAAATTCCAACTCCAGTGGTGAGATCTGAGCTCAGCTTTGACATTATGTCAACAGACTGCAGCAGTCAGAAGTGAAACTGAGAAAAGGTTTTCTTTGAGAAATGAGAAAGAGGGAAGAAGTGTGGGCCCTTTGCCAGTTGCAATGAAAAAAAATCCTCTAGTGTAGTTTTATAGATTTATGCAGTAAGCCAAAGGTAATTCTCATATCAACTAAAATTGAAAAAAAAAAGAATAAATCCATCAAATTTTGTAAAAAAAAATTAAACAGTGACTAAAACAGCATTAATCAAAACATTTTGTGTTTCATCTGTGAGAAGCATTTTCAAACCTTTGGTAAAAAGCATTTTGGAATCCACACAGTCTTTTGGGACTGAGGGGGTTACATTTTACAGATTGCTTAGATGCAACACAGACTGTGTTTTCATGATGCCCAGCATCCAGATGTTTGCAAATATCCAGATGATGGGTGTTACCCCAGACAAAAAACATCTTTGTGGTAGCCTGGATCTTTTTTTCTTCTTTTCAATCAGGTGATTTGATGTCATGTTGACACAATGGTGGTGAGTTGGATGATGATTTACTCCCAAGCACTAGAGGGAGTCAAGAGCACCGCTAAGGATAAACTCCTATGTATCCTGATTCTCTTTTGGAATAGGGCTAAAGAGAAAGTGGATGAAAACAGAGAGCCAGGGTAAGGCAGATAGTGGGGGAGACCTGGAGTTGGGAAGTCCTGAGTTAAAGTCCTGCATTTGACCCTTACTGGTTATGTGACCATGGACCAATTACTTAACCTCTCCCAGGCCCAGGCAAGTCTCTAAGACTATAAGGTGCAGAATTGTTTCTAATGGAGAGTGGTATCATACTGATAAAATCACAAGTCTATATTATAAAAAATAAGTACACTCTTCAAAAAAAACTGTTTATTTCAGCTCTCAAGATTTTGAAAAGCCCCAAATAGGGATCAACTATAACCATTCTCATCTGTAATCAAAAACCTCCCCTAAACCCTTTTGGCTAATTCCCACTTTCCATTAGTACATCTCTAAAATACAAAGAATAATGATGGTTGTATTACCTTCCAGGACTGTTCTGATGAATATGCTTTTTTAGCCTTAAAGTGCTATAGAAAGCTGGCTTTCATTACTATGTACAATGTCAAGCCTTCACCCCTTCACCTAGATAGCTTGAATAGTAATAGGCAATGATTGTGGCATTTTGTAATTTCCTACTTTTCTATTGTAAGAAGAAAGGGGTAGCCTTAAGTGCTTTTGAAGGGAGATGATAAAATTCCAACCCTATGCAAGGGAAATTAAGTCAGAATGCATCCTAGGCTCATGGATTCAGAGCCTATCAAATACCTCTCTTTTTACATGTGAAGAAACTGAGGCCCAGGGATGTTGAGTGACCTATTCAGGGTTATGAATGTAGTGATTTTAAGAGGAAGGATTTGAATCTGTTTTCTCTGTCACTAGAGTCAGTATTCTTTCCACTGTCTTATGCTTCTAGATCTCTGGGGTCCTGTGAAGATAAGGTTTTGGTGTTAAAATACAGCTGACAAGTAATTTTTGGTTCTTGTCAAAAGGATGCAGATTTCCAGAAATTTGGTTCCTATTTGATTTGGGGGCCTCCTATTCTTTCTGTTCAAGCTGCTGACCACATGCTTAGATGGTAAGACTTAAAAAACCGAGCTTGCTCCTGGTATATATAATTGGGAGTGTGAAAAGGGTCCTAAATAGTTCCTGATTCTTGAATGTCTTCTGAAAGTCTTGCTTCAATACCATCTTCATACAGAACAAGTAAAGATGCTGACTTTGTCTTTGATATGTCACATCAACTTTGCTGAAAGTTTGAATGAGAATTTCCTGTGCAGTTTGGGTATGAGAAGGGAAGATCCTTATCACAGATTTGCAGCCTAAATATCTCCCTTCCTTTCTTCTAAAATGTGCTCAATGAAAATCTTGGACAGAAGTCAATAGCCTAATAAGTTAGTCAAGAAAAAAGATGCCATCTTGGGCTACGTAAAGAGATGGAAGATTCAGAAATAAGGAGGGGATAGTGGAGGGAAAGAATAGGAATTTATTAAATACCTACTATATGCCAGGTACTATGCTAAAAGCTTTTACAAATATCTTATTTGATCATCTCAACCACCCTGGGAGATAAATGCTATTATACCCCTGATTTAACATGTGAGGAAACTGAGACAGAGGTTCACTCACCAGCCCTGGATCCCACAGATAGTATCTGAGGTCAAATTTGAACTGAGGTCTTATTGTCTCCAGACTCAGTGCTCTATCCATTGTTCCATCTAATTACTTGTAGTCTTTTTAATCTCTGCTTTGATCAGATTACACCCGGAATATTGTGTTCCATTCATTTTAAGCTAGACCCAGCAATGAGCGAAGAATCAAAAACATGCCATGTGAGATCAGTCAAAGGAACTGGGGATGTTTAACCTAGAGAGTGAAACTGTATAAGTGTTTGTCATGTTGAATTGAATTGAATTGGAAGCAAGACCTGAAGAGGGGCATGTTGTAACACTTTAATTCTACTTTGCTCTATCCAATCTTTAATGGTTCTGTAATATTTTTTAAAAGTTTGTAATATTTTACAAAAGTTTCATTTTAAGAAGGGTAACAGAGGTCCCAGTTCCTCTGGTGAAGGGACTTTCATGTCCTCATATAGCTTGCTAAGGTCCTCAAGTAATAGTATATAGTTCATATGATTTCAGTGACTCAACACGTTGGCATTAACTAACCAGTCTGGTAGAGTAAAATCATGGTTCTAGTTTGAGCCTGCTACATCTATTTAAATTTATTTGAATTCAAATACATTTAAAAATTGTTTTGCCTTCAAGGTTAAAAATTGTTCATTTGTTTCTCTTTTACCTCTTCCCACCCTCTCCTTGAATCTGGGTCATGGATGACTACTCCATAATAAGCAAATAACCAGATGTGTAGTGCAAGAACACCACATTTTTACATACAATTTATGTTGACAAAAGTTTTGAACTTAATAGGAAAAACTTGTAAATTATTTTTTGTTTGGCTCTGTGAATGTATATTTTAATATAGGAGATTGAATTTGTTGCATAGGAACCCATGTGATCAATATTATTTTTATTTTTAGTAAGAATCTATGTTTGTGACTGAAAAATAGAATGAAGTTAAAAAAAGATGTGTTGTCTTCTTTAATTGTTAAAACCACATTGTGTATTTAAAAAAAAAGGTGAGCCAAGATGATGGAGAGAAGGCTGGGACTCTCCTGAGCTGTCTCCCCAATCCCTCCAAAGACCTTTAAAAATACCCTAAAACAAATTCTGGAATGACAGAACCCACAAAGGGATGGGGTGGAGCAATTTTCCAGCCCAAGACAACTTAAAAGTTTGGCAGGAAAGGTCTGTCACAACAGGTGAGAGTAGAGCATAGTGCAAGATAGGCCACCCCAACACAGTCCTGGTCTTAGCAAACAAAAAGCAGGCCTTGGGAGTGAATGAATCAGCACTTTCAGTGGCTGCTTCTGGAACTCTCAGCTGACAGACAGTAAAGGGGTCAGAAGGAGATTACAGGGATCTCTTTGCTGGCACTGGGAGCAAGACTCTGTTGCTTTGTACATACTCAGATCCAGGTCACAGTCCTGGGTGGCAGTCCCAGGGCAAGGAGGAGCGTTAACATACCAGAACTTGTGACTGCAGTGAAGCAGGGACCCTCATCATTCTTCTAGGGCAGAAAAGATTGCTTGTGGTAACTCACAGACTGGAGCATAGGCCAGGTGAGTAGTAAGTACATCTCTCCTTAGATCATACCACCTTGGAAAAACTGAAAACTTATAGGTTCCTAGAAGTATCTCTGAAAACAGCTGCACAAAACCCCTGAAGCTTGAGAGAGTGCACCTTTCGCCCTGGAAGCAGAGCCCTACTTTGGCAGAGTTAAAAGTCAAGAAATAGGTTTGGAAAATGAGCAAACAACAGAATAAATTCTAACTATAGGAAGTTACTATGGTGACAAGGAAGATCAAAACAGACACTCAGAAGACAGCAAAGTCAAAATTCCTACATGCAAAGCCTCCAAGAAAAATATGAATTCATCTTAGGCCATGGAAGAGCTCAACATGGATTTTAAAAATCAAGTAAGAAAAGGTAGAGGAAAAAATTGGGAAGATAAATGAGAGTGATGCAAGAAATAGTGAAAAATGAGTCAATAGCTTGGTAAAGGAGGCACAAAAAAATGCTGAAGAAAACAGGCCAAAGGTAAAAGAGGTACAAAAATCCAATGAGGGGAAGAATATCTTGAAAAGCAGAATTGCCCAAATGGAAAAAGAGACACAAAAATTCACTGAAGAGAAGAACTCATTAAAAAATAGAATTGGCCAATTGGAAAAGGAAGCACAAAACCTCACTGGAGAAAATAATCCCTTAATTGAGGTGAGTAAGTAGAAGCTAAAGACTCTATGAGACAGCAGAAAACAATAAAACAAAACCAAAAGAATGAAAAAAAGAAGACAATGTGAAGTATCTTATTAGAAAAACAACTGACCTGGAAAACGATCCAAGAGAGAGAGTTTACAAATTATTGGACTTTTTGAAACCATGATTTAGAAAAAAGAGTCCAGACTACATCTTTCAGGAAATTATCAAGGAAACTGCCCTGATATTTTAGAAAGGAAACTGCCCTGATATTTTAGAGGGAAAAATAGAAATTGAAAGAATCCCCTGATCACTTTTTGAAAGATATCCCAAAAGGAAAACTCCTAGGAATATTGTAGCCAAATTCCAGAGTCACCTGGTCAAGGAGAAAATATTGCAAGCAGCCAGAAAGAAACAATTTAAGTATTATGGAGTCACAATTATAATGACACAAAATTTAGTAGCTTCTACATGAAGGCTTGGGATATGATATTATAGAGGGCAAAGGTGCTAAGATTAAAACCAAAAATCACTTACCAAGCAAAACTGAGTATTATCCTTTGGGGAGTGGGGGAGAATGGATATTCAATGAAATAGAGGACTTTCAAGCATTCCTGATGAAAAGATCAGAGTTGAATAGAAAATTTAACTTCCAAATACAAGACTCAAGAGCAACATAAAAAGGAAAACAGGAAAAT
The DNA here is from genome assembly GCF_028372415.1 of Notamacropus eugenii. Taxonomy (NCBI): domain Eukaryota; kingdom Metazoa; phylum Chordata; class Mammalia; order Diprotodontia; family Macropodidae; genus Notamacropus; species Notamacropus eugenii. The sequence continues at coordinate 414,479,626 of NC_092873.1, forward strand.
CATAAGAGATTTAATGAGGTTAAACTGTTCTCTACATGGGAAGATTATACTTGTAACTCATAAGAACTTTCTCAATATTAGGACAGTTAGAAGGAGTATATACAGACAGAAGCCACAGGTAATGGGGTGATATTTTTAAAAATAAAATTAAGGGGTGAGAAAGAGGAATGCCCTGGGAGAAAGGGAAAGGGAGAGGTAGAATGGGGTAAATTATCTCATATAAAAAAAGCAAGAAAGAGCTGTTACAGTGAAAGGGAAGATGGGGGAGGTGGTGAGAAATGCTTGAACTTTACTCTCATCAGAATTGGCTCAAAGAGAGAATAACATGCTCACTTAATTCGGAATAGAAATCTAACTTACCCTACAGAAAAGTAGGAAGGGAAGGAGATAAGAGAAGGGGGGAGTATTCATAGAAGTGGGGTAGATTGGGGGAGGCAATAGTCAGAAACAAAACTCTTTTGAGGAGGGACAGGGTGAAAGGAGAGACAATAGAATAAACAGAGAAGGAATAGGATGGAAGGAAATACAGTTAGCAATCATAACTGTGAAAGAATTTTTGAAGCAAGTTTCTCTGATAAAGGCCACATCTCTCACATATATAATGAGTCAAATTTATAAAAAGAAGAGCCATTTCTCAATTGTCAAATGATAAAAAATGAAGTCAGTTTTCAGATGAAGCAATCAAAGCTGTCTATAGTCATGTGAAAAAATGCTTTAAATCACTGTTGATTGGAGAAATGAAAATTAAAACAACTCTGAGATACTACCTTATACCTAATAGTTTGGCTAAAAGGACGGAAAAGGAGAATGATATATGTTGGATGGGATGTGGTAAAATTGAGACACTAATGCACTGTTGGTGGAGTTGTGAACTGATTTAACCATTATATAGAACAATTTGGAACTATGCCCAAACATTTATAGCAGCTCTTTTCTGGTGACAAAGAATTAGAAACTGAGGGGATGTTCATCAATAGGGGAATGACTGAAAAATTTGTGGCATATGATTGTGATGGAATACTATTATAATATAAGAAATAATGAGCTAGATGCTCTCAGAAAAACCTGGAGAGACTTACATGAACTGACGCAAAGTGAAGTGAGTAGAACCAGTAGAACATTGTACATAGTAACAGCTATATTGTAAGATGGTCAACTGTGAGTAACTTAGCTATTCTAAGCAATACAATGATTCAAGACTACATTGAAAAACTTATCATGAAAAATGCTATCCATCCCCAGAGAAAGAACTGATGGAATCGGAATACGCATTGAAGCATACTTTCTTACTTTATTTTTCCTTTCTTTTTTATTTTGGTCTATGTTTTCTTCTACGACATAACTAATATGGAAATATGTTTCACATGGTGACATATATATAACCTATATCAAATTGCTTGCCTTCTCAATGAGGAGTGTGGGGAGGGAGGGAGAGAATTCAATTTTAAAAATGAATGTTGAAAATTGTTTTCTACATATAATTGAGGAAAAATAAAATATTAAATTAAAAACAAAGCTGCTTTTCCATGAGGTGGAGGCAGTTAAAACCTTGTCCACACAATTCACCAGACCACTTTGACCCAATCGAATGTTGACCTTGGTTTTTGTATTTTGACCACTGAATTGTCTCCCTTGTTCCAACTTTGATTCCTTTGGCAATGCTCTCTGTTCCTGGCTTGTTGCCTGACTTCCTAACAAATACTTGTAAATGCTTCCCAACTGACTCCACCTGTTTCCCTGTTTGCTCATCTCTCAGTTCTTCCAAGTCTCTTTCTCCATCTCTCTCAAAAGAAGAGCTTTGTCGAATCCCTCTGAATTGTGTCTCTGCTTCTGCTTTTCATTGTTATTATTGTTGAGTTGGTTGGGTCATGGCCAACTCTTTGTGGCTCCATTCAGATTTTCTCAATAAACCTACTGGGACAGTTTGCTATTTCCTTCTCCAGTTCATTTTGGATATGAGGAAACTGAGGCAAACAGGGTCACATAGCTAATAAGTGCCTGAGATTGGGTTTGAACTCAGTAGGATCAGTGTTCTATCCACTGGGCCCCCTAGCTGTTTCTGTTTAACTTTGATAAATTAGAATTCGACCTGACCCAGCTGGTCTTCTGCTTTCTAACAAGCTATTCTCATTGTTTCTAGGAGTACCTATGACACGGGTCTAAAGCAGAGGTGGAGAACCTGTCGCCTCAAGGCCACGTATAGCTGTCTAGGTCCTAAGGTGCGATCTTTTGACTGAGTCCAAGTTTTACAGAACAAATCCTTTAATTAGCGGGATTTGTTCTGTGAAGTTTAGACCACCCCTGGTCTAAAGAAATGGTGAGTTTCTTTACTACCGTCCACATATATTTCATTAATTTTTTGAATGACCAAGTATAAGGAATTTGGCATTCATGGCAGGAAATGGAAAGATATCCTTAAAGGACTTCAGTGTGTAATCAATCAATCAACTTCAGTAGTTAGTAGTCAATCAAAAATTATTTATTAAGTGTTTACTATGTGCCAGGTACTGTGTTAAACACTGGAGATACAAAGAAAGATAAAAAGTTGGTCCCTTCTTTGATGGAGATCACATTCTAATGGAAGAGACACATGCATAGAGATTCATGGAAGATACATAGAGCAGATAGTGAGTGATCAGAAGGGAAGGCACCAGCAGTTGGGATGGTGTGGGGGAGGAGGAATGGATAGGTAAGTAAAGGTGTCCTACATAAAGTGAGATTTGAGTTGAGTCTTGAAGGAAGCCAGAGAAACTTAAGAGGTAAAGATCAAGAGAAGATCAAGGCTGCTGAGGGACAGCCAGCACAAAGGCATGGAGGTAGGATGGGGAATGTCAGATTCAATAAACAGAAAGCAGCTAAGCAGAGCAGGATTGTGAAATTAATGGAGAGGACTAGAAAAATAAAAGAAGCATCCTGTTTTTGAATGGCTTTAAATGCCAGAGGACTTCATATCTTGATGGAGATAGGTAATCAATGCAGTTTATTGAATGAGAATGGGGGCTGACTTGATCAGATCTACGTTTTGGAAAATCACTCTGGTAGCCTCAGTGGAGGATGTATTGGAGTGGGGAAACACTGAGGCAGGGAGACCAATTAGAAGACTGTTGCCATAGCCAAATAACAACAACCAACATCCACAATTGTCAGTCCTACAAGTATCTTAGTCATATTTTCAAACCTCAAAATTTTTGCTAACAGAGAATACTGAAGAATAACAGATGTAGATCCACCGAATAGTAGATACATTCGTTAAAATGAGTGCATGAATTGAATTCGAAAAGTTTAGCTTAGGCTTCTCAAAGTAATTTTCCTTAATGTCCAAGGGACAAACGGAGTGCCAAGGGTGACCTTGAGGCAACATGGTGATGCATCGAAGATACCCGTCCAAGTATCAATTCCTATGACTTTGGGCAGATCCTCAGACCTCTGTTTCCTTATTTTCCAAATGACTTAAGGATTCTTATCTTGAGATTAAATTTGTAGAGTTGTTAGGAATGGGCTGAAAGATGAGCATTGTGTGAAGGTAAAGGGTTTTTATTAGACTTGCCATAAATCTAGGCTCTTGAAAGCAACAGTGACTTCTTTCCATTGTGTCTCTATAGCACTTACCCTTCACAGAAGAAGTGGTAGTGGTTATTAATGTTACACATGCAGGAAGGCATCGGGATGGCAGTTTGTTTCTATGGAGATTCATGTCAAGTGTGTCATCAAGACCTAAACCTCTTCCAATTCAAATGTCCTCTTTTGGTAAACAGCCAAATGTATTTTCTTCAGCCTTTAAGAAAAATAAGGGAAAGAAAATAAAAAAGAGAGAGCAAATTTCTTTTGGAATGGGAGTAGGAAGGAACCTCCTACAACTTGAGATATTAGAGATGAAAGCAACCTCATTAGGTCATGAAGTCCTAGGCGGTTGAGTTCTTTTCGATGTGCTGACTAGTGGTTCAGACCAAACTAGACTCAATATCCCACCATTTCCTAGAGAAGGCTGTTCTCTGAGCTAATAGGGTTAGAAATTTCATTGTATTTCCAGTTTATGAGACACTAACAAAAGGAAGTGGAGAGATTTCCATTTTAACAATGACTGAAAGGATATTCACTTTTGTAAAGGACAATCCCAGCAAGAACAAATTAAAACTGCCCAGTCTGGGGCACTGGAGCAATGTGATTTGCGAAAAATTTAGCTGAGGTCCCACTGTGTGTATAATGCTGTACTAAGTGCTTAGTGGAGGAGAGGAGAGGAGAGGAGGGGCTGACAAAAAGAAGGTTAAGGCATCCCTGACTTCAAGGAGCTTAGAAACAAAGGGTTTGATTGGTTGGGTTCACTGGCAGAATGACTTGCCATTTCCATAAGTTCTCCTAACTTTCTTGTCGCTGACTGCTCATGATATCTCCTATTTCTGGAGTGGACTCTCTTCTCTCCCTGCTTTCCTCTTTGCATCCTAGTTTGTATTGGAATTATTTATACACCTGAGTAGAATGTGATCCACATTTTAATTTGTTATATTTATTTTGGATCAGACCAGTGATTTCATTAGTATGGGTAACTCCCAGAGAGGAAACCCCCAGCTTCCAAACCAGATTAACACCTGCTTTACAACCTGTATTCTTGAAGGTAATCTGAGAACACTGCAAGGTTAAATGACTTGCCCATGGTCACACAGCCAGTAGATATGAAAGGCAGGACTTGAACCCAGATCTTTCCTGCTTTGAGGCTGACTCTATCCACTCCTCTCCATTGCATCTCTGTCTTCACATTGCAGATCCATTAATACCACTAATATACATGGTATAGTGACAATGGGGCCAGAGTTAAGTTCTGGATTGACATCCTGACTAATTCATACTGCCTGTGTGACAGTGAACAAGTCATATCCTCTATGTGCCTAAAACAAATTTCTAAGGCTATAAGTTTCAGAGCATACATAGATTTCGCTACAACTGAAGATAACTCCCTCTACCAATGAAATCGCCAGTCTCTTCCTCTCCCCAAGTTATGAAAATGACTAGATTAAGAGGGCCTCAAGGACAAGGACTGTGTCTTATTTACTTTTGTGTCACTTTTGTACGTTAGACTTTCAGGGAATGTTTGTTGAATAGAATTTGCTGAATCCAAATTGAACCAAATTTGGAAGTGGGGGAGACACAGGTCTTAGCGGAATGAGCTCCATAGGATTACAGCAACTCTGGCTTTCTGGGGTTTTTATAAACAATTCCATGGACACCAGGAGCCTGGACTGACTTGGACCAATACCTACGCTATTAGTTATGGGCTCTGTTGGTCCTCATTTTGAACTGGGACAGTCAGCATAGACTATAACTCTAAACTCTGTAAACTCTAGGAGCATTTTCCTCCTGAATCAAGGCAAGGAATGAAGAGGTTGGATTAGACAGCCTCTGAGTCCCTTCTTGTTGTGAATTCCTAGTTAGCATAACTAACTAGTTCACTACAGAGTAAGCTCATATGTAAAAGTACTAAGGACTTTTCAAATGAGGACTAAGTAGTCTTTCCAACACCTGTGGATTTAGACCTCAAAGGCACCTTAGAAATAAATTAGTCATAGGATCATAGACTTATTGATTTGGAAGCTATGTAGCGTAACCTCATCTTACAGATGTGGAGACTGAGGCTTTTAGAGATTAAATTGCTTGTTCAAGGCCACACAAGTCATCAGTGAGAGAACCAAGATTTGGTTACATCTTCTGACACCAGATCTGAAGGTTTTCTTACTATTCCATGCTGCCTCTTTGTCCCCATTGTGGCTTTTCCCTGTGCTGACCCTAGTTTCCAGCTTTGGCATGACTTCTTTCTCCCTGATACTCCTACAAACTCCACTGCATATCCCTTTCCACCTCCATACGATGACTTTTCCAGGACATATTTGACCCAAACTATCAAGACTCTGCCCAGGTTTCAGCATAACTCTATTTATTCTGGGCTATGTTTTTCAAGTGCCTTTGGGGGAATTTCTGACCAGAGTACCATTCATGTCAACTTTTGCGCTTTCTCAGGATTCCCATCATTTCTTGCTGGTACTGATGCTTATGTTTTGTCCTTTAGGACCTCATCCTCACACTAGAGTCAAGAGAATTTCAATGAAATTGATTGACAACAGATTCTGGCGTTCTCTCTCTCTCTGTAGCTTTCTCTTAGCACTAAGTTTACTTGATATTGTAGCCTTATTTATTTTATTTAAAAATATTTCTGTTGATACCTTTGTTTTTACCTCGCCTTTACTTATTTTTCCTTTCCTAAAACATTTTCTTTTCCGAATATATGTCCTTTTCCAAGAGTTATATTTTCTAACAATTATTAAAAGGTAGAAAATGTTTGAGTCACATGACCATAAGATGGAAGACTAGATATAGCCTCCCCTTTTCCCCAGCTCACACTTGACACTCACTAGCTGTGTGACCTTGGGCAAGTCACTTAACCCCAATTGCCTCATCCTGGGTCATCTCCAGTCATTCTGATGATGGATTCAGATGGCTCTGGAGAAGTGAGGCTGGTGACCTTGCACAGCCCTTCCTCACTCAAAACAAAGTCAAGTGCAAGTCATGTCATCATTTCTCTGATGGCATGGTCTTCTTAGGCAGTGAAGGATGAACACGCACAGTTCTTATGCTCTCCTACAAATTCCCCCAAGGAGAAATTTAATGCAAGAGGTAAAGAAATTGCAAATGTCTCTATAGGTCAAGATACTAGGAGGCCTAACAAGGTAAGAATCTGATGAATGAAAAGTAGAGAAGGCTAATTCCTACTCCATTCATTCAGCACAGAATAAAAATGAGAGATTGGGATAAAATTTACTACGCACCAGGGATATCTAAAAAGTAGGATTTAAAATCTTTCTATCTACCAAAACAAAAATAAAAATTTACAATATAAGAAATAAACAAGGAAATTACATTATCCTGAAAGGAACCATAGATAACAAACCAATATCAACATGAAATACAATTCAACACAAATTGCCATGTTTTCTTGTTTGTCTTTTGTTTCCAAAGAGAACCAATCACATTGCAGGATGCTTTCTTGATTCTTGTGTAAACTGGATTTAAGTGAGGTGGAGGTGCCCAGAGTCCTAAGCCTCATTCTCTCTTCCACAGTCATTGAAATCCAGTGGTGCATCACACTGCTAGTAAGTGTCTGAGGCTGGATTTGAATGCAGGTCCTCCTGACTCCAGGCCTGTACCACCTAGCTGCCCCCAAAATAAAATATATATAATATATTTATATTAAAATTAAAGTTACATATTATATTAATATAATATGAAATATATTTATAGTAATATTAAAATTACATAGTATGATATATTTATAGTATATCGACATTAAAATTATCTAATATATTTATGTTGTCTCCTCCATACAGGAGTCTCTTTGAGGGCAGGGATTGTTTAATATTTGTATTGTTTCCCTGGTACTTAGCACAACACCTGATGTATGTAATAAGTACTTAATAAATGCTTATTGATCAGTTATTTTGCTCCAGTGATTTCCTTAGGTTTATACAAAACAGTATTGATCTCCCTGATGCTCCAATGGGCCTAGCCTTCCCTTGTTTCCACTTCAGACTCCTCTTGTAGGAAAAACCTCTCCTTAGTCTTTTCTTATAGTCTTACTTGGTCTGGAACAGATTTGATTTTGTTCTTAAGTGGATGCCTAAAGATGCATGAAAATAAATGCTATATTTTATAAAATGCATTCTCACCTCCTATGGTCAATGCTTTTCAGAGCTGCTGCTGAGACCCCTGGGAGTGAGTTTACCTTAGTCCTGAATTTACTGCAAACAGACTCTTCCCTGCTGCTTTGGTATTCTCATATAGGGGATTTGGATTTCCTGTCAAACAGGAATGTTTCAGTACTTGCATCAGAGGACACTTCGTCAGTAATATATTAGGTATTATATTTATTTACAATATTTATGTTTGTGATATGTATACATGTATATACATAAACACATATATGCGCACATATATGCACATGCATGTAGTTATTAAGCTATTATTGTATATTATTATATAAGCTTTTAAAGCTTAAAAGTGCACTAAAACCTTTGGGATGACTCATATTTTGAAAGTCATATTCTTGGTTTGACTCTTCCTGAAGATGAGAGCCAGGGTTACTCCAGTCAAAACTGTTTTCTGTCTGACTATTTCAGAGGACAATTAGATATTTTCCCAGTGGCTTCTGGGAGAACCTAGATCTTCTACATTCTCTATGAGCATCAAGGCAGCCGATGGAGCCTGTTCTCCCTTAAAACAATTTTTAGTGATCTTTTATGTCATGGAAAATTTGGCATCACTCTTTTGTTGGGGGTCACCCTGACCTGTTTGGTTGTACAAAATTAATGGTAACTCAAACTTCTATAGATTTCCTCATGACAATCCTGTGAGATAAGGGGAGTAGAATGTTGTTAATCCCATTTGCAGATGAGTTAATTGAGATTGAGAGAGCTTAAGTGATTTGCTCATGGACTTGTGTTGAACAGAGATTTAAGTCCAGGCGCAAGTCTGGAGGTGGAAATTACAGGGCAGCATTCCCCACTGTATCTCGATCAGATTAAAAATGTATTTTGGAAATATTTAACACAATAACTAAATATATAATACAATAGTGATGCTACTCTGTGATTCTCTAAGTCCATATGCTGCTTTTTAGGGTTTGGTGGTTCTGGTTTCTATTTGATGTCACTGCTTTAAATAATACTATACTGTGGCATCTCAAAACGTGTTAGAGGTAAAGTAATGCTTAACAACAACAACCACAACAAAATGTATGATCACATCAAATCTCTGCCTTTGGATGTGGTGAGGTTGAAATCTTTTGGCTTTATTAGTAATTGATGTAAAATATGGGATGTTGGGGGGTGAACTGATATAACTTTTCTTTTTTGTGGTATAATTTAAATAGATTGATCCAGTATGTATCCAATTCATATTGCCTTTGTTACACTACTATGTAAAAGAAGCTCTTGGAAAAGCATAAAAATGGTTAAAAATATATATACACACGCATACATATATGCGTGTGTATGTAGATGTGTATATATGTATATATATGTGTGTTTATACATACATATACATATGTATATGCATATATGTATGCATGTATGCAGGTATATATACACACATGTACATGTATATGTGTATGCATGAGTGTATGTATATATTACACATATAGGTATATATAGTGTATACATGTGTATATATGTGTACATATATGTATGTATATTTGGGTGTATATGTGTGTATATGTGTACGTATGTATATATACACATATATAGTATGCACACACACACACACACACACACACACACACACACACACACACACACACACACACACACACATATATATATAGGCTTGGCAGTGGAGGAGGGCAGGGAAAAACCAGTCGGTGACTAAGAGGCCTGATGGTTGCCTGTAAGGACCCTCTCTGAAGTCAGTACTCTGGCCTAACCATGAAGCTGAGAGTCTAATTTTGCAAACAAAAGCCTCTGGGGTTTGGGGCTGTCCAGTCTTCATGCATGCCCAGAGTGGCAGCCTGCCATACCTAAGTCATGCCTTGGTTTTTCTGTGATACTCCCTCCACTCACCCAGGGTAGCCGCCATCACTGTCTGTCCATTTATCTAGGAAAACACTAATGTGTTTGTAGTATTTGGGCTTTAGAATCCAAATGAACTCTCTGTCCTTCCCCTCCCTCAGGCATTCGTGTTTATTGAAGAAGCAAGTTTCTCCATTTTCAGAACAGTTTGGTTTGGAAAAGAGGGTTGAAGATGCCAGCCTCTTGTGCCTCCTCTCCTCAGAGACCCTCTCTCTGTGAGGGCTGCAGTAGGATGATGAGCAACACCTTGTGGCGCAAAGCCCTCCCTCCCTGCCTTTCATTAGAAGCCTGACTTCAGGGTGCAGACTTCCCTGGGCCTGGCCTAAAAGGGGATGAGACAGCTATTTAGATTTGCCTGCTTATTTATTATTTAACTGGCTCCTTGTTTAAAGACTCCAGCTCTTGTTCACAATTTTAGTCCTTTCTTGAATTAATTTCGGTGACAGGCCTGCAAAAGCATTCAGCAGGAAATAGCCCTAATATGTTTTGCAGACATCAGAAATACCCTGAGGAGGAAGTTAATGGGAGTGAACATAATAAGGCTTTTTGTGAGGAGGGAGATGTGGGATATATTTTATCTTAACAGTTTTCAACAAAGCCCCTGAAGGGTTGGGTTTTTTGTTTTTATGAGGGTAGGAGTTTTTATTAAAGCAGGACTTTAAAAAAAATGGAAAGGATTTTTTCCCACATATTTGTGTGTATATGTATGTATATATTATATATGTGTGTGTATAATATACATATTATATATACACACTTATACATATATATGTATGTATGTATGCATGTATGTAAGCCTTCATAGATAATCCCCATTTTAACCCTTGCTTTTGGCTGACTGTCCCCCCAATTAGAGTGGTCCATCTTTGTTAGAGAAGGGCAGACACATGACTTACAAAAAAGCCTTTTTCTTCTCCATGTGGATTTACTTGGGATGGGGGTGGAGGTGGTAGAAGTTCTTTTAAATAAATACTTCTCTATAAAAAGACACCAAGAATGTGAATAGTGTATTTGAGCGACCTTAGGGAATTCTTGGTACGGTTACAGATGGGAAGAATCAGAGCCCTGCCCAGGGAGGGGTGAAGACCCTGCTCAGCAGAGATACAGATGTGAAGCAGAGGCTGAATCCAGACAAGAGCTCCAGTGGAGGCCATCCTTGTGAAGGAAACAGAGAAGCTACACCAATAGGTCCCACTCATGTTCTCCAGACAGCCTGAGCAGTTCCATGTTGAGTGCTTGCTCATGTGGAGGTAGGCTAGGTAAATTGCATAAACAATTTAAGACAAATGATCCTTTTTGGGTTGATGGAGGTAAGAACAACAAAATAACATAAGACAGCTATTTTTATCCACTTGGGCAATAGTCCATTGAACATTTAATATATAAAAAATCAGCAAGATAGCAACTTGTTTCAATATGCTTTCTCTTGGAATATCAAGGAAAAATGAGGAGAGGAAAATAATAGTAATGCCGCCTTACTTCCCACGTGCAAGGTATTTGGGATGACCAATTAGGAGGCTTTTGCATGAATCCAGGTGAGATGTGATAAGGACCTGAACTAAGATGATAGAGATGGTGGTAGAGGTTGGTGCGTGAGAAGAGAGAAATGAATGGGAGAGATATTGTGGAGGTAGAAATGACATTAATGAGCATTGGAGAGTTAAGTCTTTCAAGACTGCTTTCCCTAATAATATTGTAGTTACTGTATGCATTGTTTTTGATTTTGTTCATTTTACTTTGACTCAGTTTCAATATCTATAAAATGAGGATAGTAATAGCATCTCCCCCTCAGAGTTGTTGTGAGGATCCAATGAGATATTTGTAAAGCACTTTGCAAACTTGAAGGCATTATATCAATGCTAGTTATTATTAGTCCATATAAATAGATGAATTCCATTACATGTAAAAAACTAAGATGCAGAAAGATTGTTAAGGGGTTGCCCAAGGTCAAAAAACGCAGCAAATGGGGCAGCTTAGATTTGAACCCATGTCTTCTGCCTATGAATCCAGCACTTGTCCTACAACATCACGTTGCTGGTTATAATTATAAAAGATTCATAAAGACATACAACTCAGATGAGGTCCAAGGTTAATCCAATACAATTTGACAAACATTGATTTAGTGCCTATTGTAATCAATTGTGAATTGCTGTTATTTCAAGTTCAGTAAGCAAAGTTATGCCTAATGAAATGTTAACAAATAGCGTGTCAAACCCGCTTCAACGAAGAGATGAGAAGAGTATATAATCAGCATATTTGTGCATAAAGAGATGCTATTAAAGTGAGTTTAAAAATTATTGAAAAGAGGGGGATATATAGAGGAGGAAGGAAAAAAAAATTATTAAGTGCCTACTATGTGCCAGGTACTGAGCTAAGCACTTTACAAAAGTTATCTTAATTGATACTTACAAAACCCCTCAGCATAGATGCTATTATTATCTTCATTTTGTAGTTGAGGAAACTGAGGCAAACAGCACTTAGGTGACTTACCTAGGGACACACAGCTAGCAAGCATATGAGTCCAAATTTGAACTCAAGACTTCCTGAGTCCACATCCAGAACTTCATCCGTTGTGCCACCTAGCTGCTTTTACCTACTAGAACGGCATAAACATGCCCTCTTCCTCCTCTTCCAAATTTCACTTTCCCTATTAATTTGTTTTGCAAAACAGTTTTGTCTCATAGATGATGCAAAGATGTACTTGATTCTTCTCAGTCATTGCCATTTCCATTTGAAATGACTTTTATATACTCTGTATTTACGCTTGTGTATGCATTGTATGTCTTTTCTTCTTTACCTCATTTGCCCTACACAAGTAGAATGGAAGCTTCTTGAGGTCAGGATTGCTTTCTTTTCTTTTTTTTTTTTTTGGGGGGGAGGTCTCTGTATTCCCAGTACCTAGCAAGGTGAGTTGATTACAGTAGGTACTTAATCTATATTTGTTGACTTGTATTAATCTACCTGGGTTATCATTTGTCCCTAATTTTGGGGAAATCTCAATAATTTTTTTTCCATTCTGTAATGATAGAATGGAGAAACAAATAATGACAAAAAAACCAGTGACACAGAAGGAAATGGTCGAGAAAGATGAAGGAAAATGAGAAAGAGACACAAATCCATATATAAGAGCTCCACTCTGCCCTGTGATGCATCTATGATATCAGTGGGCAAGAATGCAAACAGATTTGTTATTAAAACTCAGGCTTGGCACTGGGAATAATTTCATGGAGAGAATGATGAAATTGATAGTTTTATTTCTGAGTAGTTTATTTTTGAGTAGTTCATTTGAGAGTGGAGGGGCAAGGAGCAAAATCTGATGCTTTTTATTTGCTAATAGGGATTCCACCAAAGAAAAATGGTTTAATACATATTTCTAATGTTTTATTGTGCACCCCTGTAGAGGTAAAGCATTGGGGTAGAACAAGTTGTTCCTTGCCCCACAGGGGTAGCCATGTGAAGTCTGATGAGAGAGCTTAAGGGATGATGGGAATCTGATAGCTCTATAAAAATCGCTAACACTAAGAAAGATTATTTTCCTGAAGGCAATTAGGGTGCCATTTCATATGCGCTAGTTGTATGAAAGAAAGAGTCTCCATAAGCTCCCAGAGAATAAATCCTATGTTTGGGTTTGGAGATAGTACAAGAAGGTTGAACTGGGCCTTGAGGAACCATGCTTAGAAATATGCTTACTTACTGTATACCAAGCATCTACAATGGATAGCGTATGTCTCTTTAGGCACTTTGAAACCATGTCCAATTTCTAAATCTCCTTTAGCTATTGCATTTCACTGTAGAAAAGAGTATGAGAGATGAAGGAAGGGGAGTGCTTTTGTTAGCACCCCCCTCTGTTTTATTCATCTGTCTATCTATCTGTCTGTCTGTCTGCCTATCTATCTATCTATCTATCAATCATCTATCTACCTACGTTTTAAGTTCTGACCTGGCTCCCACACTAGAGACTACCATTTGATGCAGATTTATAAATATATGTAAAACCATACTATACTTCTGTTTATCAGTTCTTTCTCTGAAGATGTATAGCATCTTTCTTCATAGGTCCTTAATGTTTATTTTGAGTATTATAATTATTGGAATAACTTGATTGTTCATGAAGATTCTTTGAATGATATTGCTGTTCCTATATAAAACATTCTCTTACTTTACTTTGCATTATTTCATGCAAGCCTTTCCATGTTTTTTCTAAAATCAATCACCTTATCATTTCTTACAGCACAGTACTATTCCATCACAATCTTAGCCATTCCCCAGTTGATAGGCATCCCCTCAACTTTCAGTTCTTTGCCACTACAAAGTTGCTATAAATATTTTAGAACATATAGGTTCTTTTCCTTTTTCTCTGATCACCCTGGGAAACAGACCTAATAGAGGTATTGCTGGATCAAAGGGAATATACAATTTTATAACTCTTTGGAAATAATTCCAAATTGTTCTCCAAAATGGTTGTCAGTTCACAGTTCCACCAACAGTATATTGATGCCCCAAATTTTCCACGTCCCCTCCAATATTTGTCATTTTCCCCTTCTATCATTTTGGCCAATCTGATGCGTATGAGGTGGTATCACAAAGTTGTTTTAATTTGCATTTCTCTTATCAGTAACAATTTAGATAATTTTTTTCATATGACTGCATATATTGTTTTGTTTTTTCATAAAAAAACTGCCTATTCATATTCTTTGAGCACTTATCAATTGGGGAATGACACATATTCTTATACATTTGACAACATACTCTATATATTCAAGATATGAGACCTTTATCTGAGAAACTGACTATAAATATTTCCTCCCAATTTTCTGCTTTCCTTCTAATCTTGGCTACATTGGTTTTATTTTATTTGCACAAACTCTTTTTAATTTAATGTAATCAACATGATCCATTTTACATCTTGCAATACTTTTTGCCTCTTGTTATTCATAAATTCTTCTCCCATTCTTAAGTCTGATTGGTAATGTAAAGAAAAGGTGAAAAGGACTTAACTGAAACTTTTCACCTTGAGATAACATGGAATTAGAAGGGAAGAGACTTTTGAGCAAGGAAGAATTTGTTTGAGAGGCAAGTATTCCCCCATTTTATTCCTGGAGGTGACTAACAACCTCTGAGTGACTCAAAAGAAGGAAACTTCTGCTGATCTAAAGCCAAGGGTCATTTTCTTTTTTTTTTTAAATTATTTTTACTTGTTTTCAGTTTTCTACAATCATACCCATATATCCCAGATTTCCTCCCCTCCCTTCCCCACCAAGGGTCATTTTTTTTAGTTGAAAGAGCTTTGCAGTACTCCTGTTGAGAAGAGCTCACAAAATGGAGCCCAACAGTCAGTTACCTAGCAGTGGTCTCTAGCTGCCCATCAAAGAGCAAGCCCAGAAGACCGGTGGGTCAAACTGTACATCAGAGACACCTCACTCTAAGAAATGCCCAGTGACTGAGCAACTTACTTAGGAGCAGAATGACCAACCTGGTCCCATCCAGCAATCCTTGCTCAGAATCTTGCTGGAGAAGTCCAGAAGTAGCAGAGCATGGTGAGGAGTCAGCACAGTTACTGAGTGGGCTTCAGGTACCCCTGCAGCAGATGGGGTCAACCAGCCAAGATGTATTCTAGGAGGGGCAGTCCCCAAGCTTCCAATCTAACAGAGACACTGTACCCTACAAAGAGGTAGCCCACTTGGAAAGTTAAAAGACTTGTGTTAAGTTTCATGAGAAACCTTTGGAGAAAGGACATTGAGTTCCTGCAGTTCTAGAGTTGTGAGTTGCTTTGATTGTGTCTCCCATACTTACACCTCACTATCATAGTATTTTCATTTTGTATCCATTCTTCTCCCATTCTGGACTCTGGGTGTATTTGTGGGAGAGTGTACCTATGATTTGGGAAGGAATGCTTTGTAACTGCTCTTGCTATGATATTTTAACAGATGCTTTTGCTAAGGAACTAAGTCTACTGGCTGATTGTTAAAGATTAGCACATTGATAGTGGCCACAAGCTAGCATTTCAGAGGATAGCCACTCATGCTGAGACTTGGAAGCAGTTGTGCTCTTGTGCAGACTCAGCCTCTCCGGGGCTGTGTGAGCTGGACAAGTCAAGGTACTACCTCCTTGGTCAGATTTTGCCTCTGCCTTTATTATTGACATCTGTTGATACTGTTGCTCTCTTCCTTATTTTCTGTAGTTAACCCAGCCACAACTGCTGCTGCCTCTTAATCCAAGGAAACTGTTATTTCTCTTTGCCATATTTATGAAGTTTTTTTCTCCTACCTCTTGTACTTTTTCTTCTTTTCCAGAAGAATTTTCTCTCTAAGCAATTTCTGGGTACCATATGTCTAGAACTTTCCCTCCCAGCAATTCCTTTTTTTCTACCATGTGCCTTTGACCTACAGCATCCTGGGAAATTAAATTGTCACCAAGTCACAATGTTTTGTATATGCTCTGCCCTCTTGAAATACCTTCCTTTCCTGTGCAAATGTGGAAAAGAAGTCTGGGCCATCCCTTTTGATTGCTGAGATTGGACTCCTGGGACCTTTCACAAATACTTGTTACACATCACAGTTTCAAAAGGATAATAATATTTACTCTGAGTCACTTCCAAATCCCCCTCACATGAGTGGATTTGGTCCCTAGAAAGGCTGACTATTTTCCCCCTCAGGGCTCTAGGGATAACCCTAGGGATATTCTAGCGCTATCATTTATGATCTTCCACTGGTGTACATCTGATTATTATCCAGAGTTTACTAGCACTTAGAAACAGTTATTGATTAAGGTAGTTTAGTATAGTTTAGGTATAAAATATTTCCCTCCAAAAACCTGGGGAACATTCTCCCCCTGAGTACGTACATCATCTAAGGCAACAGTGGACACCAACTTAACGCACAATTATGGTCAGACACACATGTAGAGAACATGGGTGGCAGTTTCTAGAAGTTCTTTCATGAGTCCTTAGCCAGCATTCTTTTCTGGATAAAGGAGTCATACAGCTTAAAGCTGTTTCTCCTCTCAGGTAGATACTTTGTCCATGTCGCATTTGTTTGAATTGGTCATGGTTTCTCCAATTTGTCCTTCTTCTCTGGAGATAAAGTCAATGGACAAGAGAGAGAGGTGACATGGAGCAGTAGCTAGAGCATTATACTTAGATTTATGAAGACCTCGGTTCAAATCCTGCCTTAGATGCCTTCTAGCTGTGCAAGTGACCCTGGGAAAATCACTTAGTCCCTTTGTGTCTCAGATTCCTCATTTGTAAAATGAGAGGGTTGACCTTGAAGGTCTTTTACTGTTCTAAATATATGATCCTAGGATGAGTGATGCTGTCTCAGGAGTTTGACTCAAGGTGAAGTCAAATTCAAGAACTAAAATCTTCCACCACTGTATTGGACCCCTATGTGCTAAGCTTATCAATGGACTGACTGCTATTTTATATGAGGGCATACTAGGCTGGTTGGATCCTCTCAATCAGTTATATGATTTTCTTTCTTTACCTAAACAAAGAGATTCATACCTCATAAAGAAGTCATAGTGTATAAGCTTATATAAACCATCTTGTTTGCACATTTGATACTTCATTAAATCTGTTGATTGATTGATTAATAGGCAAGGAGAAGGTTCTTAAAAGAAGCTCTGAGAAGGAGCAATTGAATTAATTTAGTGTATGGTTTCAGGGAGATAATTCTCATGCCATAAACAATGCATTTAAAGATTGTTGTAATTTTTTTTTACTCATATGTAGGAGGTTATTGTCAAGCCATATATTTAAATGCCTTGAAAATTAGTGTGAAAAAAAAACCTAGTTCCTGCTCTTTTGTAAAGATTTGTGACACTGGAGACATTTTGAGGCAGACCATTTTTATACTATTTAGTGCTGAGACTGATGAAGAGCTTCCTGTCACTCTTAATTTATGCCTCTTGGTTTCCTTAGAGAGCTAGATGGTTTGTTAAAAAGGCAGTAGCATTGGGAGAAGTCAAGAGATGTCAGTTTTCTTCTCTTTTGCTCAGGTTCTCCTGAAAAGGAATCTGACTTTTGACACATGTAGGAGCTGACTCATGTCCATTATTGAATTTAGTGGGATTTCTGTTCAAGTAGAAAACTCTGGCAGATATAAGACCAGGTGTGTAAAACCCCTTAATTATGAAAGATGGTTTCTGTACTTCAGACTGATGGGTACCAACCTTTTTTGAACAGAAAGATCCCTTTTTCACATCAATGATTTTTGAGGACTTCTGTATGATCTGGGTAGTATTTGACTATTTCTTAGAGGGTGGCAGTTGGGTGTGATGAATTAAGTGTTGAATTTAGAACCAGGAATGAACTGAATTTAAAGCCTACTTCTGATAACCTTATTAGTGTATAAGCATGAGAAGTCACTTAACCTCTGAGCCCGAGTTACCTCATTTGTAATATAAGGATAATAATAGCTGCATTTTTTTAATTTCAAGGTTGTTGGGAGGATCAACTGGAATATTATATCATAAGTACTTTGAAACTCTCAGAGTATTATATAAACACTATACTGGGTTTTCCAAAATTCTTAATGCAGTTTTTTTTGCTATTAAAGCTCAAAACTGTACTTTTGAGAAGCCCTGAAGATTTAAAATATTATTATTATTTATACAAATTACTTATCCTGTTAAAGCAAAAGATAAAAATTCCAATTCTTGGCATGGTGATGGATTCCCCTTGCGATGACTCCATGGCATCCTTAGGGTCTGCAGCTTCGGGGTTAGGAAGCATCCTGTAGCTATAGTGGCTAGGGTGCTGGGCTTGGAATATTGACATATTCAGTCAATTGCCAGATCTTGTAATTTCTCTCTACACTGTATCTCTCCAATATATTCATTTCTCTTTTCTCATACAGCCCCCTCCCTATGTCAGGTTCTCACTCCTTTTTTTGAATATTGCAGGCAATTCTAATTCTTCTTGTCTCCCAGCTCTCCCCACTTGAATTCATCCTTTACTTGAGCTGCCAAAGTAATTTTCCTAAAGCATAGGTCTGACCTTGCCACCTTTCCCCACACCCAATAAACTCTGGAGGCTCCCTAGTTCCTTCATGATCACATATAAAAATGCTTTGTTTGAGAAATCAAAGCTATGTATAGTCACATGAAAAAGTGCTCTAAATCACTATTGATCAGAGAAATGCAAATTAAAACAACTCCCAGGTACCACTTTACACCTATCAGAGTGGTTAATATGACAAAAAAGGAATATGTTAGATATTGGAGGGGATGTGGCAAAACTGGGACAGTAATATACTGTTGATGGAGATGTGAACTGAACCATTCTTTAGAGCAATTTGTAACTATGCCCAAAAGGCTATAAAACTGTGTATACTCTTTGATCCTGCAATACTGCTACTAGATCTATATCCCAAAGACATCCAAAAAGAGGAAAAAGACCTATTTGTCAAATGTATATATACATACATATATATATATATACATATGTATATATGTATATGTATATATATATATATATATATATATATATATATATATATATATATATATATATATATATATATATATATATATATATCTTTTCATGGTGGCTAGGAATTGGAAATCAAAGAGATGTCCATCAGCTGGGAAATGGCTAAACACGTGGTGGTATATGATTATAATGAATTATTATTGTTCTATAAGAAATGACGAACAGGATGATTTCAGAAAAACCTGGAAAGACTTACATAAACTTTTGCATAGTGAAGTAAACTAAACCAGGAAAACACTGTACACAACCAGCAATATTGTTCGATGAAGAACTGTGAATGATTTAGCTATTCTCAGCAATATGATGATCCAAGACAATCCCAAAGGACTCATGATAAAGCATACTATCCTACTCCAGAGAAAGAGCTGATATTGTGTGAATGCAGACGGAAGCGTGCTATTTTTCACTTTCTTTCATTTTTTTCTTTTATTTGAGTCTTCTTGTACAAAATGACTAATATGGGAATGTTTTCCATAATTGCACATGTATAACCTGTATGTGATTACTTACCATCTCAGGGAGGGGTGAGAGGAAAAAAGAAAGAAGGGATAGAATTTGGAATTCAAAACTTAAAGAAAAATGTTTTAAAAATTGGAAAAAAAGGTCCTTTGGCACTTCAAGCTTATCACGATGTATCCCCTTTCTAATCTTACATTCTACTGCTCTTGACAAGACCACCATCCATCCATGCTGACCTACTGGCTGCTCCTCATGCACATCTCTGCTTTCACACTGGCTGTTCTCCATATCTAGAATGTTCTCCCTGCTGACTTCTGACTCTTAGAATCCCTGAATTCCTTTGAGATTAGTTCAAGTTTCATCTCCTTTGGGAGACCCTTGCTGGTCCCCACAGATGTTAGTGCAATCCCCTCTAAATTTACCTTCTGTCTACTTCGTATTTATCTTGAATGATGTTAATTATATATGTGTTTTAATCTCTCGTTAGAATGTAATCTCCTTCAGGGCAGGGACTGTCTTGACTTCTTTTTGGATTATCTAGTGCTTAGCAGAATATATAGCTTGTAGAAAATATGTAATAAATGTTGCATCTGCAAGAAACCTTCCCCAACTCCTTTTGAGAGTAATTTTCAACGAAAGTATAGAAAGTTTTACCATTTTTATGACAGAAACAGCCTGATGTCCGTGATACTACTATCTAGAAGTTTGCAAATTTCACCAATTTCTTTTGGATGAAGTCTCTCTCTCCTAAATGGCTTAGGGGGTCTGCAGTTAAATTTTGGATAAAGCCTGTAGTTCATTCTGAAGGCTGAATGAAGTCAAGTGGGAGAACTCTCCAGACACTGAGTGTTATCTGAGGAATATGGTGGTAGTTGGGCTTCTTCTATTCCAACTTCTCTTTCTAGGCCAAGCCAGTTCTTCCCATTAGGGTAATAAACTATTTGCACAAGATCACCAGGGTATAGTTATAAACTTCTTCAAGAAGAAAATTATACTTACTGTTATAGAACAGTATTAATTGGAATGAGGAATACCCACTAAAATAGTTACCCATTCCACAAGCAATTTTAATAATGCTTACTTGGTATAACTCTAATTAAATTTTACTTATTTAACCTACTGAATAATAGATACATTTAACAGCAGTGTTTAATAGTGGCACCATTGTTTATAGACATCTTTATTACTTTGGTATAAATAATTCTCAGCAAGATAGAGTAATTGCTTGGATATGTGGAGATAATGAAGAACCAAAGAGTAATCAGTTCTTCAGGGCATTAGTGTTTTCTTTGTGTTATTTGTGCCACTTAAGTGAATTTGTGGTAAAATTAATGTGAGAAAAAGATGAAGGGGAAGAAGCAGCAATCAGAAGGAATGCACTGAAAGGGAGAGATAACATTTAAAATGGTATTGAAGCTATTGGCTCTATTGAATCAAATGCTTTTTATAGTCAACAAAGTATGCACCCAGTGGAGATTTGCATTCTCTGAGTTAATTGAATGACTGTATAAAGATATAAATCTACTATGGAGTATTAATTGTGAAAACTTGCCTCGTCCTATCTCATGCCTTCATCAAGGATGCCCTACGTACATATGTAGACTATTCTCAGAAATATTGTGTAGACATGGAAAAATAGAGATTTGTAATTATTGAACTTCTCTCAATAATAATAATGATATTTATGATTTATTCCAAACATGTTATAGCTTTTCCTTTTTCAAATGTCTTGAAAATCCATCTCTTCACATCCTCAAAAGTGTTTTACTACTTACATAGACCTTTTATGCCGATATATACGGTCCAGTCCAGATACTCTTGCCATCTTTGTTTTTCTTTTGTGTCATTCTCATTTTCTTCTAAAACGCTTTGGTCACCTTGATCTTATAGTGCAGATGTGCTAACTCTACAATCATTGATGGAGACAAGAGTTGACAGTTCTCTTCTATTTTTTGCCTCCTTGTTGTTTTACTAGTTTTTTCTTAAATGCTCTTGGGATGGTCTATCTTGGTTGAGTCTCTTGAAAAACTTTCTGTAAAGCCTTGAAGGTTCTCAGTGAACCAGATTTTCTCCATGCATGCATCCATCAATTATACACAATTCCTTTAAAGAAGTCAAAGACATATTTTTGAGCAGCGACTCACTAATTAGTAATATCAAGTGAATCACATAAGAGATACAGATACATACCAAAAGTTGCAACTTTATTGGAATATGTCCTTTGAACTCTATAGGTTATCTTGAAGAGGGAATTCAGATAGGGGGTGAGGTGTCTGAAATGCTTCTGTTTGTGGATGACATTGTCTTGGTTGCATCAAACTGTCCACTAAATGAGATTTATAATAATTTGGTTTAACTATCTGCACAGGAAAATCCAGGTAGATGAAAAATAAATATTATTTAGACGCTGTTGTGCAGTTGGATGAAGAACTAGAGAGATGGTCTATCGGTATGTCCATACTCATATCTATATATAATCTATACCCATATCACCTATAGCTATATTTTCCCTCAGACTTGGGTAGAGCAATAGCCCAGCTCAAGAATCTGGGGAATGGCAATGCTTCTGGCCTGTTGTCCGAAGCCATCATCCTGAGAAATGACCCCTGTGGAAATGTGGCCTAGCAACTGCTCCTGCAAGGTGCTATAGCCACATTGGTTGAAAATCTAGGGCAAAAAGTCCTTGTCACCAAAGTCTTTGTGGGTGTTAAATGGTTCAGAATCCAGAATTGACGTGATTGTATCAGTGAAAATGACATTAAATAAAAAGCATCACCATCTGCTTTGCCCTTAAAGACCATAGGATCCTTCCCCCTGACTTGTAGCTTAAACATTCTGTATGTGTTGCCTCCTCCATTATAATGTGAGCACCTTGAGATAGTGTTTTCTGTTTGTACCCCCCAGGAGTAAACACATTTCTTTATACATAGAAAGTACTTAATAAATTTTTAGTCCCCTCCTTCCTTCCTCTTATTGTTAGCTCTTGAGTCCTCTCTGGAACTAGACAAAGGAGGGGGGGTGAGGAAGAAGGAGGATTTTTATCAGTAAAGACCCATGGAATCATGGAATTGTAGAGTTGGATGGGATCTCAGAGACCATCTCGTCCAACCTCTACAACTTACCCAGCAACTGGTGGTCTAGCTACCCTCTACTTCTGAGGCAGCCCAATCTACTTTTGGATAGCTCTAATGTTCTGAATATTTTCCTTCTATTCAGTCTTCATTTTCCACTTATTTCCTCTTGGTAAAGGAAGTGAAAGGTGTGTATTTCTGGTAAATACAATCTTTGAGTCATGAGTGTCTATAGTATTACATGCCCAGATTACTTTTTTTACTTTATTTTTTAACCATTTCAAGTCCTATGTAAGGTAGAAAATGCTTCTCCGGTGATTGTGTAGTAACTTAATATTCACATTGTACAGGGAGAAAGAAGAAAACCCACATGCAAAGATTTCATGTCTGAAAGGTATTTATTAGAAGACATTTTTTTCAGCCATTCAGAGCTGGAAAGGGACTGCTGAATCAAGTCAACTGAAATCAAGTCAAAAAGTATTTATCAAGGTCCTACTAGGTGCCAGATACTGTGCTAAGTAAGCACTGGGTGATACAAAGAAAGATAAAAAGGCAAAGTGATTGCTTTCAAGCAGCTCAGTCGAATGGGGGAGACATGTATGTACAAACTATGTACAAAGAAGATATATTCAGGACATATTGAACATAGTCTTAGAAGGAAAGCACTAGTATTAAGGGGTTTGGAGAAAGGTTTCTTGTAGAAGGTGGGATGTTAACTGAGACTTGAAGGAAGCCAGGAAGTGGAGATGAAGAGGGAGATAGTTCTAGGCATGGGGGAGGTGTGACTCGAATTCAGAAAGGGATGCCTACAGGGATCTATGAGTAGACTCAGGGAACTCCAGTGGGCTGAAAATCCCTAAAATCTATGCAGATTGGGGTGATGAAGTAACTGCTCTCTCAAGATGGTTTCCCTCAAGATAAGAAAAATCCCATCTCTGATATGTGTTTGAGATACTCTCTTTTCAGGGATTCTAGGACAATGACTGGTGGGAAGCAAGGTTGTCATCCACTTTCAGATCTGCTTTTTGAGTACAGCAGTGGATTGAAGGGAATGAGAATATTGGATTGAAATATTTTCTAATTTACTTGAGGTTGTTCTTTGTTCTTCAAGAGGACCATGACATCAGGGAGGTGAAGCCATGACATGTGAGTGAATTGGATTTAAGTGAGGGAGGGCTGAGCAAAATCAGCTGCCTCACTTTCTCCTCCCGAGCTATGTGGGTCCAGTGGCAAGATATAGATCAGGACAACTGAAGATGGTCCTGGATGAAGTGGAAGACCTTGGCCTTTTGAAGCTAATGTTTTTAACAGATCTGTTTGACTGAGGCAATGCCCTTTCAGTAAGAAATGAAGCAGAGAATGGCCTCTTTTGCCCGGTCAAAAAATTCAGTCTGGGAGGGGAAGACCCTTGGGGTTTCTGGTCAAAACAGAAATAATTGCTATTTATGTTCACTCTGAGCTAATCAGGGCCTAAACAATTACTAAGTAAGGTTTTATCTGGGACCTGGTGTTGGCCAGTCAATGACTGCCAGAGTGATTTGGGTTTAAGGCATGGTCTTTAAGAAAGAAATCTAGCCTGTAAACTCCAGGATATCTTGTCAGGTTTCAGTGATTAAAATTTACATTACTTGGGCAGAGTATCCTCAGGTAAGGATATGATACCCTGTGTGGACAAAGGTAAGGTAAAGAAGAAAGAAAGAGAGAAAGAAAGAAAGAAAGAAAGAAAGAAGAAAAGAAAAAAAGAAAAAAAGAAAAAAAGAAAGAAAGAAAGAAAGGAGAGAGAGAGAGAGAGAGAGAGAGAGAGAGAGAGAGAGAGAGAGAGAGAGAGAGAGAGAGAGGGGTGGTGATGCCATAAGATGCAAGTGAATTGAATTTAAGTGAGGGAGGACTGTGCAGTCACAGTCTCACTTTCTCCTATGGAGCCAACTGGTCAATGAATAAGGAGGATATAAAGAATCTCTTCTATAATCTTAGTTATGGGATTTGAGGCTGTGTAGGCACACAGAGACACTTAATTATGAAGTTATAATTGGGAAAATAGGTAAAGATTTGGCTAGTTTCAGGGATGAAAACAAAAGAAACTAAGAAGCAATTAAAATTACATAGTTAACTGGTGAATGTGGATATGATTATTCCCAGGGAGTCCTTCCTCTGAAATTTCCTAGTCAGTGTCTGGAGGGTGGCCTGGAGCTATCTTCTCAGAATGAGGATCATAGGCTTTGTGGAAATCTTTATGACCTTTCCCTTTGTGATTATACATAGGAATATTAACTTGGATTCTCTAGGGGAAAGAGGGAATAAATTTCATATATAAAAGGATCCCAACAAAGAGAGAAAGACCTTTATTAATATATCTATGTATAATGTGTGTACACATGAATATATTCTATAGAAAGCAATATTGAGTAATTTATATTCCCCAAATGAAGCATGTCACTTGTAGTTATAAAATTTTAGGAAAGAAACATATTCTTATACAAATAATATAAAGGACTATAGAAACCACAAACCAGATACTAAGGAATAAATCACCACAGTCAGAGTTTAAGGGATCTTACAACAAGGTATAAACTAGGTAGAAACCCAGTAGGCTGGTACCAATTCTTGTTTGCAAACATGTTGATTAAAATGTACCCAAATCAAGGTAGATTTAAAAAAAAATTTTTTATTAATTCCTTTTGTTTTTCTATTTTTCAATTTTTCTCCTATATATCTTCTTCTTTTCCCCCTCAGAGAATCATCCCTTATAACAAAGAATTTTTATAAAAGAAAAAAAGGAAGAAGAGGAGAACCCCCCGAACCCCCAAGGAAAACTAGTCAATATATAAACTAATTTACACATTATGTCTGACACTTGTGGACTCCCCACTTCTACAAAACAGTGGGGGAAGTGTCTTCTTGTATCTCTTTCTTGGGCCCAAGCTTTTTCTTTGCAGTTTTGCAACATTCATTTTTTTTTTTACTGTTTATTTATTTATTTTAGTTTTTAACATTCATTTCCACAAAATTGTGAGTTCCAAATTTTCTCCCCATCTCTCTCCTCCCCCACCCCATAATGCCTTGCATTCTGATTGCTCTTTCCCTCAATATGCCCTCCTTTCTATCACACCCTTCCCTTCCCTTATCCTCATCTTCTCTCTTTTCTTATAGGGCAAAATTGATTTCTATACCACATTATCTGTATTTCTTATTTCGCACTTATATTCAAAAACAATTCTCAACATTCATTCCTAAAACTCTGAGTTTCAACTTATCTCCCTTCCTCCTTCCCCACCCATCCCCAATGAGAAGGCAAGCAACTCAAGATAGGCTATGTATGTGTAGTTTTGAAATAATAGTCATGTTGTGTAAGACATATTTCCCTCCATCTTATCCTGCCCCCTATTTATTCTATCCTCTCTTTTGACCTTGTCCCTTCCCAAAACTGTTTACTTCTAATTACTCCCTCCTCCCATTTGTCCTCCCTTCTATCATTCCCCCCACCCCACTTGTCTCCTTCTCCTCTACTTTCCTATAGTGTAGATAGATTTTCATACCAAATTGAGTGAGCATTATTCCCTCCTTAAGCCAAATGTGAAGAGAGTAAGCTTCACTTTTTCGCCTCTCACCTCCTCCCTTTTCTCCTCCATTGAAAAAACTTTTTCTTACCTCTTTTATGAGAGATAATTTGCCCCATTCCATTTCTCCCTTTCTCCTCTCACCTCTCTCACCCTTTAATTCTCTTTTAGATATCATCCCTTCTTATTCAGTTCACCCTGTGCTCTCTGTCTATATATATATAGACAGAGAGTATGTATACACACACATATATGTGTGTGTGTGTGTATGTGTGTGTGTGTGTGTATAATCCCTCCAACTACCCAAATATTAAAAAAAGTCTCAAAAGTTACAAATATTATCTTTCCACGTAGGAATGTAAACAATTCAGCTTTTGAAATTCCCTTATAATTTCTCTTTCCTGTTTACCTTTGCATGCTTCTCTTGATTCTTGTGTTTGAAAGTCAAATTTTCTTTTCGGTTCTGGTTTTTTCATCAAGAATGCTTGGAAGTCTTCCATTTCATTGAATAACCATTTTTCCCCCTGAAGTATTATATTCAATTTTGCTGGGCAGGTGATTCTTGGTTTTAATCCCAGTTCCTTTGACTTCTGGAATATCATATTCCAAGCCCTTTGATCTCTTAATGTAGAAGCTGCCAGATCCCGTTATTATATTTCCATAATACTCCAATTGTTTCTTTCTAGCTGCTTGCAATATTTTCTTCTTGACCTGGAAACTCTGAAATTTGGCTAGAATATTTCTAGGAGTTTCTCTTTTCAGATCTCTTTCAGGAGGTCATTAGTGAATTCTTTCAATATTTATTTTGTCCTCTGGTTCTAGAATATCAGGGCAGTTTTCCTTGATAATTTCATGAAAGATGATGTCTAGCCTTTTTTTTGATCATGGCTTTCAGGTAGTCCCATAATTTTTAAATTGTCTCTCCTGGATCTATTTTCCAGGTCAGTTGTTTTTCCAATGAGATATTTCACATTATCTTCCATTTTTTTCATTCTTTTGTTTTTGTTTTGTAATTTCTTGGTTTCTCATAAAATCATTAGCTTCCATTTGCTCCATTCTCATTTTTAAAGAACTATTTTCTTCAGTGAGCTTTTGAACCTCCTTTTCCATTTGTCTAATTCTGCTTTTTAAAGCATTCTTCTTGGTTTTTTGGACCTCTTTTGCTAATTGAGTTAGCCTATTTCTAAAGGTTATTTTCTTCAGCATTTTTTTTGGGCCTTCTTTAACATGCTATTGACTTACCTTTCAAGCTCTTCCATGGCCCGAGACAATTGCATATTTATTTTGGAGGTACTGGATACAGAAACTTTGACTTTCTCTGACAGTATGCATTGTTCTTCCTCACCTGAAAGAATAGAAGAAAATACCTGTTCACCAAGAAAGTAACCTTCTATGGTCTTATTTTTTTCCCCCCTTTTTGGGCATTTTCCCAGCCAGTTACTTGACTTTCAAATTCTTTGCCAAGAGGAGGGTATACTCTGGGGACTTGTAAATTCTCAGTTCTTCCAAGGAGGTACAATCAAGGGAGAGGAGTTTACTATTCTCCTGGCCTGTGCACTGGTCTGGGAGAAACCAAAAACTTTTCTGCCCAGAATCTGTGAGTAGTAGAATTCCCTCTCCACAACCCCCTCAAGCTCTGCCAGTGTTCCTCCTTCTCACCCCAGGGCCTGGTTCAGCGCTGAGATTCAGATCAGCTACTCAGTTCCCCCAGGGACTTTAGGCAGAGGGCTCCAACAATGGATGCTGCTGCTGTAGTGGTTGCTGCTGGCAGAGACAGATCTAGTTCCTTTTCCCAGATGAAAAAGCTTTCTCACTGACCTTTGAAGATTTCTTTGGAGCTTATGGATTGAGGGATCTGGGAACCACCACTGCTGCTGGGGATTCCACCCTCAAGGCCTGTTCTGGTTGTGTTCCTGCTGGTGCCAAGTGACCAAGGCTGGGCTGGGATCCATGGACTGCGCTCCACTCTGTACCCCATGTGATAGACCTTTCTTGTTGGCTTTCCAGGCTACCTTGGGCTGAAAATCTCTTTCATTCTTCTGTGAAGAAGTGGCTTCAGTGGCTTCTGCTGCTCCAGAATTTGTTTAGAGTCATTTTTTACAGGTATTTTATGGGATATGGGGGAAGAACTAGAGTATGTGTGTCTTTCTACTCCACCATCCTGGCTCCCCCTTCCTGCAACATTCATTTAAAAAAAAAAAGTTTCATAGTAGCTCTTCCTATTTATAGTGTTATAGTCATTATATGTATTGCTTTCTTGGCTTTTTTTTTTTTTACTTAATTTTGAATCCATTCATATAAATCTGTCCATGCTTCTCTATATTCGTTATAACAGTAATTTCTTATAGCAAGGTAATATTCCATTATATTTTATGTACAATAATTTTTTTAGCCATCCCCTAACTGATGAGCATCTACTTTGCTTCCAGTTCTTTGCTATCACAAAAAGAGTTGATGTAAATATTTTTTGTATATATAAAGCTTTTCTTTTCATTAGTGACATCCTTGGGGTATATTCCTAGCAGTGGAATCTCTGGGTGAAAGGGTAAGGATATTTTAGCATTTTATTTGCATAATTACAGACTGTTTTCTAGAATAGCCATACTAATTCACAGCCCTACCACAAATGCATTAGTGTACCCATCTTTTCACAATGCTCCAATATTGATTATTCCCATCTTTTGCCATCATTCCCAATTTGCACCAAGTTTTATTAAAAAGTGACTCGTTACCAGAAACATGGTGAATACTTAAGTTGGCAAAGTAGAATTAGGTGGGGAAAAGACATAGGGCATTTGAGGATTTTTTTGAAATTTGCAACTTTTAAACTTGTTGCTACAGATAATCCACATGACTCACATTCCTTCTTGGTAATGTCTAAAGGACATTGATAAAGAAGGGATATTAAGAGCAGTGTGTCCAGGATGGTGAGGGGCCTTAAGATCATGCCATCTGAGGTACAGTTGAACAAAGTGGAGGATTGTTAGCCTAGACAAGGGAAGACTTAAGAGAGGAATGATAGCTAACTTCAAATACCTGGAAGATTGTTGTTTGGCAGAAGGATTAGATTTGTCTTGTATAGTTTAGAAGGCAAACTAGGTAGAAGTTGCCAAGATCTAGATTTAGGTTTAATGTTAAAAAAAATCATCATGATAATCAGACTGGTGCCAAAGTGGAATGAGCTGTGTTCAGAGGTAGCAGGTTCAACTTTCAAAGGAAGGCTTTAAGTAAAAACTGGATGCCCACTTATTGTGCACTTCATAGAGACATTCCTTATCCATATACATGTTGGATTTGATATCCTTTGAGATCCTTTCCAGCTATGGCATTTAATCACATTTTTCACTTTTGAATTTTTCTTCACTTCCCATTGCCTAACAATTGACCCATCCTTGGTAGGCATTTAAAAAATATCTGTTGAATGAATGAATAAACAAAGGAGTGAATGGATGGATGGAAGAATGAGCTATCTTCAGCTTTGTATCCTTTATAGCTCTCAGTAATGCCTTATACAGCAGAATCTCATGACTTTGGATGTAGATACACTCTAAATGAGAGGAAATAGTAAAACAAAAAATAAAAAAAAACAACAAATAACCTACTGTCATGGATACAGGTTCTGCTGATCTTGGGACACAGATTGGTATTCTCTGAGAATTTCAAGGGCAGGGCCAGCCCACAGGACTACCAATACAACCCAAAGGGAAGGAACAATCAAACTTCATTACTGTGTTGTACCATTGCAATGGAGTGGTCACCTTCCCTGTTGCTCTTCTTAGTGCTATAGAAGTCTACATACACAGTGAGATGAGGGCAAGTTTCTAGATGTCAGTAGTTGAAGACTTGTGATTTCCTATTTATGTGTGCTGGCTAGGTATGGCTCCAGTAGGGGAGAATGGTTTGTATAGTCATGGAAGCAATGGTAGCAGCTGTTGTCTTTGCCCATAGTTACTCTGACTTTCTCCCCTCATCAATTTTATTATCTTCCTTTCCATGCCAATATGTACAGAATAAATATTTAATGCATATTCATGAAATAAATTAATGAATGGGCTTATTCATTTATTCAACAAGCATTTATTAAATACCTTCTTATATTCTAAGTAGTTTAAGTTAAGCACTTTGGATACAAATATGAAACTCAAACAGTGTCTGACCTCAATCAATCAGTAATCAAGAAATATTTATTGCCTTCTATTGGGACAAATAACATGAATATAGATAAATAGATATAAAATATTCAAAGCAGTTTCAGGGATGGGTCAAATGCTGGCAACGAAGTGAATCAGGATAGGTTCTAGAGAAAGTACTTGAATCTCAAAGAAGCTAGAGAGTATATGACATGGCGGTTGAAGAGGGAATGTCTGCCCTTCTGGGTATGGAGGCAGGGGAAACTTGGGCAAAGACATGGGATAGAATATGAAGAGTTGTATGAGGAATATCAAGTGGGTCAGACTGGATAGAAAGTAGAGAACACAGAAGAGGGTAATGTAAAATAAATCTGGAAAAGTAGGTTGGAGCCAGACTGTGAAGGGATTTAAAAGTCAAATAGAGAAGCTTGCATTTTATCCTGGGGCATTTGGGAGCTTTTAGAGTCTCTCAAGCAGAGGAAGGACAGGGTCAGACCTGTGCTTTGGTAAGATTGGTTCATTAGCTGTGTGAAGGATGGTGTGGAAAGAAGAAATACTAGAGAGAGGAAGACCAATTAAGTTGCTACTGCAGTAGTTCAGATTAGAGGTGATAAGAGCCTGAGCTAGGATGGTGGTTGTGTGAGTGGAAAGAAGTAGACAGATGTAAAAGATGTTTTGGAAGTAGACTCAGTGAAGACTTGACAACTCACTGGATATGGAAGAGTTAAGGATGACTCCTAAATTTTAAATCTAATTGACTAGAAGAATGATATTACCTTCTACAGAAACAGGGAAGTTTGGAAGAAAGATGGGTGGAAGGAGAAAGATTATGAATTGTTTTGGAAATATTGAGTTTGAGATGCCTATGAAACATCCAGGTAATATCCACAAGGTAACTGGATATGTAGGCCTAGAGCTCAAGACAGAGATGAGAGCCTGATGAATGAATTTTGATATCCATGTACATATAGATTGTAACTGAATCTATAGGAGGTAATAAGGTTACAAAGAAATAACATATAAAAAGAAGAGAGGGCTCAGGACAGAGCCCTGGGGCACATGTCCAGGTAGAGAGTGGATAGTGATCCAATATTGAAGACTAAGGAGGAAAACCAGCAGAGAAGAATTTAATGAAAGCTTAGGAAGATGAGAGCATCCTGGAAGCAGAGGGTGGTCAGTGATGTTAAAGGCTGTAGAGAGGTCAAGTAGGATGTAGACTGAGAAGAGGTCATTGGATTTGGTCATTGAGATAATTAGTGACCTTGGAAAGAACAGTTTCAGTTGACTGATGAGGTCAGAAGTCAGATTACTCAGGGCTTGGAGAAGTGGAAGATAGAGAAGAAGCTAAGATGTAGACAGCTTCTTCATGGTTGGCTATGAATAAGAGGAGATTTATAGAATAATGGCCTGAGGAGATGTTAGGATAGTGAAGGGTTTTTTCGATACTTAATAGTATTTTATTTTTTCCAGTTGCATGTAAAAATGGTTTTCAACATTCACATTTATAAGATTTTGAGTTCCAAATATTTTTCCCCCTCCCTCCCTCAAGACGGCATGCAATATGGTAGAGGTTATGCATGTACAATCATATTAAATATATTTCCACATTAGTCATGTTGTGAAAGAAAAATCAGAACAAAAGAGAAAAGCCATGAGAAAGAAAAAAAAAGAAAACAGTATGCTTCGATTTGCATTCAGACTCCATAGTTTTTTCTCTGGATGTTTATAGCATTTTCCATCATTGGAATTGTCTTAGATCATTGTTTTGAGGAGAAGAACTAAGTCTATTACAGCTGATCATCGCACAATGTTGCTGTTACTGTGTACAATGTTCTCTCGGTTCTGCTCACTTTACTCAGCATCAGTTTATGTAAGTCTTTCCAGGCTTTTCTGAAATCCACCTGCTCATCATTTCTTATAGCACAATAGTATTCCATTACATTCATATACCAAAACTTGTTCAGTCATTTCCCAGTTGATGGGCATCCCCATAATTTCCCATTCTTTGTCACCACAAAAAGAGCTGCTATAAATATTTGTGTACATGTGGATTCTTTTCCATTTTTTTATGATCTCTTTGGGATACAGACCTAGAAGTGAT
The DNA here is from genome assembly GCF_028372415.1 of Notamacropus eugenii. Classification (NCBI taxonomy): domain Eukaryota; kingdom Metazoa; phylum Chordata; class Mammalia; order Diprotodontia; family Macropodidae; genus Notamacropus; species Notamacropus eugenii. The sequence goes on from NC_092873.1 coordinate 414,512,042, forward strand.
ATTGCTACATCAAAAAGCATACACAGTTTTATAGCCCTTTGGGAATAGATCCAAATTGTTCTCCAGAATGGCTGGATCATCTCACAGCTCCACCAACAATGAATTAGTGTTCCAGCTCTCTCACATCTTCTCCAACATTTATCATTTTCCTGTTTTATCATATTAACCAATTGAATAAGTATGAGGTAGTACCTCAGAATTATTTAAATTTGCATTTCTCTAATCAATAGTGATTGAGAGCATTTTTTCATATGCCTAGAGACAGCTTTAATTTCTTCACCTGAAAATTGCCTGTTCATGTTGTTTGACCATTTATCAACTGAGGAATGATTTGTATTCTCATAAATTTGACTCAGTTCTCTATATATTTTAGAAATGAAACCTCTATCAGAAACACTGACAGTAAAGATTGTTTTCCAGCTTTCTGCTTTCCTTTTAATCTTGCTTTCATTGAAGACTTTGTTTGTGCAAAACCTTTTCAATTTAATGTAATCAAAATAATCCATTTTCCATTTCATAATGTTCTCTATCCTTGTTTGGTCATAAATTCAGTGAAGGGTTTTTAAAGTAAGACTTTGGATGCATCTGTTTATGTATGTGTATGTGTGTGTGTGTGTGTGTGTGTGTGTGTGTGTGTGTGTGTGTGTGTGTGTGAGACTTGACTAATTGGAGACAGTAGGGAATAAGGCTATAGATAGGAGGGTGAAAATTACAGAGAGAAGAAGGGAATAATTGCTGGAGAAGGGAAGGGTTGGGATCAAGCCTATAGGCTAAAGAGGTGGTCCTTGGCAAGAACTGACAACTTTTCTTCAGAGACTAGAGGAAAGGAAAAGATGGGAATGAAGTTAAGGGTTTTTGAGATAGGGAATAAAGAGAAATAGGAATCCTATATTTTCTGAGGAAGGTAAGAGGTAAGGTTCTCTACTGAGAAAGAGAGTAGGGAGGAGATATAGTGGGACATTTGAGGAGAAAAGGAAAATAGTTAGAATAGCGTCTATAGCACATGTATGTAGGGGTGTGTGTGTGTGTGTGTGTGTGTGTATGTGTGTGTGTGTGTGTGTGTGTGTGTGTGTGTGAGAGAGAGAGAGAGAGAGAGAGAGAGAGAGAGAGAGAGAGAGAGATGATGAGACAGAGAGAGAGAAGAAAGAGAGAGAGAGAAACAGGAGAGAGATAGAGAGAGACAGTCAGTTAAAGAAGAATAAAAAGATTGACTATTTGAGATTAGGTGATAAATCTTTTATGTATCTCTACTATAGGGATGGACCTTATATGTTCTCTATGTCAGTAATTTCTCCAGTAAAAATGGAGTGGAGAACTAATTGGTGCTGATGTTGTCATATTCAGGAAGCAGTCTAGCATGCTCAGAGAAAAGGGATGATATTATTTGATGTTTTAAAAAGGGCTGATTGCTCTAGGATATCAGTGGCCTTCATGTCACTTTGGAAACGTGAAGGTTTGAAAGAACGTCAAATGTGTTCAGCATTATTATCCAGGAATCCAAGTCACCTCAGACTTACCCACAGGGAGGACAGAACTGACTCATTAATCAGAAGTGCCTGGTTTGGGTACTGAGATGTTACTGAAATGGTCAGTAACCCTGTCAGCTGAGGTCCAGCATAGGCCAAAGACCTATCCTTGACTAAAACAGGAACAAGTAACTTAGAAATGTTAGTATCAGCTCATAGATTTTTGTGTTGTTATTTAGTCATTTCAGTTGTGTCTGATTTTTTGTGACTTCATTTGCAGTTTTCTTGGCAAAGATACTAGAGTGGTTTGCCATTTTCTTCTCCAGCTCATTTTACAGATGAGGAAACTGAGGCAAGTAGGGTTAAATGGCTTGCTACACAGCAAGGAAGTGTCTGAGGCCATATTTGAACACAGGAAGATGAGTCTTCCTGACTCTTGGCCTGGTGCTCTATCCACTGTGCCACCTAGCTGCTACATTACATTTCCCGTAAAGGCTTCCAGATGCTGCCTCTTTCCAGGAAGTCTTTTTAGATTTTCCTACCCAAGCGTGCTTTTTTCCTTCTCCATTTTCCAATATCTTTGATCTCTCCTTTCCCCCAAATACTTTCTATTTTGTATCATTTGTATTTTTGTGTCATATCACCCTTATTAGACTATAAGCTTATCTAGTGCAGTATGGTATTGAAAAGAACACTGATTCTGTATTTGAACATTAGGTCTGTCACATACTACTATGACCTTGGGCAAATCACTTAAACTCTATGGAAGGAAGGAGATTATTTATTATTTTTATTTTATTATTATTTAGACTTTATTATTTACTTATATTTTATTAATATACTACATATATTATACATAATATAAATTATATAAATATATGTGTCATATAATATACAGATAAATATAATATATTATAATTAAATACTTATTATTATATTTTATTTTTACTTACTATTATACATTATTACTATGTGCCAGGTATTTTGCTAAGTGTTTTACAAATTTTACCTTATTTGATCTTCATAGCACCCCTGTGAGGTAGGTGGTATTATTATCTTCATTTTATAGATGAGGAAAATGAGACACAAAGCAGTTAAGTGACTTACTCAGGATACATAGCTAGTATGTCTGTAAGGGCAGATTTGAACTCGAGACTTATTGACTCCAGGCCCATTTTATTATCTACTGTGCCCAATTTCTAAACTCCTATGGGCCTCATTTTCCTCATCTACAAAACTGAGAAATTGTATTGGATGAACAGTGAAGTCCCTTTAAATTCTAAATTTATGTTTCTGTAAGTCATATTGTTTTTCATTATTGTATCTCCAGTGCCTTACTTATTCAGTATTGAATTGAATTCCCAGCATGTATGAAGGGCCCCAAATAAAAACTAGTGTATGGTCCAAATAGCACTTAGCCGAATTCTAACTAATAAAAATCCCTTATATGTGTGTGTGTATATGTATGTATGTATGTATGTATGTATGTGTATTTATGGGTATATACACACATATACATATATATACATACATATATGTATGTATGTACATATGTGTGTATGCTGAGAAGCAGTGTTGCGTAATGGATAGAGACAGGAAGATAGAGACAGACAGGAAGACCTGAGTTCAAATTCTGACTTTGATGCATCTTGGCTGTGTGACCCTGGGCAAGTGTCTTAACCTCTCTCTGCTCCCAGGCATAGACTACGAGGGCCAGAAAAGGTGCCCATTTTCATTGGGGGAGGCAGTGTCTTCACTGGGAGTTCCCTATGTCAATGAATTCAAATATATAACACTATTTTCTATGAGTCCTTTTCATATACATTGCTTAATCCTGAGACAGCCTAGGACCCTGAATCCAAGAACTGTGGAAAAGGTAATGCTTCTAGTGCAGTGTCTGCAGCCATTCTCTTGGGAAACAAACCGGTGAGGAGGGAATCTGACAACTGTTCCTGCAGGTGCTCCAGCTACCCAGGAAAGAAAATTATCGCCACCACAGTCCTTGGCATTGTTACATGGCTTGAAATCCGAAGTAGTTGTACAATTTGGCAGTAGAAATCACATTGAAGTAGAGACGTTACCATCTTCTTTGTTACTATGTCCTAAGGACAATGGGACCTTTTCGTCTGACTTGCAGCTGAAATCTTCCATATATGCTGTGTCTTTCATTGGAATATGAACTCCTTGAGAGCAAGGGCTATCTTTCCTTTTAATTTATATTCTTGGTGCTTTGCATATAGTAAGTGCTTGATAAATGCTTCATTCATTCCTTCAGTTCTAACAACCACATGACAAGGGAAGCTGGGGAGGTATTATTATTCACCTTAATGATCATTTATTTCATTCTTTAAAAGGTAGAGAAACTAACAAAGGAGATTTCTATTCTGAATTTACTTCTCACTAGCATGGAGGAACTGGTGACTTGGGTGGAAATGACATGATTGTAACAAAGAAGAAAGTTGGGCATAGTTTGCTATGCACCTTAAATTTTGGGAAAGCATATTGCAGTGCTTCAGGTGTTAGGTGATAAGGGTCTGCCCTAGGTTGGTGACAGCATCAGATGACAGAAGGAGGTGCATGGGAGAGATATTAGAAAGGTAAAATTGACAAACCTTGGCAACAAATTGAATATGGGGGATAAAACGGAATGAGGAGTTGAGGATCAAATCTAGGTTGTGGCCATGTTGGAGGAACACATAAGGAACAGTGAGGATGGTGGTGCCTTCAAGAGTAAAAGGGAAATTTGAAAGGGGAGTTTGGGGTAAAGATAATGAATTTTTGGATATGATGAGTTTAAGATATCTAAGGATTTCCAGTTCAAGAATTCTAATTGGAGATGTTAATGGAAATGTGAGATTGGTGGTTAGCAGAGAGATTATTGCTGGATAAGTGGATTTGAAAATCATCACCATAGAGATAATAATTGAATCCGTCAGAGCTGAGGAGCTTACCAAGTGAAATGACATAAAAGGAGAAGAGAAGATGACCTATGGACAATCATGGTTAGCAAGTGTGACCTGAATTGAAGATGCAACAAACGAGACTGAGATTCACTCAGACACATAAGAGAACCAGGAGAGAGTAATGTCATTAAAATCTATTGAAAAGAGATGAAGAAAAAGATGATTAGCCATGTCAAAGACTGCAGATAGGTCAGGAAAGATGAGAATTGAGAAAAGATCATTTGATTCAGCAGTTATGAGACCACTAGGAGAAAACACCACAGGAGAAAACTGTTTCAGTTGAATTATCAGGACAGAAGCTAGACATTACAGAATTAAAAAAGAGTAAGAGAGAGAAAGTGGAGACTCCTAATATAGACACCCTTCTTAAAGGAGTTATTTCATCAGTAGGGAGTCAGGTCTCATTGAGAATCTGAAGTTGGAAGGAAAAAGATTTATGATGGAAGCAAGTTTATTACCTATGCAGCTAGCATGCCAGAGAGCACAGTTTAATAGGAATATATATCTTGGGAGTGTAAATCTTGTGTTGAAATGGACTGGGTTGCTCTGGGCTCAAGTTATCTTTCAGGTCCTCTTTCTTTTGTTTCTACCTGTCACCCAGAAATCAAATGAACTCTCTCCACACATTCCTAATAGACAAACTGTAGCCTTCCATATGTTGGCATTATACTGGCTCCAAAGACAGAAGAAACCCAATTTAAGTTTCATGCAAATGATAGTAGTCCAAAGTCCCACAACATCCAACAAGGAACATTCCCCTATGGCACCAAAAATACTGGAGAAGGATTATTTTATGCGTGCTTATTGCCTGTTCTTTCCCTTCTTCCACTGGTTCAGTTACTTTCATTTAGACTGTTAATTGTTCTCTGTAGATAATACTGTCATTATTACATGGCCTGTTGATCATCTTGCCTTGTAGGCTTAGCACAATGTGAACTGTTGGTTTTTTGTTTTCTCTAAGCAATTTGAATGCAATGGCTATTTGTTTTTTTTTAAATTTAATTAATTTATTATTAACATTCATTTTAAAAAACCTTGAGTTCCAAATTCTCTCCCTCCTTTTTATCCCTTTCACATTGAGAAGGTACGCAATATGATATCAGTTATACATGGGAAGTCGCATAGAACATGTTTCCATATCAGCATTTTGTGAAAAAAAAAAAAAACAAACCAAAAAATAAAGAAGTGAAAAAAAGCATGCTTCAATCTTCGCTCAGAGTTATCAGAGGTGGATAGCATATTTTATCTTTGGGTCTTTGAAATTGTCTCGAATCATTTTCTTGACCAGAGTAACTTAGTTTTTCATTGTTGATCATTGTTACAATGTTGCTGTTACTTTATACAATGTTTTCCTGGTTCTACTCCCTTCACTTTGCTTCAGTTCATGTAAGTTTTCCCAGGTTTTCCTGAAACCATCTAGCTTGTCATTTCTTATAGCACAATAGTATTCTATCACAATCATATACCACAACTTGTTCAATCATTCCCCAGTTGATGGGTATCCTTTCAATTTCCAATTCTTTGCTACCATAAAAAGAACTGTTATGAATATTTTTGTACATTTAGAACCTTTTCCCTTTTTTCTCCAATCTGTTTTGGGCCAAGTGTAGTGGCCAAAGTGTATACACAATTTTATGGCTCTTTCGGTATAGTTCTTTGTTCTCCAGAATGGTTGGATCAGTTTACAACTCCACCAACAGGGTGTTAATATTCCGTTTTTTTCTATATCCCCTTCAGCATTTGTCATTTTTCTTTTCTGTCATGTTAGCCACGCTGATAAGTGTGAGGTAGGATCACATAGTTGTTTTAATTTGAATTTCTTCAATCAATAATAATTTAGAATATTATTTATTTATGTGACTATTTATAGTTTTGATTTTGATTTCTTCTTCTGAAAACTGCCTCTTCATATCCTTTGACCATTTATCAATTGAGGAATGACTTATTTTTATGAATTTGATTCATTTCCCTATATATCTGAGAAATGAGGTCTTTAACAGAAATTTGCTATAAATTTCCCCCCACCCCAGTTCTCTACTTTCCTTTTAATTTTGTCAGAATTAGTTTTGTTTGTTCAAAACCCTTTTAATTTCATGTAATCTAAATTAGTTATTTTACATCTGTAATATTTATCTCTTGTTTAGTCATAAACTCTTCCCTTATTCATAGGTTTGACAAATAAATTTTTCCATGTTCTGCTAATTTACCTGTGATATCACCCTTTATGTCTAAATCCTTTATCCATTTTTATCTTATTTTGAAATACAGTACGAGATGTTGGTCTATGCCAAGTATCTGCTAAACTACTTTCCAGTTTCCCCAACAATTTTTGTGAGTTCTTGCCCCAAATGATGAGTTCTTGTCCCCAAATCTTGGATTTTTGGATTTATAAAAAACTAGATTACTGTGGTCATTTACTATTGAGTCTTGTGTACCTACTCTATTCCACTGATTTACCGCTCCATTTCTTAGCCACTACCTGATTATTTTGATGATTACCTCTTTATAATATAGTTTGAAATCTGGCACTGCTAGACTGTATTCCTTCACATTTTTTCCCCATTGATTCCCTTAATATGTTTGACCTTTAGTCCTCCCAGATGAATTTTGTTATGATTCCTTTTCTAGCCCTGGAAAATAATTCTCTGGTTGTTTTATTGGCATAAATATTGATATTACTGAATAAGTAAGTTTAGATAGAATTGAAAATTTTATTTTATTGATTCAGCCTACCCATGAGCAATTAATATTTCTGCAGTCGTTTATATCTGACTTCCTTTATGTGAAAAGTGTTTTGTAATTTTGTTCATGTAGTCCCTAGGCTTATCTTGGCAGGTAGACTCCCAAGTATTTTATATTATCTATAGTTATTTTAAGTGAAATTTCTCTTTCTATCTCTTCCTGCTGGGTGTTGTTATTAATATATAGAATGCTGATGATTTATATGGGGCTTATTTTATATCTTGCAATTTTGATAAAGTTGTTAATTGTTACATTGGTTTTTTTTAGTTGATTCTCCAGGGTAAATTCTCATATATATGTATATATATATATATGTACTAGGGTATATCTCTAAGTATATTCATATATATATATATGTATATTCTCTAAGCATATTATCATATCATCCGCAAAAAAGTGAGTTTTGTTTCCTCAGTGCCTATTTTTATGCTTCAACTACTTTTTCTTGTCTTATTACTATAGCTAGGATTTCTAATATAATATTGAATAATAGTATATATATACTGAAATATATATAGAATAATAGTAGCATAATAGACATAGTAGTGATAATGGGGCAACTAGAGGTACATTGGATAGAGCACTCATCTTCATAAGTTCAAATCTGACCTTAGACACTTACTAGCTGTGTGACCCTGGGCAAGTCACTTTATACTGTTTGCCTCAGTTCCTCATCTATAAAATGAACTAGGGAAGAAAATGGCAAGCCATTCTAATATCTTTGCCAAGAAAACCCCAAAATGGGGTCATGGATCCTTGGACACGACTGAACAACAACAATGGTGGACATCTTAGCTTCACCTGTCCATAGCTATTTTATGACACTGTGGGTGTTCCTGAAAAAAAGTTTTGAGTTTTCTACCTCCTGATGTAGTCAGTGATTTCAATCCCTTCAGCCAATTTATTCTCTATTGCTCCCAACCTAGAGTGAGTTTTCTGAGTCTTCACAAAGAGTCACAGCGATCAGACTATTTAATGTCCTAACTAAATGGCAAAGGGAATATGGCGACTTGACCCTGGGCCTAGAATTGTGTGTGTGTGTGTGTATGAGAAGGGTAAGTAAGCAGGGAACCACCATCTTCCAAATACTCCCTGTCTCCTGGTACCACTTTTGCATCAGCCAGGCCCAGGATTTGACTCATTAGTGCCATCTACTGGTTTACTTCCTGATTTTTTTCCTGGGTTCCTCTTTCCCAGATGGCCATATATTATAGGATCACAGCATCATAGATTTAGAGCCAGAAGGAACTAAGAGGTGATCAAGTCCAACTATTTCATTTTTCAGATGATGAGGCTCAAACCCAGAGGCTTACTGAACTCTCCAACTCTTTAGATATAGCATGGAGCAAAACTGGGTTTGGATTCAGGTCTTCTCATTTTAAATTCAATGCTCTTTTCACTACAGAGGACAAATCTTTTTCCTTCCTCTTACTTTCCCCTGTTCCCCAGAACAGATGTTTTAAAAGAAGACTACAAATCTATTTAAGGCACTGTGCAGTGGATAGAGAACTGGGTTTGGAAATAGGAAGACTTAATTTCATGAATTCAAATCCAGCTTCAGATACTTTCCAGCTATGTGACCCTGGGAAAGTCATTTAACCCTGTTTGCCTCAGTTTCCCCATATGTAAAATTATCTAGAGAAGGAAATTCCAAAATCTCTAGCATCTTTTCCAAGAAAATCCCAAATGGGGTCATGAAGAGTTGGACATGACTGAAAAACAAGCTACAATTAAAAAAATCACTGACTGAAGTCAGAGGACTTAAATTCAAATCTTTCTTCTGATGAAAGATTGAGTATGACCTTGAGAAATTACTTACTCTCCCTGGGCTTTAGTTTCCTCATCTGTAAAATGAGGGGATTGGATTTGATAGTATCTGAAGTTCATTTTAACGTATTAGGGGAAAGCATAATAACAGAAAAAATGGGATAAAGGTGCAAAGGTCCCTATGGATTAATCTTAATCCTAACTGTAGGAAACTAAACCAGTTTTTATTAGTTCCTTCTTCACTTTTGATTAGCTTCCATCTCCAGGTCTTGTCATTGATGTGAGTTCAGTTTTCCCCATATCCCATGGATTTTGCTGGAAAAATTGTGTGTCTCAGCTTGCCAGAGTCTGCTTTCCTAACTTCCATCCACAGAAGAGGGAACCAATGACCTGGGAATGGTACCTCTCCCCTACAGAAGCAGCTCTGGTTCAGACATTATTTTTTTATTTTTGGTGACTGTTTGGGGGCCTCAAGAAGTCTTATCTTTTCACTCTGGTTCCTAGATGAGAAGGACTCTTTCTTAACTTACTTTTCAGTCTAAATCCCCTTAGGATTCCCCTTGAACTTCATTCACTAGAGATTGTGGGTCTATTCTCTCCTCCACTTTACTCCCTGGCCACTCTAAGCTGTGGTAGAATATACAGGCATACCTCAGAGATATTGTGGGTTCCATTCCAGACCACTGCAAAAAGAAAAAATATCGCAATCAAGTGAGTCATGTGGTGTTTTTGGTTTCCAGTGTACATAAGAGTTATGTTTATACTATCCCATAATCTATTAAGTGTGCAATAGTGCTATATTAAAAATGTACATATTTGAATTAAAAATATTTTGTTGCTAAAAAATGTTAACCATCAGCTGAGCCTTCACTCAGTCATAATTTTTTTGCTGGTGGAGGGTCTTGATTCAGTGACGATGGCTGCTGATCAGGGTGGTAGTTGCTGAAAGTTGGGTTGGCAGTGGCAATTTCTTAAAATAAGTTTGCCACATTGATTGACACTTCTTTTCACCTGAACAGTTATACACCATTGTGGGGTTATTAATTCATCTAATTTTAATATTGTTGTACCTCAGAGAAAAGGGAGGCCTGAGGAGAGATGGGGAGGCTGGTTGGTGGAGAAATCAGAATACATATATTTATTGATTAAATTCACCATCTTACATCAGCACAGTTTGTGGCTCCCCAAAGCAATTATAATAGTAACATCAAAGATCACTGATCATACGTCATCATAACATCGTAATAATGAAAATGTTTGAAATGTTGCTAGAATTACCAAAATGTGAAACAGAGACATGATATGAGCTCATGCTGTTGGAAAAAAAATGGTACCAATAGATTTGTTTGATGCAAGGTTGCCACAAACCTTCATTTTGTAAAAAAGGCATATCTGCCTAGTGCAATAAAGCAAAGCACAATAAAACAAGGTATGCATGTACCTTGAAATCTAATCACGCTTTGCATATAATATACTTTACATACATACAATCGTGTCTTTACGTACAAATACACACACATGCATAAGCATACCCCATGTGCACGTACTTATATGACTTCCCTGACATCCTGTTTTCTTTCTAGAGCACATTTTTATTCTTCTTATCTGTTACTTATTCCACTCTGTCTTACTCATCACTATATCACCTATAAGGCTTACCATTGTACCTTGAACATAATAATGGGTGCTCAATGATGGTTCACCGAATAAATGAACATTAGCACATTGCCCTGAGTGCTGCTCTGAATTCTCCTTATTTCTCTTCCAAATTTTAATCTCTCATCTCCACAGTACAATTCTTAGAAAGTCATGCTCTGATGATCTCATTAGTAAGCACATCTTGGTTTCAGTAAGGAAAGCAAGAACATTGTACCTAAAATCACAGAATCATGAAATGTTAGAACAGAAGGGTTCCTTGGGGATCATCTAGTTCAACTGAGAAACTGAGGCTCAGAGAGGAGAAAGACTTGTGCAAGATCACATGGATAGGAACTGGTAGAACCTAGACCTTCTTCTTTAATTATAGAGTAGTTTCTATACACTATACACTAAATTGGCTTAATTCTAAGGGAAGCTATTGGAGTCTTGTAGCACTGATAAGGACTTTCTGTAAGAAGACCTACCTGGTCCCCCTGCCCAGCTGCTTGTTAGCTTTCTCATCTGTGGTTACCAACCATCTACTCTGTATAACACACACACATGCACACACATACACACACACACAAACGTACAAACATGCATACACTTCTCTGTATAGATGCATAGGTATAAACATATACGTGTATATATATATGTATATATATGTGTGTGTGTGTGTGTGTGTGTGTGTGTGTGTGTGTGTGTGTGTGTGTGTATGTGTATGTATTCTGTACCAAATTATTTACCTATTGTCCTCTTCCCTAAAATGTGGGTACTTTTATGTCACAGCTTATTTTTTTTTTTACTTTCTTTGTGTTTCCCATGCATGGAAGACTTCCTGTCACATAGTCAGTACTTACCAAATGCTTATTGAGACATAAGCCTGAAGTCAGGAAGACTTGAGTTCAAATCCAGCCTCAGACATTTACTAGCTATGTGACCCTAGGAGAGTCACCTTGCCTTTGCTTTCTTCAGTTTTATCAGCTGTAAAGTGGGAATAAGAAAAGTCCCTTACAGGGTTGTTGTAAGGATCAGATGAAAATAAAATGAGATATTTGTAGAGTCCTTATCACAATGTCTGACAGGTAGTAGGTATTATATAACTGTTTATTCCCTTCCTTTCCCTTTCCTTCACCTTCCCATTGTTGACTGACAGACTACTCAATAATATTTATTGAACACTTGCTATTTTTCCTATACCATATATGGAATGATAATTCTGAAGTAATGAGTTTCTAATCACCATTAACTATTCAAATAGTAGCTGACTGGTCATCCAGGGATGATATAGAATGTAGACATCTTTGGGTTGGTCATTAAAGTTGATGACTACTAATGTCTCTTCCAGTTTTCAGATTCTAACTTCTCTAAATGCCCTGTGATGGAGAGGAAGGTACCTGGGGAATGAGGGAGCTGGAGATAGCTGCCAGTTTTTGGGAATTGCCAAATGGCCTACCATCCTGAGGATTTACCTGTTCTTTTTTAGTAAAGACTTCCTGGCCTAGCTCATAGGTGAGTAGGCACCATCCAGTGTATCCCAGTAACTGAGCCAGGGAATGGCTGCCCAACTGGGTTGAGCTCCTGTGTCTGATGCTTACCACTTGTCTGATTGTGGGGAGATCACATCACCTTCTTAGGGCTCAGTTTCCTCATCTGTAGGGTAAAAAGGTTGGACTCAGTGGCTTCTGAGGTCCTTTCCATTTCTACATCCGTGATCCCTCTGATTCCTACTGCCTCATGGAGAGAAACTGAGCTGCTGAATGAGTTAATATTTGCAAGGTCATTGAAGATGCTTTGGAGAAAGCAGTTATATAAAGTATCATTATAGTAATCTGCACTCAGACTCCTTTAAAAGTACCAGACACATCCATCTGCCATTAATACCCCTCCTCCCGATGAAGATGAGCCTGGACTGCTATTCTTGTATTCAACTATGAGCTCTTCCTCAGAATGAGAAAAGAGAGAAAAAAGAAAGAGTGAAAAAAAGAGAAAGCAAGGAAGGAAGGGAGAAAGAAAGATAAAAAAAGAAAGAAAGAAAGAAGAGCTCAGACAGAGAGAATTCATAGAGAAAAGCAACAGGAAAGATGCAGAGATGCATCCTGCAGTGGGTGCATTGATTTAAAGGAGAGATTAAGGCCTTAAATACATTTGAGACAAAATGGTAAAAGGAAACGAATTCAAATGACTACCAATCCCTTGAAAGTATATTGCAGTTTCCTCTTGGGAGGGTCTGCTTGTCCTAATTTCTGTCTCTCATTTCTGGTGTGTCACAGTTTGAAAGCAATTATAATAATGAGGGCATTCATAAATGGGGATGGAAGTTGTGTGTTTAGGGGAGGGCAGGGAGACTAGTGAAACCCAGACAAGGGATTAGGTTGATTTGAGCATATTAGACTTAAGGCACCATAATGAAAATGATCACAGCTTGAAAAACTGGATGCTGTCCTTTGGCGCAGGAGAGAGATGGCATTCTAGGCCTCTCTATCGGTTTGATGCCAACCTTCAGTCCAGGTATGCATTAAGAAGATCCAGTATTGGTAAGGTAGGACAGATGAATCAGTTTTCATTGTTCATTTTACAAAAGGAACTCCCTGAGTGCCTTTAAAAATATGACTGGATTTGCAAAATAATTAGTGAACATGACACTTGCATAAAGTGATTTTTAGGTAGGTCATTTTGCCAATAGATTTAAAACAAATTTACTTAATTTTCCTTTGAGAGACTGTATGAATATTTTTCTTCAGAGACTTTGCTTTCTTTGTCCCTTTGGGGGTCAAGACAATTTCTATCTTGACATATAAAGAGGTAGGTCTAATGAGGCTGCCTTTTATTGTGGAAACAGCGTTGAATTGAGAGTCAGAGGAAGGGGGATAAATCCTGGCTTTGCCCACTTATTCCCCTTGTAACCTTGGGGCAGTTCCTTTAGTTGCTGCTTAACTGTGAAATGAGGGAGTTGGAGGAGATGACCTTGAAGGTCGCTTCCAAATTTAAATCTATGATCCTATGATGATGATAGTGGAAGTGCTGGTGATAAGGTTTTATGCATAAGTAGTGTTTTACACTTGACAGAGCAATTTACATAAGTTATTTCATTTGATCCTCACAACAACCCCAGGGTTAGGTAATAGAAAATGAGCTTCTAACTTAGGAGGGCTAACATTTCTCTCCTGTCCTGTAGTGGACATCCCCTCTTGAAACTCTAAGCCAGATGGATATCCTTTTTCTGGGGAAGGAGAGCTGCATTTTTCTCCACTTCATACCTCCTTGACCTCTCTGCTATTTTAATTAAACCTCAGATTGTCAATAAGACCAGCAGCAGGAGAAATGAGGCAGTGGTTGCAACCTGATTCTCCTTTAACTTGGAAGAATCCTATCCTTGTAAACTTCAAGTTAGCTCTGAATCCACTGAATCCCCATCAAGGATAAGGAAAGAAAAACAAGAGGAAGGGATTCAGGAGGAATGTGGCTCTTTCATTGGTCATTAAGGGCCAGGTGCATCCTAGGATGTGTTGGTAAATGTCTTACCAGCTGGCTCTCCCCCAAAAAAGGAACAAAGGATGCCCTTTCGAGTAGAATTTTCATCATTGTCATTTTCTCTATCACTTTCTTAATCAACAGAACAATAAACGAAGTCTAATTTGTAGAGTTTGCCAATTTCCAAAGTGTAATGCTGATACTGATAATTTAACAATCAGCTCAAGCTTGTTGGAACTGGCTTTAGCACACCCCTTGGCACGCCCATCATATAATCAAAAGGGAGTTGTATTTTCTTACTGTCCCATAGAAAGGAAATGCTAGGACTTCAGTAACCTCCCAGCTTAGCTAAACAAAGAAACTGCTGGAAGGCTCAACATCCTAAAACAGGGCTGAAATCCCTTTTTCCCACCACAGAATTTGAACTTCAGCTAAGTCACCAATTCTTCAGGTGTTCTCCCATTCAGTCCTTGAATCATGACCTGCATACCTTTTCCAGGATCCCCATTCCCTCTCCCAAAAATTCTATAAAATTTTTCTGGTTTTGAACCCTTTTCCACCTGGGAGCCCAGAGGCCCTGATCTGCTTTCATCTTTTCCCGGTTGCTCTTTCTTAATACAAGTATTGCCCCTCAATAAAGCTGAGTTGAAACACTTTCTTCTGATTGCCATTTTGAACTTCCTTTTTACTTGTGGTGATCTGCCCTTCCCTTGTAATGGGTCTGGGAATCCAGGACCTACTTCACCACAGTTGTCTTTGGATACAGAGACTTTAGAAGATCAAAGCAGATTTGGGAAATGAATGGCTAGTTAAGTAGAGGGTGATTGAGAATGGTATTTTTATTTCTTGTCTTTATCCTAAAGCATAGGAATGGGTGCTAGATTCTGGGTCAAAATGGAATACAAGTAGTGAAGGCTGGTAAAATGTTTTTTCTATAGTCTGGTTATTTTAATTAAGAGTGATAGATGTGGGAAGTGCTGTGGGAAAACCACCCAAGATGCCAGCTAAGTCAGGTAATATAGTTGATAGTATGTGCAAAATAGGACAAAAAATATTAAAAGAAAGGACCAGTTAATTCATGAGCCAATATCAAGAAAAGAAAGCTAGAAACAAAATCCAGAAATAAAGTCAGAAATAAATTATTTTACACAATAAAACAAAATAGTTTCAGATGTCTGCACACACACACACACACACACACAGTGACAATAAGTAATCTGAATTAGAAATCTTGACCCCAGGAAATACATTTTGCCTTGTGGGTATTGATGCAGTTTGGGGGTACAGGGACCCCAGAACTATTGAGGTACAGGGCAGAGTCATCTGGAAAGAATTCATGGACTCAAGCAGTCTTCTAATCAAGGTGGCAAAAAGTTTATTGTGATGCTAATATAGTGGGCAGAGCTCCTTAGGGAACTTGCAACCTAATGGGGACAATACTAAAGTTTATATAGAAAAAGTTGAGTGAGTGGTGTGCCAAGTATGATAAGTAGGTAGTGTGGGACAGGATCAAGGAGTGGCCAGCTCCTAAAGAAACATATAGTTTCTCTACCTTGGGCGCAGGCGTCATTCACTATTGGAAATTGGGGTGGAGGAGAGCACTTCTAAGGGGTGTGTTTTTGGTCTCATGTCTGCAACAAGATGGCCTTGTTCGTTGACATCTATACCTTCACATCTGGATTGCATAGGGCAACTGTATCAGTACATGATAGTTCTGCTGGTGCAAAATAGTCTTGTTCTTACAAGGAAAATTCTGCAGAGGTCAGCTTAGTTTGCCTCACTGGGCCCACTTATGAGATATTGCCAGAGATATGGTCTTTGGGCTGGAGAGAGATATTGTCCTAGGGCTGGGGTCTGAGTACTCCATCAGTATCACTGAGACTTCTTAGGATGGAATTTGTACCTGGAATATAAATAAATTTATGACTTGCTGATAGTAATTTCTCTGTTTCTTATTCCTCAGTTCCTAAATGAACAAAAATAGATGAAAGGAAGTTAAGAAGTTAAGAAATACATGTTAAGAAGATAAATCTCATTTCTGCAGAGTAGATGTGTCAAATAGTGGTCCACAACCTGCAGACTACTTCCTAGGAGTGTCCCAAACAGCTTAAAATGTAACTGGGAAACATATAACAAAATAAATGAAAAATATTATAGGACAATAATAAACAATATACAATAACAATGATAAATAATAAAATAAAAATGCTATAGGATATAGATAATGCTAATATGTGATTTCTAAATCAACATGTGACCAGCAGGATCCCTGGTTTAGTGGCTTCCTCTTTCAATTTGAGTTTGATTCTCCTTCTGCAGAGAATAATATCATAATTCCAGTTACCTGGGTCTAAAACCTCAGAGTGATCTTAGACTCTTAAGTCTCATTTACTCCTCATTTTTAATCATTGCCAAGTGTTTTTAATTCTGTTGCTCCCTCTCTTGTGTAATTTCTTCTTCCCACTTAAAGGGTCATCACACTAGTTCATGCCCTCAGCAAGTCTTGCCTGTAATATTGCAATAATCTCCTAATTGGTGTCTGATTCAGTTTCTCCCTTTTCTAATCCAGCCCCCATAGAGTTGTCCAATGGATTATTTTTAATGCATTAATATGGCCATGTCATTCAACTGCTTAAAAAGCTCTAGTTGCTTCTCATATGAAATACAAACTCTTTAGAGTCCTTCACAATCTGAATCTAGATTTCCTTTCTGGGCTTACTTCTCCTTATTCCCTTCATGAACTCTTCTATATGTTCCAGGCGTACTGACCTGCTTCTGTTCCCCACATATAACATTCTATACCCCATTTCTGTTGCTTTGCACAAATTGTCCCCTGGGCCTACAATATACTCACTCCTCCCTTTTGTTTTTTAGAATCTCTAACTGCCTTCAGTTTTCACACTTGTTGTCACACCCATTAGAATGTTAGCTTCTTAGACAGAGAGATTATTTTACTAGGCATTTTCCCCCAGTGTCTAGCACAATGCCTGCAAGGATGAAGACACTTAAGTGTTTGTTGATTGAATGAAAAGGAAAGTAACTTCACAGTTAAGTGATCTGATTAATCAGAGAGCTGCTGGAACTGGAACTCAGGAATTATTATTCCCAATCTAGTTAAAGGTCCAACAAAGGAAAGACAGTTATAGACTAATATTTGCTCTGTGGTTGATTTGAATGGCTGTACGATATTACTTCCTCCCTTAAGCCTTTCCTCATTTTCTCTCTTTGCCTTCCAAAATTGCTTTGTTAATTTTGCCTATCTTATGTATTTATTTGTATGCATACAGAATGTAAACCACTTAAAGACAGGGTATATTTAATTCCTGTCTATTTATCTTCAATTTCTGCACTGTGCTAACTAGAAAGGCTGATATGGATGCAAAGGGAGCTTATACACCAGCTTAGATTTTCAAAAGACCTGGAGAGGAAGCATGTTGTAGTATATAACATAGTTGGCCTCAGAGCCAGGTGGACCTTGATTCAAGTCCACCTCTGATACTGGGCAAAGGAGATGGGGAAGGCGTTTAAATCAGATGGCCTGCCTATTTCTTGGGGAAGAAGGCTCAGTTCATTCACTGGGAGTGTGAGAGCTTTGGTAGGGTAAGCTACTGTCAAGAAAAGAAACTTGAGGTAAATATATATTTAGGGATTCGGAAGAGAGTGAGGGATCATAAATTTAGAAGGATCCATTTTACAAGAGGAGATAAGAAAAGATTTGGAATATTCACTTTGGATAATGATCTAAAGAACTGAAAAGTAGAGATTAGTAGCCAAGTAATTTAGATGATATTCCATGACTTTATATTGGATGTCTCAATTTTGTGACTTTATTGATACTTAGTAGCTTTGAACAAGGCTAGTGAAGAAATGGAACTTGCATAGAATTGAGAATTCATATGTCCAGGAAAGCCGAAAAATCAGGAAGCAAGGATGCTTAATTGGTACAGTGGCTAGAAGAGCCTAACGTGAAGGACCATGGAGTCATGGTTGGGTATCAAATGAAGAAAAATAAAAAAGACAGACTAGAATATGAATGGATTAAAGAAATGAAGGTTACCATAACAGTAGAGAGGAGGTATATCCTGAGTGTGAGAGATATAAGGAAAAGAGATTCAATCATACAATTATTTCAATTAATGAATATTTATTGAAGTTTTACTTTATGCTCACCATTGCATGAGGCATTATAAAGGCATAAAATAATTAAATATGAATTTGAAGTGATCTCCAGGGACTGTCTGGTCTACCTGTTCTGGTCTACCTGAATTCCTCCATGACAACATCCTTGATAAATATTCATCTGTCCTTTTCTTAAATACCTTTAGTGGTAAGAAATTCACTACATGAGGAAATCAAGTTCAATTTTGATTTTAAGTTTTAATTGATAGAAAGTTATTTCTTACAATGAGTAGAAATCAGCCTCCTTGTAATTTTGCTCCTGCTCTCCTGTGGTAGAGGAGGATGCCTAGTTCAGTACTCTGAGTCTCTGCCCTCCAGGAATTTCTAATCCAGTTGGGGGAAAGAAGAACCATATGCCTGAAATAGCACTGACCAATATAAGAAAAGTAATCAAGTGTTGAATTGTATGTGAGTTCAGAGGAGAAGGTAATCCAGAAAGTCTCTCTAGGGAGGAGGGAAAACTCAGGTTGGTTCTTGAAGCATGTGGGGGATATCGAGGGGAGGAGAAAAAAGAGAAGAGCATTTCAAGTGAAGCAAAGGTATGAATGAAGATAGGGAGGGAGCAATGAGCATGATAGACTTGTGGGACAATAAGGCCTTGTTAAAGCGGACAGTATATATTAAGGAATGGTATCAAAATTATACCGTAACCCATTCTCTCTTTCTTGTCTCAAAGATTGAGGTAGGACTCATTTTTGTTCTTTAAATATATATCACTTTTATTTTCACATACACACACATGGAGTGACTCATCCTCTTATAACAAAGGAAGAAAAAAATCATAGCAGAACATAGCTTGTCATTATGATTACTGAATTCATTTTTTGGTTCTTTCTATTAACATTGTTGAATTCATTGTGTCTATCATTTTCCAGGTTCTGCTTCTTTCATTCTCCTCCTCCTTTCTAAGGTGAACTCCCCTACCTGTGGTCTTCATTCCACAGCATCCTACCTCCAATAGGACCATTATCTATCTTTCTCCTGATTCTTTCCTGGGTCTTTCTCCACTTCAGGTATCCCCAATCCCTTAATTTATTTTTGTTCTGTAACCCACTCAAGTTCTCATCCAGTCTTTCTCTTTCTATTCACCATCAAAGCTTTAGAAGGAGTGAGACACTAACTGCTTTCACTGCTTTGCCATTTAACCTCTTGCAAGTTAGTCTCAACTTTCACCATTCCACTCAAAGTGCTCTCTTAAAGGTCACTAGTGAATTCCTAACTGCCAGTACCAATGGCCTTTTCTCATTCCTTATCCTTTCCCACGTCTCTGGAGTATTTGTCATTATTGATCCTGCCTCTTTTCCTTCTGTGACACTGCACTATTTTGCCTGTAACCCTTTGCTTGCTCTTTTTCCTCCTTCTGCCCCCTAAATATAGGCACCCCTTAAAGCTTTGGGTTTGGCTTCCTTTTCATTCTATATTTTCTCCCTTCCACCTGGGTTCTTGTGCTGGTTCTGCCGCTAAAGAATTGTGTATCCTTGAGCAGATCACTTCCCCACTTGGGCCTCTGTTTTCTCATTAGTAAGATGAGGGGTTTGGACAATCAATCAATAATCGTTGATGTATGTACCAGGCACCGTGCTAGCTCTGGGGATACTAAAGGAGATTACATCCTTATGGAGGAGACAACATGCAAACAAATATATAAAAAGCAGGCTATGTATACATGGGAAATAATTAACAGAGAGAAGACACTACACTTAAGAGATATCAGGGACTAGATTGGACTGGCAGTGCTAAACACATGGCCATTTCTTCCCACCCTCCCAGAGTCATTGGGAACTATTAACAAAAAAGAATTCAATAAACATACATAAAGTTAACATGTCATTTTCTAAGTCATTATGGACCCTTGAAAATCCCATGTCTATTGGGGCTTGATACAGGATTAGACAACCTCTAGAGTACCTTTGAGCACTAAATCTGGGATGCCTTGATCTTCTACAAGATGAGGGGGCTAGACTAGATGACCTCAAAATTCCCTTTCAGCTCTGTAATTCTATTCCTAAGTAATGAATGAATGGCAGTTAAATGACAGTGGAGAGAGCACTTGGCCTGGAGTTAGGAAGACTCATCTTCCTGAGTTCAAATCCGGCCTCAGATGCTTATTAGCTGTATGATCCTGGGCAAGTCACTTTACCTTGTTTGCCTCAGTTTCCTCATCTGTAAAATGAGCTAGAAAAGGAAATGGCAAAGCGCTCCAGCATCTTGCCAAGGAAAATCAAATGGGATCACAAAGAGTTGGACATGACCAAATGACTGGATGACACCAACAGCAACAAATGAATACCAGCAGTACATAGTGATTATATAAGTGTGTGTGTATACACACACACACACACACACACACACATATATAATATATATACACACACACGTATGTATATATATAATATATGTATACACACATACACACACATGCTAGGGGTTACTGGGGTGACTGGAATGAGCAGAGCATGCTGTCTTTATTTGAGAAAACTTCACAGAGGAAACAATTCTGAAAGGAATTATTCTCACTTTGGCTGCAGTCAGTATGGCCAGTTGACTAAAAACATCGTCCCTCACTGTGTGTTTCTCATTAACGTCATGATTCTGTTTCTGAGGAAGGAAAATGGGAAGGATATGGAGCTGGCAAGCATAAGATTTGTTGCTAACAGTTCAAATATTTTCAGATGTTTCTCGGGTGCAGAGAATATTCCATTAGGTCATGGAATTGCTACTCCCTGAGACTTACTTTTAGGACTTGTTAAAATAGTTGCTTCATGAAGTGACACACATAAACTGTAGGGTCCTGCTGTTTCCTCAACCCCTTGAGTTACAAACATTTTTTTCCCCTGGAGCCCCACAAATTGTATGCTGCATTGCTCTGATGGGTTCTCTTTTCATTGGGCAACTAGACCTTGCTCTTAAACATATCAAGGCCCCTGGAATATGCTAGATGAATTCAGTCCTCCTGGGATTGCCTAAGCTTCATTGACTGTAGTTTTCTTAATTTCTATCTCTGTAGGATATGGAGATTTTGTAGAATCATAGAATGACAGAATTAGAAGGAACCCTGGTGACACTCTAGTTCAGGGGTTGGCAAATTGTAGCTCAAGGGCAGGATCTAGATACCTACCTGTTTATGTATGGTCTGTGATTTAACAATGTTTTTTGCAATTTAAAATAAAATTAAACTTTATTTTGAGATGTAAAAGCCTTTCTTAGCCCTCCAGTCACACAAAGGCAGATCAGGTTGATTTGACTCCAAGGGTTTTAGACCCCTGCTCTAAGACAACCCTTTAATTTTACAGTTGAGGAAACTGAGGGATGAGGGAAAATGATATCTTGAAAGTCCCATCTCTTGGTATATTGATCAAAATTGATTTATCTAGTGCCTGATTCCAATCCTATTTGAATATAAACATTGACTTTGTGAGACAAGAGAATAAAGGAAGTAGGTGGTGGGCCTGATGAGAATCAGGCATGAGCCCAAAGGAAACTTAATATGTCCTGTTTCCTTTTTCTATTCCTCTCCTTGGTTTTCTAGGGGAATCTGTGTCTAGGACAGAATCCTAGGTGAATCTACTGAGAGAGGATGTTTGTGTTATCCAAATCTCGTGATGTGGTAAGTCTTCAAAGTGAGGAGATTTGGCTAGGAGCAAGAGGAAATGAGACAAAGCTAATGGAAAGTTTGGAGCCTTAAATATGGGCACATGTTAGTTTCGAAAAGCAATCTACATAACTAGGTAAAATGTTATCTCCCTAAAAAAACAAAACCAAACCCTGTGTGTGAATAAAAACAGGCTTGTCATTTCCCAAGAAAAGTTGAAATGTATTTTCTCAGCGTCTCCTACTTGTCCCCCTTCCTACCCTCTAAGAGATAGTGTGGTGTACCAGATAGAGTGCTGGATGTGGAGTGAGGAAAGCTGAAGTTCAAATCTTCCCTCAGATACTAGCTGCGTGGCCCTGGACAAGTAACTCCCTCTCTGTGTCTCATTTTTTCTCAAGGAAAGTCAATAGGCATGCGTCAAGTGCCTACTAAGTGCTGGGGATTGTGATTGTTTTTGTCCTTCATTGCCGAAGAAGATCATGCCATCAGAGAAATGATGACATGACTTGCACTTGACTTTGTTTTGAGTGAGGGAGGGCTGTGCAAGATCACCAGCTTCACTTCTCCTCCAGAGCCATCTGAATCCAGTGAATTCATCAGGATGACTGGAGATGGCCCAGGATGCAATGGGAGACCTTGGCCCCTTTCAGGCCAAGGTCTGCTCAGATACTCAGGGTGAGGTAATACCCATTCAGTGAATAGGCCTGTTTAAGAAGTAATCAAAATTAAAGAAGGGGATGGCCCCTTTAATGAGGCAAAAAAATGACTACTTCAGGCTGAGGAGGGAAACAGCAAGTTACTATTGATAATCACTCTTAAATCAGGAGGGTCCAGAAAACAATCCTTAAGTGGAGCTTGGGGAGGGGCCTGGTGTTTTCCAATCTATGGACTTCAGAGGGCAGTAGGTTTAAAGTTTTGGGAAAAGAAAAGGAAAAGGAAGGAAAGGAAGAAATCTAGCCAGTGAACCCTAAGTTAACTGGGAATCCTCTGGCCATCCAAAGTTACCTTCCTTTGGAGAGGAGAAGGAAGGTGACGGGGAGACAGGAGAGGAGGAGTTGAGTTACACAGCTAACTGGGTCCCCATTCAGGCAGTGCATCTACTCACAGATTGGTGTGTTCGTCCTTCATTGCCAAAGAAGACCATGCCATCAGAAAAATGATGACATGACTTGGACTTGACTTTGTTTTGAGTGAGGGAGGTCTGTGCAAGTTCACACACCTCCTCCTCCTCCTCCATATCAAGTGCTGGGGATACAAAGAAAAGAAAAACAACACAAAACAAAACAAAAACTGATCCCTGTCCCCAAGGAACTCACAGTCTAATGGAAGAAGCAACATATAAACAAGATAGCTATAGGATGAGTTGGGGATATTTCAGAGGGAAGAAAACAGCATTAAGGATATCATATGCATTTATACAGTACCTACTATGTGCCAGGCACTCATTGACCACTCTGAAAATTTAGCAATTGACCTGACCCTCTGGAGCCAGTATGACCTGGCTCCACACACCACTCACTGGCTATAAATCAAATGTCTCATTTTATCCTAGCAACAATCAGGGGAGGTGGGTGCTGTTATTATCCCCATTTTATGGCTGAAGAAACAGGCAAATAGAGGTTAAGTGACTTGCATGTCTTCTTGCAGAGACTGGGGTTTCAAAATGAGACTTGAAAGAAGCCAGGGGAGTTAAGGAGGGAGATGTTCTAGGCATGGAGGATAGTCAGAGAAAATGTCAGAAGCAAAGAAGTGGAGTGTCTTCTACAAGAAACAATAAGGAAACCAGAGTCACTGGATTGTAGAGTACATGGAGGGGATTAAGGGGCAGAAGGAGTGGCAAGGTAGGAAGATACCAGTTTATAAGGGCTTTAAAAGCCAGAGGAGTTGACGTTTGGTTCTGGAGACAAAAGGAGTCACTGGAGTTTGTTGGATGGGGACTAGAGGTGGGGATACACGGGAAGATCCACTTTTTTGTTCTCCCAATACTGTTCTAGCTGTGACCCTTCATCTCCTTCCCAGCTCAGCTCAGATCATTGCTTATACTTACTCTTCACCCAGAACTCCATAGGGTTTGTCAGGCTCCTTCCCGATGACATGGAAGTAAGGCAGAGGGTCAAGGATTCTAGACTTGGAGGCAGAACTCCTGATTTTAGTCTGGGCTCTGCCAGTTCCTCCTACAGTTGTCTGATCTTCCTCTCTCTGAGTTTGCTTCCTCATTGGGAGAATAAAGGCGTCAAATTCAATGGGCTCTCAGGTTCCTTCTCACTTTAACATTCTGTGATTATCTGGAAGTGATGTGGGGTCTCTTATTTTTCTCCCAAAATCACATTTCCTATGAATTCTAGGAAATAATAGGGTTATCCTACCTAATGAACCAAAATGCCCTTACTTTTCATCCATCGTGACTCGGTTGGGGCATGATGAAACCTTGGGAGGAACTTGGACCTTGAGGGAACATCCAATTTGTCCCCCCTTCCATGGACCCAGCCCACTTTACTTTCTTTCCTTATCTGTGAAAGCATTTCCATAGCAGACATTTAAGGTACTCACCAGCTCTAAATCCTAGGAAACACTTTCTTATCTAAACTTTGTATTTTCTCCGGCACCTAACATTATGCTTTAATAAACATTTATTGAATAAATGGACTTCATGATTTACCAATAGAATGCAAGTTCCTGGATTCCTGGTACTCTTTAGTTTTTTGTTGTATCCCGAGCATCCAGTGGGCACTTAATAAATGCTTGTTGAATCAATGAATTTATCCAGGGACAGTGGCCCTGCACAGTCATGAAAACATGAAGAATATGGTCATGACTTTTCTCTTGAGAAATTTAGACTGTGAGCAACTTGAAGGCAGGTACTGTCTTTTGCCTTTCTTTGTATCCTCAGTCTCAATAAAGGGGCCATGCCCTGGCTATTTCTTAAACATTCCTATTCAATGAATGGGTGTTGCTTCACCCTAAGTGAGTACCTGCGAAGACCTTGGCCTAAAGGGTCCAAGGTCTCCCAGTGTATCTTGGGTCATCTCCAATCATCCTGATGAATATCTGGTCACTGGATTCAGATGGCTCTGGAAGAGAAGTGAGGCTGGTGACCTGCACAGCTCTCCCTCACTCAAAACAAAGTCAAGGGCAAGTCATGTCATCATTTCTCTGATGACACGGTCTTCTTCAGCAACGAAGGACGATTACAATCCTCAGTACTTTGCACAATGCTTGCAAGGCACATAGTAGGTATTTAATAAATGTTGATTGATTGACAAATTACTCTATTTTGGCTCACAGAATAATTGCACTCAATTCACGTTCACCCTGTGGTTTTTCACTGAGTGAACTGGAAGATGTACTAAGGTGGAATGAAAGACTGTCTCCAATGCACCCTGGAGACCCTAACTAGAGGAAATTGCCTTTCCTTGAGTGATTTAAGCTGATAAAATGTGGAAACTTGAAGGCTGAAGAGTTCTTCATTAGGAGTTGTTCTTCCTGGTGCAGTAGAAAGAATCTGGGATATTGAATCAGAGGATGGGGTTTGAACCCAAGCTCTGTTCCTTACTACCTTTGATACCTGGAATTAATTGCCAGCTTCCCTGACTTCCTTCAAGTCTTAGCTAAAACCCCATCTTCTGCATAGCCCTTTTCAGTCTTTTTTTTAAAATCTTAATATCATTCCTCTTGAACTCCCTCAACTGATCCTGTATGTATCTTATATGCAGTTGTTTGCATGTTGTCTCCCCCATTAAATGAAGAGCTCCTTGACAGCGAGGACTGTGGTAGTTTTTAGGCTTTCTTTGTATCTGTAGTACTTAGTACAAAGTCTGACACCCAGTAGGCATTTAATAGATGCTAGTTCCTACTTGACTTGACAAATGAAAGAGTTGGATTCTACGAAACCTCTCTGTTCTAAATCTCTGCTCCTAGGATCTTAGCATATGTATAAATCCAAAAGATGCAAACTAATTCCATAAGTGTTACAAGGACTGAGGCAGGGTACAGGAGCATTCAGAGCAACCACTTCTGGAAGGTGCTGAGTTCAGCTTGAATAGTCATTCAACATTTGTGCTGCTGATGGATAAAAACCAGGACTCGAAAAGTTCTATAGTGGGAAGGCTAAGTTCTGTCACCTTCTGGTTAATAGATCTTTTGAAATCCTGGCAAGCTGTTTCTTCTTTTTGAGTGCCTGTCCCACTATCTGTTGTTTTCTTTAAAGAAGGAAACAAATCTCTGTCACATTGCAGGAGCAGGTTGGGCAAAAATAGCCAGAAAAGCACACACCCATGGGCTGTTTCTCATCTGTTGGTTCAGGCTATTGATTGCATCGTTTTCATCTGGTTGACAGCTCATATACCAGTCTTTAAATTCCTGGGATTTATTTAGATCTGACATCCAAGGACTGGCCAGTGACTGATACAACTTCTTTTGTTGATCCCTAGACCCTGAATATCTCTACAAAAGATTATATTGATATTTGGTGGTTTTGGGGCTCAGTTTTTTTGTTTGTGTTTTTAGCATCTGAAGATCTCATGTTGCATTACTGAAGAAAGTGAGTTAAACTCAGTCCAGTATTAGGGGAAAGTTTTCTTTGAGTCTGTAGCATGACATGATGAGAAGAGGAGGAGGAGGAAAGTGGAAAAAATGTTGGGCATGGCACCATGAAGACCTAGATACTGCCCCAGGTACTTAATACTT
This sequence comes from Notamacropus eugenii, assembly GCF_028372415.1. NCBI lineage: Eukaryota > Metazoa > Chordata > Mammalia > Diprotodontia > Macropodidae > Notamacropus > Notamacropus eugenii. Next base: position 414,538,549 of record NC_092873.1, read on the forward strand.
GTGTGAACCTGATAAATCCTCTAATCATATGGACTAAAGTTTCCTCATTTTTTAAATGAGAGAGTTGATTCAGATGGTCTTTGAGGTTTCTTCTGGCTGTACATCTCTGATATCATGATTAGAAGCCAGTTAGGTAGCACAGCAGACAGACAGTTGAGAAAGATCTGAGTTCAAATCTAACCTCAGATATTTACTAAGAATCACAGAATGCTAAAGTGAGAAGGAACCTTAGCAACCATTGAATTTGATCCCTTCATTCTCCCAATGAGGAAGCAAACCCAGAGAGGTGAAGGTGAGACAACTCTAGTAGGAAATGGTAGAGGCCAGACTAAAATCAAGAATATCAGGAATTCTGCCTCCAACTCTAGAACCCTTGACCCTCTGCCTTGCTTCCAAGTCATTTGGGAAGGAGCCTGACAAACCCTATAGAATTCTGGATGAAGAGCAAGTATAGGCAATGCCCTACTCTGAGCTTAGTTGGGAAGGAGATGAAGGGTCATAGTTGGAAGGGAATGGGGAGAACAGAAAAGTGGATCTTCCCATGTATCCCCACCCCCAGCCCCCATCCAATAAATTCCAGTGACTCCTTTTACCTCCAGAATCAAATGTCATCTCCTCTGGCTTTCAGAGCCCTCATAAACTGGAATTACAATCTGAGAGACCTTGGGCAAGTCACAACCTCTGTTTGTCTCAGTTTCTTCAATGGCAAAATAGGAGCAATAATAGCACATAACTCTCAGGGTGTTGTGAAGCTTCAAGTGAGATAATATCTGTAAAGTTCTTATCACTATGTACCTGACACATAGTAAGTCCTATATAAATGGTAGCTATTATTATTTTTATTTGTATGATGATGGCATACCTTCTGATATGTCCATTGGCTATCCAAACAGAAATAATATGATGGGGAACAATTTGCCAATATCACTGCTCACAGCTTTAATTTATTGTCATGAGATTTCCTCCATTCTCTACCTCCTTTCCCTGCCATGGCTAGGTCCTTAGAGAATTCTCATAGGCCTCTACTAGAATATTTTTTTAGGACACACGAAAGTCAAATTACTTTGTATCATCTGGATCAATGCCAATTCATAGAATTTAGAGGTGGGGGAACCATAGAAATCATCTAGTCTAACCTCCTCACTTTATAGCTGAAGAAACAGAGGACCAGAGATATTGAATTACCTACTTGAAGTCATACAAGTGATAAGGACTGAGCCAGAATTTCAACCCAGGTCTTTTGATGCTATGTCCAATATTCTTTTCACTATACCACAGCTTCATGTTTCTTTCAGAGTACACATGTCAAGTTTCAAAGGTCTTTTCATCACATGGGGATTTATTCAATTCAACTGAGGATCTATTTTCTAAGTTTGAGGCACTGAGGTCACAGATTGAACAATCTCATTTCCGAACATTGACTTTGTGTTTTCATCTCATGGTAAAAATAGTCTGAATATTCACTAACGTTTCTTCCTAAACACTTGTGGCTTCCTTGAATAGGCAAATGAAAAACACCTAGTACCTATGATGTGTTGAACAATAGGCTTATAATCTCTGGGGACAGAAGTGCAAAAGCATTAACACATGTAGGAGAGCTGTGGGCAGGGAAGAATGTTTTGATTTGGGAAGTTGCAGGGATAGTGAGTGTACTTACAGGGGTCACAGCTAGCGTCAGTGGACACCAGCTTTCCAGAAGCAACAGTTGAATTGATCTGATTACTTTCTCTATAAGTTTGCAATGACTTACTCACCAATTTGGACAGTATGTACTGAAAGTAGTGGTTCCAAAGCACTCTGGAAATGCAGGTGGTCTGGAGAATGTGGCAACAAGATATTTACTAAGAGATAGCTGGGGTGGATGTTCAGATGGGATGTGAAATAATGGGGTGACTAGATACAAGTATATTATATATATTCTTGCTTATTTACCCTCTAGTTGAGGCAGTGTAACCCCTTTATGAGGGTTCTGAAGCTAATTGGGTTTACTCAGGGCCTGGTCCGAGGAGATAAAGTGGTCTGAGTGATCAACACCAAGAAACTGGCAAAGAGATGGCTACTAATTCTTGTCCCTGCTCTAAATTTGCATAGTCACCACTCAGGTTCTTGCCCTTATCACCTTTTACCTGGACTATTGTTGTTATCTTATAATTGTTTTTTTCTGCCTCAAGACTCTCTCCATTATAACCTATCCTTCACACGGCAACCAAAGTGATATGATATTCCTAAAGCATATGTCTAGTCCTTTCTCTCAACTTCCTCAGCCTTAGTTTTCTTATCTGTAAAACGAGGATAAACAACAGCTTGTACCTCACAGGTCAAACAAGATAACATATGCAAAGGGTCTTGCAAGCCATAAAGCACTATCCAAATGCTAGTTGTAATGATAATAATAGTTATTATTATTTACTACTACTATTAACCATGGTTTCCTTGGGAGAGGGGTGTGTGTGAACTTCTGGTTAAGAATATCTGAGTTAGACAATGGTTTTATATCTACAGAACGCCAAACACTTAAAGGAAAATGTAAAAATTCTCCCCAGTGCTCAAATATATTTCCCAATAATCAGCTGACTGACTTTGTCATTTCTCATTTGGTGCCATGTTGCCATATCCACTCAGTGGCAGCAGGGAACACTACATTTTTCTTTGGGGAGGAGGGAGACGGACATCTGCATCATGGTCACATCAGGCAGACAACACTCTGGACATCCTTGTAATCACAGTGTTCTGAGCTGATTATTTTCCACGGAGCTAAAGAGCTGTAATTGAGTTCTTTGGAGGAAGGGCATTATGTAAATGCAAAATAATAACATTATAATAATTTCCATTCCAGTCAGTAGAGCCTTGAGATGAAAGGGGAAGTGGAATGATTTTGCTAGTTTGAAAAGCTCTTTAGAAAAATGGGTGAAGCTTATATAATATTGTCAGAGTGGGGGAAGTGCCTCCAAAGAAAGAGCTGTTTCTGTCTGAGCCCTGACCAGAACAAGGAGAAAGCTTGCTGGAGAATACTTTTGGAGAGCCTTCATGCAACAGCACATTTGATCACATACTTTGCCTTAGGCAAAATGTCACGTTAGGAGGTGACATTATCCAAAAGACAGATTTGGAGGAAAATAGAAAAATATAATAAGTCAGTGTGGTGTGAATAGAAGGATAGCCTTGGAGTCAAAGAGGATCTGGGTTCAAGCTGTACCTTTGATACACACTGACTGAGTGACACTGGGACAAATCACTTAACTTTTGATTTCCCTAGGCAAGTTTCTAAAACCATGTGATCAATCAACCAGTCAGTCAACACTAATAAAAAAAATCATTTTAAACTCCTACTGTGTGCTGGGCACTTGGAATACAAGTACAAAAAATTAAATGATTGCTATTCTCATACTACAGAGTGAAAATAAGGTGGTTTTGAGAGGAAGTACATGAACAACTAGGGGCATCAAGTATGTTCTAAGTAGAAGGGGGCATGAGTTTAAGTCTTGCAGGAATCCAGGGATTCCAAGAGAACAAAGTATGAAGGGAGCGTATTTTAGGAATAGGAACGCCAGTTTAAAGGCATGGAGATGAGAGGTGGATAACCCTGTATGAGGAATAGAAAGGAGGCCAGGATGGCTAGATCACAGAGTGCTTTGGAGGGAGTAATGTGTAAGAAGACTGGAAAGTTAGTCAACAAACATTTATTGAGCACCTACTATGAGCAACTATCAGGCACTGGGGATACAAAAAGAAACAAAAGACAGTCTCTGCCTTCTAGGAGCTCATAATCTAATGGGAAAGACAATAAGCAAACAAATATATGCAAAGAAACTATGTATAAGATAAAAAAGAAATAATTCAAAGATGGAGGGCTTGGGAATTATGAGAAGTTGGGAAAGGCTTTGTGCAGATGATGGGATTTTATTTAGGACTTGAAGAAATCCAGGGAAGTCAGGAGGCAAAAATGAGGAGAGAAAACATTGGAGGCATAGGGGTTAGAAAAAGAAAATGCCTAAGAGTCAAGAGATGGGGTGTTTTCTTCATTGAACAGCAAGGAAAGGTAAGAAAGGGCCAGGACATGAAGAGCTTTAAATGTCAAACAAAGGATTTTGTATTTGATTCTGGAGATAATAGGGAGCCATTAAAGTTTATTGAATAGTGGGATGGCATGATCGGACCTATGCTTTAGTAAAATCACTTTGATGGCTATATGGAAGATAGACTGGAGGAGGAAGAGGCTTGTAGTAGGAAAACCAGATTAAAGTTATTGCAATAATCCAGGCAAGAGCTAGAGGGCCTGAAATAGGGTGGTGGTTACGTGAACAGAGAGGAGGGGGTGTATGTGAAAGATTTTTGTAAAGGTAGAAACAACAAAATTTGAAAGTAATTGGATATGTAGGATGAGTGAGTGTGAAGAGCCAAGGATGGAGCCAAGGTTGTGATCCTGGGTGACTGGAAGGATGGTGGTACCTTTGACAATGTTTTAGTCATTGTAAATACCATTTTCCTGGTGCTGCTGACTTTACTATGCATCAGTTCATATAAGTCATCCTAGATTTCTCTGAATCTAAGCCTTTTATCATTTCTTATGGCTTAATAATATTCTATCATGTTAACATACCATAATTTATTTATCCATTATCCAGTTGATGGGCACCCACTTTGTTTCCAGTGCTTTTCTACAACAACAAAAAAATGCTGTAATAAATACTTTTATCCATTGGACCCTTTTCATCTGTCTCTGTTGTCTCTGCATTATAAACCTAGTAATGGTATTGATGAAGCTAAGACTGTACATAGTTTAGTGACCTTTTAGCCACAGTTCCAAATTTCTTTCCAGAATAGTTGGACAAAATCATAACCCTATCAGTAGTTCGTTATTGTTCATGTTCTCCCCTAGCCTCTTCAGTCATTATCATTTTCCCTATATTTGCCAATCTGATAGGTGTGAAGTAGAACCTCAGAACTGTTTGAATTTACATCTCTCTTGTCAGAAGTGATTTGGAGCATTTTTATATGGTTATTGATAGTTTGTCTTTCATTTCTTGAGAATTGTACGTACATATCCTTGGATCATTCATCGATTTGGAAATCTGTAAACATTTTAAAAACAAACGGCTTTTTTGCTATCAAGGAAAGTGGAGCCATCACATTTGGAAACTAATATCAGTCCCAGATGTACTAATAGAAAAAGAAGAAATCACTCAAGAGAACAAAGACGGGAAAAGTTGAATTAAACTAAGTGCCCACAGAAGTGATCCATACTAGAGGTGACACCAATGAAGGTGTTGAAAGATTAGTTCAAAAGATAGCTGAAGGAAGGGAAGAGACAAAAGATATGGAAAAAAAATCATGGATCTTATTAATATTGTAAAAAGGCAATTCAAGAACATCAGGAACTACAAATCCATATGTCTACTTTCCCATATACTGAGAGAATCCTTGATGAAAGCATTAGTGAGAAACAGACTTTCAGGCTTTCACAAACAACATTCCATAGTAGAACATATCTTTACCATCACATAATTGTCTGAAAGATGTAGATAATATGGAAACACATTAAGTTTGTTATTTGTTGATTATAATAAAAAGGATATATTCAATAAAACAAGACCCTGCCTTAAGGGCTCTCTCAGTAAAATGCCAGAGAAGACATTCACTAAGGAAAACCTATTGTTAAGATTATGGTCTTGTTAGGTGGATAGCCTATTGAATTTATATAATATTTATATAAGTTTAGTTGCATGGATGTACATGTATATGATTATATAAATCCACATCTACATAATATGTTATGTGTCATATATCATGACATATTATCTCTTCTCTATGTCTTTTTCTGTATCTTTTTTCTTTCTGTCTCTCTCTTTTTCTCTCTCCGATACCATGGAGAAAACTTAGCCACTAGCCACAGTGTTTGCTCTCCACTTACAGCTTTCTTCCCAGCCTTCTCCATTACCACATTGGTTGCTTAGCATCCTCAGGATTATTTTGCTTAGTTGGGTTTCTATTGCATTCTTTAAACTTACATTACTATCCACTGCTTTTGTTTTATTAGGTGATACTGCTCATAATCTTCCACTGTCTATCTTTGTGTGATGTTGTAAATGGGTCTATTTTCTAAATTGTTTTTTTCCCTTGGCTGTCAGATCTCCCTGCTTAGCAGGCAAACCACATATTTGCTGATCAAGGCACTTTTTAGTCTCTTTTGATCTCTTGTGATGGCAATTGATATATTTCATTTAAACATTTGTAAAAATTATAGCAATTTGGAACCCATGTCCTTTGTTGATCCACATACCATTTTTCACCATCAAAAACTTATTTAAAAGGATCAGGATTAAGTTGTTTTGATACATGTCAAAATTTTTCTCATTTTTATTCTTCTATCTGTGACTAATTTTGAACTTTAATCCAACAAGTTGGTGGGTCTGTACAGACAGATGATTTAGGCATGACTTCTTGAAAAAGCTATTTATACTTATCGTCTCTCCTTCCTCCTGTCTCACTCATAACTAAACCCTTTGCAATCTATCTTCTGACGACTGAAACTGCTTTCTCCAAAGTCACCAATAATCTCTTAACCTTAAATATAAAGATCTTTTTTTCATTCCTAATCCTTTTTGAGCTGTATTTGATTCCATTGACTACCCTTTCTTTTTGGACACCACTCCTGATTCTTCTCCTACCTTTCTGATTGTTCTTTCTCAGTCTCCTTTGAGCATTTATCTTTCTCTCTCTCTCTCTCTTTCTCTCTCTCTCTCTCTGTGTCTGTCTGTCTGTGTGCCTGCCTGCCTGCCTGTCTGTCTATCATACCTTCTAATTGTGGGTTTTCCAAAGAATCTATATCCTGAGTTCTCTTTTCTTCTCCTTTCATATTCTTTCTTTCTTTCTTTCTTCCTTCCTTCCTTCCTTCCTTCCTTCCTTCCTTCCTTCCTTCCTTCCTTCCTTCCTTTCTTTCTCTTTCTTTCTTTCTTTCTTCCTTTCTTTCTTTCTTTCCTTCTTTCTTTCTTTCTTCTTTCCTTCCTTCCTTCCTTCCTTCCTTCCTTCCTTCCTTCCTTCCTTCCTTCCTTCCTTCCTTCCTTCCTTTCTTTTCTCCTTCCTTCCTTTCCTCTTTCTTTTCTCCCCTCCTTCCTTTCTTTCCTAGCTGACCAGGGATATAGATGTAACCTCATCTATTCTTAAAGATTAGTGATTCTCATAGAAAATTGACACAAGGGAATAAGAAGGAAAAGCCAAGATCTTCTTGAAAAATTTACTTCTTTATTTTTCTTAGAGCTGCCTTTTTTTCTCTGGGGCCCTGAGTACATGTGTGGCATGTATAGCTTTATATAGCTAGGACTTCCTGGAAATATTTTGGAAAGAATTCCCTAAATTAGAAGGAGGATCAGTTGTGGCTTTTCCTGTTTGCTTGGTGTGCTCAAATGAAGTTCTAGATGAACACATAAGACACTGAACATATTCAGATTTCAACAGAAATTTGCTCACCCCCCCCCCCCCCCCCAACACAAATCAAATAAATAACACACCGGCCACATGGAAACAGGCTGCCTAAGCTTGGTATCAGCCATAGTAAACTGAACTGAGCTAATGTCATCTCTACTCACAGATGTTTGGTTAAAAGAGGGCAATGTACTACTTTGTGTTGTATCTGAATTAGTTCCTACACCTTTGATTAGAAGTCCAGAATACAGCTTTAAAATGAGGAAAAAAACTTTCTTCCTTAATTTTTTTTTTATTAATAATCTGCCTTCCTTTCTGGTTTGCCTTTTGGAAGTAGACGGTCATCAGAAAGGGATCTGAGCGCTATCTTGGATAAACTTTTTCTTCTGTAAGTCAGAGGTATTTGAAATATGTTTCCTATATTAACCACATACTTCTAGGAATAATGGCAAAATCACAGGACCTTGTGTGTACTCAGTGTCTAAAAAAGCATCTCCCCAAAAGTCAGTGTAACAAGGGATTCATCAGTCTACATGTATTTGTAAAACATGGTCTAGAACCAAAGATCTGGGTTTGCTTTAACTGGGTCCCATCTTTGGGGCATTTTACAATTCTCTCTTTTTGTTATTTTGGTTTATGTCTCTCTATAAGGTCCCCCCTCTCCCCCTTGTCCAGTGACTTTGGAATTTAACTAATTTTTCTCCTAGTGCAAACCCATAAACATCACAGTATAGCTCATGTCTAAGCTTATAAAGAAAAGGTGAAAGGTCCTTTGGATCCTGTACAACACTTAGACCAACAATACATTGAATTTAAGATGAACTTTCTTCCTTATTGAAGTTTTTATTGATGTATGGACTTTCATTAGAAGGACTATAGCTCTTCTTATCTCTTAGCGGTGATAGGGATGCTAGCTTTTCCTGGTTATTATTTTCTGTTCAGCCACAAACAGTTATTATCAACTTGACTAAAGTCACTTGGAAATGAAGATGATGTAAAACCAAGATTTATTAATAATCCCCAGAGAAGTAATAGGGAGATAACTTCTATTATCTGCTTGTCTGCCTAATGGGATGTATGGACTGTTAAGGGAGGACTTGTATGTCTTGGCTGGCCAAGACCTTGTCAGGGCTGCTCCTCTACTTTTGGTATCCAACTGTCACCCAACACTCACCTGTGGTTCCAAGAAGCTGTAGCAGCAGGTGCAGTGGTTACATCCCAGTAAAACCATCTTGGCAGACAGGCTAAACCAAGCTGAGGATAATTTATAGGCCTCAAGCCCATCAGGGCAACTAGGGGGATGTCTACCCCAAGCACATGAGGACTTCCCCCTGGCAGAATGAGAAGATGGGAATAATTGGTTACATCAGCCTTGAAGGCAGCTGAAACAGGTGCTATGGAATTCTTAGAGCTTGGTCAGACATAGAAGACACCAAGGTAATCTCCTAAATCCTGGGCCATCACCAGTTATTCTGACTTTTGTCCTGCCACTGGACTTTGATGACTCAGGAGGAGAGAGTGAGACTGATGACTTTGTGCAGCTCTGCCTCACTTAAATTCAATTCATGAGCAAGTCAAGACATCACCCCTAATGACAGTGGTCCTCTTCAAAAATGAAGGATGAAGCAATCTGCCTAGGACCTAATGGTAGATTGTTTGTTTTATTTTTTGTTTTGAATAAAACTTCTTGTCATGTTATAGTCAGTGAATTTAAATTGTCATATTGATGCCAGATGATTGTGATATTCAGTAGAGAGATTTTTCTAGAGGCTTCTGGCTACCACTTCAAACTAGTAATAGTATGGACTTTTGAAAGGTATTCTCAGTCTAGTCTATCTTACCCACTGGTGATTGTGGAACTCTCTACGGTGGGATACCTTTCTCCACTAAGCACCCATAGTTGCTGGGGAAATCAAGGTCTTCAAACACTCTAAATAGCTACAGAAGCATAAATGTAGAACCAAAAGAGATTCCAGGTGCTATCTGATCCAACTCCCACATTTTACATATGGGATATCAGTAATAGAATTTAAAAGAAAATCTTTTGACTACAGAGATAATATCCTTTCTGCTGTACCATATGACTCTTCTTGTCCTAGGGAATCAGAGATCACACAGCTCTAAGATTATGTATATCCTGGGTATGTTTTCAGATCTCTGGTTTTGAGTTTTAATTTTGCTGTTGACTCATCATGTGACCCTGGGTTAGTTGCTTGATATCTCTGACCCTCAGTTTCTATATGTCTAAGATAAGGATACTGGTCTAGTTGACCTCTAAATTTTCTTGTCTCTATAACATCCTATGCTTCTTTGAGAGAAGGGTTTGTATCTCTGACATTGTACAGAGGGCAATTGTCTGCAGGGTGCCTTGGTTGGGCCCCACCAAAACCTCTCCTTGAACTCTCCCCTCAAACACATGACTCACTTTGGCCACCCAGGCCTCTAGACATAACATAGGATTCTTGCTGTGTGGTGGCATTAAATAGGGGCAGGAAATTAAAACTTTACAAAAAACAACAGCTGAATTCCTGTCTTATAAGGTAATGGGATTATTAACACAGAATGGTAGCAATGAGGCACTCTGGGAGAAGAGGGAAATAGCAGCTATAGCAGTGATAGCAATACCCTACAGCAAAGCTGATCACAAAACTAAGGTCCAGGACCCTTTGATGAATTAGCAGGCTGGACTGCCTTTGGGAAGGGAAAAGAACCACTGACAATGCATTGCTGCCTGTTTTCCTCCAAAAGAAATGGAAAATGAACTATAAAACATAGACATCTCGGTAAACCAGTAACCTCTCTAGAAATTCTTCTGCATATGTTTAGAAAGGAATGATTAACTTAAAGCTATCTGGGACAGTTTTCAGCATGCCACATCCTGAGGTAGACTTTCACAGAGTCCTCTCCTGCCTGGAAAAGTATCCTCTAGGGCAGCCTGTCTCCAAGGGAGCTGGGCAAATGCCAGACTGCCTTCCAGGGAGGCTCAAACCCAATGGGTGCCAAGAGTATGACCAAATATTAAAGTTGGAAGATGAGAAAGAGAGATTTCCTGTTGTTGACTTCTGCTATAGGCAAATGTCACTCTCTCGCTCTGCCATCTTGGTGTTTTGCCTTTCCTTCTCATTTCTACTTCTTGGAATCCCTGGTTTCATTTAAGATTCAATGCAAGTGCTGCCTTCTGCATGAGGCCTGTCCTGGTTCTCCCATTTACTACTCCCATTTATACTTCAAGATTGTATCTGTACATAACGTAATTAACATAATAGAATGTAACATAACATAACATAATATAATACAATATAATGCCATGTAATGTAATATAGTAATATAATGCAATGCACTATAATATAATGTAATATATAATGCAATATAATATATAATAGTGTAATATAATACAATACATTATAATATAACAATATGTAACACAATATAATATAGCATAGCACATATTAATATAACAATAATAGCCTAAAGTTAACCTTTAATTGAGAGAAGGGTTTGTATCTAGTGCTTCCTATGTGCTAGGCACTGAGCCAAGTGCTTTATCATTATTGTTATCTCATTTGATCCTCACAACAACCCTAGAAGGCAGGTGTTATTATCCCCATTTTACAGATGAGGGAACTGAGGCAAACAGAAGTTAAGTGACTTGCCCAGGCTCACACAGCTAGCAAGTGTCTGAGACTGGATTTGAACTTAGGTCTTCCTGACTCCAGGCCAAGTACTTTATCCACCATAACACCTAGCTGCCCCATAATATAACAAAATATGATGAAATATATATTGCCCCTCCCATTGAAATGAAAAATTCCTTAAAGAAAGAGATAATTTCCCTGGTGTCTGACACATATGTGTCTGACACATAGATACTTGCTTGTTTGCTTGACATGAGAATCATAGACTTTGAGGACCACAGGCTCTCGCAATCACAGCAACGTGGAAGTTGGAAGGGAACTCAGTGACCCTCTAGTTCAACTAAGAAACCAAAGGAAACTCAACTACAACATGCCAAACAAGGGATCATTCAACTTTTGCCTGAACACCTCCAAGGTGGACAAACATGGACGTCTCCCTTTCCACTTCCGGTCAGCTGTAGTTGTGATGCCTCAGTCGACCTTTTTGCAACTTCAGCTCATTGTTTCTAGTTTAGCCCTGTGAAAACAAAGGAAAGAGGAAAGAAAAAAGGCTTTTATTAAGCACCGTTGTGTGTCATATATTGTACTAAGAATTTTACAAATATTATCTGTTTTGAGATTCAGGGACTGTGGGGCTAACAAAAGGAGTCTCTCTCCTCTTCCATATGAAAGCCATTCGAATACTTGAAAACAGTTATCATATCCCCTACCTAACTTTTCGGAATAAATTTCTGGTTGAATTGAGAAATCTTTCACTACCTTTCTTCCATCTGATCTCATACTTGACTACTCCAGGTGGTGTAGAAGATAGAGTGCTAGACTAGGAGTTAGGAAGATATGAGTTCAAATCTAGCCTCAGACAGTTTCTAGCTTTGTGACCTTGGGCAAGTCACTAAGACTTCATCTGCCTCAGTTTCCTCATATGTGAGTTGGGGATAATAGTGTCATCTAACTCCCAGAGTTGTTGTGAGGATTAAATGAAATAGCATACATAAAGGGCTTTGCAAACCAAAAAATACTATCTAAATCCTATCTGTTGTTATTATTACAAAGTTAAATGGAGACACTCTTTCCATGTTCTTGAAACTTAACACTCAAGACAGATAGGAATATTAGCAAAATGAATGTCTAATGCAATCAGACTTACCAAACTGAATCAAAGATCTTTCTGTTGTACCAGAGAGTGGAGAAGAGTACATGAGAGATATTGTAGAAATAAAATAAAAAGGGCTTGGCATCTGATTTCATGGTGGGGAGGAGATGAAAGAGAAGAAAAAGTTAAAGATGATTCAGGTCATTTGGAGACTGAATGATGAGGAGGATATTGTTACCATCACCAGACATGGAGAAATCAGAGGGAAGAACTGGGCTCTTCTCCAAGATGGAGGTTCCAAGGAGAACTCACTAATGACAGACTCACTTATCAGACATTTCATTGGTTTGGTCCTCCCATTTGATAATCAATAAGAGATAGATGGAAGGATTGTAGCAGAGTAATGAAGACCCAACTGAGGTTAGATAGCATGGATTTGTGAGTGACTAGGGTATCACTGGAGCTAAAGTCGAAGTTATACATTATTGGAATTAACCAAAAGGAAGGATGTGTATGACTCATGTTCTCATTGGGAACTATATTTTCCAGAAGCTTATGTATTACCTTATCAGCTTTTGGGTTGTCTGCTTTGAGCAGAGGATAAGAATCTCATGGTGGAATCAGATGTAGGGTTAGGAAACTAAGGTTAGGAGGAGGAGATAGGGATAAAATGATATCTAAGACCTTCCTTTGACAAGAGTTGGGTATTTTTGAGCTCTTGGCAGATGAATTCCTTAGACCCTCTTCACTGTCAATCTTTCTTTTCCTTTTCTACCCAGTACCGCTAATGTCTAGTTCTTCTAGGGGACAGAATTTGAGAGGAGGTTTATGTTTATCATACCATATGCACCTAACCTTTTATTGGCAATAGTTATGTTCACTTGGATTTCTGAATCTTGTTCAGAATGTCACTAGTTAAGGACTGGCCGAACATGGGGAGTACTATCCCTCACTGTGTCTCCTAATGTTAGATGGATACAATTAAATTGACTGGTTTAAAATCCTGTTATCCATTTCGTGGACATGGAATATATTCCAGCCCTAATCCTGGGTTGGAATACATTTGCGATAATTAATTGTCCTAACTATCATGTACTTAGGGTTAGAGCCTCTCGAATGTAATTAGCAGATTTATGCAAAATAGTCTAGTCCTTCGTAATTCAAGGATCTGTCATTTCACCAGTGGAAATGCTCTCCACTAATGAAGATCACCAGGGAGTCTTTGTGAGTTGCTGTGGTCTAAAAACAAGAGCCAAACTAACAAAAACAATAAACAAATGTGCTCAGTTGGCAGTCAACTTTCTAGTGATGAACCCTACTAAATTTAGCCACACTGGTCATAAGAGCATAGATTTAGAGCTAGAAGGGCTTGTAAAGTCAGAGTCTGATCTTTGCACTTTACAGATTATAAAACTAAGGCACAGAGTGGTTAAATGACTTTCTCAAGGTCATGTAGTTAATAGTATTTGAGGCAGGATAGTAGCTTTCATAGATAAAAATTTCACTAAGACTTTGGGTTGCCCTTTATAGTATTTTACGGTTTGTAGTTTTTTTTTTTATCTGTTATCTTATCTGAGCCTTTCAAAAACTCTGAGGCACTACAGATACTATTCCCATTTTATAGATGAGGAAACTGAAATTCAGTTACTTGCCCAAGGCAACATAGCTTGTAGCCCAGTAAATAGGACTTGACCGTTGTCTGGTATCAAATCCAGTGTTCTTTCATCATGCAACACTGCCTCTGCTAACTGAAATCTCCTAAATTACCCAACTCTTGTCTCTTCTACAACAAAAAGCAGCCTTAAGTTCATTCTTCTTTTATCATAGATCCTAGTCTTCATAGGATCACAGGGGTTTGGAGCTAAAAACGAACACAGATATCATTGAGATTAACCTACAAATTTTGCAAATTAAGAAAATGACGACCACAGTAAGCACAGTCACTGGCTCCCAAATTATTTAGGCTATCGCTACTAAGTAGCAGCAGCTAAGTGGTGCAGTGGATGGAACACTGGGCTGGGAATCAGGAAGACCTGAGTTCAAATCAGACCTCTTACATTTACTAGCTGTGTGTCCCGGGGTTAGTCATTTAACCCCATTTGTCTCAGTTTTCTTATCCATAAAATGAACTGGAGAAGGAAATGGCAAAACACTCTTTGCCAAGAAAACCCCAAATGGAGTCATGAAGAATTGGACACAACTGAAATGATTCAACAACAAAAACCAAACAGCCAAACTGGCCGTGGTTTTGAATCACCACTGATCTTTTGATTTATTATTTTAAAGTTGTATTTCATGAATCACAGCCACACATCTTCAGAAGAATATTGGTTTTTAAAAAGATGGGTCTTTGTTTTAGGGAGAAATGACATTATTTAAACAGCTACATAATTTTCAAACCCATTCTCCTATCCAGTTTTTCCTCAACTCATTCTCCATTTTCAGTCTAAGATAACTATGCTGTGGATGTGCTGTATGGGTCATCCATACAACTGTATATTGTTGTTTGGACAACAGACACTCTTCATTCATTTGATTTTTTATTTGTAGATAGGTTGCATTTAGGAAGCTCTGCAATGTTTTGTGATAGGATGTCAGCACAATAGAGGAATAGGGAGGAACTCACCAATTATAAGGAATTATTGTAAGGAATCTCTCCTCAGTTTGGACACTGACAATGAGAAGCACTTTTTGGTGTGTTGTCTCTTCCCCTTTTATTTCTCACTTGATATTAATGATCAAGGTTATTCAAACAAGGTCATCTCTGTTGTTATATATTTCCTCTATTCTTGTATGACTGGCATATGCATGGGAGACATATGGAGGAGAGTCATTAAGGTGGCATTTTGCTCTTGTGAACCAAATACATACTTGCAGTCAACAAACAATAAACACAGTGAAATCTCATATTCTCTACATTTTTCAGTCGAACATATGACTGTAAAAATATGGTCTGCTGCTGTGAACATTATGTTCAAAAGTCTGATTTTGTAAAATGAGTAAATGGAATGGACTACTAACTTTGCAGAAGGGTTATTTGCTTTACAAAAAGTCCTCACCATCAGATACCTTTAAGTAGCTGCCTTCCATAGTTTATTTTAAATATGACCTTCATTAACAAAAATTCAATTCATGGACAACCTTTCAAGAATCTACGTCTTGCATAATATGAGACAAAGATATACAGGCCGTTTTAAAGAACAGTGAATAAGTGTTTGGGTTAGAAGGCTGATAACAGAGATAAAATTCCAGGCAAAGGACAACCATGGCACAACTGAAATGGAAATGTTTTGTTCAAACTATCCAGGTAGACAGGTAAAAGTGAGATCGAAGGGAACATCCTCCTTTCTTCTGGGTTATAGTGTCTATATTTTGTGCTTTCCTAATTCCTAATGAAGCCAAGCTAGGGATTAAAAGTTTTTTTCTCCGTTCTCTTGAGCCTTTTATTTCTATAACTGGCATTAAGGAAGCAATGAATCAGAGACAAGCCACTCCCTTCCCTCCCAAGCAGTAGGCGATTGAAGGCAGAGATTTCCTTTGCAAGACAATCAGCCCAATTAGTCCAAGCCAGCTACATTTTGCTGCTTTTACTTCCTCTCCTTTTACCCTATTCTTTTATTTAAATTAAATCTTTTTTTTTTTGAATCAGCAAAACTCCTCCTTCTTTCCCTCTTCCCCAGTTGAGAATGAGAGAAAAACAAATCCCGTATTACAAACATGTATGGTCAAGCAAAACAAATTTGCCCACTGTCCATGTCAAAAAAAAAAATTGTGCTTCATTTTGTACTCTGACTTTTTCATCTCTTTATCGGGAGCTGGGTATATGTTTCATCACAATTTCTCTGGAAATGTGTTTAGTCATTATGCTTACCAGAGTTCCTATGTCTTATAAAGTTGTTTGTATTTATAATCTTGTCATTAAAAATTGTTACACTGGTTCTGTTCACTTCACTCTGCATTAGTTCTTATAAATCTTCCAAGGTTTCTCTTGAGAGAATTGCCCGAATTGAATGAACCAAATTGACTCCTTCTTGTGATTTAATTCTGGAGCTAGCTTAGTTCTCTTTCTATTCAATTATGGGTCTAGAGCAATTTCTGTCTTGTGAGAAAACTTTATTCAATTGTGGGAATTGTAAGGACAATTGTATTTCATTTTTTGAACCTAGCCCTTCATGGTTGGGAAGCTGGACCACCTCTACCTGCTACTTAGTGACCCTTAACTAGGACCTAGGTTATGCTGATCAGAAACCCAGGAAGATCCAAAGGTTGATATGAGGAGTTTTCTCACAATTGTACATATCAAACAACCCATATATCTTGTCTGAAAACGGACACCATACTGTTCAATCAATTATTTTCTCCAGATTCCTTTGATTGAATACAGATATCTGGGGGAGTGAGACACCTCTTTTTCTGAAAATTGCACCTATCCACTTATCCTAATTCCTTATCCTCAGAAAACCCATAATCTTTCTTCTAATTAGAAATCAGAAATATATACATATGTAATATATATATATGTAATATGTTCTCTTATAATGCATAAAAATCTGTTTCCCCCCCTGCCGTCAGGGTCTAGTGTCAAGCTGAGGAAGGCCCGGTCCTGATTTGTTATGAAATTGGCATACATTACTTAATAAACTGATACTCTCAGAAACTTGAACCTTTTTTTCTCAGTTACTTCATCTTTCACCAACCACACTCTGAAGCCGTTTCCTTCATTTCTTACAGCACAATAATATTCCATCACTTTCATATCCCATAATTTATTTAGCCATTACTCAGTTGATGGGTACTATCCTTCCCCTTCTGCAAATTCCAATTCTTTGTCACCACTAAAAGAGTCATGCATATTTTTGTACATCCTTAGAATTTGTTTTATTTATTCTACCCTTAATCTACCCTCTCACTAATTTCCTTTCCTTGTTTCTTCTGTCCCTTTTACTTCTCTGTTGGGCGAAATGTATTCTATACTTAACTGTGTATATGTATTATTCCCTCTTTTAAACAATTCAGATGAAAGTGAGGTTCACATGCTGTCCTCTTTCCCTGCCTATCCCTTCCTCATTTATATCAATTTCTCCTTGTATACCCAAATTATGTGAGATAATTTTTCTTAATTTTTCCCTCTTTTTACTTCCTAATGTATTTTTCTTCCCCCCTCTTTCCATTCTTCTTTTGAGATCATGAAGGCATAACAGAACCACTCCCAGATCTTCTATCTAATTAGAATCTCTCTGTGGCTATTGAAGAAGATAGAATTCAGAGGGGACATGTGTTATCTCCCCATATTAGACTATTTGTGATTTATCCTTATGATTATTAATTCATATTTATATTTTCATATTCCTTGTTGAGTTCTGTGTTAGCACTTCAAAGTTTTTACTCAGCTTGATCTTTTCATCAGGATTGCTTAGAGGTCCTCTATTTCATTACAGGTACATTTCCCACCCTGCAGTATTATATTCATTTTTTCTGGGTATGATATTACATACCTTTTGTCTTCAGAGCAGAATCTTAGTTCCTGCTCAGTATAAAGCCTAAAGAGGAATAACCAGGGCAGAAACCTAGACCAAAGGGGAATTTATAGTTTTACCACTTTGAACCAGCCAAACTTTCCATCTGGCTGATAGTAGCTGAATCTAGCAGTGGTTTACTGAATTCCAAGCAGGGTAAGCCTACAGGCATGCTGCTTAGAGCCAACTCCAGGTCAGGAACTTGCAGAGTTCAGATCAGGGAGGCAGTGATAAGAGTTGGCCCTGGATTAGACAACTTTGGGAGTCAGTCAATACACATTTACTAAGCACCTCTATTGAGGTCCTGTGGTAAGTGTTAGTCACTGTAAGCTTGCAGGTCCACAGATCATATGATCCTGGAATAATTTAACACTCAATATCTCAAGAAAGCAGCACCAGAACCAGCACAGATATTTCATCCAGAAATGCACAAAGTTTGGCTTTAACATTGATTTGGAACCCGGGAGGAATGTTGGAAGAACAAGTAAAGAAAAGAATCTCACCATAAAAAGCTTTTATAGTGATAAGGATACTCAAGATACAAACCAAAAAGAGAATGAATCCAAAATCTTTGTAAGCAAATCCTCAAGGGGAAACACAGCCTGTACAAAAGTTCAACTAGAATTCCTGAAAGAAAAGAAACAAGAGGTTTTAAAGGGAATTTATAATGTTTTTTATAAATGAAAGAAAAACTAGAGGGAAAAAATAGAAAAGAAATGAGAACTTTGCAAGGAAGAATTGGAAAGGGAATTAACAGCTTGGCACAAGAAGTACAAAACCCTGCCCAAACAAAAAAACTCCCTGAAAATTAGAATGCACCTAATAGAAGCTAATGACTCCATGAGAACACGAGAAATATTAAAACATAGCCGCTCTTAACCCTGGAATTCCACTCTTATGGTCAGGGCCCTTCCTTGGTCTGCCCTGGGTCTATGACCCAGAACTGGATAGTGAATGACAGAGCTGTCAGATGGCACCTGTTCCTGTAGCCTACACAAGTTTAGACACCTCTATATGGAAACTAGGACATCTTCTTGACTGGGTACATAGCTTGTCCCTATGTTGGAATGCTCCCCACCAAGAGCTCTGGCTAGTACCCATTCCCAGTGTTCACAGACCTCTCAATCTGTCTCCCTATGCCAACCAAAGCTGAAAAAATGACTCAATGTGATTTTTTTCCTTGGATTTCTCAATCAGAATTTGAGCAGGTATATTTTCTAGATCTGTTTGATCTGTTAAAAGATGTTTTTCAGAGTGGGTATGGGGAGCTTACTTTATAATTTTCTGCTACACTGCCATCTTGGGCGTTTCAACCTATTCTTAGAGGTCAGTTTCTTCAACTGAAACTACTCTCTCCAAAATCACCAAAGATCTCTAAACTGCCAAATCAAGTGGCCTTTTCTTAATAGCCATTCTTCTGGCTTTCTCTGCTGCTTTTGACATTTTTGATTATTCTTTCTCCTGGACATCCTTTCTCTCTAGGTTTATGGGACTTTTCTCTTGGTTCTTCTACCTATGTGACAGTTCCTTCTCAGTGTCTCTGTCCCTGACCCATTACATAAAACTCAGGATTATTTTTATTGCCTTACTTTTGGTTTTTTTTTTTGGTTTTGAAAATGAGCATTGGGTATTTCAACATCAACTGATAAACATTTGTTAAGTACCTGCTATGTTCCAGGCACTATGCTAACACGTAGTATTGTCATATATCTACTTTTTAATTGCGTATTTTGGTAATAAATTAAATTAGTGTTACTTTGATAATTCATTCAGTGTATTTATGAAATGAAATAAAAAAATCAAAATGTACTCCTTGCTAGAATAAATGAATACAATCCAGGCAAATCTGTCTACATAAGTTAAAATTAGCTTTTGTAACTTTAATTGTAACTTGTATTGCTTGTCCTTTTCTCCCCACCACTGTTCATTTTATGGGCTAAGAATTAAAAAAATTATTAAGATTTTATTATATTGACATGCTTTTCATTCCACATCCTCTTTGGCCAAGTTCTGTACGCTTAACATTCTCTGATTACTTGTTGGTAGCTTAGTTAGAAGCTTCTGGAACAGTGGTAGTAGAAGTTTGCTATAAAATTTGCAATGACTTTTGTGGTTGCCCACATATGGTAATGTCATTTGTCAAACGATCAACATCTTTTTTCTATTTACCTTGGGCTAATAATGCCTCACTAAGTTTTATTTCTTTAAGAAAGAACATTGAGATATCTTCAGTATCTTTAAGGTCAGGTAACTTTAGAAGTCCACCTTTCTTTCTTTGGCAAGCTTGTATTTTTTTCTTTACTCTTAGAGTATATTGAAATTAGGATCTCTCCGTCTCCTGTGGTTGAAGTAAATGGAGTAGCTGATAAAAAGGACCACACACATACTGATATCAATATCATTATGATAGCAAACCATATTTCTGGTTGCTGCTCTTGGTGGAAGCCATCTCCTGCTGAACCCTAAGCCAAATAACTTCTTTTGTTCCTCTTTCTTCTCCTTTCCTGGATCTCCATCTAAGTCATGCCCATTAACCACATGTGTCTCCAAAGTGTTTGTCTTGGGTATCCTTCTCCCTCAATATTATCTTGGCAATTTCATCAACCTCAATGGATTTTATTATGCAGATGAGTCCAAGATCTTTATATCCAGTTTGAACCTCTCCCTGAGCCCAAGTCTTGTGTCTTTGGACATCATGAGCTGAATGAACTATAGAAATTTCAATCCCTATATATCCAAAATAGTCCTAATAACCTTCCCCCTCATCCCCTCCAAACCTTAATGTGTTAAAATTTCCTTTTATTGTCAAGAGTATCACCATCATCCCATTCACCTGGGCTCACAATCTTAGAGTCTTCCTCAACTCCTTGGTTCCACTTGCTCTAGATAGACAATCTGTTGATAAGTCTTATTATTTCTTCCTTCACATTTCTCCTGTTATAATGTCTTCTTCTACCATCCTGATACAGGTCCCTATCACCTCTTACCTGAACTATTAAAATAGCCTCCTTGTTGGTCTGCCCACCTGAAGTCCCTCCCTACTCCAGTCCATCCTCCTTTTGGCTGCCAAAGTAGTTTTCCTCTAGCACAGATATTATTACTATGCCACTTCATTAAAGCTCAGTGGCTTCCTATTCTCTCTAGGATCAAATAAAAAAACCTCTCTCATATTTAAAATCCTTTACAACCTGGGCCCTTTTCTATCTTACCAGTCCTATACTTTATTCCCCTCCATGTATTTTATGATACCGTGACATTGGGCTTGCTGTTTCTCCATTGTTGGACTCTATGCCTTTTCACTATATGGACCCATTTTCTAGAATTTTCTCCCTCTTCACCTCTGCTTCCTGGCTTCCTTCAAGTCTCAGTTCAAATTCCATCTTCTGCAGGTGTTTCCTGATTCTCCCTACTGATACCTTCCCTTTGAGATTACTTCTTATGTACACTCTATGAACACTATTGCTTGCATGTTGTTTCTCTCATTAGATTATGAGCTCCTGGAAGGCAGGAACAAGGCTTTTGTCTTTCTTTTTTATACCCAGAATTTAGCACAGTATCTGGCATATAGTAAGTATTTAATACATGTTTTTTAATCAACTGATTTAGGTAGGGGCCAAAAAAGTAAAAACTGGGTCTTTAAGAAATCTATTCCAATGGTCAATGAATCCATTGTCACCTGGGGGTGACAAGGCAAATGAAAGTGTCAAGTAGTATTATAAGATTTAGCCCAATCCTGCATGTTGGTAGAGGCATAGTTTCCTTAAAGAAAGAAAATTGTGGAGGGGTGTTCATAAGGAATGGGTTTCTATGTACTATTCAAGGATATGCTGGAGAGAGGTTGCTTATTAAATTTTCAGTGTCAACAATTATACCTTGTAAATTGGCAAATGCTACAGATCAGAGCTTGACTTATTGTTTTTTTGATTGTCTAGACTTAAGAAAGTGATGGAGAACATTTTAATAATGCAGATTAAAATTAAATGTGTGTTGTGAGCACGTTTCTCCTCCTCCCAGCGTTGGTTAAACATTTACCAGCACATAAACATTTACCAGTCATAGGTAAGTGCTAGTATAGTCCACCCAAATATAGAGCATCAATAAAATTTCATCACTCTTCTAGACTACATAATGAGGTCTCCTTAACAGTCTAGTCATCAAGTCCCTCCACTTCTTCCCATTTAGTGAGACTGTAATGGAACTACTGTGCTTTAAGAAATGATGAACTCAATGATCTTTAAAAAAAAAACATGGATAGACTTGCACAAAATAATGAAAAGTGAAATGAGCAGAAGCAAGAGAACATTGCATATAGTAACAAAATATTGTTTTAAGAACAACAATGAATCAGTAAATCATTTTGACTATTATAAATGCCAAAATTAACTACGAAGGACATATGAAGGAAGATGCTATCTGCATCCAGAGAAAGAATTGATAAATAGAAGTATTTATAGAATGGTTTTATAGATACACAGACACACACATAGACACACACACACATATTTGTGTTGCCATTTCTGGGGAGGGGGAGTAAAAAAGGGGAAAAAAGATAGTTACACAATAAGCTTATTATATGTTTTAAAGAAATAACAAGTTGCAATTTCATGTACAATCATTTTTTTTCTATTCTAATGTGTTATGGAAATGCTTGTTTTATTTCTTAAGTTCAGCATAGAATAAATAAAATAAAAGATTCCTAGATTCTACATTAATGAAGACTCATGAATTCCTCCAATATAAGGAAACCTCTCAGGCTATCCAAGCAACTTGAAGCTCAGTCCACTGAGAGGACTGTTCAGACCCTCCTTTCTTTAGGAGTTTAACAGAAATTTTGTTGAGCTTGGCAAAAAGACCAGTAGTAGACACAATGCCCCTTGCCCCAAAAGGAGGGTTTACTTTAGTTAGCCTATCTTTGTATGTCTAAACTTTAAGTCATGAATACTGTGCCACTTAGTCATTCTCTTAGGGCTTGTGGAATTTGCAGAATGGATTACACCTTTGATACCATATATGTGAAAGTAGTTATAAAATCTGTGAAGTGCAAACTAGATACAAAGAATTTGGTAGCAGGCATAATGGCAGGAATGAATGAAATGGATAAAAAGCATTTTTTAAGTACTTACTATTGCCAGATGCGAAGGCTAGGCAATCTGAGACAACAAGGAACTTAGATTCTAGTGGGGGAGACAACATTTATAGGGGAATGGTCGCCAATGGCATAACTCAATCAACTCCAGTGTCTCCCTGGTAACTCCAGGTAATCCTCTATTTTGCTTTTAAAATTCTTTATGACCAGGCCCCCTACTTGTCTTTACATATTGTGTGATCCAGTGACCCTGGCCTCCTTACAGTTTCTCACACAAGGCCCCCTCTTTCCTACCTCTACTTGGTGCTTTTTCATTGACCATCCTCCATGTCTGGAATGCTATCCCTGCTCATTTTTGCTTCTGGCTTTTCTGGATTCCTTCAAGTCTCAGCTAAAATGGCACCTTCTTCAAATGGCCTTTCATACTGTTAGTGCCTCCCTTCTGAGATTATCTCCAGTTTATCTTGTCTATATCTTATTTGATCATAATCTTCTCAAAAGATCTTAAGCTCCTTGAGGGTAGGTACGGTTTTTGCCTCCTTTTCTGGGGGTATCCCCAGGATTTAGCATTGTACCTTGAACATAGTAGGCACTTAATAATTTTTGTTGACTTTGACTTGATCCATGTAGAATTGCAAGGGAAAACTTATAAGCAATTTTGATCCTCACTTGAGAAAATAACATTCTTGGTAGTTGCCAGGCAATTTAGAATTGGCTACTATCCTCTATACAAGGCATTTTCAATTTGGGGTCCATGTACCCCAAAGGAGTTTATAGATAGGTTGCAGAGGGTCTATCAATTTGTATGGGGAAAATCACACCTTTATTTTCAGCAGTCTTTTTTGATTTTTAATTTTTTTCCAATTTCATGTAAATTTTTTGACATTCATTTAAAAATTTTTAAGTTCCAATTCTCTCCTTCCCCTCCTCCATCATTTAGAAGGCAAGCAATTTGATATAGGTTAACATGTATTTTCACCAATCTTTAATTACAATTTAGCATTTCCTTTAATTGTGAAGGTAGATAATAAACCATAGTAGTAATAGGCTTCACCAAAATGGCAAAGGCCTCCATGACAAAAGAGATTACGAGCCTATGCCAATGTAATTGTTTATTTCATTCTTTTGCTTTTATTCCTGAAATCAACCAAGTGGGTCTTCCCCTTATTCTCCATTATAACTTCATAGTTATATGTGTGTGTATGTTTGTGTATGTGTGTGTATGTGTATCCAGATATAGTCTATCTGGATTCAAACAGCCCAGCCAAATTGGGGTCCTAGATCAGACCCTTTTTATCTCCCTTGTTATCCAACCTCAAGGAAATGAAGAACCATTCCAATCCTGTATTTTCATTCCACCCAGAGATTCCAAATGGTTCATCTGGAAGCAGAGTTAATAGAAAACCCCTTACTCTTCACCAATCAGCATCCTACAACCCCTGAAAAGGAGAGGGCATTATTAATTCATTTTAGAGATGGAGCTTTTCCTATGCAAAAGAGAAAGCTGAGAAACCATATTTGATGCACCTGTCACATCACCAGCTCCAATATGGACCCAGATTTGTACATGAAGTGGCAAGTAATGTGTATTTCTTTCCTTCCTGTCTCCAGGCTGCTTTTAAAAAAAATCTTCTAACAAATTTTTTTTGGATATTAAAATCTTTTGTGCTTTGGCTTTCTCTTTTTCTCCTTTCTAGTGTGAATGCTGGACTACCATATAATCATTCCCTGGGATAGGCATTTGCCACCAAATGTAGGAATTGAAAGGAGGCAGCAGAAATGGATCATGTCTCCTCATTTTAAACTCCCCTAAACTCACACAGAGTTCTCATTCCAACTTTTGTAGTGAGTGTCTCTAATTTAATCTGCCACTTACAAACTGTATGATTGGGGATGTGCCTCTTAGCCTTTCAGTTAGCCTAGATAATTTCCCCACATATAAAACAGGGAATTTAGACTAGATGTGTTCTTTTATGACCAGATTTTGTATGACCCTATTATGATCATGCAGAGATAGATAAACTATAGTTCTCCCTCTTAGTAGATAGAACCACACCTTGAGTGGGGCAAGTGGTGCGTTGCTCCAGGGTACCACCCTTGTACTCCTGCAGCATAGAAACAATTGAGCTTAGTTCTTTATTAGGAAAAAAATTTTTGTTAGAATAAAAGCTTATCAGTTAGCAGGCTTGTTGCTATATACCAATTGAGCTTTTCCTTCAACTTCTCTTTCTCCCAGACAGGTTTAGTGGCCTCCATAGGAGCAGCATTAAAAGGTCCCAGGGTTTCTGTCTCCTTCTTCTCCTCCCACTTTAGAATGTTAACCCAAGATCTTAAACCAAATTTTCCTAGGTACAATAATGTCTAGTTATAGCTGTTTATAGAGTAGAATGCAAGAGAAACTAAAGACTTGCACTAGTTTCAGAGAGATATTTCTTAGTCATTAAAAAGCACTTCCTAACAGTGAAGGACCTTTATAGATCAGGATGCTGACCATAACAGTCTGGGAAATATCTTTTAATGGTGGGGAGAGGATCTTTAAAGAGGGGACTGGTTCTCAGTGAGGTCCACCTTGAAGGGATGAAGAAAGATTAGCCGTTTTGTTGAGTTATCTTTCAATCACCACATTTTATGATTCAAGGTCATGGCAGTGAACACTAAAACCCAGCAAACGTATCTTTGAGGAAGATTAATGGGCTATGTTCCAAAGAGAGTCATTGGTTCTTGTGCCATAAGCTGGGCAGCTCTCCCAGAATGACAATGTACAAATTGCAAGATGGAAGAGCCCTGTTTTCTATATCTTCTCCCACCCAGCATCACTCAGCAGGGCCACCCATTCTAGCCTCCATCAAAACCTAACTCTTGACCCTCTCCCTGGGCCCTGCTATTTCTCTGTCTTTATTATTGGCCTTATGATGGAATAGTTTAATTTGGTCTCCATGAAATGCTTTTACATTATACTACTCTTTTGGATAATTTGTACTATGTGCTGTCATCTGTGTTGGAAGTTTTAATTTGGTAAAGCCCTTTGAAATGCTTTTTGCATGAAATATGTAATAGAGAAGAAAATTGTACTGTATTGATTTCTCTGGATCTAATAGGCCTCTTGGGTTCTATTGAATTTGGCCCTATCTGTTTTTCTAATATATATTTCCAAAAATCCATGGAATTTTTAATAATGTTTTATGTCCACATACTGCTTTTTTTGACCAGATCATCAATATGACATTCTCATTCTATAGAATCATTGTCATGGTGACAATCATTTGGGACAAGGGAAATATTTTTTTTTCTAAGAAGCAGAGTTTAGTTTCTAGAATCTAGAGGACAACTGAGGAAAAATGAGTTAAAATTATGTTCAATAATACAAGCTCTCTGGGACCATGTTGATATGCTACAGAAATAGTGAATCTGTTGAGACTGTATTGACACAGTGCCCAAACAACTGATTTATTCAGTCAATTCAGAGGAACATTCAATTAGATTCCTGTTCTATAGATTAAACAACTCATTAATTGAATTTTTTTTCAGGCTCATAGCAGTTTGGATAGGAGTTTAGAGGGATGCTCTAATTGAGGATTGAAGGGGTTGAAAGAGACAGTAGAGGATACTTGTAATGTAAAGATCTCCCCCACTCCCATAGGCCTCAAGTGGAATCCATTAAGGGAAACCAGATTAGGGGAGGCTTGTTTTGTAGGAAGGTCAACATGTTTTGTTAATTGCTAATGAGGCACTGGGTCATGAGGGTTTTGATGCCCTCAGGCTCTGAAAAGTATATATACTCTGAGAGGTTTTGCTTTGGGTGCTTACTCTTTGGAAGAAGGTTCATGTGCCAGATAAGACTCTGGGTAGCCTTGAGGAGCACCCCCCCCCACCCAAATACCCCAGATGTTGGTGTTTCTCTCTCTGGTAACTATGTACATATGTAATGGTTAGACAGTTGGATCTGTCTGTTGATCTATGCGGTATGTATTGCTTATGGTCAGACAGTTAGAAGCCCTGTCTGTTGGTTTTTATTTCTCTGCTTGTATTTTCTCTGTTGGTAAATGAGATTAAAGAAAATTATTGACCCCTCAGAAGCTGCATTCTTTTTAGAAAAGCAGATCTAAGAATCTGTGTTGCAGGTCATCCTGGTTGTGTGTCAGGGTGCTTGCTGCTACAATACTGCAGTGCTTCTATCTACCTCTTTCCAAATCTCAAATATAATGTTAAACGATGCCTTAGAAATTTAGAGTTGTAAAGATGTTTAGATATCATCTAGTTAAATCCTCTCATTTTATAGTTGAGGAAACTGGAGCCTAGAGACTATAAGTTATTTATTTTAAAAATTGTTTTATTTTTATTTTCTCAATTTCCTCAGGCTCTTTAAAGTTTTCAAAATGTGTTACTTTATTCTTGTCTTTTAAATTAATTCCTTTGTATCTACTATCTTGTTGAACTTTCACAGCAACCTTAGGAGGTAAGTGTTCCAGGCATGATTATTTCCATTTTTCTATTTATAAGTGAGGATTCTAAGGGTAAGGTAGTTTGTGTGATTTGCCCCAGGTCACATACCTGGCAAGTGTCAGAGATGAAATTTGAACTGAAACTCTATATTTTGCTCATTTTACACATGAGAAAACTGGGTATCATTGGGGTTAAATGCTCTTGTCATGATGACACAGGCTGTAAGGATTGAATCCAGGGTTTTTAAACCCAGATCTCCTAATTCTAAGTCCAATGCTTTTTCCATTACATGACACAAAAATCATCTACCATTCCACGAATACAGACAATGGTGATGAAGTCAAGATCTTGTGGAGACTTGGCATCCAATTCCCTCATTTTTGTGGGACTCAGCTCCTTCTCCCCCAGCATGCTGCTTTGTACGAAGATGAGTCTATAGAGGTACAGATGGCAAGAGTTATTTGGGACTGTTTGTAGGTTATTAGCCAGCATGTTCCCCCATCTAATCTCTTTAGACTGGTTTTCAAGATTCTTTGAAATCTGACCCAAATTGATTTGCTCAAGTTTCTCATCTTTCATTAGTCTATCTCCTGGCATGAATCCTCTATTACTGTCAGCCTGATCTACTCACTGTTCGTTGGTTCTTTTTCCAAGCCCTGACCCCACCCCAATTTCATATTCCTCTGCTTTTGCTCTAATTATTAGCATAGACTCTTCCTCGTTTATCTCAATAATGCATACCCCTAAAGGCATGGTTTGGATTTGGCTTATTCTAGGAAGCTATCCTGGCTATACCATTTCTCCTTATGAATTTATTATCCATACTTAGAAATAATGACATATGAAGATGAATTCAAATCATTCAAATCATGGAGGCCATTATCTACCTATTCTGAAGGTTGTCTCCTTCCTTTCTCAAGAATTTTAGGAGCAGGTTCACTGTCTTCCTCTTCTCCCCAACTTCTGACCTTATAGTAGTAGACTTTGAAATCTATGTTGATGTTTCCTCCAACTCCCTATCTTCCCAATTCTTTAATCTCCTTAAATCTCATGACTTACTCCTTCACATCATGTCAGCCACTTAGAGGGATGGTCATATACCCATATACCCAGGAGTATTGCACATCCTTAGTCTAAAGTGCTGGCATTTTTCTACCTGACTAGATCCATCATTCTATTTTTTCCTATATATGGTGTTCAGAGAAGATAGGTGCCTTTGGTATGGGGGCTTGCCGAGTCCTTTTTAAGGCTGCTCATCTATCTTTGGTGTCTACCTGTCACCTAATTCCTGCCCATGGCTCCAAGGAGCATGTTGAGTTCAACAGATGGGCCAAACCAGGTTGAGGGTAACCAAACAGATCTCAGTCACATCAGTGAGTTAGGAGCATGTGTACTCCAAGCTAAGTGAAGACTTCTCCCTGCAGAATGGGTGAATGAGAACAATTCATACCAATGGCTATGGAGGCAGCTGAAGCAGGTGTTGTAGAGTGCATAGAAATTGGTCAAATATCAAAGATGTTTGATAGTTGCATCCTGGGCCATCACCTGTCATCTTGACTTTTGTCCTGCCAGTGGACTTTAATGACTGAGAGAGAGAGTGAGGCTGGTGACTTTGTGCAACCTTGTCTCACTTAAATCTAATTCATGAGCAAGTGAGACATCACTCCTTGATGTCATTACTCCTCTTTGAAAATTAAGGATGAACTAAAGCATCAATGCCCTATCTCTTCTCACTCTCTTCTTTGTTCTTACTGTGATATTTATTCCCTCTATGCCTCATTCTACTATCTCAGGCCATTGTCCTTGATGTGACCTTTTCTTTTCTCCCTTCCCATTTTAACCCTAAGTTAGTCATTTCAACTCTACAGTATCATCAACTTTCATATCCTTTGATCTGCTTTCCTAGTTCCAATCAGATCATCCTATGTCAAGCTCCAGCCTTTGATTACTTCAATTATCTGCCTCCTATGCATGTGTTGCTGAACAGACTTGGAGAAAGCCACTCAACAATACTGCCTGAAACTCTTTCACTTTATATTATCCATGTTCAACTGGACCTTTACTCCATCAAGGTATTATTTTTATTATTTTCTAATTTACTCCTTGTTTCACTCTCCATAAAAAGTATTCCATAATGTTTCTTCTATCTTCAAGTCTCCTATACTTCTACTCCAGCCATGAGTACTTCACCTCTTATTTTACTGAGAAAACCGGAGCCATTAATTCTGAACTACCTTTTTTCCCCTTCTCTCATCTCAAAACTCCCAAAGTCCTCTTGCCCATCCACTGATCATGAAGTGTCCCATGCTAAGGCATGTGACTGGATCTCATCTCCTCCTCTCTTCATCAGCACATTGACCACTCAATCATTTCCTTCCTTTAATTTTCAGTCTCTGTTTATCTATTGGTTCCATTCCTATTGTCTTCAAATATACGCATCTCCCCCATCCTTACAAAATGTTCATCAGATACTGCCATCGCTTCAAGCTATCCAATATCTTTCCTCTCTCAGCCAAGCTCCTCCAAAAAGCCATAATATTCATTGGCCACTTCCTCTTCTCTCACTCACTCATTCTTCAAGCCTTTGCAATCTGACCTTTGAACTTATTGTTCAAATGAACCTACTCTCTTCAAAGATACCAATAATCTCTTAATTGTGTAAGATTATCATTATCTTATTTGGTCTCTCTGCCATATTTGATACTATCTATTACTCTCCCTTCAATACCCTCTTCTTTCTGGGATTTTATGACCTTCTATTTAACTTTCCCTTTTGAATCTCCTTTAGATTCTTATCATCTGTATTATACCTCTTAACTGTGGTTGTTCACCAAGGCTTTGCTTTATGTCATTCTCTCTCTCTCTCTCTCTCTCTCTCTCTCTCTCTCTCTCTCTCTCTCTCTCTCTCTCTCTCTCTCTCTCTCTCTCTCTCTCTCTCTCGCTGATCTCATCCACTTCCATGGGTTTAATTATCATCTTTATGAATGTCTTCAAAACTTATCTCACCTCAAGCCCCGGCTCTTCACTCACAAAACAACCACCTTAGTTCAGACTCTTACCATATTTCCCCTAGATTACTGATAATCATTGATGGTTCTGCTTCAACTCTCTCTCTGGTCTGTCTCCTAGAAAGGAAAAAAGTAAGCATTTATTGAGCACCTAGTATGTAAGCACTTACACATATTGTCTCATTTGATCCTTACAATAAATCTGTGAGGTAGGTGCTATTATTGTCCCCATTTTAGAGTTGAGGAACCTGGGTAAACAGAGGTTAAGACTTGCCCAGGATTATGCAGCTAGTAAGTGCCTTAGGCTGTATTTGAATTTAGGTCTTCTGGAATCCAGTACTCTATTCACTCTATCACCTAGCTGCTTCTACATAGCTGCCAAAGTGATTTTTCTTAAGCATAGATCTAACCATGTCCTTCTCTGACTCAGCAAACTCCACTGATTTCCTATGGCCTCTAGGACCAAATATAAACTCCTTTATAGTTTTAAAGCCCTTCACAACCTGTCCCTGGGCACTTCCAGCATTGTGCCAGCTAGCCAAACTGGAATCTTCTCTCTGTTCCTCATCCATAGTACTCTGTTTGCTGTTCCCAGGTATTTGCACTGGCTGTCTCCCATTCATGGAATGCAATCCCTCCTTATCTGAGCCTCACAGATTCCTTTCTTCTTTCAAGACACAGCTCTAGTACCATCTTCTACATGAATCCTTTCCTGAATCTTTAAGGTGCCAGTTCCCTTGACCACAATTATTTTGTATTTAACTTCTTATACTTATTTGTATTGATTCACTGAATTTTTATTCTATATATACTTATATAGGTATTTGTTCTCTCCCCTGATAGAATGTAAGCCCTTGAGGAAAGGGACTGCTTCATTCCTTGTGTTTGTGTCCTCAGGATCTAGCCTAGTGCTTGACATATTACAGTAGGTTCTTAATAAATGTTTTAGTGGATTGTTTATTTGGAGAAAATGAGCATGTTTTGCCTGTATAGAATTGGAAATTGTGGGGATGCCCATCAATTGCAGATGGCTGAATAAGTTGTGAAATATGACTGTGATGAAATTCTATTGTGCTATGAGAAATGATGATCAGGATGTTTTTAGAAAAACCTGGAAAAATTTATATGAACTGATGCAAAGTGAAGTGAGCAGAACCAGGAGAACATTCTACACAGTAACAATAATATTGTAAGGATAATCAACTGAGAAAGATTTAGCTACTCTGATCAAAGCAATGACTCATGACAATTGCAAAGGGCCCATGATAAAAAATGCTATCTGCCTTCAGAGAGACAATAGATAAACTCTAAATGCAGATTGAACCATGCTGTTAAAAAACTTTTATTACCTTTATTGTTTTAATTTTTTCTTTTGTAGCATGGCTACTACAGAAATGTTTGGCACGACTTCGCATATATAATCAATATCAAATCACTTGCCTTGTCAAGGAGGTAGGGCTGAGGCAGGAGAGGAGAAAATTTGAAACTCAAAATAGAAAAAGATAGTTAATAATTTTTACATGTAATTGAGAAATATTTAACAAAATAAAAAATAAATTAAAAAAATTAAAAAGATACTTAGAGTATAGTAACGCTGACAAATAAATGTAAGATAAACATGGATAAAAAGAAACTCATTCCTCATTGTTAGAAGTCCTTTCTTGAGGTGCAAGGGGTATGTATCTATGCTTCTTCCTTTGTGTGGCTAACTTTCTGTATCCACCTGTGTCTGTGTTTGTTCTTCTTGTGGCTCTATTGTCAGATGGATGCATTGTCTTCTACTGGTTCAATCTTTCAGAGAATATAGTCAAAATAGGAGAGAGAAGGAAATGAAGGGGAGGAGAGGATGTAGGACATAAGGGGAGGGAGAAAGTTGGAAGTTGGGAAAAAGGGGGGAGAGAGAGAAAAAAATTGATTCTGCAAGAAGATTCATTTTCAGGGACCTGGCTCCATCTCTTAAATTTTCATTTCTTGAACTTCGAATTTTCTAGCACCAGGTGACTTCACCATTAGATTGACTTCTCCTGAAATTCTTCTATTATTTAAAGCCTTCAGAAGTGTGATCAGAACATTGGTCAACCAATCAGCTATTCCCTTATTGACCCAGTCCAAGAGGTGCACATTTCATAAAGAAATCATTTTTTTGTGAATTATTGTATTTATACATTGAATACTTCATCAAGCCCTTACACTGATAGTATTGTATTAAATACAGACATTAGTTGAGGTAGTATTAGTTGAGGATCTACTTCCTTACACATAAATTGTCTCACTTAATCACATTTGAGCACAAGGGAAAACTTAGACTTCTTAGCAATTAGAGACTTCCCATACTGGAATATGAAGCACTGGAGGGAAAATTGGTAAGGGTTGTACTGGTGACTTCCTCATCACTGAAGATTTTTCAGGCCATGTTGGCCATGCCAAGGATGTTGTAGAGATGATTTCTATTGTGGTGATGGTTAGATTCCATGACCTATGGGGTACCTTCTAACTTTGAGATTCTGACCCAGTCATTTGACACTTGTATCTTGCCTTGTATTATTATTCTTAACTTTAACTTTTGCACCTTGATTTCAAGTTCTTTCAAAACAAGGACTATGTCTTATACTTCTTTGAATCTGCCATGATACATCTTTCCTTGCACAGCAATTGAGTCAATGCAGATAGCACCTAAAATTCTTTTGGTGACCTCTGGTGACACTTCCAATCACGGAAGTCTTTTCTCCAGCAGATCTCAATGTCTTGATGTCTTCTGGGACACCTAATTGTTCCTCATGGACTATTAATGTCTGTTTAATTTGTTTTAGCACAAAAATTTAGCTCTGACTTATACAAATTCAATTTTGCAGCCATATTAATTTTATTTTACTTCTGATCAGTAAAACTCTCTATCATAAATGGAAGTTAGCACTCCTAGTTTGGGCCTTTCCTGTTGTTGCTTCCTCAAGTCTGGAAAAGCTCATTGACATTGCTAGTAGAGTCATTACTTCAGTTTTCCTCTTGTCCAGTTTTAGTCAGCTCTGTAAGACTTTTAGTGCTCTGCTTTGAGATCTGAAAATCAAATGTGACCATTACCTATCTACATCTATAGGTTCAGATTCATACGTATCCTACTATCTATTCTTGCCAAGTAAGAAGTATATATATGCATATATGAATAGGTATGTGTATATGGATAAATGACTGATAGAGAAATCTAAAGATTCATAATAGATTTATATATTTGTACACATATATGTGTAGCTATCAATCAATATTTATTAGTTTATGAATTTAGTGACCTAGCTATTTATCTATCATTTATCCATCTATTTATCAGGATCTCTCTCTCTCTCTTTCTCTCTCTCTCTCTCTCCTTCTCTTTACTTATGTCCTCATTTTTTCTTCCTCTAACCCTATATCATTACTATTTGGATTAATGATCTCCTATCTGACATTAAACTCATAATAGTGTGTTCCTTATGCTTTGCCTTAACTACTTGGATTTTTAGCCATCTCCTTCTTCTGACCTCAGATGATAATGAGTATTCTTGTAATGTTTCCTGGCTCTCCCTTTCATGATCTGGTCCCTGACTTCCATTCCTCAATGATAATAATAGCTGACATTATCATTCTTTCATCACCCACAGATCTTGTAGGTAAGCAGGAAAAAGGTAACCTCTTCACCTTTAAGTTGGGCATTTCCAGTAATTTGGTTGTCCTTAGTCTTCGAAGAGGACCAAAATGACATCACTTTTGTAAAGTGAAATTTCAGTGTGTCTGACTGTGGCCGATCAGACCAATACGAGCTCAGAATGCTCTACCACAGGTTGGGCACAGATAGTCTGTATGAATGTATTTGGGGTGGATATCCCAAATTTTCACATTCTGCTTTTACTTTGTGCTGTATCAATTCTGCTTTGCTCAAAGAGCACAGCACCTTTTCTTATGTGGGCATGCCATGCTGAGTGATCCTGTGCCAGTGTCTCCCATGTTGCACAGTCAAATCCAAAGTTCTTGAGAGAGACTTTGAGAGTGTTCTTGTATCGTTTCTTTGGGCCACCATGTGATCACCTGCCCCATGCAAGTTCTCCATAAAAGAGTCTTTTTGGCAAGTGTCCATTTTGCATTTAAACAACGTGGCCAGCCCATTGGAGTTGTGTTCTCTGAAGCATAGTTTGAATACTTGGCAGTTCAACTCGATCAAGGACTTCAGTGTTTGCTACCTTATCCTGCCAG
This sequence comes from Notamacropus eugenii, assembly GCF_028372415.1. Lineage (NCBI taxonomy): Eukaryota > Metazoa > Chordata > Mammalia > Diprotodontia > Macropodidae > Notamacropus > Notamacropus eugenii. The sequence continues at coordinate 414,572,973 of NC_092873.1, forward strand.
GTGATCCTCAGAGTCTTCCTAAGACAGTTCAGATGGAAATGATTCAGTTTCCTGGCATGGCACTGGTAGACTGTCCATGTTTCACAGGTTCCAGTAATTTAATCAGTTAAGGAAGTCCTTCTTCTTTCCCTTGAGAAGGGATGTATCTGCTTTCTAAGTGGAGCATCTTTGGGCAAACAAAGTATAGAACTCCTTCTCAGGTTTGTGCATGACTCATATCATACCAAATTTATCCTATTTTCCCCTGAAAAAAATTATAACTTAATACAGCTTTGTATGCATGTGAGCCTGTGATAAAAGTTCTAATCTTTGCAAAGCATGAGAAATTTTAATGCAGTTTCGGAAAATACCCTAACATTCTTGATTTTCCTGGTGTGCTCCCTGTCTCTCACCAATGCAGAGCTTATCTCGTAAAGGCAGAGGATGCCAGAGTGATGCTTTTCAGACCAATAAATGGAAATGGTTCCCTCCCCAGCCCCTGCAGCTTCTTTTCAGTATTTCAGAGTAGTAGTCATGTGCTGAGAGGAGAACTTTATTGATTTGGATGGTTGTTCCTTTACTGTCCTTAGCCAGCTTGTATTTTGTGCAATTTGTCAAGAGATGTTTGGTTTTCCAAGGACACCAAGAGAAAGGAAAATAATACATTTGTAAACATCCTACTAGGAGGGAACTATATTTCATGGTAGGTGACATCAAAGCTATAAGTAGGAATTTTTGTACCTGGACCAAGAAGCACAAAATACTCCTGGGGCTAGTTGTATAAAGAATACCCTCAGTTGAAAGGCAGTAACAGACAGAGTAATATGGTACTACAACATAAGTCTACTATTGTGGGGCTAGTTTGGAAAAAATTAGGACGGGTCGGAGGAAGAACTCATTTTACTGCTGTTTCATGAGTTGAAACCCTAGTTGTTACACCCTAGTTATAGCTCTGGGTGGTATCCACTCCCTACTTTAATCCCTAAATTCAAAGGAGAGATTTGTTTAAGAATACCATTTTATTAATGCTTTCAAGTTGGGTTGCATATTAGGTGATTATAAAGGTAAGGCCAGCAGGAAAATCATTTAACCATTTCTTCCTTCTCCTTCCCCCCACCACCTATTGGCAAGATGGCCTTATGTTCCTGAGTCTTCAAAATCTGAGATCTCTGACTGATTTATAATGGTATAGAGTCAAATGTGGGAAATACTCTACATTTTGTCTGGATGGTAGAAGAAACAGAAGAAGTAAAGTTTATTTTCTCTTATATCATGCCTAGTGTTCTTTAGGAACATTAGATTTTTCTTTTTGTAGACTTTGTCCCATGGTTTGGGGCAGAGGGGATAGTGATCCCCAAAATTAGGAAGAAAAGGCAGTATCAAACAATTTTCCAAAATTAAACAAAAGATAGCAATAGGAAGTAGAGGAGAGAACAGAGACTAGCAGGACAGTTTTGGAGTTTAAATATGTACATACACACATATACACGTATGTATATATGTGTATGTATGTGTATATGTATGTATGTATATTTTAAAGGGTATAAAGACATGTATAACCTACATGGAATTGCTTGCCTTCTTAATGAGGGGGGAGTAGGGAAGGAGGAAGGGAGAAAATTTGGAACTCCAAGTTTTAAAAATGAAAGTTAAAAATTGTTTTTACATGTAAATGGGGGAAAGATAAAATGCTAAATAATTATTTGCTTGCCATAATCAATAAAATGATTATTAGTTACCCAGAAAAATAAATGATTTGTTTAGAAAAAAGGTCTAAAGACTAGGAAAAACAACCTATACGTAAGAGAAGTTTACAATTTTCCACAAAGTCCCTTTTTGTTTTTTGTTGTATGTTTAAATGTACATGTTTATTGATGTTAAGTTTACAGGAAAGAAGGAAATTTAAAAAACACAAGAACATAAAAACAGTGGACCTCATCTGGGTAGGTGATTCTTGATTTTAATCCTACCTCCTTTGATGTCCGCAGTATCATATTCTAAGCCCTTCAATCCCTTAGGGTAGAAGCTGCTAAATCCTGTGTTATTCTGATTGTATTTCCATAATACTTGAATTGTTTCTTTCTAGCTGCTTGTAATATTTCTCCAATGGAGACTCAGAAACTCTGGAATTTGGTTACAATGTTCCTAGGAGTTTTCCTTTTGGGATTTCTTTCAGGAGGTAATCAGTGAATTCTTTCCATTTCTATTTTACTTTCTGGTTCTAGAATATCAGGGCAGTTTTCCTTGATATTTTCTTGGAAGATGATGTCTAGGCTCTTTTTTTTATCATGGTTTTTGGTAGACCAATCATTTTAAAGTTATCTCTTCTGGATCTACTTTCCAGATCAGTTATTTTTCCAATGAGATATTTCACATTGTCTTCTATTTTTTCATTCTTTTGGTTTTGTTTTATAATTTCTTGATTTCTCATAAAGTCTTTAGGTTCTATGCACTCCATCCTAATTTTTAAAGAATTATTTTCATCAGTGAGCTTTTGGACCTCCTTTTCCATTTGGCCAATACTGTTTTTTAAGGCATTCTTCTTCTCATTGGCTTTTTGGACCTCTTTTGTCATTTGGGTTAGTCTATTTTTAATGGTGTTATTTTCTTCAGCACATTTTGGGTCTCCTTTAGCAAGCTGTTTACTCATTTTTCATGATTTTCTTGCATCACTCTCGTTTCTCTTCCCACCTCTCTTACTGGATTTTCAAAATCCTTTTTGAGCTATTTCATGTGAAATCAAGGCTTTTCAAATGATGTCGTTTTCCTTAAAAGTAAAAGCTTAGTTTTGGAAAACTAGCATTTTACTGGTGTTGCTATGAAATACTATTACCTCCAAAGAACTATAAGATGATTGTTACATAGAGGGAAATGGAGAGCCACATGACAAGGGTAAGTAAGCTATAACAGATACCCAAGGGGTGGTGGAAGAATAGTATATAATTATGTAATTAGAGTACAATTTAATCTTAATTACTTGCATTAATGGCGGTAAAGAATGTCAAGAAAAATCCAAAATGCCAAGTTGAAAAAAAAAGTTTTTATAATTTAGAAATGTAACGTATTAATTTTTTTCTGATGAAGAACAGGAATGAAATATGATATCAGGGAACTGCATAAGGAGAGTGGATGGGTTGGCCAGATGGCAAGAATGAGGAAAAATGGGTAGACTACCAGAAGAAGCTGTATTCTTTCCCCTAAATGTTCATTTTTGTTACTCAACCATTAAATGTGGTAGTACTGTTGGCCAGGGGGAAGCTAGGTGGTGCAGTGGATAAAGCACCAGTGCAGGAATCAGGAAGATCTGAGTTCAAATCTCACCTCAGACACTTGACACTCACTAGCTGTGTGACTTTGGGCAAGTCACTTAACCTCAATTGCCTCATCCTAGGTCATCTCCAGTCATCCTGATGAATATCTGATCACTGGATTCAGATGGCTCTGGAGGAGAAGTGAGGCTGGTGACCTGCACAGCTCTCCCTCACTCAAAACAAAGTCAAGTGCAAGTCATGCCATCATTTCTCTGATGGCATGGCCTTCTTTGGCAACGAAGGATGAACACACACACTGTTGGCCAACAACAAAACAGACTGTTTGTTGTATTTTATTTAATACTCAGTTTTATAGACGAAGTAAACAAAAAAAGGGTAGTTTTACTTTCTAAGACAAGCAGTTTAGTTTAGCTAAGCTAAATCTCAGGGTGGAGTTGAGAAGGAAAGTAAAGGAAAGGAAAGGAATGAGTGTTAGACTTTCACAAATCTGGCAAAAAGCAAACAAAAATATCTGAGTCTACAGCATACCTCGTTGCCATCCTTCTGAAGGGCTATAAAAGGCAGTAAACCAAAAGCAGACTGTTGTAGGTAAGTAAAATCCACTATTTCAGGTAGAGATTCAGGACTTTCTCATTATACTTCAAAAACTAACTCTCTAAGGAGAAAGAGTACAGCTGAGTCAGACAGCTGAGTTCTCCAATTACATAAACATAAGTGGCCTAGACAGGTTGCCATAGCAACCTATTGATGCTTGCTTGTGAGATCTCCTATACTGCCATGGCTAGACAAGTGTGAGGTGATACTATTGTTATAATCCTTATCTTTATTATTATCAAAATAATTACTATTACCACCACCATTACCATAGTCACCATCCTCATCAGTCATCATCATCATCATCATCACCATCATCATCATCCCTTCTTACAAATGAGAAAATTGAGAGTTTAAGGGATTTTCCTCAGGCTGTACAGTGAGTTATTGGTAAAACTGAGATTAGAGTCTAGGTCTTCTAATTTTCAATCTTCTGAACTTCTGGAGTGATCTTTTTGTTGCTGTATCTTCAGTAACAACTCCATCAGTTTTGAGCATTTTTGAATATGAAGGACAGTGGGAGAACATCATCTTTCCTGAATTGGGGCCAGGCCTCATTTTGTAACTGTAATTAGGATCTTTCAGAAAGGAATGGTGGAGCCAGTGGTGTTTAAAGCAGGCCACAGACTGTGAGGTTTTCTGTTTGAAAGATCCAAAGGATAAAATATTTTCCAAGAAATGAACAAAGCAGCTGCCACCCTTGACCAGATTTCAAAAGATTCGTCATATTACCAGCATTTACAATTTCCTTTATTTGTGTTCAAATTAATTTCCTTCACCTTCTATTTAGCCTTTCTAGTTTGAAATACTGCCAGGCAATGGAGATAATACCGTCTTTCTTCACACTGCCTTCTCTGGATACTAAATATCAAGTCTGGTAAAGGCATGCTAGGGATGCTCCAAAGACACCTTGTTGGTAATAGCACATGCCATATCCCCTCCCCATCACTGGTGACTGAATGACATGCTCTGATCTTAGGTTACTTCTGTGACCCTGGAGGAATTCTATGCCCATTGGAATAGGGACAGGGGTGCGAAAGAAGTGACTAATTTTGATTTTATCCCCTAGGGCTTAACTACAAGATGGTTGGGTGACCTGGAGCATGGAGAGGCAGGAACTACCTGAGTTCATCATGCAGATTGATTCAGTTTTTGATACTCAACATTTTCTCAACTTCCTTAGTTTTCTCTCCCTTGTTATTGAAGGCCTGGAGGGTAGACCAGTAAATTCCTCCCAAAGCTTTTCTTAATAGGGGCTCTGAATTTTATAACTTTCCAAGTAAATTTCCATTGTCCATCAACAGCTCTACTTAGTTTCTACTTCACAGACTATCTTGTCCCTTAGTGAATATCCCATGTAGCTTCCCTCTCTCCTTGCTCTTCCCCTTTATGCTGCTTTTCAGCCTCTATTTGTGTGTTTTTCCCCATTAGACTGTAAGCTCCTTAAGGGCAGAGATCATATTTATTTTTCTCATTTGTATCCTCAACACTTATCACCATATCTGGCACATAATAGGCACTTAATAAACGTTGATGAAACTGAATTGAATTCTCGTTTATTCATGGATCTTCTAATTAATTGCAGCTAGTGAAGTGCATTATTTATCTTAGACTAATTATACCTCTAACTATCATTTGTAATAATACAGGCATGTCCTTGATTTTTTGCTAATATAATCACTACCTAGGTGTGCAGGTAAATACTACTAGTCAGTGACTGGAGCAGTATTTCTGTTGTTCTCTGCTTTGAAGCATAACAGGGTGAAGTCAAAATTACAAGTTTCTCCTTCACCAACACATAGAGAAAGAAGGAAAGAAAGAAAGAGAGGAAGGAAGGATGGATGGAAGGAAGGAAGGAAGCCTGGAAAAAGGTACTATATACTAGGCTAGGCTCAGGGATATAAAGTTCTAAGAGTCATATAGACTCTTTGCTTGGCAAGATGGGAGATTTGGGAAGGAAATGGGTGTGTGTGTAGATCTTTACTCTTGGGCACCTTTGCAGTGGAAAAGCAGTAAGGGTACCCTACTGTCCTAGAGTGCTTACCCACTAGGGACCTTAAAGGTCATTTAGTCTGAGCCTTTCATTTTACAGATCAGGGAACTAAGATTCTAGATTAAGTTTAATGACTTGCCCAAAGTCACACAGAGAGTAATCAGCAGAACTGGGGAGAGGTGAAGGGCTATTGTTTTCATTTTCCCAGAAATGACAGCAATATAAAGGGGAAAAAAGTGATCAATGAAATGTACTTTTGAAAAAAGACAAAGAAACCCTTCTTGCCTTTCTTTCTCCCTGGCATCCCTCTGAACTTAGGTATCTCACTGCTCTCTTTAACCTCCCTTGACCCCTTCCTCTAGCACTCAGCTCACAGCACCTCTTTTGCTCCCATGTCAAAGCCCTGCTGTCCCCCAACAGGGGAACAGGCAGAGGAAAAGTAGCTCACTTCTCTTACAGGATCATGGGATTTTAGAGCTGGAAGAGATCTTAGAGATCTTCCAATATAACCTCCTTCATTTTTTTTTTTAATTTTTTTATTTTTTTAATGTTTAACAATCACTGCCATACAATTGCGATTTTATCCCTCCCCACCCACCCCCCACTACCTCCCTCCCTCCCCACGACTGCATACAATTCTGTATAGATTCTACATATACTTTCCTATTGAGTATATTTTCACTATAGTCATGCTATGTAGTCAGACTAAGATAAATGAAAGAATCCGTATAACAAATCAGAACATGATACACAAACAGATACAGATACACAAACATGATCTGCTACATTATGTGAGTGACTTCCATATTTCTCTCTCTGAGTGTGGAAGGCATTTTGCCTTGAGGTCCACCATTGGGATTTTTTTTTTTTTTCAGAAGTTCTTGTGTTATTACAAAAATCTAAGTCTACCAGAAAAAACTCTCACACACTGTGGTTGTTGCTGTGCATAAAGTTCTCCTGGTTCTGCTCCTTTCACTCAGCATCAGGTCATATAAGTCCTTCCAGGCCTCTCTGAAATCTTCTTGTTCATCATTTCTTATGGCACAATAGTACTCCATTACATTCATATACCATAATTTATTCAGCCATTCCCCTATTGATGGACATCCCCTTGACTTCCAGTTTTTGGCAACTACATAGAGTGCTGCTATAAATATTTTTGTACATGTGGGACCCTTTCCCATTTTTATGATCTCTTGGGGATATAGTCCTAGGAACGATATTGCTGGGTCAAAGGGTATGCACATTTTTGTAGCCCTTTGGGCATAGTTCCAAATTGCTCTCCAGAATGGTTGGATGCGCTCACAGCTCCACCAACAATGAATTAGTGTTCCAACTCTCCCACATCCTCTCCAGCATTTATCATTTTCTTGTTCTGTCATGTTTGCCAATCTTATAGGTGTGATGTGGTACCTCAGAGTTGTTTTGATTTGCATCTCTCTAACCAATAGTGATTTAGAGCATTTTTTCATATGATTATAGATAGCTTTAATTTCTTCCTCTGAAAATTGCCTGTTCATATCCTTTGACCATTTATCAATTGGGGAATGACTTGTATGATTATACATTTGGGTCAGTTCTCTATATATTCTAGAAATGAGGCCTTTATCCCCGAGCTTAGCTGTAAAAATTTTTTCCCAATTTACTACATCCCTCCGGATTTTGGTTCCATTGGGTTTGGTTGTGCAAAAACTTCTCAGTTTAATGTACTCAAAGTTATCCATTTTGCATTTCATAATGCATTCTATCTCTCCTTTAGTAAAGAATTCTTCCCTTCTCCATAGATCTGATAAATACACTATTCCTTGCTTCTCCAGTTTATTCATGGTATCAATCTTTATACCTAAATCATGTACCCATTTGGACTTCCTCCTTCATTTTTTGTTAAAGAAATTCAGTGCAAAAAAGGTGAAATGACTTAGCCAGTATCACATAGGTAGTAAGTAGCAGGGACTGGATTTGATGCTTTACATTAATTTTAATCACTCTTGCTTTTTTTGTTTCCTTTTGGTGGAAAGGAGAGGTGGGGGCAACAAACTAAATACATGCCTTTGTAAACTCCTCACTTTTTAGAATACTGGCATTGTAGGACTGTTTTTGAGTTTCTGTCATATAATTATGTCTCTATTAGAAATGTTGATAGGTGTTATCACTGGGAGAGAACCTTCCCCACCCCATACTCCCTCCAGATGTACATAGTGAGCTAAAGGATCATGGGATTGTACAGTTGGAAGGGACTTCATGAACTATCCAGGACTAACTTCTATATTATTTCTAAAATGTCAAGCAACCAATTAATAAAATATTTATTAAATGACTCCTATGTTCCAGACCTCGTTTGGGGAGGAGGGGGAGCAGACAGAAATGAATCAGTCTCTGATGCTGAGAAGTTTATTTCTCATTAGGAGAGACAGCACATATAGGGGGAAACAAAAAATAAACAAATACAGAATATTTAAGATGGTCGCTTCAGAGGGTCAATCAGCTTTTGTTTGAATACTACAGAACTCAGGACTCCACAGGGAAGCCTGTTCCATTATTGGACACTTCTCTTTGTTAGTGAATTATTCCTTATGAGCCCAAATCTGCCTCCCCCTAACTTCCAACCAGTGGTTCTTTGTTCTGTGACCTGAGACAAAATATTGTAGGGGAAGAAATATTGGCTCTGTAGTAAGGATATCTGACTTTGAATCCTAGATCTGATACTTACTAACTGTGTGACCTTAATGTCTTGACTTTTATGAATCTTCATTTTCTCCTCTGCAAGACAGAAGTGAGGAAAGTATGTTCCATACAATAATACCCTACCAAAATTCAATTACCACTTACTATCTGAAACCCTGCAAAATAAATCCACCGCTTCCATATGACATTGCTACAAACACTTGAAAGCAGCTTTCATATCTCCTTAAAGTCCTCTCTTCTTGAAGTGAAACACTTCCATTTCCTTCACCCATTCCTCATATTCAGGATGAAAGGGGTAAGTGAAGTAGGCAGATGTCTATGAAAAGAGATACTTTTTTTAATGCTGCCTTTTAGAAATGTATCATTTTTCCCTGACAGAAAATTCTACTCTTCACAAAGTGTAAGCATTTATTTTGTGATGAGTTCAAGCCCTGTAGGCCTCTGAAAGCCACCTCCAGCAGAGGCTTGGCCAGCGGAGAATGATATAATAAGACACAGTTTTCACATACAAGACAGCTCAATTTTCAAATCTTCCCTAAGGCCCACATATGTCCGGTCCTAGCTGCTGATATGACATAGTTTCTCAACCTCTTACCATCTTAGTCATCCTTCTTGGAGAATTCTTCAGTTTGTCAGTGTCCGGTTTAATATGTAAATACGATTATCTGTCATTCCAAGTGGGCTCTGTTTGGTGCAAGTAATGTGGGGACCATACCCATTCTCCCTCCTCCTGTCCCCATGAGGTTTTCTATATTTCCTTTGATGCATGATAAACTGCATTTTAAAATCTATCTCGAAAATTTGTCTAAGTCAGGTCAAAAGGACAGAATTATAAAGCTAGAAAATCCTTGTGAATAGGACAGCATACATGAAGTTGCTTGGAGAAAGGAAGCTTAGATTTGTGGAAAGAGTTTTGGATCTAGATTCAAATGCTCGTTCTATCCCTTGGGATCTGTGTGACTTTGAGTAAGTCATTAAACTTCTAAGGGCTTAGTTCCTTCATCTGTAAAATGAAAGAATCAGACTAGATAATCTTTAAGGGCCCTTTTAGATTAACCTCCTGATCCTATGCCCAACTGACCAAGCACCTAGGCAGACTTTCAGGGATGGTAGACCACCTATACTCCTTTTTCACTGCAAAGGTGCCAAAAAGTGAAGTTCTACAGACCCACCTATTTCCTTCCCAAATCTCTCATGTTGCCAAGCGGAGTTGACCTGACTCTTAGAATCCTACATTCCTGGGCCTCTCTCTCATCTCGTCTCGTCTCCTCCCCTCTCCTCCCCTCCCCTCCCCTCCTTTCTCCATTCTCCATTCCCTTTCCTTTCCTTTCCTCCTCCCCTCCCCTCCCCTCCCCTCCTTTCTCCATTCTCCATTCCCTTTCCTTTCCTTTCCTCCTCCCCTCCCCTCCCCTCCCCTCCTTTCTCCATTCTCCATTCCCTTTCCTTTCCTTTCCTTTCCTTTCCTTTCCTTTCCTTTCCTTTCCTTTCCTTTCCTTTCCTTTCCTTTCCTTTCCTTTCCTTTCCTTTCCTTTCCTTTCCTTTCCTTTCCTTTCCTTTCCTTTTCCTTTCCTTTCCTTTCCTTTCCTTTCCTTTCCTTTCCTTTCCTTTCCTTTCCTTTCCTTTTCTCTCCTCTCCTCTCCTCTCCTCTCCTTTCCTTTTCCTTTTCCTCTTCCTTTTCCTTTTCCTTTCCTTTTTCCTTTGCTTTTCCTTTCCATACTGCATCAAGTGAAGCTCTGGCACTGAATGGTTGTCACCACCCTAATTCCTACACATTTGTTCATCCGTAGGGGAAGGAGATATTAAGAAGCTTTTCTCCTGATTGTCTCCCAAACAGAAATAACATCAATACCACCATCACCACCACCACCACCACTACCAATTATAATAATATCATCAGCCCTGAGAACAAATGACCAAAGAATCACAGAGGTTTTTCAACTGCTATTAACTCTAAAAATAGCAAAGAGCTCACACAGGTTATAACAACCACAGTCAACTCTGAAAAAACAAAGAAACAAACAAACCAATGAGTTAACAGTGGTCAAATGCAAAAAGTTTTCTTTATTTCGTAGGAGGAGGGAAACTAGACAAATGTGCTGGGTCCCCCCTAGTAGGAGACCTGTTTTCATGAGGGCAAATTTCAGTATGTATACTAGCGGCCATGTGGTGAGCTGTAGCCCTGATAAGGTGGGGTAACAACAACGAGACAAATGTGATTCATAGCAGGACTTCATGACCAGAATATGGGTACTGCAGGTGCTTGTCTGAGCTTAGGGACCATCTGATGTTAGTGTGGAACAATTCTTGGATTTTGCTGGGTTTGAGATCATCCAGAGGGTGAGTGCAAATGACTGTTGTTATGTTAAGCTCAAGACACAGCTTGCTTGCTGGGTCTCAGCTCCAGAAGACAGGTTGTCTCCTAATAGTAAAAAGACAGGAGTAAAAAGAGAGGAGTGGTCTTGGCACAGGGATCCTGACAATAGGTAATACTTAATGCTTCAAGGTTTGCAAAACACCTTACAAATATTATCTCATTTGGTTCTTACAACAACCTTGTGCAGGTACTATTATCCATATTTTACAAATGAGGAAACTGAGGCAGAGTGAGATTTTTTTTTTTTTTTAAGTGTGTTATCTTGAACCTCATAATGAGTAAATCTCTGAGACAGAATTCAAACTTGGGATTTACTGACTTCAAGTCCACTGCTTTATCCACTATGCTACCCATTTTACCCCTTCTCACCTCTGTGGGATCACAGTGTCATTATTCTCTTTATAATTTGTTACCCCTCCAAAATTCTATTGTAATTTTTCGCCATGTCAAAGGAAAGAAGAAAAATTGAGTCCTCCCCATCTCCTTTTCTTGGTACTCCCTCCTCCCCACTCCTCCCTATTCTCTCATGAATCAATTCAGTGGGTGTAACTGTGGGAAGCCAAGGAAACCCCTCATACTGTGAGTTTCCAAGAACTAATGAATTTGAAGTAGCTCATTACTTTCTTCTAGAGTCTTGGAAAACACTATTGCTCAGCAAATATTTTATAATACATTATTTTATTTTTATTATGTATTATTTATTTGGTTATAATAATATGTTGAAAAGATGCTGGGTTTGAAACCAAAGTTTTGAAACCAAACCAAATTCAAATCCCAGATCTACCTCTTCTTAGTGGTGATATCAACTACCAGATGAGTCATGCAATCTCTGATGTCCTCAGTTTCCTTATCTATGTAATTACAGTGCTGGAACAGAGGATACTTCTAATGTCCTCTAGAGACATCTGATACCATTATTCTATGAGCCTATGATTCTGACAAGCACAAAATTAACTCTGTAGTAGGTTTTTTGCTCCTGTGGGAAGCTGACTCTATTACGTTGTCACGTGAAATTGTCAGGTTTTGTTCTCCAATTGATTATAGGAGGTGCAATGAAAAGCATGCCAGACCTGGAGTCAGGAAGACCTGAGTTCACATACTACCTCAATGCTTATTAGCTCTATAAGCCTGGGCAAGTAACTTAACCTCTGTCTGCCTAACTCCTCTGCAAAATAATAGTACCTACTTCACCCCTGAAGAGAAAATGAGATACTTGCAAAGTGCTCTGCAAATTTTAAAGAGCTGTAAAAATGCTAGTTGTTGTTATTCCTATTAATTGATTTTTAAATTATTCTACCATCTTCTTAATTTCCTGGGAAAACTCATTCTATTCATATTCATGCTTAAATTCTTATGCTTGTTTCCTCCCCCATCAAATTCTATTCTAGTATTTCTTCTCTTTTTCCTCTTCTCTGCTTTAGAAGAAAAATTTTAAAAAGAGAATGAAGTGAACAGTAGGTATCTGTAGTTGATCGCTTAGAATACTTTGATTCCTGTCCTCTCACTTTTCGCCTATCCCTAATGCACATCACCTTTTCTTTCTGCAGCTATAGCGTATTTTGCTGACTCAGTTATACCGTTCTTGTCAAATTTGACTCATCATCCTTTTCTTACCTACTCTTCCACTTAATTAATTGTATTTGTACCATTAAAGTGTTATATAGTTATGCATGTATCTCTCTCTCTCTCTCTCTCTCTCTCTCTCTCTCTCTCTCTCTCTCTCTCTCATCATTAAACTTTCCTTTGCTTGGCTTCTATAAGACTGAGGTTCATGTGCTCCAGTCTTTCCTAGTGTTTGAATAATCGTCTGTGGTACTCACTTCTAAGAAATGGCAAATTCTTTCTTCCTCTCCCCCTAGTGTCTTCTTCTTACTTTTTAAAATATTCAATCCCATCCCTTGTACTTGGTTCCCTCATTGACACTTGGAGATGGTGGGATTCTGAAAGGACAATAATTTCTTCTCTTTTCATAATGTAAATACTTGATTATAGCCTAGCTTCTTCAAGTTATTCAAACTTGTTAACTATCCTCAAGTTTCTGCTAGCTTTCAAAGATAATTCTCAACTCTGGTTTTCTCAGCAGAGATATTTAGATATAATTAATTTTGCTAAAATCCATTTTTCCCTCTTGTAGAATTATACTCAATTTTCTCTTGGGTATAAGTAATTTTCCTTTGCCTTTTGAGATAACCTATTCCAATATTTTCTTTTCTTTCTTAAAGGTGATACATCATAGACTTGTAATATTAAGACCAGGTTCCTTAGCATGTGATCTTTCTCTTTATATAACTATTTACAATATTTTCTTTAACCAAGGAGCTCTTAAACTTCACAATTATGTTTGTAGGTATGTTTTATATAAACATATAAAAACATATTTTTATTTCAAGTGGTAATTTTTGGATTCTCTCAATCTATACTTTGTCTTTTGATTCATTTTGTCTGGATACTTTTATTTTGTCATTTCCTAAGTTATGGTAGTCAGGATTTTTTCTATTTGATCATGATCTTCTGGTGATCTTTAAATTATCTCTCCTTGCCTTGTCTATTTGATCATGATCTTCTGGTGATCTTTAAATTATCTCTCCTTGCCTTGTTTTCCAGATCCATTGTTTGTGATGCAGAAAAATCACACTTTCTTAAGTTTTGCTCTAATACAAGGCTTCCTAACCTGGGGTCCATGGAAAGATTTCAAGGGGTATATGAACTTGGATGGGAAAAAATTAAATATTTTCATTAGCTTCTGCTTGAGATTTAGGATTTTCTTCAAAAGCAAATTTAAGCAAACAACAAAAAAAAACCCAAGGCATTATTCTGAGAAGGTATCTACTAGGCTTCATTAGACTGCCGAAGGAACTCAGCACACATGCAAAAAAGTGAAGAAGCCCTTGCTCGAATATTTGTTATTTCAATCATTCCTTGAATTTTAGGGTTCCATTTATTTCTTTTATTTATTTATTTTTTGATGTTCTACAATCACTATCATAAAACTTAGATTCCCCCCATCCCACCTACCCCCCATCACCCCCCTTTCCCTCCCCAAGACGGCACACAATTCTATATAGGATCTACATATACTTTCCTATTGAATATGTTTTCACTATAGTCGTGCTGTGTAGACGAACTAAAATAAATGGAAGAAATCATATAACAAATCAAAACATAATACACACACATATGTACACACACACACAAACATGATCTGCTACATTCTGCGAATGAATTCCATAGTTCTTTTTCCGAGTGTGGAAGACATTTTGCCTTAGAAGACCATTGGGAATTTTTTTTTTTTAAGTTCTTGCATTGTTACGAAGTTCCAAGTCTACTAGAAAAAACTCGCACACTGTGGTCGTTGCTGTGCAGAGTTCTCCTGGTTCTGCTCCTTTCACTCAGCATCAGGTCATATAAGTCCTTCCAGGCCTCTCTGAAGTCTTCCTGTTCATCATTTCTTATGGCGCAATAGTATTCCATTACATTCATATACCATAATTTATTCAGCCATTCCCCAATTGATGGGCATCCCCTTGATTTCCAGTTTTTGGCAACTGCAAGGGTTCCATTTCTTCCATTCTGCTTTTTCATATTATCTAAAGTTTCTTAGTTACTATTCTAATTAAGCTGCTCCATTCTTTATTATTTGCTTCAGCTCTTTTAGGACTTTAGCCTGTGTTAGAGTCCTTGTGGCCAATCCGTCTTCCGAACTGGTGGTTTAGTTATAGTTATTCTAGAGTTAATTTTGTCCTGGAATTTCTTTTCCCATGAAATTTCTTCAATGTATCAGGCATTTTTCATTGCTTAATCATTTCCTCAGTTACTGTTCATTTTTCCCTATTCTCTGAGGGCTTAACTCCTGAAATTCTTCCTATTTAGAGGTTGAATCACTGTTGATTGTTGTTAAGGGGGGACTGTGCTAAGGTGATGGATGCCCTTGGCAGTTGCCTGCCCCACCTGCAGTTATTTCTAAACTTGCTTTGATTCAGTAGCTACTGGGGTAATTGCCAAGCTAAGTCATTAGTCTGGAGCCTAAAGAGGAGACACTGGGGGAGGAGGAATGTCATAGAGAGTAGATAATGTGGTGCTTTGCTGCTTTAAAAAAAATCATGTGGATTTTACCTTGAGGGAATATCTTTATCCTCTTTTTAATTTTTCCTTGACTTTGTGGGCACATCTTACTATTTTGGGGTTCATGGTGGAGTTTGGTCAAAACTGTTTAGAGTTCAGTATTGACACAGATTCTGTGTTATGGCTTCTCTGAAGGTATTGGTGAATGTGTAATGTCTTCATATCCACGGTTTATTAGTACTGTCCATTGGCACCAAGAAGAACAAATCTAATCCCCCTTTGTGATACTCCTTCAAAATTTCTTTCCTTGTGGCTCCCAAATCACAGTAGTGTCACATGGCCCCTGAGGGCACTTGATTTATGAACCATTAAGTAGTGAAGAAGGAAAGAAATAGATATTTATTAAGTACCTACTATGTGTCAAGAACTGTGCTAAATGCTTTACAAATACTATCTCATTTGATCCTCACTTATAATAACCTAGGGAGGTAAGTGCTATTTGCCAAGCCTAGAGGCCTGTATTGGGCTACCTGAGTCTTTCTTACCTGTCCCAGGTCTTCGGTTGGCCAAACCGGATAAACGTATGAGAGAAAGGACGTTCCAGAGTCAAACAGGGCTTGAGCTTTATTTCAGGGTCCGGGTTACAAATGCAGGGGGATCTTCCTTAGGAGGAAGAGGGGGAGATTTCCTAAGGAGGCTAAGCTTAAGGGATTGGAAGTAGAAGTACAAGCAGGGAGAGAGGGGGAGGGGAGAGAGGAAAGAAAAGAAGCGGAGCCCTACTTTTCTCTTTGGCTCCACACGTGCTAAGAGAGAGCTTTCTGGCTTCCTCAATCCTACTTAATCTTCAGCCACACAGTTTGCATCTCAATACCATGCTGTTAGGTAACTAGGTGTGCTCCAATCCGGGACGACCTCGAGGGCAGGGAGACTCCACCCATCAGGTATCTCTGGGGGAGAGGCGGAAATACCCGAGCTAGCCGAGCTAGCTCAGTCTGACCTTCTCGAACCCCCGCTGTTCATGGAGGGCCTCGTAAGACTCTAAGATTTAGAAGTCCCACTTTTACCCGCCCGAGACCGTCCACACGGAATTGAGCTTCCAGTCCCAACAGCTATTACTATACCCATTTTAAAGTTCAGAAGACTGAGGCAGACAGAAATCTAGTGATCTGCTCAGAGGTCATGGAACTTGTAAGTGTCTAAGGCCAGTTTTGCATTCAGGTCTTCCTGACTCAAGTCTGGGGTTTTATCCAGTGTGACAACTAGATCCCTTTAGAAACAGAAGCCATTAAGAAAGATAACTACATTTCTCCCTTATTCATTCCTATGCTCTTTTATCCATCCCTACCTTTTAATTATGAAACTGAGAAAAGGTTTATATTAGGGGTTTTTAACCTTATTTGTATCATAGACCCCTAATGTAGTCTGGTGAAGTTTGTGAAACTCTACTCAGAATAATACTTTTAAATACACGAAGTACTTAGGGTTATAAAGGAAACCAATTATTTGGAAAGAAAAATGATTTTTTTCCCATTCAAGTTTACAGACTTCCTGAAATCTACTAAATGATTGGGGTCTCCAGATTTAGAACCTCTAGTTCATAAGAAATCTAAATTCTCTGGAAGGGTTTGACAGACTGTAGTCTTTTATTGCCATTATACTAATCCTTTTGGGGGAATTCCTGTGACTTAGTGTTGCTGTTTATGCTTTCTTTCCATTAGTTTTCCCTAAGGGTAGGCTAGATAAGTTCAATGAATAGAGAGTTCCATAAAAGAAAAAAAAAAAAAACAGGCTTCTAATTCCTGCCCCTCCTCATCCTGTTCTCCCAGACTCCATTTTCTTTGAGAATACATCTGGCAAACAAAGAACTGATGCACTTACTTCTCTCCTTTCCACTGCCTCCTCCCCTCTCTCTTTCTTTCCCTCTCCTCACATTTAGATTTCCTATAATTAGAGGGCGTAGGGAGGCAAGAGTGAATGAGATCTACAGAGAGGGATCTGTAAATTCCCATGATATTAGGCCACAAGACTAACAAAACTCCTAGGTGCAGCAAGTTGGAACAGACTAATCCACCTCTTTCCAACCCTACTATATACCTAAGGAAGGAGTCCTTAACGTGGGGTCCCTGAACTTAAAAACATTTTTAATAACTTAATTTCAATATAGTTGCTTTCCTGTATTCTGAGAAGAGGTTCACAGGTTTCATCAGCTGGCCAAAGAAATCTAGTCACAAAAAGAGGTAAGGAAATTCTCCCTTAGAGTTAAAAAATTCCAAGTTAATCAATGTCTATCAGTGCTAGAATCTATTGTGGGATTTCTAAGAGGGAGGGAAAATACTTATTACCTTCCAGGGTTGATGCTTATGTTCATAGTGAGACAGAAGAAGCATTTGAGATTACATAATGCTTTCTTCTATTTCTCCCAAGGATGATAATTATTAATAGCATTGATCTGGTTCTATAGAGGATCTATTCAGGAAATCTGTGACAATGGGCTTAGAGCACCTAATTCTAGAATCCTCCTCTGTGTTTCTTTCAGTTGCAGGTAGATGAATATTTCCCAATTCAGAGACAAACTGAGAGGCTGGTGAACACTAGAGAGGATAAGTTTATTTTCTTCCTAAGGTTGTACTGGCTCACTTGGGAAATTAATATAGCTCACATGGAAAAGTGTGTCCATTCTGCACAAAATGAAGTAATGGAAAGGCCATGTAGCGTGGTGGAAAGGACACTGGATTTGGAATCAGAGCACCTGAATTCAGGGGCAGCTAGGTGGTATAGCAGATAGAGTACAAGGCCTGTAATCAGGACAACTCATCTTACTGAGTTCAAATCCTGCCTCAGACATTTACTAGCTGTGTGACCCCAGGCAAGTCACTTAACCTTGTTTACCTGTTTTCTTATTTACTTATTTATTTCCAGTTCTAGCCAAGGCTATTTTAAAAAAATGTTTATTTATTTTTAGTTTTCAACATTCATTTCCATGAAATTTTGAGTTCCAAATTTTCTCCCCATCTCTCCCCTCCTTCCACCCCATAAAGCCTTGCATTCTGATTACTCCTTCCCTCAATATGCCCTCTCTCCTATCACACCCTCCTTTCCCTTATCCCCATATTCTCTCTTTTCTTGTAGGGCAAGATTGATTTCTATACCCCATTACCTGAATTTCTTATTTCCCGGTTGTATGCAAAACCAATTCTCAACATTTATTCCTAAAACTTTGAGTTCCAACTTATTTTCTTTCCTCCCTCCCCACCCATCCCCACTGATAAGGCAAGCAATTCAGTATAGGCTATATATGTGTAGTTTAGGAAAAGACTTCCATAATAGTCCTGTTGTATAAGACTATATACATCCCTCCATCCTATCTTGGCCCCTCCATTTATTCTATTCTCTCTTTTGACCTTGTCCCTCCCCAAAAGTGTTTACTTCTCATTACTCCCTCTCCCCATTTGCCCTCCTTTCTATCATCCCCCCATTCCATTTGTCCACTTCTCCCCTACTTTCCTATAGTGTAAGATTTTCATACCAAGTTGAGTGAGCATGTCCCTCCCTCCTTAAGCCAAATGTGAAGAGAATAAGCTTGACTTTTTCCCTCTCACCTCCCTCTTTGCTCCTACATTGAAAAAGTTTTTTCTTGCCTCTTTTATGAGAGATAATTTGCCCCATTCCGTTTCTCTCTTTCTCCTCCCAATATATTCCTCTCTCATCCATTAATTGTATTTTTTTAGATATCATCCTTTCTTATTCAACTCACCCTGTGTTCTCTGTCTATATGTGTGTGTGTGTATGTGTGTGTGTATAATCCCTCCAATTACCCAAATATTGAGAAAATCTCAAGAATTACAAATATTATCTTTCCATGTAGAAATGTAAACAGTTCAACTTTAGAAAGTCCCTTATGATTTCTGTTTCCTGTTTACCTTTTCATGCTTCTCTTGATTCTTGTGTTTGAAAGTCAGATTTTCTATTTAGTTCTGGTCTTTTCATCAAGAATGCTTGAAAGTCCTCTATTTCATTGGAAGGCCATTTTCCCCCCTGAAGTATTATACTCAGCTTTGCTGGGTAGGTGATTCTCAGTTTTAATCCTAGTTCCTTTGACTTCTGGAATATCATATTCCAAGCCCTTCAATTCCTTAGTGTAGAAGCTGCTAGATCTTGTGTTATCCTGATTGTATTTCCACAATACTCAAATTGTTTCTTTCTAACTGCTTGCGATATTTTCTCCTTGACCTGGGAACTCTGGAATTTGGCTACAATATTCCTAGGAGTTTCTCTTTTTGAATCTCTTTTGGGAGGTGATCAGTGGATTCTTTCAATATTTATTTTGCCCTCTGGTTCTAGAATCTCAGGGCAGTTTTCCTTGATAATTTCATGAAAGATGATGTCTAGGCTCTTTTTTTGATCATGGCTTTCAGGTAGTCCCATAATTTTTAAATTGTCTCTCCAGGATCTGTTTTCCAAGTCAGTTGTTTTTCCAATGAGATATTTCATATAATCTTCTATTTTTTCATTCTTTTGGTTTTGTTTTGTAATTTTTGGTTTCTCATAAAGTCATTAGCTTTCATTTGCTCCATTCTCTTTTTTAAATAATTATTTTCTTCAGTGAACTTTTGAATCCCCCTTTCCATTTGTCTAATTCTGCTTTTTAAAGCATTCTTCTCCTCATTGACTTTTTGGACCTCTTTTTCCAATTGAGTTAGCCTATTTTTAAAGGTGTTATTTTCTTCAGCATATTTTTGGGTCTCCTTTAGCAAGCTGTTGACTTGCTTTTCATGATTTTCTTGCATTGCTCTCATTTTTCTCCCCAATTTTTCCTCCTCCTCTTTTATTTGAGTTTCAAAATCCTTTTTGAGCTCTTCCATGGCTTGAGACAATTGCATATTTATTTTGGAGGTATTGGATGCAGATGCCTTGACTTCCTCTGACAGTATGCATTGTTCTTCCTCATCCAAAAGGATGGAAGAAAATACCTTTTTACCAAGAGATTAATCTTCTGAGTCTTATTTTTCCCCCTGTTTTGGGCATTTTCCCAGCCAGTTACTTGACTTTTGAGTCTTTTGTCAAGAGGAGAGTGTACTCTGGGGACCAGTAAGTTCTTAGTTCCTCCAAGGTGATACAATCAAGAGAGAGGAATTTACTCCTCTCCTGGCCTACTCACTGGTCTGGGAGCAACCAAAAACTTCTCTGCCCAGAATCTGAGAGTAGAATTCCCTCTCCACAACTGCCTCCAGCTCCACCAAACTAGTGGTCCTCCTCCTCTCCCCAGAGTCCCGCTCAGGGCTGAGATTCATATCAGCTACTCAATTCCCCCAGGGGTTTTAGGCAGAGGGCTCCAGAAATGGCCTGTAGTGGCTGCTGCTGGTGGAGCCAGACTGTGTTCCCAGACCACATTTCCTTCTCATCCAGATGAAAAGACGTTTTCACTGACCTTTGAAGCTTTTTTTGGCATTTGTGGGTTGAGGGATCTGAGAACTGATGTTGTTGCTGGGGATTCCGCCCCTGAGGCCTGTTCTGGTCCTGCTCCTGCCAGTGCTGAGCAGCCAGGGCTGGCTTGGGCTCCATGTGCTGTGCTCCACTCGGTGCCCCATGCGATAGATCTTTTCTGTTGACTTTCCAGGCTGCCTTGGGCTGGAAGTCTCTCTCACTCTGTAGTTTTGTGGCTTCTGCTGCTCTAGAATTTGTTTAGTCATTTTCTACAGGTATTTTATGGGCTGTGGGGGAAGAGTTAGAGTATGTGCATCTTTCTACTCTGTCATCTTGGCTCTGTTCTCCCCCCCCCCCCCCAATTTTCTTATTTGTAAAATGAACTAGAGAAGGAAATGGCAAACTACTACAGCATCTTTGCCAAGGCAAACCCCAAAAGGGATCATGGAGAGTTGGACATGGATACACAACAAACAGAAACATTTTCTGTAGCATTAAATTATGATAATTTTGATTCTGTTCTGTATCATTTTCATGGCCTCTCCACAATGTCCTCCTGTACCACCTATGCTACCCTCTTCAAATATAGGCCCTGCTGGAGGGTTGCCCTGGGTCTGAGGTCTGTTGTCTGCATGGGTCATCGTCCACTTCAAATTGCCACTCAAGAGTCCTCACTGTTCTTCTTTATTCAAAGCAAAAGACATTCAATTTAATCTGCAGAGCAAACTAAGTCATGTCATGAATGGAAATCCTTGAGAGATGGTGTTTCTGGGTAATTAATATTCAATTTATTAATTAGGCTAGCTAATAATCAATTAATGGATGGTCAGTGGTTTCTCTTAGCAACCAAATTCAAAAGATATGGAGAGCCCAAAAGCTTTAAATAATCCTTCAAAGGGAATTTCCTTAACAACTACAAATCAACCCTGATTGGGGGGACATTTAATGAGGAAGTAAGCTAGAAGTCTTCTGCTCCTCCTATTGAGAATGTGGCTTGGTCATGAGACTTAGGAGCCTCCAGCAATCCAGAGAGGGGAATCCATCTTCATCCATGCCACTTTGGTTGGTTTTCTCCTTCATGAGTTGGGTCACCCTAAACTCTAATGGAAGGGGTACAAGAACTGGCACTCATTTCCTTGGGGCAAAATCT
The DNA here is from genome assembly GCF_028372415.1 of Notamacropus eugenii. Taxonomy (NCBI): domain Eukaryota; kingdom Metazoa; phylum Chordata; class Mammalia; order Diprotodontia; family Macropodidae; genus Notamacropus; species Notamacropus eugenii. The sequence continues at coordinate 414,594,506 of NC_092873.1, forward strand.
AGTCCAGACTGGATTTTATTTATACTCTAAATAGAAGTAAAGTCTCCTAATGGGGTGGGGCTCCTGAGGATTAAATTTAATCTCAATTAGCCATATTCTTCAGAGACTGACCTTCCACAGGAGCTGGGCCTCAGTCAAGAAACAGAAGAGAAAAAGCCTGGATCCTAATTTAATAATTGGTTATTAATATAACATATAATTATATAATAGAAAAAATGATTTCTCACAGTTAAAAGATCTCTCTGCTTCTCTCCTCTCATAAACACAGGGTTTTACTCTTCCATAAATTACTACACTACCTGTAGAGACAGAGATACTCAGGTGACCAAGGAACATGCACAATGGGCCACATGCTTAGACCTTCATGGAGTCAGTTCACACACTTGAATGGCTGCACCACTTATACAGATCATATGTGGCTGGGAACATCCCTCCTTTTACACTCCAGAGTTGGTGATGCCATTGAGCAAACTGTTTTCTCCATTAAACTGGGAATCTCCTGATCTTCCTGGAACATCACTTTCTGCTGTGTATCTCTGCTAGACTTCTGTTTCATCTGCAGGAAAATTCATAATTGCTACTATTTTATGCTACCATATGTTGGTTTTAGGCTAGTGTGATAGATTTAGTATGATTACCCCAGGGGACCACCATTAGTTTCTTTTTTTGTGATCCTTCCTCCTTGTCAAATGCTTTACCAAAATCTTTATATGCAATCTGCATAAAAAGTGTCCCCTGATTTATTAGCTTAGTAGGTCAGTGGGGTCTGGGGACTTGAATTCAGCTAAGGTCAGCCAGGTTGTCCTGTTATTATCCCCCTACTTATCATGTTAGTTATTTCCCTTCTGTCTATTCTAATCCAGAGATCATTGCCAGTGAAAACAGGTGCAAAATCAGAAATGAGAAATTCTATATTCTCGGCATCCTTTATCATCATCATCATCACTCCCCTTACTCCTCACCCAACAGTGTGATCCAGCCTTGGAACCCTCTTTCTTCTCCATTATGGCTACAGTACTATTCTATATTTGAGCCTCTGTTATTCCCTAGCATATCTATCCCATCTCCCTATTGCCTTTCCTTATTTGTATCTTCTCCATCATCTTAAGCTTTAGAGCCTCTGATATTCTTAAGTATAATGCCATGATTTAGTATGATTTTATTTTCATCACCTAATTTTATTTCCATAGGATCACAGCTCGATGGACCCTAGAGGTCACTGAATATAACCACCTCATTTTACAGAAGAGGGAACTGAGGCACAGTGAGATTAAAGGGCTTGCTCAGGGTAACATAGCTAGGCAAGTCACAACCTTTTTTAAAAAAATCTAAGTGGGTTGGTATGTCCCCTGGGTATCCATATTGGTTTCTTTAGATAATCCCCCCTTTTCTTCCTCAGTTTGCACTGTCTCTCTTTATGTCTGAAATTTTAGGCTTGAGACTTTCACATCTCTCTTGGGCTAACTACTCTATATAATGTTGGTCCATGATAACTTGATTATACATTTAAAAAGAATAGCAAGTTATATACAATAGATTTGCAATTTCATGTGGAATCATCTTTTTTTAATATACTATGTTATGGAAATGCTTGTTTTATTCCAATAACTAAAAAAAATGCTGGTCCATGGGACCCCCACCTCTCCTCTCTCTGAATGCCTTGAAAGTCATCTAGTTGTCCCATTTCACCTTATTTTTCTATCTATGATATTTTGAGGAATGTTTTAACTCTATGGTATAGAGATGAGTAATATAATGAGTCCAGGTGGACCTTAGTATGCCCCCATACAAAACAACACATGAATTTTGTAGTCAAGGGACCTTATCGGAAATTTTGTTTTGGGCTCATAGGACTTAAATTCGGATGCAAATTATTTTTTTCCCATTATTAAAATTCTAACCTTGACAGATAGTAGCTAAAACAAGCACTTCCATATACACAGTAACACACAAAAAAGAGGTCCATTCATAAAACTAAGAATTTCTTGTTTTGTTCAGTCCACTCTTCTTTTAAATTATATAATAAATTCAATGAGTAACTTTCAAAGAGTGACAGCTTATTTGTACCAATGAAAGAAGATAGTTGTAAGGGTGGAGTTGAAGGAAAGGGTTAGTCAATTACAGGAGATTGCCCAGCGTTGTGATAATAAATGTTTAACAACCAATTCTCTGAAAAAAGAAATGAACACAGGAAGTACTTTTAAATTTATCCTGTATTATTATTAACATTTTCTCCACTGCTTTCTTAAGTCTAGACAAGAGATTGGAAAAGAATGACCAAATTTTGCTGACACTTGTTTTTTTTTTTGTTTTGTGGGCTTAGAATTTCTTTTACATTTTAAAATAAATAGTATTTTATATTTACAATTTATTAAATATGATTGTACATAAAATTTATTTTAAAATGTAAAAACCATTCTTAGAAAGATCAGGAAGTCTAGGATGGATTTGGCTCTGAAGCCTGTTCAAAATGGCTCTAGCCTAGCCCTGGATCACCCCTGCTCTGGGAGGCAAGGAAGTTTGTCTAAGGGAGCTGGATCATGACTCCAGCTAGGTTTGTTAAACATTACAGGTCACATTCCTGGGCTATTGATACCAACTGCTAAATATAACCCCCATTTCCTTCAGGTTCAATCATCATTTTACTAGTTTCCTAAGTAGTAAGGCTGAATCATGGTCTTCCCCATGGTTTCCACAGAACTATGACCTTTATTTAGTTGAGCAGGGATGGAGTATGATTTTAAGACAGTGGTCCCAAATTCTCCCAGCATGTTGTGCATGGAACTCTTTCCACCAACTAAACTATTTGGGCAAAACAGTCGCTTTTAAAGGAGTCACTTTTAAAGTTAAATTATCAATGTTTCATATCTCTGTCCAAGTGGACAACTTTACGTTACAAAAATTTGACCTTTATTTTGACTACTACCAAGTTGGGTAGTACTTGCCAGAGATGGGTAGGAGCTATTATGGCCAATTATGATTTCAGTATACACTACAAGCTCAGTAAGAATCATATGAATATAGATATCTTGTCCAGAATGCTGTGAGACACTGAACTTATAATGATACCAGAAGAAAGCATGATGGCCATCTGTGATACTTGAGGAACTAGACAAAAATCAAGTGGATGTGTAGCTGAGAGCTTGGGACTTTCACCAGAGGGCATCCCAAATGTACACGTGAACTTTGTTTCATTGAACCAGTCTTTCTTGCCACTATTGTCTGTAGGTGACTGGCAGCCAAACCACATAGCTAATGAAGGACTATGAAAAATGATTCAAGATCCAGCACAAGAAAGTGATCCTAAAAACCTTAAATTCTTATAAACAAAAGCCACACTCTACAGAGACAATGGCAAAAACTAGAGCTATTTAATGAAGTGCTGTTTTGGACTATGACTTATTCATGGAACCAAGAAGCAACAGATGCTACCCAGATCATACCAGTTAATCTCTGTGAATGTCTTGCATGATGACATTGGGCATATGGAAGGACCAAGAAAGAACCACAGAGTTGGTAAGAAGCAGATTTTACTTGCCTAAGATGGCTACAGATGTCATCAAGAAGTGTGAAACATGATAGATATATGCAAAGAAAAGCATTACCAACTCTTGTCACATTTTTGGAAAATGTAAGCACCAGAAAGTCTTTGAATCTTGTCTATGTTGACTTTCTATCTTTGGAAGAATATAGCAAAAATACATACTCTCTTAGTAGTGACTGACCATTTCACCAGGTCTATACAAGCATATGAAACCAGAAAGCATCTGCTGTTACCAAGGTATTCTGAAAAAAGTACTTTTCGTTATATGTGTCCCCTGCCAGAATCTACTCTGACCAAAACAGGCAATTTGAGAGCAAACTACTCAAGGAAGTGTCAGATTTGGCAGGTATCGAAATGTCTAGAATTATTTCTTCTCATCAACAGAGATCCATAGCTTGAATATTTCAACTGTATCTTGTTGAATATGTGAAGAGCTCTGAGAGCCCAATAAAAAGCTCAGTGGAGTCAACATGTCTCATTTATGGTACAGAGCTGAGGTCGAAGCAAAATATGATCCTTGTGGTTACAGCATGTTGTTAAAACCGACCACATAAAGACAGTATAGCTGAGAAACACTGACATTCATGAGACTTTCAAGCTGGCTTGACTTATGAAAAGCTAACCTATACACAGTTGTTGAGAGATTAGGAAATCTGCCCATTTACAAAATAGCTCCAAAGAATGGAAGAAGCCTTATCCAGACTATTCGCAGCCAACACTTCTTGCCCAAGGAAGAGTTAGTTAGACTTTTCAGTGATAGAGAAAAAGCATTGAATACTCATCTTGGAGAATATTGAGCAAAAGAGACCATCTGCCAGGTGTACAAATATTGTCTGGATAAGATAGGGCACTGAAAATAGGAAAGGAGGCTACAGTGCAGGAGAATTAAGCCCAGAGGCAACACCTTTCTTGCCCAGAACTGCTGCAGCAAGAACTCCCAGGAGATGTACACAATTCAAGGAGACCAAATATACCGAAAACCAACTTGCCCCTTATGCCAGCAGCAGGAGATAGAAAGGTGAGATATAGATAAAAAAGTCTCTGATGATACGAATGTGCACTTCATACAATCCGTTAGTTCAGCTATAGGAAGACAGACATCAGTCAGTGACAAGGGAACTCAACCCAACAGACCAGACACTACTAACATAGGATGTTGCAGGTAACTACTGAAGAAGTAGTTAATGTGTATCTAGGTGACAATACTAGAGACTGCCCATAGGAAGTTTGTTTTTCATGTAATTGCACATTTTTCTTGATGCATTTGTTAATTACTTAATGTTTATAATTGTGCTGCTATGTTTGTGTTATAGCAATGTCTCTTAATAGTTTCTACTCTTTTTTTTGGTGTGAATGAATGCTTATAGTTATCTTTCTTATATAGGCCTATTGAGAATACTATCATTATAATTAGCAGCCTTTGCTTTGTTAGTTAGCCATGCTTTGGTTTGTTGTTTGTGATTAATGACTATGAATTGGATGAATTCACACTGTGAAATGAATATTTATCTTTGTTGTTATTCTGTTTTTTCAGTCATGTCCCGTTCTTCATGAACCCATCTGGGATGGGCAGAGATACTGGAGTGCTTTGCCAGTCCCTTCAGCTCATTTCACAAATGAGGAAACTGAGGCAAACAGGGTTAAGTGATGCCAAGGGTCACATAGCTGGTAAGAGTCTGAGTCTGGATTTGAACCCATAAAGATGAGTCTTCCTGACTCCAGACCTTACACTCTATTCCACTGTGCCACTGTGATGTATAAAAAGTCTGAGAAACATAGTTTCTGGGCAATTAATCATTTTATTAATCATGCTAGCAAATAACTAATAAAAGGGTCAGTGGCACTCTTGAATACTTAATCCCTTACGTCAGATCTCTTAAAGACCTCTTATGGAAGCCACTCAGTGCTTACATGTTCTTGGAAGAGTGGGTGTTCCTGAGAATGGCAGTCAACTCTGGTTAATAGATTGTTGTGTTCATCCTGTGTTTTCAAAGAAGACCATGACATCAGAGAAATGATGACATGACTTGTACTTCACTTTGTTTTGAGTGAGGGAGGGCTGTGCAGGTCACCAGCCTCTCTTTCTCCTCCTGAGCCATCTGGATCCAGTGACCAGATATTCATCAGGATGACTGGAGGTGGCCCAGGATGCACTGGGAGACCTTGGGCTTTTCAAGTACTCACTTGGAGGGAGGTAATAGCCATTCAGTGAATAGGCCTCTTTAAGATGTAGTCAGGGAATGGCCCTTTTAATGAGCAAAAGAAAAAAATAACTGCTCCACTCTTTCCCTCCCTTCCTCCCTTCCTTGTTGTTCCCCAAACCTTAAACCAGTACACTCTGAAGGCCATAGGTTGGACAACAATAGGTCCCTGCTAAAGCTCCACTTAATGGTTGTCTTAGAGTGATTATCAATAGTTACAGTGTCTCTTTCCCTCCAAGCATGATTTAGTTATTTTTTTTCTTTTGCTCATTAAAAGGTTCCATTTCCTGACTACTTCTTAAAAGAGGCCCTTTCACTCTATGGGTGTTACCTCCCTCTGAGTGAGTACCTGAAAATCACAAGGTCTCCCATTGCATCCTGGGCCATCTCTAGTCATTCTGATGAATATCTGATCTGGTTAAGAAGTATTTGAGAGAATGAATATTATGAGAGGTGGACTCATCCTAAAGAGGGACTGGGGAATGTGACTGATCACTCAGTCCTGGTCAAAGAGATGTATCCATACCCATATCACCCCATTTAGGGTCTTCTTTCTAGACAAAAGGGAGAATCCATTTTTTCTTATACCTGTCTCCGTAAAACACAAAGGGCTGGAACCCATCAATTCACCTAAACTAAAATTTCTTTACCTTTTGAACAGATCTGAGCTTCTCCTCTCAGTGAAGCCCTGCACTTCAAAGGCTGCCTAAATAACCTACAGGGGTTGATTTCTGAATGAGGAAGTAGAAAATCCTTAGTCCTAATTCAATAATTGGTTCTAATTCAATAATGAGAGAAATAACCATTTTTTAGCACCTAACTGCCAGATGTACATGTACTCTTAATTAATTGTTATATATTGTGGTTGGGCATGTGCCCAAGCTATTCACACTTTATGTCCTACATGCAACCCTGAGGTATGTTATCACTGGAGTAAGTGATAGGGTGATGATCTATTTAGTTCATTTACTGTAGCTGTACAGTTGTTGTCCTTTGTTTCCAATGATACCATAAGTTAGTTACTTGAAACATCTTGTCATTTTAAAGCACTGATGTTTGAGCTTATGCTGTATGGCAATAGGTTTTTAAACTTATCTCAGGTAATTTTTATAAGAAATTACACAGTATCAGCCCAGAGAAGGAAGGTAACATCTCTGCCAGTAGGGATTAGGCAGTTTTCCTAAGGGATATCCTTGTGATGCTGTGTACTTGGAGGGAGGAATGACTTCTGATTGGCTGAGGGAACAATGAGCCATGAAACTGGGTACTTGTGTGAATGAAGAGAGGATTTTTTCAAATGACCAGAAGACTTCAATAGAGTTAGTTGGCAGACAATGTGGACTTATCTCTCACAACTAACTCTATTGAAGTCTTCTGGTCATTTGAAGAAATACTCCCCAGGTGTATGGGGAAGCTTGACCCCTACCATTAATCCTAACTTCCAGTCCTTGCTACCACAGAGAATGATAAAAGGAGACCTTCCCTCCCTGAGCCAGGGATGTTGTTTTCTACTTGTTTGAGCTGAGAAATTTTTTATCTCACTACCATGCTGAAGAGCTCATTTAGTCTAGGGTATTCTATTGTCTACCAAAATCTGTGTAACTTTTCCTATTCACTTTGAGAAAGCTATTTGTGATGGTCTTTTTGTGTAACCTTGTGTGTGTTCATCCTTCACTGCTGAAGAAGACCTTGCCATCAGAGAAATAATGACACGACTTGCACTTGACTTTGTTTTGAGTAAGGAAGGGCTGTGCAGGTCACCAGCCTCACTTCTCCTCCAGAGCCATCTGAAACCGGTGACCAGATAGTCATCAGGATGACTGGAGATGACCCAGAATGAGGTAATTGGGGTTAATTGATTTGCCCAAGGTTACACAGCTAGTGAGTGTCAAGTGCCTGGGGTGAGATTTGTACTCAGGTCCTCCTGACTCCTGCACTGGTGCTCTATCCACTGCACCACCTAGCTACCCCTTTGTGTAACCTGCAGCTGGTTGGGAGGGAGCTGAGATGGAATTTGTAAGGAAGGAATTTTTGATTCCTTAGAGTGATGAGGGAAAGTGACTTTTATGCTGAACCTCAAAGTAGTATGTCCCTAGATAATCCACATTTGGTGGTATGGTAGATAGAAATAATTCTAATACAACATCCCTCTTGGCGACAGGTAAGGGAAGGAACAATTGCCCAGCCAAGTGGTTCTAGATCCTACTTGCATCTCCCAGCAGACAGCTAGACTTTCTGTTTGATCCTCTTCTTGCTCTCCACAAAAGTATAAATCACATTCTCCCCTGGAGATGGGATAAAACAGATCAGAGATCAGATATTTTTACATGCCACACACTAGCCAGCTGTATCTTTGTATTATGTTGCTCAACCACATATGTTTTATTATGTATTATAATTATCAACAAACATTTATTGAGCATCTGTTCTGTTAGGTGCTTTTTTTTTTTGTTTTTGGCTCTCCTTGCTACTCTTAATCTCTTATGATCCCAATTCTAGCTAGCTTTAATCCCTAATCTATTGTGGCTCATGAGTTTCTGAGGCACAGAAGGACCTCTCCTTGTCTGGGATTTTTACCAGTCCTCCTACCTATAGATGATCTCAGCTGCCACTAGGACTCTCAGTATATCTCAAGACCCTGATGGCATCAGTCTCCTTTGTCCTGAGGTCCATAATGGGGCTAAGCTTTGTCTGTGGGAAGCCAAGGTCAAAAGCAATCAGAACAGAGGAGAGCAGAGAAGTGAGCAGAGAGGAAAGAATAATGATGATGATGTTCTCAATAGCAGAAGCACTAATAACATCTGACATCTGTATAGTACATTAAATATGCAGAGGACTTTACGGTACATAATTGCTCAACTTGGTAGGCAATCTGGGTTCAAATCCCACTTCAGGCACTTATTAGCTTTATGTGACCCTGGACAAGTTGATGAATCCCCTCTGCTTTTATCCCCTCACCTATAAAATGGACATGACAACAACTTTAGCACTTACATAAAAGGTAGTTGGGTGGATCAAATGAAATCATGTATATTAAGTACTTGTCAAACCAGAAGGTGCTGTTACTGACGTCAGTTACGTCACTTAAGCCTCACAATAAGCCTTTTCTATGGACTGCAGACATTATTATTCTTATTTTTCATAAATTATGCTTGTGAGAAACCTTGAGAAAGTGATTTAAATTTCTTTGATCTCTGTTACCTCAGCTGTAAAATGAAAAGTTTGGGTTGGACGGCCTGTCAGTTTCCCTCCAGGTCTGGATTCTTTAATTCTATAAATTTTGATAACAGACTCAGAGATGTTCGGTGACTTCCTAATTGTCACACAGATAATGAGTGAGGGCATGATGTGAGTGCACGTCTTTTTGACTCAATGATCAAGGCTCTGGCCACTCTGCCAAAAGGGAGAACAGGTGAGATGTAGGGTAAAGGACAAAAAGTCATCCTGAGAGATGACTCATCTGTCCTTAAAGCAATAGCTTGTCCTCCTTTTCTATTCTGTTCTCCTAAGGAATTACTCTTCTGAAGGTGAGGGAGCATTTGTTCCCAGGTGTATAATTTTTGCAGGCAAAATTAGCAGAAGCTCTGCTTTCCTGTATACCTTGGCTATCACCTCATGCCCTCCATCCCAGGTTCTAGCTCTCCTGGTGTTCCTGCTTAGAATTCAAATGTCAAGAAGGTTATTCGGATCAAAAAGCAATGAGAATGCCCAAGGAGCCAGCATATTGTTTACTTGAAACTCAAGGCAGATGGAGAGCTTCAGAGTAGGCACCCCTGCAGCAGCTGAGTTGCCAACACAGGAAAACAAGCAAAATTAATCAGCGGCCGAAAGGGGAAAGATGTCCTGGAGGGTGGAAGCTGTTGGAGCCATGTTTCAGATCAGGAGCTGGAGGCTACTGAATTCATGCCAGGAGTAAGGTCTGAGGAGACTGTGGATCAGCCCAGTAACAGCACTGCCTGTGAAGAGTCTCTATTTAGGCTCTCCAGGAGGCAGATGGCAAAGAGTGACATGAACAAAGATGGGCGAAGATGCTTTCCACTGACCCGAAGATGGGGAGTGAAGAGGGTGGAGGAGATGACTGTTGGGACTGTGCTGCTGTTGGTTCAGTTTTCTTATCATAGTGGCACTACTATTTGGCATGAAAATTTTCCTTATTTGTTCTTAACTATTCTTGCAACTCCATTTAATTAATGACCAAGTCCTGTTGATTATGTCCCTGTAGTAACTAAATGTCCCTCCCTCAACTCCTTAGGATTTCCATGGCTATCACCCCAATACAGACCCTCTTTCCCATTTTCTGGGCTATTGCTAGTATCCCCTGATTGGTCTTCTATCTAGCTTCCAGTCCTTAAAGTGGCACTACAGAAATTTGCATAGCTCTAATCATTCACTCCTCTGCTCGAGGAGTGGCTATTGGCTACCAAATGAAGTCCAGACTCCTTAGCCTGGTGTTCAAAGTCCTCTTTTCACCAGGTTGCTTTGTATTCCATTTTTTTTGCATTGTTTTCCCAAATGAAACATCACTTAACAGCACAAAATCTAGTACCATCTGGCCCCTTAAGTAATCTTCCCTTGGTGAAGGCCACACTTGCTAAAAATGCCCACTATCTGATATCAAAATCTCTTGCTTAGCATGTTGATGGTGATCTGGGTGAAACAGAAGGCCTTTGCCCACAGTAGATCAGGAGGAGAGATTGTTCGGGCTCTAATTCTCCATTATCACTTGACAGTTCATCAGCTCATTATCCATGGAATTAACTAACTTTTCATCAGACTTGGCCACAAATTACCATTTTGCTATGACAGCATGCATGAAATGAGACCAGAGGCATGTGTGTGTGTGTGTGTGTGTGTGTGTGTGTGTATGAATTGGTTCATGGGGGCTGGGTTTTCCTTTGCTTTGCAGACAGTGGTGATGTCATCCCCTGACTCAGAAGCAGTGCCTGTCACAGTCATCCACAATCCCATATTCATCAGCAAATCTTCCTTCCCCAAATCTTTGATGAAGAGGACTTTCCTCATTCCATCAATCAATTAACAAGCAATTATTAAAGACTCACTATGTGTCAGGTCATGCTCTAAGTACTAGAAAAAAAACAGTCACTGCCTGTAGATTTTCTGTTATGACCGGAGGAGTTGGAGTGGGGGATGGGGATAAAGTAGTTTCATGCCACATGGCATTCATTTAGAGGATAAAAAGAGATGCATATATTTATGGAAGCTTACTTCCATGAATGGTACTCATTCATGTACTAATGAGAAATCAAGATTTAAGAAAGCAAAATGCAGTCCAGCCCTGTGAACTCCCTCAGTGACAAGGATATAGTTTAATTGAATCCAAACACCTGCTTCTTTCCATCACAGGTACATAAGTGCCTCCTGAGGCTGGGGCAGGAGAAAGCTACCGCTGATGTTTCTCTGACACCTGAGGGGGTGTGTGTGTGTGTGTTATTTTGTTATTTAGCTGACTGATCAACTTAGTCACAGAATATTAGAGCTGGAAGTAATATTAAAAATGATCCAATTTGACACAATTCACTCTAATTTTATGGAGGAAGCAGAAAAGTGAAAGTAAAATGATTTGCCTACAGTCACATAACTAGTAAGTGGTCAGGCTTCTAACATGGCTCATTCCACTACATCGGTGATTCTCAAACTTTTTGACCCATTTACTCTTAAAAATTATTGAGGACCCCCAAAGAGCTTTTGTTTATGTGGATTACAGTTGTTAATATTTACTGTATTCGAAATTAAAGCATATCGTTTTTGTTATGAGGACAGTTTTGACCTCATGAACCCCATGAAAGCATCTTGAGGACCCCTAGGAATTCTCAGACCACACTTTGAGAGCCACTGGATTGTGCCAAACTGGCCCTGTTGGTACATCTAAAGTCATTGTGTGTAGACACAGACTATCTGGCAAAAACAAAACAAAATACATTTGACAGTTTGGGTTAAAAATAGGTAGTCTAATTGTGGTTGTCTTAACAACCACTTTGGGTCATTAAGACGACTGAGTTGGATTGACTGTTCTGCAACCTGATCAATTACTCTGCTCCACTCGCAATCTCTCGAACCAATGGATTTTACAAACTTGGCCTCTGTGTCTTTGTACCTCCATTTCCTGTAATGAGAAATAGTGACACCCCTCAGTTATTTTCATTAAGATGGATGGGTTGGTGATTCCAAAGGCCTTGGGGAACTTAGTCTAGAAGTTTCTGACTGACTAGAGTCTTGTGGATAAAGATAAATAAGATATTCTAGAGGGGAATAGGTCCAGAAACAAAGCAAAAAACACAATTCTCCATTCTGGCTCTGGGTTCCAGTACAAGACATTTAACCTGACAAGACATGTAGTGGAAAATCATGGGCACCAACTTCACAGTTTGTGTATAAGTAAGTATTGTAGGGATTGTCCTAGGAGTAGACAAGTCCTTTAAGCATGAACATTAGTTCATTTGCCACAGTGCCCATCTTCAAAGCTATTCCATTCCTAGCCCCAAACTCTCTGTTTTGTATAAAATGTATTCTCATTACAAGCTGGCTATGAAGTTATCCTTGTGCCTCTGAATTTGCTTTTGTCATGACACAATCTAATAACAGGTCATAACTTTCTTTGACTCTGTTTACCATCTATGGGCCCATGGCTGCCCATATCTAGCAACAGAAAGAATGTCATCAACAAGCTTTGATCAAGTGCCTACTGTATGCCAGAGGTAGCTAGGTGGCTCCGTGGAAAGAGCACCAAGCCTGGGTTCAAATCTGACCTCAGACACTTACTGACTATGAGAACCTGGGTAAGTCATTTAACCTCTTTTTCCTTATTTGTAGAAAGAGCTGGAGAAGGAAATGGCAAACCACTCCAAGATCTTTGCCAAGAAAACTTCAAAAGTCTTGCCCAGATTTACTTCACCATTATGCTTAAAAGACCAGACTTGCACGCAAGGCATCCTGATCTCAAGATTTCCTTCTGTGACTATACCACAATCTCTGTCTGATACAGGTACAGCGAGCTTAGTGAATGCTCATTGAGTTTAACTCAAGGCTTTCCTGCTTATCTCCTGTCTACCTAAATCTCGATCTTATTCCTGCTTGCCTTACCACAGTGTCCTGCACACAATAGGTGCTTAATAAAGGATCATTTTCTTTCTACCTTCCACCTGCCTTTCTTAGCTTGTTTTTGTGCATGCTTAGCCCTGGACATCTGCCTGACCCCTCCTGGTTATCTGGATCATTTTCTCTCCCTGACACTTCCATTTTATTGTTGCCCTGATTCCATCTTTATACTGGAGACAATGAAAGGTTTGGTTCCTATAGAACCATTCCTATCCCAATCCCCTTTCAGTGTAGTTAACTTCCCAAGCAGAATTCAGGGGGCTCTTTCTCCTGAATTTTCTAGTATCTCTTTCCCTTTCATGGTGTTCCTCATCCTGTAGGTCTCCTGTAGTAAGCTGTGGATCCCTATGTGGATATGCTGTTGTTGTTCAGTCATTCTTTTTCAGTCTGACTCTTCATGACCCCTTTTGAGGTTTTCTTGGCAAAGATACTTGGAGTCATTTGCTATTTCCTTCCTCATTTTACAGATGAGGAAACTGAGGAAAACATGGTTAAGTGACTTGCCCAGGGTCACACAGCTAGTAAGTGTCTGAGGCCATATTTGAATTCAGGTCTTTCTGACTTCAGGCCTGGCACTTTATCTGCTGAACTAATTAGCCATGGGGAGATGGAACTGTCATGTAACAAAGCAAAAATAAAAGTGTCTCAGCTATCCATTCCCTTAGAAACCAGATCTTTCATTACATCACGGACTTGGAGGATTATGTTCTTTGTGTATTTCCAGATGGTTCAGCTAGACTTTTATTAGGCAGTCTTCATCCCTAGACTTCCTTCAGTTCTTCTAACCCCTACCCCTGCCCTGTCTTCCTTCCCACACTCCAGTATTTCTTTCCTTAAAAAATTGCCTGTAAATTAATGGGAATGTAATCTTTGTGGTTTTGATTCATTTACACTCAGAGCATCAAAATATTGATCGCAAGGAACCATTTGATACCCCTGAAGTCCCTGGAGTCTTCTTAATGAGCTTTTAGAAGCATTTTGTTCAGTTTTGGTGACAGAAATGCTATTTTTGCTGCACAGTAATCAACCCATTTGAAACACATAGATTTAGAAGGGATTAGAAAAGTGTTAAAAAAAAAAACTCATCTTCCTCTGTACCATCCTTGTGGGCCAGGGGTGGGGGTGGGAGGGTGCATGGGGGAGAATCTCCTATGTGTAAGTGGTGATCCTGGTCAGCTGTGAGTACCTAAGAGCAGGGAAGTTTAGATGAGGGATACTAACCCACCCCTTTTCAGGAAGGCCTGAAATCATCCTATCATCTTTTACATCTAGGCCCATGGAGAAACCATTTTTCTTTCTTATTTCTCAAAGAAGGATGATGCATAGACCCCTTCATGCTGTTCCTTTTTTCTCTCAGTATGAACTCTCCAAATGCCCATTTTCCAAAGAGTCATAGGTCAATGATGGGTTAGAGTAGGTAGTACCAAAGAAAGATTTGTCTTGGATCGGGAAACTCCCATGATTTGAGGCAGAGTGGACCAGTATAAAATGTTCTAAGCTGATGAACTGTAACACATTCAGCTTATTTCTGTCCTTCCAGGTCCCCCGGGCACCTATTCCCTAGGAGGGTGAAAAAGAGACAATTCGCCTTTTGCTCTGGTAGCAGGGAGGAATAATGAAGGGCAGTGAATCAGGAGGAGATGGATTCTTTCCTCCTGAAAAAGCCACAGAATCCTCATGTCTGAAGGGTTCAGAAGATTTGGCTGCTGGTCTGTGGGTTGGAAAATCAGACTGTTCCAATCAAGTGGACACGAGTAGGGAAATAAAATACCTACATCAGAAGATGAGCTTCATTGCCTCTGTCAGAATATTAACCGTTTGTGTGGAAGGAATATCTTTCTTGGAGATGCTTGAAGCACTGTCAGTCTCTATGAAAGAAGAGAAAAAAAAGAGTATTATCTCATTTTCCAAATGGGGAAGGAAAGTCAGAATGGTAAAGGAACATTCCGGGTTTACTCGGAGAAATTCTGATGAGACTGGAAAGGAGATTTAGAAGCCTTAACTCCATGACCACTGATTTTCCTATTGTCTATGCATTCCTTTAAAAATTTGGTTGAGTTGTCAGATCTGTTTGGTTAGATTTTCAAGGTCCAAATGACTCAGTTAATGGATTAGACTTATTGTTGAAATAATGAAGTGGAACTATTATATCTATTATTCTAAGCTAGAGGTATAATAGCTATCTTTAAACACATGAAAGACTGTCCTGTGGAAGTGATTAAATTAATTCTGTTTGATTCCAGAGAATAAAATTGGGCCAATAGGAGAGAGGAGAAAAAGGAGAGGAGAGGGGACAGAGAGAGAGAGAGAGATAGAGACACAGACAGAGAGATAAAGGAGACATGGGGGGAGAGTTGGGGGAAGGGGATGGGAGAGAGATTTTAGATTTTTATAAGGAAAACTTCTTAATACTTAAAATTGTCCAAAAATGGAATGAGTTCTTCTGTAAAGTAGTATTTCCAGTAGTGGTCATTAAGCAACCAGGTAGCACCATGGACAGAAGATTATACCTAGAGATAGGAAGACTTGCATTCAACTTCTGACTCTGACTTACTAGTTGTGTGACCCTGGGTGACTCACTTACTCCTGTTTTCCTCAGTTTCCTCATCTGTAAAAAGGAGATAATAGTAGCACTTACCTTCAAGGATTGTTGCAAAGATAAAGTGAAATAAAATTTGCAAAGCACTGTTCAAACCTTAAGCATTATATAAATGCTATTACCATATAATCAATCACTTACTGGAAATGCTTTTAAAGACTCAGGCATTAGAAGTGATTTTTTTTTTCTTTAGGGCAGAAAAAATTGTGTGTACCGTAACACTGTCCTATTGCCACATAATTCTACATTCATGGTCCTATGGGAGATATTCTCTGTGATTTCATTTTCTTGATCTTAGAGTATGAAGGTTTATTTGGCTCTGAAAACAAACAAAATGACAAGGCAGGTGGCAGACAAAATCAGAGCTGAAAACAGGAAAGGACGGAAGTATAGAATATATACAAGGGGAGCTAACAATTCTTCCACTGTCATCTCCTTTCTAACTTGAAGATATCTGAGATGTCAGAGGATTGCTGATATGCGTTTTAGTTAAGATCAATTTTAATCAGATATGCATTTTTAATTAAACTCAATTCACTTTTCCATGTTGGGTATATTTGGTGAATGGCAGTCATCAGGTAACTTTTCTACTTCTAATTCTATATATGGGCACTTCCATGGCATTTTATAGCAGTCCAAGAGTTATAAGATTCCAAAATAAAAAAAACAACAACAAGCTTATCTTCAAGGTTATGATAATGGTTAAAAAAAAAGCATTTGGCCAAAGTAATTTCCCAAGACAAGAGAACAATTGTACCTACTAGTGATCTTTTCCTGGGGATAGCAGGAAAGGAATTAGGATTTCATGTTTCAGTTTAGCATTGTATTATTTAATTGATTTAGAGATGAAAGAGATGGAGGAAATTCATTCCCCTCATTTTACAGACAAGGAAACTGAGACCTAGAGAATCAGAACTATTTGTCCAAGGGCACCCAGGTAGTAAATAGACCAATGATTTGAAACCAGGTCCTCTGATTCCACTGCATTACACTACTCCAGGACCCAGGAGTCCCTTGTCTATATGGCCTCACTTTTTTAAATATTTCTTATTTTTTCTGTCTATAGATTGTTTAGTATATAATATATTTGTTTGCATGATTGTATGCTTCTTGAGGTCAGGGACTATCTTTTGCCTTTTTTTATTTCCAATGCTTAGTGTAGTGCCTTGCACATAGCAGGCATTTAACTAATGACTGATAGATGGATGTGCCATAATTTTATGACTTTGACTCCAGCCTTTATACTTGTGGTAGTGCTGCACGTAAGTACATGTGAGTTAGAGAACAGGGGTTATAACTGGTTGTATACAAATGTGATTTAGCCAAGCGTTTAACAATTTGTACACATTCGCTACTGACTAGCTGTGTGACAACTGACTGAGTCTCTTAACCTGAACCTTGATTTCCTTATATATGTCAAAATAACTAACTTTTATTGTTCAGTTGTTTTTTAGTTGTATCCAACTCATTGTGACCCCATGTAGGGTTTTCATGGCAAAGGTACTGGAATGGCTTGCCACTTCCTTCTCCGGCTCATTGTACAGATGAGGAAACTGAGGAAACAGGGTTAAGTGATTCGGCCAGGTTCACATAGTAATTATCTGAGGTCAGATTTGAACTTGGGAAGATGAATCTTCCTGACTCTAGCTAAGCCTGGCCATCTATCCACCTAGCTGCCCAACCAACCTTCTAGAATTTGATTATCTCTAATCTATTCTGTATGTATCTTGTTCCTACGTAGTTGTTTGCTTGTTGATTTCCCCATTAGACTTTGAGCTCCATGATAGTAGGGACTAATTTGTTTTCTTTTTTCCTTTCTTAAAATCCCCCAGGGCTTAGCACAGTGCCTGGTATATACAGTAGGAGCTTAATGAATATTTGTTGACTGACTGACTGATAAGAGTTGTGTGACTCAAATGAGTTAATACATATAAAAGCACTATGGACTATGTGCATACGAACTGGGTAGGACAGAATGCCAGGTAGTCAGTCAATAAGTATTTATTGACTTATAGTCAATAAGTACTTAGTATGTGCCAACCACTGGTCTGCTCCAATGCCAGAGGTTAAAACCATATTCCATACTTGTCTTTTACTACGTGGGTGAAAAATAAATGATTCTTGATGAGTATTTTCATTTATGACCTAGTTCAGTGGCATTACCACTAGTGAATGACTTTTGTTTCTTCCATTTTAACAAGCTAGCCTAAAATTCTAACTCCACTCCTGTTCCTAGTTTCTAGCCTATCCTTTCACTTTGGGTGCTCTGGATTTTAAAAAACTAAGAATGGTCTCAGTTTTAGCTCAGAGTTGCCTAATCAAGAAGGTCAGTTGTAGTTGTAATCTGGGAATGATCTGGCACTTTGACTGCAGGTGGGAACTCCCTTCACCCTTGACAAATCTTAGAGATCCATCTTTGACTCAGAGAGGTCATGTAACTTGCCCAGTATCACAGACCAACATGTGTGAGGAGCAGGATGCAAAAGCAAGTCTTCTTACCTCCCACCTCGCATTCTATCTACTTGCCCTCTCTATAGGACTATGAAATAATTGCACATGTTTCTGATATGAATGGTTTTAGTAATCTTGTCCATTATTATTCTAATGCTTAGGAAACCGTTAAACCCAAATAGCTTTTGCATTCATCATTAAAATCCCTTTCATCTTCCTTTCCCAGATGACAGGCTTTAATGGAAAGGGGCCTAGCTTTTATCTGCCTTTTAATTTTATGTCTGTTTGGAAACTGCCTTGTTGTTCCTTCAAGAAAGAAAGGTTTTCCTTGGTGAACTCACTAGAAGCAAACTGCAGGGAGGAGAAAGAGAAGGACGAGATGTAGCAGATTCTTTTACTCTTCCTGTAACATTTTCTAAACAATTCTTTTCATAGGAACCTTAAGTGCTATTGAACCTTCCACTTTCAGGAACTCCCATTAGAACTAGGATTTTTAACCTGGGTCCATGAACTTATTTAAAAAAAAATTTTTTTTAGAACCGTATTTCAATGTTATTGATCTCCTTTGTAATGCTCTGTATTTTATTTTATGCGTTTAAAAACATGATTCTGAGAAGGTGTCTACAAACTCCTGTAGACTGCCAAAGGAACCCATGATACTAAAAAGAGTAAGACCCCCTGTGAGGGGTGGCTGCCTCCAGCCAGAAGCTCATCTGTTTGTATAAGAACAGGAAAAGCAAAGGGTAGGAAATAGAACACTTGTTGTCCCTGTCAAAAGCCAATTCTATTACTTGTCTTCAAAGTCTTTCCATCTATCCAAGGCTATTCCCCTGTCTCTGCCCTATCCAATGACAGCTGACATTTGTCTAAACTCACGAAATTCTCTCTTCTGCTGAGGCAGTCTTCTTTCTTTGACTATCCGTGTACTTTGTCCATGCTCTTCACCTTACTTAAACTTGCCCTCATCCCAAGGCTCTTCCCTTGGCATATTCCTTATTGCCTTCCAAACTCCTTTGCTTAAAGCACACTTTTGGCCGAGTTCTCTTTACTTCATAATGGAAGCCTACCAGATTTTGCTATAACTCTGATCCTTTCAGATCTGTACTTACTTTGGCAATGGTTGTTCACAGTCACTGGCATACAGCTTTGTATTTACAGTATTGCAAATTTTCATATGTAGAGTTGGAAAGGAAATTAGAGGTCATTTAGTTCAATGATGTCAAACTCAAATAGAAGTGGATCCCTGCCTCTTGCAAAATAATGTAGAAAACCACAAATTAACATTATCTATGTTGTATTTTTATTTATTTTGTCAAACCCTTTTCAATTACATTTTAATTTGATTCCAGTGTACTCAGAAGTTACTTTGACACCTCTTTTTAGTCCAACCCTTTCATTTTACAAATGAGACAAATGAAGCACATAGAGGATAACTGACTTCCCCAGGGTCACACAGATATAGGTAGTAGAGTTCAAATTCAAACCTGAGTTACTCGAGTATCATGAGATTTATTCTGACTTGCCTTTGTTACTACCACTTGCTTAAGACAGAAAGTCACATAACTAGCCAGGATCAGCTGAATTTAGTGGACACATCAAACTTTAGCTCAGATGAATAACTAGTTAGTGATAAAATAATTTTTGACTCAGTTCTATTTCCCCTACCTACTTAAAATGAGAGTGTCAAGTCATAACAATAAGAGCTAACATTTATATAGTGCTTGCTGTATGCCAGGCACTATGCTGAGTTATCTCATTTAATCCTCACAACAAGCTTGGGAGGTAGGTATTATTAGTCCCATTTTACAGCTGAGGACCCTGAGGTAAATAGAAGTTAAGTAATTTGCCCAAGTTCATGCACCTAGGAAGTATTTATCTTTGAGGCTGTCTTTGAACTAGGATCTTCCTCACTAGACCAATGCTCTATTTACTGTTACCTAGGTGTTCCAGTTTTAGTGATCTGCAAATTCTAGCTATATCCTCGGTGTTAATTGACAAGTTTATTATTTAACCTGATATAGATCTTTCCCTTCTGCTATCTGTTCTTTGATGGGTAAAACTTTACTTTCCACTTCTGCCTTTTGTAAGGTAGTAAGTAACTGAACTAAGTTTTGAGCCTACTCTGGATTTTATAAAATTCCATTGTATGTCTTCTGATTATGTAACTAAGAACTACATCAGCCTGCTGAAATGACTCCTGAAGGGCCATTGGTTTTTGTATAGCATCATGGGTCTATGCTCTGATCATATAATCAATTTGTTTTTATAATATTTCTGTGTTGGATAAGTATGATTGGCAGCAGAACCTATGAAGGAATCCTTGGACAATTTTTTTATATCACAGATTATCTGATTCCAAAACTCATTTTCCAAGTTTTAGTTTCATTTCACCATGTAGCCTAATTCTGTTGCTGTATGTTACAATTAGTTTGTCAACTTTTTTGTGTCTTGCCATTTTGCTAAACCCTGACTCCCTCACTACACCACCCCCAATGTCTACTCACATCTTCCAACAGTATAATATAAGGTTGTGATAGTTTAGCTGTGATAGTAAGTGCTGCCACAACTTCCTTTCTGCCTTCCTACCTTCCTGCCTTCCATGCCTTCCCTTCCCTCCCTTCCTCTATGCTAGCTTCTGTGGAGTACACAAAGAAAAAAAACAGAAGCAAGGCAATCCCTGTCCTCAAGGGGTTTATACTCTAAGAAGGAAATTTCAGCTTGCTTTTTCAATCTCACTGCTACATACGGTTCTTTAGTTTTAGCTATTTAGTCAACAGCTTTAGTTATCCATTAACTTTAGAATTAGGTCTAAGCTGTTGCATTTCTATAAACTGCCCCATTAAAATAAACCAGCTGAATCTGTGCCTGGACTCTTGATTGGAAATAATGATCTCAATATAAGTATATCCTTGGGTTGCTTTGGGTTTTGGGGACTCAGTTTGGGTCCTCCTAGGCTGCTGAAACATGCAGCAGTCCCAGGGTAACAGGTAAGCTATTGACAAAGTTCTAATGAGGCTGAAACTGTTTCTCCATCTACTCTTTCCTTTGTCAGCACTGAATGGTTCTGTTTTGTGGTCCCAAGTAGCAGAAAGATCTTTGTGTTAAGGGCTTGTGAAACTGGCATCTAAGGCCACTTGCTTTCTCTGGAAGCCTTTGGGTAAATCATGACTTCTCTGTTCTACCTATAAAATATAATAATAATAATAAGTGTTTGTGGTTATAAAGTAGAAATGTTACTACTACTACTACTATTACTACTACTACTACTACTACTACTACTACTACTACTACTACTGCTACTACTACTGCTACTACTACAACTATCTTTTTTTTTTAACAGATGAGGAAATGGACTCAGAGATTAAATGATTTACCCAAGGTTACTCAGCAACTAAGTGAGAAAACAGGACCTCAAGCCCAGGTGTTAGGGAGGCACTGGTTCCTGAGTTGCCTCTTGAAGGATTTCAACCAGTGAAAATTCCAAAGTTTGCAGATTTGTAGCCAGCATAACCTTAATGACCCAAGGCACAAGGAGTGACCTTCAGAAGCAACATTTGAGACCCAAGCCAGCAGCAGAGTAGATGCAGACTCATCTGACAGTCATGATGAATGTGGACATGAACTTGGTGGGACCAAGGATATGTAGGAACCGAACTAAATTTTGAGTCTCCTCTGCATGAGCCTCCCCTTACTCCTCCCCTCCCTGGAGATTATGTACCAAAGGTATCAGAGGAGAAATATCTGTAGTCTCATGTTGCTTTATTTTGAATTAAATATACTTAAAAAAAGAAAAACCCCCAAAGAACAGTCTAGACTAGAGATGCTGAGATATTGAACTGAGATAATGGAAGTGTGAATGGAGAGAAGGGAGCAGACAAATGTGAGAGAACTGGAGGACCTAGAATCTGTCCACAAGACTTGGCAATGATTGGGTATTGGTATGAGGCATAGGAGAAGAGTCAAAGAGAATAACATGTTTTTAATCTTGGGTGACAGTAGGATGCTGGTATCTTCGACAGAAGGAGGGAAGTTGTGAGGGAAGGTTTTGGAGGAAGTTGATGAATTCAGTTTTGGATATAATGAGTTTGAGGTGGTGGTGGGATGTCCAGATGCAACAGATGTTCAACAGGCATTTGGAGATGTAGATTTAGAGCACCAGAGAGAAACAGGAATTAGATAAATAGAATAGCAGTTTATTTTCATAGAAATAATAATTGCCACGTGAGTTTCACCAAGAGACAAAATGCAGAGAAAGAAAATTTGAGGACCTTCACATTTAGATGGATCATAGGTTTAGAGCTAGCCTTTAGAAGCCATCAAATCAAACTCTCTCATTTTACATATGAGGAAACTGAGGCTCAGAGAATGTTAAGTGACTTGCTCAGGGTCATATAACTGGGAAGTAGAATTTAGATGAAGAAACAAAAAGTGAGATCAAGAAGGATCAATCATCATTCCTTGTAAATGGAGAGCGGAAAAGAGAAGTCAAAGTAAGACTAAGTATCCAAAAAGAGTGGATGATTGCTTCATGACCCCATCTGTTGTTTTTGTGGCAGAGATGCAGAAGTAGTTTGCTATTTCCTTCTCCAGATCATTTTACAGATGAGGAAACAGGCAATGAAAGTAAGTGACTTTTCCAAGGTCACACAGCTATTAAGTGTCTGAAGAGGATTAACAGTTTAAATGCTGCTGGGGGTCAAAGTCTGAAGCCAAGCTATCTACTTAGTTTCATACAAGCCCCACAGTGCATAACCAAATCATTGCCCCAATTTAAATGGACTTTCTGTTGGCCTGAACTTCTAATGAACGTCGTGACTTGGATTTGACCAGGTACTTGATGCATTTAGTGGAAAGCCTGTGATTGGCTAATTAAGTCAGTGGAGGTCTTCAGGACTTGTTCATTCCTATCAAAAAAAAAATAAAACTATGTTCACACCTGGTTGAGGTATCACAGAGAGCAGTATTTTGTCACTTTAAGTGGAGTGGAATAATTGTTTGGAGTGGAATTACTCCCACCCTTACATACTTTGTTATTTTGTCCAGATTCTAAATGTTGTTCAGTGATTGTTCTCATGTAAATTATTTAGCTTTCTTTCCTAACTAAATGTGCAGCTGTTTCAAAGCAGGGATTATTTCTGCTCATTATTTTTGTATATCTTACACTACATCTATATGATACGTCTTTGATGCTTTGTAGATATCATTCCATAGCATCTGTGGGGTGCATTTTGAAGTTAAACCAAACATGATGACAAATGCTGACTCTTGGAAATATTTTAGAGAGACTTCTGAGGAAAGGATGACACTGTACTTAATGAGCCCCTTTTCATATGAAGATCCATTCTACATGCTCACTCTGGCTTATGTAGAATGTGACCTGTGAAAAAATGGGTGTCAGATTGACTTTTTCAGAGGAACTGAAGGATGTTCCAACCATGCGATAGGATTTTTCCACTGCCTTCTTGTAAAACTTAGGCTTGGGGCTCTTGACTCACCTTCATGTTTTTGCTTAGTGCATATTGTATTCTTTTTTACAAAAATGGAACATTCAAAATACAGTCCACTTGATTATTTGCACAATGGAAGAGACTATTGAGTAAATTTAGAATAGTGGCATAGCCAAAAATTACGTATACTTGGCATTGCAGTGTATTCTATGATTTTGTTTCCAGTGATTTTTCTCCCTACTTAGAGGTTTGTATGAGGTCATACTGATTGGTTCAGCAGTAAAAAAAGACATGCTATACGATAATCTTATCTTAGTTTTGAAAGCGCTTTATACTTTACAAAGTGCTTCCACATACACTATGTTATTAGTTCAGTTGTATTCAACAAACATCGATTAAGCATGTACTACGGAGTAAGGTGCTATGGTAGAAAATGGGGCTGTGAAGACAAGATAAAATTTACACTGTCCTGGGCAAGGGATACCTAAGTAACTAAGACAGAATATTTTTAAAACAATACAAAGTAATTTCAAGAGTAAGAGAGCCCTAATAATTAAATGGATCTGGAAGGACTCACCTAGGAATTGGTACCCAAGTTGTGCTTTGAATGAAGTGAAAGATTCTAGGTGGAAGTGAGTGTGTTCCCAAAGTGAAAAAACACTGATTCAAAGGTATGGAAAGAAGAGAAATGCTAGCAATCAAGTTTGAGTAGAACTGTCTCTCTGTCTCTGTCTGTCTCCGTCTGTCTCTGTCTCTGTGTCTGTCTCTCTTTCTCTGTCTGTCTTTCTGTGTGTGTGGGTGTGTGTGTGTGTGTGTGTGTAAGTAATATGAAATAAAATTAGAAAAGTGGGTCACAGCAGGATACCAGAAGTTTTTGCCAAGCCTAGAGGAAGTTGGATTTCACGGCTATCTTTCAAGAGGTAGGCCAAAGATAGTACCATTTTACTGATGAGGCTTGGAGAGTTTACGTGGCCAAGTCACATAGCTAGTAAGATACAGAGTTGGGACTAGAATCTAGATTAGGAGTAGAGCAGGAGTAGATGGCTTAAGGATTTTACTGTCTGTTAGATAACTACACAATGGATGATCAAAAGCCAACCACATCATTATGTTCCAGCAGGTTTTGGGAAGTATTATTCTGAAGTGTAACAGATAAAATTTCAATTAACACTATTTTCCAGTTGTAGGGGGAAAAGTTGTGGTTCTATTAAAATCAGGGACTTTTATTTTTCCTGCAGAAAGCATACCATTAATTTATTTTGATATAAGCTTGCAGACATATTAGGATAGCTTGTGTTTGTGTGCTAGCCACTGTTGACTATAGGAGAAATCAATATCTGGTTGCTAGAGGTTGTAAGCTGTTATCACTTGGTGACAGTTGATATATTAGTGCCCAGCAATGAGGAGAATGGAGGTGTGTGCGTGCTCTATCAACTTTTAAGGCATATTTTATTTGTAACAGTGATTCGGCCTTCCATTTGTCATCTGTGCCCTTGAAAGTGAGTAGATGAATGAAAATAACTTCTAGCCCACTAAACCCCATGCTTTTCCATGTCCCACAATTCAACTTGATGTCAAAGAGGTGCTGATGAGTAGTAGTAATGGTGGTAAAGAGTCAGGGGACAGGGAGAGTGGAGAGAGGTGGTAAATATTCTGAAAATTTTTAACTTTGAACAATATCATCCAATCTAGGAATCATGCCTAAGTCTAGTAAAGGATAGTAACAAAGTCACTTCTATTAGGATTTTTATTATCTTGGCACATGATAATCTTTCTATAAAATTGTTATCCCTAAAGAATTATTTTTGATAAGTAGTTAGTCAGTTCTTGATAGGAGGATCCTGGCAGATGATTTGTTGGTCTTTTGGTAGCATACATCATGCAACTGATTTCACTGGTGGACACCACTGCAGATTGTATTGTTGTCATTCAGTTGTTTTGACTCTTTGTGATTCCATTTGGGGTTTTCTTTGCAAAGGTACTGAAGCAGTTTGCCATTTCCTTCTCCAAATGAGGAAACTGAGGCACACAGGGTTAAGTGACTTGCCCAGGGTCACACATGTTTAAGGCCAGATTTGAACTCAGGAAGATGAGTCTTCCTGACCCTAGGCCCAGTCCTCTATCCACTGTGCCACTCAACTGACCTTGCAGAATGTAACTCATCTATCATTATGTTCTAGGAAGTAGGGAAGCATAAAATCAATGAAATAATCCATATTCTCAAGGAGGTTAGGAGATAAGGCTTAAAGAGTTGTCTAAAACCTATGGGTTAAACAACTAACCCATGGAAATACGGCTAAAAACTGGGGAAGGCAAGATTTGAACCCAGGTCCAAATGTATCATACTATTCATTAAACCAAACTGTCTTTTTTAGGAAGGAATCATCCACACATAGAAATTTGAGAATTGGAAGGACTTCTGGGGGTCATCTAGTATTGGAGTCACAAGATTTAGTTTAAAGTCCCAGCTCTGCCACTTAGTAGCTGCTGTGAGTTACTCAGCCTTAGGTAGCTGGACTTTGCTGTGTGAATAGAGGCTTTACTTCCTGGGTACAACCTGCCATCCCACAAATGGAAACTCTGACATCAGTGAGAGTGGGAAACATGGATTAATGCAAACATAAGGTGCTCTGAGGTTGGGGCAAGGGCAACCACAATTCATGTTGTTTATATATTACTATGGGTAGGTCAGAAGGGCCAGATTTGTACATGCAAAGTAACATCTTTAATTAATTAATTAAACAAATTAATTTGTTAATTGAACAAAGCCATACCTAATAGATGGTTAATTTTCTATTCACATTTACCTTTTTTAAAGTACTTTGCAAACATTGCCTCATTTGATTCTTGTAACAATCCTATGAGGCAGGTCTTCTAAACATGATTCTCATAGTCTTAGCAGTCAAATGAGGCACAGAAGGGTCAAGCGACTTCTCTAAGTTAGTCAAAAGCTAATAAGTGGCAAATCTGGGACTCAAACCCAGGTCTTTTGGCTTTAAATCCAATGTTCTCTCTTTCCAATATGTTATATTGATTTTCACAGGCCAACTTCTACCCAGGGAAACTAGATCAAGGCTCACTGGTAGGGTTGGTAAGCTGGCAAGTTGCTTCACTTTTCTAAAACTTGGTTGTAGAAAGAGAAGCTCAAATACACATTTCTTGAGTGTTTAACATGTTCAGGTCACTGAGGGAGACACCAGATGGGAAAACCACAGGTGGTAAAAATGACTGGCATTTACACAGAATGGTAAACTTTTCAGAACCCTCCTGATATACATCATTTCATTTCATCTCTACTGAAGCTCTGTGAGGTTAAAGACTGCAGGTATTTTTTAATCCTCATTTTACTGATGAGGAAACTGAAGCTACTTGAAGTAAGGTGACTTCGCCATCTTTACATAGCTGTGAAACATCTAAGACAGGACTTGAACTGCCATCGGCCTGATTCTGAGTCCAGCACTCCATCCGCTAGCCCTTGATGCCTCCTCAGTCCATGTTCTGTGACAGCACTATGACCTCAGTGGTATAACAGGCCAATTAGCTGCAGTAAAAGAGACAAGGTCATCATCCTCACCACAATTAGAATTCTTCCATTATGCCTATCTCTTGCTTGGACACCCAGGTATCCTGGTGACAGGTGACTAAAAAAGAGATGGCAAGTGGTACCTTTTTTACTCAAATTGGAAGCCTTGAAAGAGGCTTGAAGAAGCCTTGAAAGAAAATCTGATTCCAGATTTTCTTTTTGCAATCATATGAATATGAACTTTGAGCTCATTAGGAAGAAGCCCACTAGTAAGAGATGACTCTTTGGCTGATGAATAATGGCACTGTCTGCTAATGTCTGTGAGGGAAAAATGATCAAAATAAGATAGAAATTTAGCTTTCTTCTCTCTACCTTGTCTTGGATGGTTCTTCCTTGTTCTGCTTTGTTCTGAAGAGTGACAGTGACATTTGTATCAGCATGGCACTGTCTATCTTATTCACCATCCTGTTTGTGAACCATGGAGAA
The DNA here is from genome assembly GCF_028372415.1 of Notamacropus eugenii. Taxonomy (NCBI): domain Eukaryota; kingdom Metazoa; phylum Chordata; class Mammalia; order Diprotodontia; family Macropodidae; genus Notamacropus; species Notamacropus eugenii. Next base: position 414,621,873 of record NC_092873.1, read on the forward strand.
CCTTCTAGAGCCATAGTTTTCATTCTTCTTGAGGCAGCAATCCTAGCTCCCCAGACTCTACCATACCACAGAAACCTTTTTACCTTGGAAGTTCACTCTACCCCTGGACTTCTCATTTTGGAAGTACCCTCTACCCCAGAATTTCCACTTTGAGGATACCCAGGCTACATACTCAGATCTCCAGACTTTTCTACCATATCTCTGAGTATGTATCCTTCCCTTCTCCATTCCCACTTTCTTTTACGTGTTGTCTTCCCCCGTTAAAATATAACCTTCTTAAGGGAAAGAACTTTCTTCCTGCTTGTATTTGTATTCCTATCCTTTAGCACAATGCTTGGCCCATAACAGGCACTTAATAGATGCTTATTGACTTGACATGTTCCAAAGGACAGACCCTAGCTAGCTTGCACAGCATACCACCGATATGGAGACAACCAGGATCAAGAATGAGAATGATGCTGCAAAGTACTTTTCCAAGAGCCCTAATGTTCTCTGAAATGAAATAAATCACTAGCCTCTGGCACTTCCTTAGACTCTACCTAAGGAAACCCAAGCTTTTTCTATTCATACTACTGCCTAAGCTCTCTGACCTTGTAATCATCCAGTCAAGTTGAACATTGATGATTGATTTTTAAGGTGTCACCTGAAAGGAAATACACATTTCTTCATAGATGGCAGGTGAAAAGTAGGCTTAATAGCAGAAGTCATTGCCTTCCTTGCCCTGTAGACCACATACTTCTTTGGGGCAGCTAGGTGATGCTGTGGATAGAGCACCAGTGCAGGAGTCGTCTTCATGTCTTCCCCAAACATAACTTCCTCCACTGTCCACCAGTTTCCTATTTGTGTCATTTCCCTGCATTAGAATGTGAGCTTCTTGGGGACAACAACTATCTTGACTTTGTATTTGTATCTTCAGGCTTAGCACAGGGCTTGGCAGACAGTGTGCCTTACTAATGGCTTTGCATTCATCCATGTAGTCATCCATCTATTTTTGCTATGGAGAAACACCATACCCACTTGTCTTGGTGACAGAATGAGTTACACAGAAAAGGGAGAAACAGAACAGGAAGAAAACTAAAGAAACTGAAGAGAAGATGATATTTGGTCTCCAAAGCAAGTGATTCCCCTCCTCCTACCTCTTACTGTTATTGCAAGGGGGGAGTAAATAGTTTGCCAATTATGTTATGTCTGTCAGTGTGTGAGAAAGAAATGTGAAATTTGCTTCCCCTTCCCAACCCTGAGAAGCAAATACCAGATATCAATAAAATATATTTATACATGGCCTCTTATCTTAACTATGCAGAACTTAAAATAAATAGGTCTTTTTATTTCTCAAACCAATTGAGAAGGAATATGAGACAGGGCTAGAATATCCAGACTAAGGTGGGAGAAGCCACATGTCAGCAACTACTTTTCAATGGACGTAGAATTTGGGCCAAGGATTTTAGTGTCCTTTTCCATCCCGTAAGGTGATCAGAGATAGGACTTCAGGAATTTTTTTTTTTTTTTAGCTTGCGTCAAAAATTGAAATGAAGGGGCAAGACTGCTGATATCATCAACAGGTGAGGTGGTGATTCAGTTGTTGTATAAGATGGGGAGAGAAGTTGGAATCAGGATACTGGACTGGGGTGTGGTAGTGCTCTAGAAACTATGTGATAACATGGGCCAGTGATAGGAATGCAATGACCTGGGAAGGGAGAGTCCCATGTTTGCCTCCTCTGATCCCACCCTCCCCCTCACTTCACATATCTAGAAAGAAGTACTTTTCCTTGACCCTACCAGGAAGTACTTTTCTCTTCCCTGCCTGTATCTGCACCCTGGGACAAAGCTTCTCTTATCCCAGACTAGCTAAGACTCTGACCCCAGAAGAGGGGTCAGAGTAGCCTGGCACAATGGAAATAGTATGGGCTCTGAGATCAGAGGAGATGGGTTCAAATTCTGCCTCTGACACTGACTACTTATGTGACTTTGGGCAAGTCACTGCATCTCTTTGACTTTTACCTTCTTCAGGTATAAAATGAGGGGTTGAATTAAATGACTTCTCAGGTTCTTCTTGGCTCAAAATCTACAATCTTATGTTGTACAGGGATAATGGGTCCCAAAAGATACCCAAGAGACCTTCTTCCTCCCTTGTTTAGATACCTCATGTTCTGTATTCTGTAACCCCATTCTCAATAACATCTTGGAGTGCCCACCACAGCTGGGTAGCTTTCTCATTCTGTCACTGGAAAGCATTCTTTCTCAAACTACAATTTAGAACAAGAACCAAAACGCAAACAAAATACAGCCCAAAGGTTAATTTATAGCTTGATTTCTTTGGCCTTGTAGGCTCCTGAGTGAAAAATGCTGAGCTATTTGTTTGAAGGGAGCTTTTGAAGTACAATACAAGAGAAAACCTTGGTGCTTGGAGTTATATGAGATTTACATTCAACCTGTAATAGCTAAGAGCTCCAGAGATGATCCTGCTTGCTATGTGCAAATAGTTGGAGAGCAGAAAGAAGACTGGATCTATAGGATGGACACTTGGCTTATAGAATCATAGATCTTTGGGACATGGGATCAGAGATTTAGAGGTGGAAGAGATATTCAAAGCATCTAATTCAACCCCTTCATTTTACAAACTATAAAATGAAGAAACTGTAACCCAGAGAGTTTACATAACTTGTCCAAGGTCGCACATCTAGTAAGTAGCAAAGCCAAGATTTAAACCCAGGCCCTCTGACTCCAAAACCAATACTCTTTTTTTTTAAACACCAGTACTGCTTCTCTCAGCCTCAGTTTCCTAATCTGTAAAGTTGGAATGAGAGGTAGTATGGATAGTGGACCCAGTGCAAGCCTTAGATTCAGGAAGATTTTGGTCCCAGCCTTCCTTCTGAAACACAGTGACTGTGGGACTAGGAGTCAAGTCCCAACCCTCTTGGCTCCCCTGGCATCTCTCAAAGCCTAAGTCATATATGTTGCCAAACTCAAATGAATTAATGTTTTTGGAAATCTTCTATAACTCGAATATACTGTCAGTATATTACTTTTTATTAGACACTGATATATGATTCTAGGCTCTAGGAAGAATATGTACATGGCTAGTGTTTTTTCCCCTCTTTGTATTTGTCAAAGTCAGTTCTCCTAACTATTCTCCATTCTCATTGCTTTATGGCAGTTCCATCCATCTATTCAACAAATATTTGTTAAGTGGTTAGTATGCGTCAGGCAAGAAGTAGCATGGTCTGGAGGAAGAAGGCTGGCCTTGGACTAAGGAAGACTTGGTCAAATCCCATCTCTGATATATACTGGCACTGTGACCCTGGAAAAGTCAGCAAATCTCTCAATCCCTAGGCAACTCTCTAAGACTCTATGTTGTAGATAAAATGGAAGGATTGGCCAATGAGGGTTCAGTCCTTAGAGTATGCACAATAGTCATTTGGGGGCTGGAAATGTTTGATGGAGGGGACCTTTTCCTCTCTGATTTCAGAGCATGTGTAGATAACTAATTCAACCCCTTCATTTTACAAACTATAAAATGAAGAAATTGTAATCCAGAGAGTCTAAATAACTTGTCCAAGGTCACACGTCTAGTAAGTAGCAAAGCCAAGATTTAAACCCAGGCCCTCTGACTCCAAAATCAATACTCTTTTTTTTTAAAACACCAGTACTGCTTCTCTCAGCCTCAGTTTCCTAATCTGTAAAGTTGGAATGAGAGGTAATATGGATAGCGGACCCTTTCTCTGTCTCTCTGTCTCTGCCTCTCTCTGGTCTCTCTCTCTCTCTCTCTCTCTCATTCTCTCTCTCTCATTCTCTCTCTCTCTCTCTCTCTCTTTCTCTCTCTGTGTCTCTCTGTCTCTGTCTCTCTGTGTCTCTCTGTCTTTGTCTCTGTCTCTCTCTGTCTCTCACTCTCTCTCTCTCTCTTTTTCTAGGTGGCAACAGAGGCAAGAAATGTTGTAAGTCTCTAGGTGAGGAGAGAGTCGATGGTAGTGGCAGTAGTAGCTGCTAGCTCCTCATCCCTGCTGCTACTTGCCTTATCTCTTCACCTTGTCACTATGTGGCTATGAACATAGGACACTGCTATTTCTTCCATCTCTGTTGTGTGGTTTTTTTCCTGATCTTAGGTGTTTGAGTATTAAAGACAAAAGGGATCTGCTTAATGCAATCTTAATGTTCTGGGGACGTAACCTGCTAGTTCCAGGTGAGTTGGGATAGTAGCCTCAAAGTATAGCTGGCTCGTCCTCTCAGGGTTCTAGGGTAACCATGAAAGGGGGAGGTTCCAAACACTCTTTGGGGACAGATCATGTCTTGTATGTTGCTCAGAATAAGAATTGATCAGTTAATATATCCTCAACATCATCTAACCAATTCATATAAATTACAGCTGGGTCCCAATTAGTGCCAACAATTATTCTCCTGAAGTGGTCACATATGTTCAGATTTGTAGTATTTGAAGTTTTAGTTGTGTAAAATATGGTACTTTGTTCCAGCTCAGTGGAAATACCCAGAGTGAATTAAAATAGTGCCACCAGTTCAAGGTATTCATTATTTGTACTAACCAAGACCTAGCTGTAACTAAGTAATATTTTTACTTAGTAATATTTTACAAAATGATGTTTGCTGAATAGGTATGGCAGGGACTGGCATACAGTCGCTTCAAACCGGGCCCATGATTTACTCTTGCTGCTGCTAGGTGGCATAGTAGATAGAATTCTGGTCCTGGAGTCAGGAAGACCTGAGAGCTGAGATCTGACCTCAGATACTTTCTAGTTATGTGACCCCAGGCAAATTACTTAACCTCTGTTTGTCTCAGTTTCCTCATCTGTAAAATGGAGATAACAATAGCCCCCATGATTGCTGTGAGGATTAAATGAAATAATAACTGGAAAGCACTTAGCACAGTGCTTGGCACATAGTAAACAATATATAAATGTTAGCTATTTCTATTAGCACCTCTGTCCCTGAGGAGAGTGAAGTCACACTTAATGTAGTTTTGTTACAAAACACTTGCCCTTCAAGTTTCACTTCCGAGTATGCCATAGTCAATGGACAGGTTGTTCCCTTTCTTATAGGATATGGTTTGATACCAGGTTGAGTCACTGCTGAGTTCGGTCATTTGGCTGCTTTAAAGTCTCCTGACTGGATTCTTTACTGGGCTTGACTGCTGAGGCCTCCAGCACACTGTTACTGACTCTGGTTGCTTTTGAAGCTTACAAGGTCTTGACTTGAGTGATTCATCTCTGATACTCATTGGTATAAGATCAGAAAAGACTAGCCAATGACAGAAAAGAATAATAGCAGCCTCAGGGCACATGGCCAGGTTGGTGCTTCCACTACTATGACCTCTTCTCCCACCTGGAAGCTTACAGTAGTTCTTGCTTAGCTCACTATTAAGGAAAAGAGAGAGGTTTTTATCTTCTTGAGACTTTTGAATAGACTCAATTTCTAGCTCAACAGCCATTTAAGAGGCTTTTGGTTACCATGTGGGATATACTCTAAAGCAGAGAGGGAAAGGGGTCTTCTAGCTATGCATTTTTGAAAATAGGCTTGCCAAGCCTGCACATGGATCTTATGCATATGATTTACAGTTTGGGCCCTCTGATCAGTTTCCTCATCATACAGGCAAGATATGGGTCTATATTAGTATTGGAAGTTCCCTCATGAGGACTTCCATACACTTAATATCATTCAGTCTACCTTCTCATCTTACCAGTGGGGATGCTAAGACCCAGAAAGTTTAGTGATTTGGCCAAAGTCATTTGAATGGTAAGCAGTAGAGCTCCCTTAGGGGTTAACACAGTGTAGGCACTTAATAAATGGAATTGACTAACCCTAATGAATATAGTCATTACACTATAAGGGTTTTACAGACTTGGTCTAAATTCAGTTCAGGGAAAATACAAGAACTCAACCTTCCGGAACATCCCTTTAACCTGAAGGGTCTTATTAACATTGGCTCTCAAGTCAGAAGAATTGGGTTCAGTCCTCACTTCTGATGCCTACCACCTGTTTGACCTACGGTAAGTCACTTAATCTCCCTGGGCCTCAGATTCCCTCATCTGTTAAATGAAGGGGTTGAACTAAATGGCCAAGAGATCCCTTTTAGTTCAAAATCTCTGAACTATAATAACAAACTTTTCCTTTTCTCTTTTTATGCTTGCATGTAACATAAGCATTAAAATACCTATTGAATTCAATTGTCTTAATGAGTAAACTAAAATAGAGTTTCTTTAGAGAATAGTGATTTTTTTGAAGTTCACTTATACGATTTGAAAGTAGCTTGATAAGATCCTGAAACTTGTTTTTCATTTTTGTTCTTATCCCTGCTTTCTTTATTGCTTCCTGATTGGTTGAGCTTGAACTTATAGATGTTAGTTTTCCCATCATAATTGTGTGTGTGTGTGTATGTCTAAGTCTAAATGTCATACACTATAGGCTACTGTACTCCTGTGACCCCAACTTTTATTCCATAGATTCCCCAGGGACTTTGCTTTCTGGCACACACTACTAATTTTTCACTGCCAAAGCTTTTTGCTTATAAATTTGAACTGATTTCCTCCCTGGGCCAGGGGAAAAGTCTGAAAATAATTTGAATTCTGGTAATTGTAGACTTAGATTGGCTCTGGGAAGGATTGGGACTATCACAAATTTTAAACCAGGAGGACACTGTGACCACCAAGTGCTCTCTCTTTCTCTTGCTTGTCTATCCTTTAAAACTCTTGGATGGAAAGACAATGTTCTCTTTCTACGATTGTAATTCCCAGCATTCAGGTTGGTTTAGAACTTTTACCCTGGCATATGGGGGAAATCAATTAGAACAAGGTTTTGTGTATTGTCTCATTTGGTTCTACAAGTCAACATGGCAAATCTCTCTGTTCTGCAGCTTAGGAACCCGAGGCTCAAAGAGCTTCAGCTTCCCCATGGTCATACAGTTAGTGATTTGCAGAGCTAGGGCTCAAACCCAGATTTTCTCATTATGAATTTGCTATTTTTTTATTGGGAGCTGTAGTTTCTGCACACTAAACTCTATCCCCGGAGTTCTGGACTAATTCAGATTGAATGTAAATATCTCAGAACATTAAGATTTTCTTTTGCATTATTCTTCCAAGGCTCCCTCCAAATCTATGGCTCTCCTTTTGGCTTGGGTTCTTTGCCAACCAGTTTTGCTCGCTTTAAGGAGCTGCATGAGGCCTGTCTAGTACATGGCATTAATTAGGGACTCAAGTCAACTTGGGTCCATTACTAGAGTGACTGTAGGGTGTCAATATCAAAAAGCAGCAATCAGTAGGAAAATTGGTATCAGATATTCCAAAGCCAAGGTATTCTACCAAAGTTTATAGCAAAGATGTAGAATGCTACTGAGTTGATGCTTTTTCCCCCCAATTGGGCTGCTTCCAGCAAATTGCTTTTTATTCTAGAAGTTTCTGTGATTCATACTTGGCTGGCACTCATGCCCAATGTGGTCTCAAGTGATTCTTACCACCTCTTTCTCATCCTTACTAATTATAGGCTCATATACCTCTGTTTGAAGCAGAGGTATTTCCTTTTAATTACTCTTTATTCTAAAAGTAGCAAGCAATCCTTCAGGATTTGACTTTGATTCTTTTTAAAATAAAGGTTTAACTACTCAAACATTTATGAAGTACTTACTACATGCCAGGCATTATGTGAAGTGCAGAGGACGTAAGAAAAAAAAGCTAAAACAGTTCCTGTCCTGGAGGAGCTTACTTTCTAATGGAAGAGGCACCATATGTAAAGCAGGATACACAGGATAAATACTGAATGGATGGAAGGTAAGCTTGTAGGTGATGGTACTAACAAGTAGCTGGGGGAGCTAAGAAATGACTTTATGGTACTTAAACTGAGTCTTAAAGGAAGCAAGGGATTCTAAAGAGTCAGGGATTAGAAGAAAGAGAATTTCAAGGTTGTGAATTATTCAACCCAAAGGTACAGAGACAAGAAAAAGAATGCTGTATTCAAGGAACTACAAGTAGACCAGTATAACTGGATTGCAGGGTATACCAAGAGGAGTAGAAAATATGAAAATTGGAAAGATAGGATGGGGCCAGGTTGTGAAGAAGCTTAAATGACAAAGGACTTTATATATGATCTTGGAGAGAATGGGAAACCACTAGAGTTTATAGATTAGGTAAAAATACATGTAGTTAAAATGACAAAGGTAAAATTTACAGAACTTTTAATAGTTTTTTCCTACACACAGACATTCAGGGAATGGGACTTTAATCTCTCTTAGGTTCTTTTCAGTTGCCCAGCCAAACTCTTTTCTTGCTCTGAAATTCAGAATCAACTACCCTATTCTCAAAGAGGCTGAATGCTTTAAGTTTCTAGATGAAGTCGATTCAGTTTGGTACTCTTGGATCAGAAACTGAAAACCTTAAGGACATATAGATGGTGTTTTTAAATCCTGCCTACCAGACAAAGGCAAGGATTATAAAACAGAAAGGCAGATTTGGGAGGTGACAACTTGGTTAGACTGAGAACATGATCTGAATTTGTAGGCTACAGCTTAAGCTATAGGAGTAATGGGCTTGTAGCCGAGAATGGAGTGCCTCTATCAAAGGCTTGTAGTCTCGCAAAGCTAAACAAAAAAGGGCTTTAAACTGAAAAGATGAGAGGAAGGAGAAAACTTTCTACATACAGCCACCACTGATATTGTAAGGAGTAGCTACAATGTAGAAAGAATTACTATTGGGATGCCCAGAAATTCAGAGGTGACAAAATACAAGGAGGGGGCCATCAATAAAGCACTTGGCCTTGGATATCCATAGATATATCTTATATATCTACATAGATATATACAATAATGAAAGTATGACTAAAAGGGAATGTGAACTCAAAATCCTAATGAAAGGAAGCAAATTTTCTCTCCTATGTATTATCAGTGATACTTGGTAGTACTGGAAGGGTGTGATCATGGTCATAATAATTGACTTCATATAGTGCTTTAAAGGCTGCAAAAGACTTTTCAAACATCTCTTTTAATCTTTACAACTGCATGAAGTAGGTATATGATTATTCCCATTTTACAGATGAGAAAATTAATGTTCAGAAAAGTTTAGTGACTTGTCCAAGGTTGCATAGTTTAGTAAGCATGAAAATTGGGATTGGAACCTAATCTTCTTAGTTCCAGTGCTTGGTCTCCATACCTATTTGTTTTCTTTTCTGTTGCTTTGTTTTTTAGGTACAGGACAAATTTTATTCTAACCCACAGAAAATACATAAACAAGTAACAGTAATCAATAAGAAGTCAATATAATTCTCTATCCTCTCCCTTTGTGATTCCCACATTTCCCCCAAGGGCTTGTAATGTTAATGGGATATAAGATCTTCCTTGCCCATTAATAGGCCTCATTGGAACCCATTAAGAGAAGCTTGCTTAGGGGAGGCTTGCTTGTAGGAAGGCTTGCACACATTTGGTACTAAATTGATTAGGCACTGAGTCATGAAGGCTGTGATGCCTTCTGGCTCTGAGAAGTGTATATAAACTCTGAGTTGGTATTCTGCTTTGGGGTGTTTGCTTATGAGAGGGAACTTGTGGTTCCCTGGTTTAGACTCTGAGTAACTGTATGTTCAGACCCCCAGACTGCTCAGATGTAAAGACTCTCTTGATCCAGGGATGTATGTAAAATGTATAGCAATATTGCTTTGATTCAAGCAGCAGAGCCTTGTCTGTTGGTCTTTATTCCTCTGCTTGTATTTTCTCTGAAGTTCAAAGTGCTGACTTTTCCCTTGAACTAGTGAATGCAATTAAAAAATATTGTTGACTCCTTAAACAGCTATCTTTTCTAGTAAAGCAGATCCAAGAACCTGTGCTAACAGGTCATCCTGGGTATGGTAAGATGCTTACTGTTACAGGGCTAAACAGTCCTATAGATTCATAACACTATCCAGTGGTTTGAACTTCCCTCAAAAGTCACACAAACCATTGTGTTACTAAAGAGGCAACTCTCTTCCATTCTAATGAGTCCCTCTTTGCCTCAAGGACTTTGACAAGTATCCAAACTTTATCCTGAAAGAGTTGAAGGGAAATAACCTTTCTTTTGCTAGAAAAGTAACTTATGGAAATAATGGAGGGCAAACTCTGTTAAAATTTTTTTTGCTCCCCTTTGTTGTGGCCTACAGTCCCTTGCTCTTCCACCTACTTGAGGAGTCAGGGGCATGACATAGACTACCTGGACATTACCTTCTCTCCTTAGAAGACTAGATCCTTGAACACTTAGACTTGGGGATGCTAGGGGGAAGCAAACGCAAAACTGATTGCTTAAGAATTATTTTTCTTTCCTTAGAAGACTGGGGTTCAGAAACTCCCACTACTTGACTTGATGATTCTCCTTTCCTGGGCCACGTGGTTGAGCATTTATGCTTGTCATCTGACTCTGCAAAGACTGGATCTAGACACTCAAAGTTCAGTAACTTAGCGTCAAGGAAGTCTCCTTTCAAGCTGAAAGCTGAAAAATCTCTAAATCTCATGCACCTCTGCTCAGACAACTAAAGACAACCATTAATGTCTCCAGGGTAAAACTCCTGGCACCTAAGTCATTAAGTACGGGCAACCATGGTAGAGAGTGTTTGGGTGTTAAGTCAATAAAGGCAGAAATATTCTTCCTGAAATTAGATACTGAAGCATGGGATAGAGCCACTAGTACAGAAAAAGAAAATAGATGAGGAACTCAAAAGAAAGAATGTGCCCTCTGCAAAGAGGCATGAAATAGTAGATACAGGTAGTTAGGCATGCAGTGGATAGTACATTGAATATGGAGTCAGGAAAATCGAGATTCAAATCCTGCCTGTTACACCAAGGGTCTGTGTGACCCCAGGTCAGTTATTGAACATTACACCCTGAGTGTCCTCATCTATAAAATGAGACCAGTAATAGGATCTACCTCATAGGGTTTTTGTGAGGATCAAATGAGACAGTATATGTAAGGGTCTATATAATGTAAGCATTATATAAATTCTAGCTATTATTAGTAACTTTCAGTAGTAATGGAGGACCACAATTACCTGCATATCTACTGGAGTTCTTTTTCTGCTAAAAATAAAGTAGATAATACTCCTTAACTTGCCCTTTTGATAATTTCTGCTTTTAAAAGATCCAGGAAGCCTCACCTGAGATTTCTGGACTGGTTCTAGAATGGTATCTCACCAAAAAAGAAGAAATGCGACTGGCTTGGAAATAGTGGAATCTTGGGGAATGAAGGAAAGAGAGGAAAATGATAGAGGAGAAGTAAATTTGGGTATAGTATGTGTGTGTGTACATGTATATATACACACACACATGCACATGCATACACACATGCACACACACATGCATACACATGCACGCACATGCAGGCGTGCATGCACATGCATGTGCACACACATGTGTATATTACATATACATATAATATATACATATATGTTATATATGTATATATATTTGGGTATAGTATATACACACACACATATATACATATATGTGTATATATATATATATTTACCCTAAATCTAGGGAGAATAGATTTCAAAGTCATTACCAAACGGGAAGGGAGGGAGTTGGATCAGGGAAGACTTCCTGGAAGAGGAGGTGTTTTGACTTGGTGTTTCAAGGATGCTTAGGATTTTAACAAGCAGAATGTTTAAAGAAGATCCCTCACAATGCCATTGATTCCTTTCAGCTTACACACTTTCTGCTCACTTTGAGGATGTGTTCAAAGGAATAAGACAGGAATAAGATAAGTGGTATTTTGTAAATGAAGAGAGAAGAGTATGTCTGCGCTGGTCAGAATGCTTAACAAACAAAGTCCGGTGATTTCACTGTTGCTGATTGTGGATACAAAGGCAGGAATGTGGAACAAATGCAGAAGCTGGTAGCCCCATTGATTCACCTGGTCATTTTGTTTGCATGCTAACCAGGAAGGGAGGGAGGGAATAAGCATTTATTACGCACCTGCTTATGTGCCAGGTACTGTGCTAAGCACTTTACAAATATTATCTCATTTGATCCCCACAATAACTCTGGGAGGTAGTTTCAGTGGAGGAAACCGAGGCATACAAAGGTTAAGCAACTTGTCCAGGGTCACACAACTGGTAAGCATTTGAGGCCCAATTTGTGTGAAGGTCATTTGGACTTTAGGCAAAGTGCTTTACGTCACCTGGCTGCCTCTGATAATACCAGGAGCATTATCTAAGGTCTCCCGCTGCATCCCAGGCCATCACCAATCCTCCTGACCTATGTTTTGTCACTGAATTAGATGACTCTGGAGAATAGAGTGGAGTGGATGACTTTGTACAGTTCTGCCTTACTTAAATTCCATTCACTTGCAAATTAAGACAGATGTCATTGTCCTCTTTGAGAATGAAGGATGGACAACCACAGGCTTGCAGATTAAAGAGAGCTTGATCATTCCTGTAAGATCTAGTTTTCCTCACAGCTAAGTCTCAGCAGATGATAAAAGAATGCTGCAGATATCCCTGAAGAGCCTACATAGTTGAAGATTAAGATGACAGGAATGAAAGTAGTAAACACCATAGCTAAAGAACAATACAGTTGTCCAGTAGAGAGGGGAGGAATCCTTAAGAGAGTTGTATCATGATTCCCAGTGGAGAGTGGCAGGCACAATGTAATATCCATTAGAGATCTGACATAACACCCAATAGAGTGGAGCAGAGTGACATGATGACATTGCCAAAGGACATCACTAGTTCAGAGGTTTGAGCTGTGCTAGGCACATCCCTAAGTGTGTGCCCCTTCTCCCACTGCTGATATGGCAACATGAAGGAGACTATACCTTTGAGGGAATGGGAGGAATCTTTCTTGTTACTTGTTTTGAACTGTATCCTCTCTCCCTCAGTTAACTTGGTAAATGTAAACATGTTGATGGAAGATTGTAAGCTATGGTTTTAAATAGATGCCAACCCACAGACTACCTCAAACTCTGGGTAGTTTAGGAGGAATCTATGTGTGAATAAAAGCAGCAAGGTGGTGCAATGGATAGAATTCCTGAACCTGTATTCAGGAAGAGAAGACCTGAGTTCAAATCTGGTCTCAGACACTTATTAACTATAACACTGCACTCTGCCTCAGTTTCCTCATTTGTAAAATGAGCTGGAGAAGAAAATGGCAAACCACTTCAGTATCTTTGACAAGAAAACCCCAAATGGAGTCATGAAGAATCAGACACAATTAAAAAAATGACTAAACAAAAATAAAAATGTGGATGTGAGGGTAGTTTTGTCACTGGGGAGGGGCAGGGATGAATGCTGCATAGAAATGACCTGATATCGTGCAGTATGACCTTCATCTTATTGTCTTCCTCTACTGAGGAAATGGTACATAGAACGGAAGCAAAATTCTTATTGAAGTTCGGATATATGACATTTACTGCCTTCTCTTATCTATAAAGACTGTCACTCTGCCTAGAAAGGAAATTAAATTTGCTTGTCATGATTTATTCTTTAGAACACCACTCTACTTACTATTCACTTCTTTTTTTTCTCATCTCCTAGCTGTTTGTAAATTAAAAGTTATATAATTGTTTATAGTTTCCTAAGTATTGAAAGAATATTGGATGAGTAAACTCCATCCATCCTCTCTCTCTACCTCCAGAGCCATCTTTTTTCTCCATTATTTGAAGTTATTATTATTTTTCACTATCACTCATAAACATAATAGATTCGTAGAATTTAGAGCTAGAAGTCACCTTTGAAATAATCCAGTCCAACCAAGCTTGTTTTCACAGATGAGGAAACTGAGGTCAGGGAGGAAAGAAGACTCATCCCAGTTTACACAGATAGCAGATTAAGATTAACCTCAGGGACTTTGGCTCCAAGTTCAGAACTCCTTTTATTCCATCAGGCTGCCTCCTCCTTAGACTTGTATTAGCTGAGTAACCCTAGGCAGGTCACTTAACATCTTTGAATGTCATTTTCCTTAACTATAAAATGAGGGGGGTGGCTAGATCAGCACTTTTTAAACTGTGGGTGTGGAGCTATGAAATATTTGGCAACAGTAAAAGGTTTTAGAATATGCATTGACCAAAAATTAATTCGAAATCAAATGCATGATGAATTTGAGGAGTTTCTGACTGTGCAACCTGACTGCCCTCTTGATTCTGAACACAGAGCAGTGCACTGTGCATGCCCTCGGCCTGAAAGGACAACACCTGGCTGCTGAGTGGAAGAAGCTTAAGAAGCCCTGGCCTAGATGACGTAGCCCTTTCAACTCTAAATCTAAGGTCTTAGGGGCTGTTCCTCTAAAATGAGAACTCCTTGAAAGCATATCAAGATCTATATATTCATTTACATCTACATCTTCTTTAAAGGAAGAAATGTGTGTACACACACACACACACGCACCCTCACTGAAAAAACAATAATAATTATAATTTACATTCAGGTTTGCTACAAGAAAGAATTTGGAATCATTGGACCAATATGATAATAGTTCTTTTGAAATGTATGTACTTTCAACTGCATATCACCCTCCTATAATCTTCAGTGATTTCCTTTATGCTAATTTTCTTTCTACTTTTAAATCACAGCCTATGCAGAGTCTGCATTGTAATTAAATACATATCTGCAACTAAATAGATATGTGTCTCTAAGTGTGTCTGTTTGTTGTTGTTTACTTGCTGCATTTACGTCTGACTCTTTGTGACCCTGTTTAGGATTTTCTTGGCAAAAATGCTAGAGGAGTTTGCCATTTCCTTCTCTAGCTCATTTTACAGGTGGAAAAACTGAGGCAAATATAGTAAAGTGACTCACACAGTCTGAAGTCACATTTGAACTCAGGTCTTCCTGACTCCAGGCCAGGTGCTCTATCTGTTGTGCCACCTAGCTGCCCTGATATGTACACATATACATATATGTGTATGTGTTATATATGTAGACATATATGCATAAGTATATACCTACATTTGCATATATGCATACATATTCACATCCAGACCTGTTATTTCATCTATATGGGGACCTCCTGGTATGGAGACTTCTTCCACATACATCTATCTGCATAACTTGTCTGTAACTTGCTCTTAGTTGCCTGAAGTCCCTCAAAAGGTTTAGCAACTTGGTCATGAACCATACCTAAATGTCAATATGAAATAGACATTGTTAAAAAGTATAAATATTCTCTGCCTTTTAAAAGTTATTTCCTATTCATTTCTCTTTGTCTACCTGGAGGGCAAAATTCTCCTGGGTCCTTCACTTTGAGATGACAGATGCCAAATTCTCCCATCCCTGCTGTCCCTTCTCCCTCTGCTCTTTATATATCGTTAGCTCTACTGTTCAGCGCCAGCAATTCTGTAACATTCATATTAAACTAGGAATCCTATACAATTTCCAGGAACCAAATTGAACTTTAACAACTAATCTCTAAGATCATGACTGATTGTGTGTTTCCAGAAATGAAAAGGTTATGTACATCACGGCAACAGCCCGTGCTCAAAGTCTGCTACTTGGTAATTTGTTTAGTGGGGAGCCATGCATATGGCACAGCTTGGAATGAAAATAAAAGGACAAAACCTCATATCCAAAACACTGCTGAGGCCAGAAATTCTATGCTGGTGTTCAGTTGTTTTCAGTAGTGTCCTATTCCTCATGATCCCATTTGGGGTTTTCTTGGCAGAGATCCTTGAGTAGTCTGTCATTTTCTTTTCCAACCCACTTTACAGATGAGTAAACTGAAGCAAACAGGGTTAAGTGTCTTTCCCAGGGTCACACAACTAATGTCTGAGGCCTGATTTGAATTCTCCAGTCTACTGCATCACCTAGCTGTCCCAGAAATTCTATAGGATTGTCTTATGTTTATGAGGTATGAGAAGCAGCTTGGTACAGGTAGGGGGGGGAGAGAGAGAGACAGAGAGAGGGAGAGAGAGAGACAGAGAGAGGGAGAGAGAGAGACAGAGAGAGGGAGAGAGAGAGACAGAGACAGAGAGACAGAGAGAGAGAGACAGAAAGAGACTCAGAGAGATACACAGAGAGACATAGTGAGAGAGAGACACAGAGAGAGACGGATGGATGGACGGCCTTGGAGTCAGGAAGACTAGTTCAAATCTTGTCTCTGATATATATTGGATGTGTGGCCTTGGGCAAATCACTTTATCTCTTGGTGCTCTGAACAACTCTTTACAACTATAATTTGCAGAACCAGAAAGTGCTGACCTGCATTGGTAAGGGAGTTTCCTTATCCAGAGTTCCCTATGCCAATGGAATCATAAATCTGGTCCCAATCCCTTATTCAGTGGCCAGAAAGGAATGAGAAATGTCACTTGACCTTCAGTCTGCCAGAGCTATGCTAACTTGAGTGACCTCCTGATGGATGATGGGTGGTACACAGATGGTTTTGAGGTGATCTTCTATCAGCTACGTGAATCTGTAGCTTCTCATTTCTCACTAAATGTGCTTTGAGTTTCTGGGGGTGAGGAGGGAGAAGAGCTTTCTTTGTGTGTCTGAATCATGGAAGAATTTTCTTAAGAAGACTGTTCTCATGAAGGATTAGAAGTTGTCTTGTGAGAGACTACAAGGGAAAGAGAGGAAAGGGACACTGGCAGACCATGAGAGGGTTTGTTATATTTCTTCAGGGTTCACAGTGTCAGGCACGTAGTAGTACTTAATTCATTTTTTCCATCCATTCATTTATTTATACATTCGTTCAGAATCTGAGAGAGGAGAGGAATCTAAGAAATCTGAAAGATTTTTATGAAAATATAAATAGTTTACCTTTTATTTATTTGAAAGCAAAAGAAATGCCACTTTTTACAGTTTTGGAGTGAGAGAATTTATTTAGACTGGATCTATATAGGGTCAAGTATGTGGATACCAAAAGCCTTATTGATTAAAATTTAGTATCAGATAATTTATAGTCATGTAAACATGCTCTAAATCATTATTGATAAGAGAAATGCTAATTAAAACAATGTTGTATAGAATGCATTATAGAATTGTGTGTATAGAATAATTTTACAAATATAGATGTATATTTGTGTCTAATGGTACCCATCTTTAGGGCAGGGGGAGGGAGGGAGAAAGGGGAAAAAAAAGTAACTTACATGATAACTTTATTACATATTTAAAAGAAATAGCAAATTGTACATAATAGATTTGCAGTTTTATGTACAATTATTTTTTCTATTATGCTGTATTATAAAATGCTTGTTTTATTTTATAAGTTAAAAATAAAAAATGATTTAGTATCATAGTGGATAGTAGAGAAAGAAAAATGAGACCAGTTGGAATTAGGGAGACATATGAATTATGAAGAACATTTTAAAGAAATTGAATTTTTGTCACTTTCATGGATTATGGTAATTAGAACTAGACTAACCAAATTGACTGGATTCAGGACCAAAAGTTGGGTTCGGTGGAGAGTGATGAACTTAGAATCACAGGACATGAGTCTGAATCCCAGCTCTGTGACTATGTGTGACCTGTGGCAAGTCACTTGACTTTTCTTTGTCTTAGTTTACATAATAATAAAATGAGGGGTTAGATTTTATGTGTTCATCAAGTATTAGAAATGTGATAAGCTTATCTAGCACCTCCTCTAGGGCTATACCCTAACTCCCAAACCCATCTGAAGGTTGGATTGGAATTTCAAAGGGGGCAATTACCATTATGCTCAATGTTTTAGGAACAACCCTAAAGGACTACTAATATCATTGAAGAGCCCCTACTGGTATGATTTCCATGAACAATTAGCTATCCAGGCTTAATTAGCTTTTAGGAAAAATATATATTAAGAAGTTATGATAACTGAGATATCATTTTATACCTACTAGATTGACTAAAATAATTGAAAGGGAAAGTGAAAAATGTTGGACTGGATGTGGAAAAATTGGGACACTAATTCATTGTTGGTGGAATTGTGGAATGATCCAACCATTTTAGAGAACCATCTGGAATTATGACCAAAGAGTTATTAAATTGCCTGTATCCGTCTTTCCAAATATGGTTAGGGAAAAAGGAAAAGAACCTATATGTTCTAAAATGTTTATAGCAGATGTCTTTGTGCCAACAAAGAATTGGAAATTGCAGGGATGCCCATTAATTGGGGAATGGCTGAGCAAGTTGGCTATATGATAGTGATGGAATGCTACTGTAGTATAAGATAATGATGAGCCCAATGATTTTAGAAAAATGTAGAAAGACTTGAATGAAATAATGAAGAGTGAAATGAATAGAACCCAGAGAACACTGTATACAGGAACAACAATATTGTTTTAAGAAGAGTTTTCAGTGAATAAGTTACTTTGACTATTATAAATACCCAAATTAATTATGAAAGAAAAAGGTTATCTGTATCCAGAGAAAAAACTGATAAATAGAAATATATATAGAGTAATTTTACACATACATACATATATACATATGCATGTATATATACATATATGTATACACACACACACATATATTTATATATACTTTGTGTCTAATGGTGGCCATCTCTAGGGAGGGGAGGGAAGGGAAAAAAAATAAATTTATGTGATAACTTTGTTGTATATATTTACAAGGAATAGAAAGTTGTACATAGTAAAAAAAAAATGAAGTTATGGTACAGTTAATAAAAATCATTTCCTTCCCACCCAACTCCAACATGGGCTACACTCTCATGAATACCCACAGTACCTACAGATAAAATGCACACAAACTTAAAGCATCATGTCAATAATAGCCCATTCTAACACTTTTGACAAGGGAGTATCTCTCAACTTTTGATCCTAGAAATACTTTTCTCCTTTCCTGGAGTTCTTAAATAACTCTCCTTAAGTGTGGCTCTCTGCTGGGCTCTGGTGATCAGTGCTTTTCTGGAGTCCATAACTAGTATCTGCCTCCTCATCATGAGTCTCCTTCCATCCTTGAATGACTCTAATGGAACCTCTGATGGGATTGTCTGTGCATTTCTGTTGCTGAATACTTATTTGCCAAAGATCACAAAAGAACGTACACAAGGAGACAGAGGTGGCCACATGCTTGGGGATGCTCTGGTTGGGTTAGAGACCAGAGAGTTGCTCTTCTTCTATTCAGAACTTTGAGAAGTAACTCTAAGGAATATTATCTCCTTGTGGCCACAAAGGAAAGAGAGACCCATAGGGACAGTCCACCCCTTATATAGATATAGCTTTGTATACCTACTCAGTTCTTGCTCAGGAAATCCCAAGTCATCAGCTCTTCTGGCTCCCGAGTTAACTAGAAGATTTGTTGTTGTTTTTAATTACATCTGTCAAACCTGGCTGAGAAAACTGATTCTGCAAATTTCTATAGCATGGCAGGAAACCAAAGAAGTATCTGTCATGCTTTATATATCCTACTAGGAAGGCAAAATTTGGGCCTGTTCCCTTTTTACACCTAACTTTACTGAACAGATATGAACAATTAAAAATTGCAGTGTACCAATTGCTGCTAAACAAATGGTAGTTATTTAAGTGCTTGAAAAATATTTTTTTCTCTTACTTGCAAGTGTTCTAATGGAAAATGATCTGAGCAAAGACCAAATGTAGGAGATTCTGTATCTATTGTGAAACACTCCAGACATTCCTGTTTGCAGGTTACATCAAGTACCAGAACAATGCAGATATTCTCATTGAGGTCTCTAAATGATCATAAGAGATTGATTGTACAAACTACACAGGAAAAACTAAGTGGATGAAAAATTACTTTTGTTCAGACTATGACAAACAATTCAATAGTTGGTTCATGAATCAGATCATCTATCTAGAACATGTACTGAGGATAACATTGAAGAGGAGGAAGAGTGGCCTAGATTGGAAAATTGTACAGTGCTTTTAATGATTTCAAGCTCCTTTCCTGTCTCTCTCCTCTCTTTTCTTTCTTTCTTTTTTTGATATAAATGAAATGATAAGTCTAGTTCTGATCTGCATTGTCTCTATGCAGATGGCTCATATATCATTGTGGAACTGAATCCCAGTGGCAAGATTAGACCTGTGTTAAGAACCTTTCCCATGGTGATCTAAATATACCCAGGAGTCCAACGCCTCAGAGAGTCCCAAGTTCAGAGAATCTGAGAGCTTGGTTGAGGCCAAGATAATTGGTATGTCAGAGTCACATTCCTAGAATTTGGCAAAGCAGTCATGTCAAGGCTGGTCATATGGAGGTAGGAAGAAGTATGGAGCTGATGGTAGGGTTAATTCAGCTATTTCTGTTGGTAAAATAATGTTTTCTAATAATCAACTGGTGGATCTAATGGTGGTTGTTACACTTCTGAAGTAATTCATCAGCTACTTCATGACAGGTCTAGTGACATTTGCATGGTAGGCAGCAGGAGAAAGTGGAAAATATATTAGACTAAGAGTCAGGAAGACTTGAGTTGAACATCTTCCTAATTCACGTACTAGTTCCTTGAACCCAGGCCAGTCAGTTTACCTCTCTGACCCTCAATTTCCTCATCTGTTAAATGGGGATAATAATATTACCTACCTCACAGGCTTGCTATGAGGATCAAATGAATTCATATGCACAAAGTATTTTGTAAACTTTAAAGAACTTTATGAAAGTTAGTTTTTATGTATGATTACAATTTTTATTAACTGAATGAAAAACAGTTTAGTCCAATGATAGAACTAATTCTGTAAGACTTGACTATTAGAAAATTGAACTGCCTTGCAATACAGGCCTGGCCTGAGTGCAAGTAAACGTTAGATAAAATGGCAGCCTTCTAAGAGGAAAAAAATGAAGATGGGGCAAAAGCTCATGATCTTCCCATGAAAATACTGCTCTCTCTCCCTTTGAACCCCTCCCTTTTGACTTTACCAGAAGGCTTTCCCTTGCAGAGCATTTCCAAAGCTCCACATTGTCAGCAATTTATGAATATGAATTATGCAATTTACATTCCTTTGATTTAATATAATGATTAAACACCTTTGTACCAGTTCTGAATCATTGGAATGAAACAATACATTTTCCCCCAATTCCTTTGTCTTTTCATGGTATTTTTTCCCTTCTGTATTTGCTGGGTTTTGGTAAAAGAAGGAAAGATAAATTTTGCTTTGATTCAGTAGCAAAGAGAACACAAAAGAGAATTAAAACATTACTTAGAAGGCAAGAGGGAATTGAGCAAGAAACAGGAATTAAGTTGGTTGAAGAAAATTGCCTTATGGTTATAAATCAACACCAGGGCAAATGAATGCATGAATTCTACAGCTTTCTCCCAAATTCTTGCTTTTGTTTATCAAGAATAACATTTTGGCCTCATTTCTACCGATATTTTTATGTATTTTGAATCCATCTATTAATTAAATGATCCACTTCCCTTCCTCCTTCCCTTTTTCTCTCTGCTCCAAATGGTTATAGTATTTTTAAAAAATTTATTTTATTTTTAATTTGTGGATTAAAACAAACATTTCCATAGCAGAGTATACTAAAAAGATGATTTCACATGGAACTGCAAATCTACTATGTACAACTTGCTATTCCTTTGAAATATACAACAAAGTTAATATGAAAATTTTTTTCCTTTTTTTCTTCCCTCCCTTCACTCTAGAGATGGTATCACCACTAAATGCAAATAGATGTATGTGTATACACACACACACACACACATACACATATACATATATATGTAAAATATAAAACAGTGATTATAGTATAGAATGTTCAAGCTCTGAGAAGTTTAACATACCTCCTAAAGCAGTTTCTGTAATGTTTTTGTATCATATAACATAATAACCTTTTTGGCAATCTGGTAGAAAATACATAGATTTACCAAAGAAAACAATTACATTGAAATAGCCACCAAAACATGTTAAAGAAAAAAGTTACAGACCTCGCGTTAAGAACCCCTGCTCTAGCTAAATAAGCAGCTCTAGCCCAGCCCTCTT
This sequence comes from Notamacropus eugenii, assembly GCF_028372415.1. Lineage (NCBI taxonomy): Eukaryota > Metazoa > Chordata > Mammalia > Diprotodontia > Macropodidae > Notamacropus > Notamacropus eugenii. Next base: position 414,643,688 of record NC_092873.1, read on the forward strand.
GGTTCTTCAGTATTCCATTTTACAGGTGGGTAAATGAAGGCCCAGATAAGTGAACTGACTTGATGAAAAGGTTTGGCATGTGGAGGAGGAAGAGAAACTTGTTCGACCAAGTTCAATTTCTGCAAGCCAGGATCAAGGAATGACAACAGTTTTTTCCCTCCTTTCTAACTTTTGGGTGACCTACACTTCACTCTTTGGTGTATTTCTCATTTTCAAAAACAAAAACAAAGGATGTAAAGGGAGGCTTTGGAAAAACTTAATGAAAAGACTCCCAAGGCTTTAATGCAGGAAACCCTTTGAAATGGAAAGTTCACTGATTTTGAGCAGCCTTGGAGGAGATAGAACACAAGTTAGTTGGAATGGCTCCCTGACCCAACTCTGAGATCACAGGATATCTGAGCCTGGAGGGACTTTCAGAGGCCACTCAGCGCACCCAGTGCCTCAGCAAAAATCCCTTCCATAGCCTACTGGACAAGGAGTCATCCAGACTTTATTTGAAGACCTAAATCAAGGGGTGGTGGGAGTACCTCTACCTCCCACAGCAGAGCATTCCACTTTTGGACAGCTCTAATTGTTAGAAAGCTTTCCCTTGGGTCAAGCCTAAAGTCATCTCTCTGTGACTTTCATCCAGTGAAAAATTACCTCTTTCAGGGCCAAGTAAGACAAATCTCATCTCTCTTTCACTTAGATAGTTCTCAGGTCTCTCAAGACTTCTTTTCTCAAGGCTGAACATCTGCAGTTCCTTCAGTTTGTATGGATCAATTCTCTGCTGCCTGTGCTAATTTTGGCCTAATAATTAACACCAAGAAAACACAGATGCTCCTTATCAGTCACCACCGTACTATCCATACATGAAACCACCAGTTACAGCAAATGGAGAAGTTTTAAATGCTGTGGATAAGTTCACTTACCTTGGTAGTATACTTTACAGGGATGTACACATTGACAATGAGGTTGACACACGCATTGTCAGAGCTAGCTCAGTGTTTGGGAGGCTCCGAAGAAAAGTATGGGAGAGAAGAGGTATAAGACTGACCACCAAACTGAAAGTCTACAGAGCCACTGTACTGACCTCATTGTTGTATGCCTGTGAAACATGGACAGTCTACCAGCACCATGCCATGAAACTGAACTGCTTCCATTTGAACTGTCTTAGCAAGATTCTGAACATCACTTGGCAGAATAAAGTACCAGACACTGAGGTCCTTGCTCAAACTAAACTGCCAAGCATTTAAACTGTGCTTCAGAGAGTGCATCTCTGATGGGTTGACCACATTGTTTGAATGCAAAATGTATGCTTGCCAAAAAGACTATTTTATGGAGAACTTGCAAGGGCCAGGTGATCACATGATGGTCAGAAGAAACAACATAAGGACACTCTCAAGGTCTCTCTCAAGAACTTTGGATTTGATTGTGTGACATGGGAGACACTGACACAGGACTGCTCAGCATGGTGTGCTGAGAAAGGGTGCTATGTTCTATGAGCAAAGCAGAATTGAAACAGCACAAAGGAAACGTAATATGCACAAATTTGGAGTATCCACCCCAATATTCACATGAACTATCTGTGCCCAATCTGTGGTAGGACATCCCGAGCTCTTATTGGTCTGCTCAGCCACAGCTGGACACGTTGAAACTTGACTTTATCATGGTGATGTCATTTTGATCCTTTTAGAGAACAAAGGACAACAACCAACCAATGATATGACCTTGAGGCACATCACCATCTTGGTAGTCTTCTGGATTAGCCCTCCTTCACCCACCTCCAATCCATGCCATGTATAATAGTTATCTTCATAGGGATCATAATTAAAACCAAGCAGTGGGTGATATAAGAAAAGGAAAAGGTAGAGAGGAAAGAAAAGATTAGAATGTAAGCTCTTTGAAGATAGTGACTAGTTGTTGTGTGCCATGGACATGGTTCTTAATAAATGATTAGTGAATTAACTGAAAACCATTGAGGGGGGCAGAGAATTATAGATGTACTTGAATTTTGTTTTTTTCTTTTTTAAAATAAATTTTATTGATATCTTTTGTTTGTATATCACCTACATTTCCCAATACATATCCCTGCTGTGTATTCCTTGTAACATTCCTTATAGCAAAGAATAAAAGAAAAGGGAAAAAAGCATTTTTGGAAAACTAACCAACATATTCACAAGGCTGGCATTATATTCAGTGTTACACATTCATAGTTCACACTTCTGCAAAGAAGGAGGGAAAGGGGAAATATAGATTTAAGGGGAAGGAAGATGAGGAAGGATCCAGTCATTAAAGGACAGCAAGTAGGATCCAGCAGAGAATTAGGAGGAAAAATGGAAGAATTCACTGTCATAGAATAGTAATAATAGCTCACATTGAAAAAGCACTTGAAGATGTGGATGCCAGCGATCAGGAAATAGTAGCAAGGATCATGTTGGAGCAGAAGCCACTGGATTTGGCAGTTAGGGGCTCTATTTTTATAGAACACTCATTCTTTTTAAAAAATAATGTTCATTTATTTTTCATTTTCAACATTCATTTAAAATATTTTGAGTTCCAAATCTTTCTACCTCCTCTCCCTCTCCCCAAAACAGCATGCAGTATGATATATGCTATACATGTACAATCAAATTAAACATACTTCCACATTAGTCATATTCTGAAAGATAGTCAGAACAAAAAGGAAAAACTACAAGAAAATTAAAAAAAGAGAGAGAAAATAGTATGCCTTGATCTGCATTCAGACCCCATAGTTCTTCCTCTGGATGTGGATAGCATTTTTCATCATGAGTCTTTTAGAATTGTCTTAGATCATTGTAATGCTGAGAAGAGCTAAGACTATCAGAGTTGGTCATCGCACATGTTGCTGTTACTGTATATAGTGTTCTGGTTCTGCTTGCCTCACTCAGCATCCGTTCATGTAAGTCTTCCCAGGATTTTTCAAAATCCACCTGCACATCATTTTTTATAGAACAACAGTTTACATCTTAGATTCATATACCACAACTTGTTCAGTCATTCCCCAATTGATGACCGTCCCTTCAATTTTCAGTTCTTTGCCACCACAGAAAGAACTGCTATAAATATTTTTCCCTTTCCCTCTTTTTGTTGCTCTCTTTGAGGCGACAGACCTAGTAATACTCTTGCTGGATCAAAAGGTGTGCACAGTTTTATAGCTCTCTGGGTGTAGTGGAACACTCATTCTTTAAGGATAGTTATATCCTAGAGCTTGTGGGCAGAACAGGAAATAGGGTGAGTTAGTCATAGTTTTACCCCGAGGGAAAGAGCGTAGAGGGTACTGGCAGCACAGTCCCTGGGGCACATTTCATCCCACCGGGTGGTCAGACCCCAAGCAGGTTCTCTGATGGCTTCACTGGAGAAGTCACTAGCAGATTTCTGAAAAGGGAGAATTTACTCAATGACTGTTTGCAGGTTCATCAACTAGGAGAGACAGAAAACCTTCCTTCAAAGTGAGGCTTGACGTCCGTATGAAGAGATTGAGATTGTCCAACAGGGTATATGTATATGTGTGTGTCTTTGTACTTAGGGCTCTTATGGGGAGGTAACTGTGGGGCATACTGAATGGTCCAACCCACTGTATACAGATTTCAGTGAAGAGCCGGGTGTAGATTAGTGTTTAATAAGTGCCTTTTTTTATTGGCAGTGATGAATGGAATTTGAACTATGATTTCACTGGTGTAGAAAAAGCCTGATGAGAAGACTCCCCCTGCTAATGTAGATCAGTGCCTTCTCAAAACATCAAGTCTTAGAAAGTTACCTCAGACACTGAGAGAGTAAATGGTTTACCCAGAGTCACATAGCCAATGGATATGCCAGACGTGGGGCTTGACCACAGGTCATCCTGATGGCCCTCTACTCACCATGCTGTGCTCCTTATCATGGCACAAATAAATATGAACAGTGGTGATGAAGATGAAGCTTGTCAAATAAGTTAATGTATATTATAAGTGTTTACGGAGCCCTGGCACACCATTTTATGCCCTCTTACAATGTGCAGGAAGTGTTTTATAACTCTGAAGGACCATATCAGTGGGTTCTTGTCATTGCTGTGCTGTGGGAGTGGTATACGCATGCATTGGAAGGGGATATTTTATCCTTCTAGACAGTCTAGTGTGAGGCTCTGTGAAGAAGAAGGACATTCTGATTCTGCCCAGTAAGCTTCCTCCCCTAGCATTAGTTCAAACCCAGCCTGGAAGTAGACAGTCCCACCATCCCTTGCTTGAGCCTCTCTGTCTATGAGCTTTACCAGCATCTACATCTCGAAACTTAATAAATGACTTTTGATAAGGACTTGGATGAAGAGAATGTGGTCATTGTCCTGGGAGTCCCTACATGAGAAATGGAGAATTGCTGTAGTTTTAGATCGAAATCAATGCAGTATTAGTGTAGCTATCACTGCAAGTACCCTGGCCTCTGATTCTGGGCTGAGGATGCAAATTGGCTTCTATTTAAAACTAAAGATCAGAGCAGCCTGGAGTTTCTTGGACTCTGTTCCCACTCGCTTATTCCTCCTGGATTACAGCTGAGTGTTTCAAAGGAACCGCAGATCTGCAAACAACTGCCTATTCATTTGCTTATTCAATCTGGGATAAGTTCATATTAGGCATCTCTCCAAGAGAAACTTCTTCTATTAGGTCACAGCAAGACATTTTGAAACAGCTTTCTGCAAGAGCATTTAGAAACAGGTTGCAAATGCACATCAGTTATTTCCAGTTGCTTTGTAAACCGACGAGATTTAAACTTCTTCACATTAAAAAAGCAAGCTGAAAAAACACCTTTGCTAAAAATAAAACCTCAAGGTTCATAGCTTTCCTTCCTTTTCCAGTGTGTAAGAGTGCCAAAGCAGGAATTTACCATTTCCAGGGGTCAGACAGAAAGAAGCAGGAATTTCAAGAGTTTTTATAGATATAGAGCGTTGCCCTGCTGGAGACTGGTCAAAGATAATAAGGTTAAAGGATTCTATCTTTGGTCTGAGTTGAAGATGTTTCTGTAATAGGTGTAAATTCTCAGTGTCATGAATGCTCATTGGAGCATTTATAACACATTAAGGATGAGTGATTGATGGATATTTTCAGAGTCGTAGGAGCTATATCTTTAAACTATGTCTTTACAAAGAGGAGTTAGGAAAAGATGAGAGATGCCAATGGGGGAGAAGAGCTGCACACAGTGAGTTGGGATTGATACCTTGTCAGGGAGGAGGAAAATCTTGGCATAGATGAACGGTTCACTTCACAGATTTATGACAGCTCCTAGAAGGAGGGAATCATGTGATGACAGAGACAGTAGAAAGGCAAGGAATTCCAGGACCAACTGAGGATTCCAGAGCCAAGGTTCCTGGGAAACAAACTAATTAGAGTAGTTCCTGGACACAGTAGGAGTTAGGAGGTATGGGAGAAAACCTAGACCTTGCCCTCTACTAGTATTGTGTTTTCTAAAAACTATGCTGTCTTGGGGCCAAGTACAGTTGGGGGAAGTTTGGGGGTTGACTCTCAAACAACCCTCAATTCTTTCTCCTAGCAAGAAGGCCTCAGTCTAAGGGTAATTCTACAAATCTAGACAACTATATAGTCCATGTGGGAGGTATGGTTTGCTTGAAAGATGAGTTGCTTGACTATCTAGTAATCCTAAATCCTATCTGTGTGTGTGTGTGTGTGTGTGTGTATGTGTGTGTGTTGGGGGAGGAGTTTGAGGTGAGTAGGTGCTCAGCCCTAGGGCTTATGGTAGTTGGTAGGTGGAAAGAAGAGGGCTACTGAAGAAGGAAGAGGACATACTTTGACTGTATATGGGCTTGGTTGTGAGTTCATTTTATTCTGTTTTTTTTCCCCCTCTCTTTTTCTAGGTAAAATTTATTCTATATTGAATGTATTTTTAGCTTAAGTGTCTGACTGGGAGCTTAGAACCCTTTTCCTTTTCCTGTAGATATGTAGATATAAGCTAATATTTTCAGAGAAAGTCTTGGGTGGGTAAAAGCTAGCCAAATTCTAGTGCACTCAGAGGAAATCCTTGATGGGATGTAATGGAGGTCTGGCACATGCACTGAGTGTCTGTGATGGCGTTTCCTATGTGGATAGGCTGAGGATCCTACTTACAGGAGAGTGGTGAGGATGTGGAATGAAAGTGCCTTGGAGAGCAATGATGTGAGCATCTGTAACTGGTTCTGGTCTGCTAACCACATGGTTAGGAAATTCCTTCCTTAATTGGCTACATAACTGGAATTGGAGATGTCCTCAAAAAGGCATTAGTTAACCTCAGCCAAGTCTCTAGGCCTCACTCCCTTGACTCTGCAGTGGTAGTTTGACTTCTACTTAGGAAGGACCATGTGGTCCTGAGAACACAGTCTTGTCCTTGGCCTCTACATTTGTTCCAGAGAAGAGACTGGAGCCTCTGATCTTGAGTATTTTGAAAGGTCAGGAGAGTGAGCATCTGAGCTTTTCAGCGTCCAAGTTTTATAGCTCATTCAGCATCAGTACCTAGACGAGAAAGGAATGGCCTTTAGACATAATCTATGGGTCCCGGCCAAGCAGTAGTTGAGAAGAGAATGCACACTGTAGGTTGTTTTTGGTGGGACCAGGGTTAGGGAGAAACTGTTCTAAGAGTGAGCCCCAGGCTCCATAGACAAAGGGGTGATATAGGCGAGAGTGTATCCTTGAGATGCAGGGGAGGAATATTTATACTTTAGTCTTTGCTCTATCTTCGAAGTAAATATCACTTTGCTAATTGATGCTAAATGGTTAAATGGAAGTGGACCTAACAGTACAACCTGATGGCAACAGTGAAAGCAAACCTTCCAATCTCACAGGGTACCCTGGAGCCCTCAGGGGCAGGTGTAGTGTGCCTAGTTCTGGGAGAAGGAGTCAGAATATACTCACTACAGACCATTAGACAAGGAGAGCAGTTTATGTAAAGCTCCTAAGATTCAATTCAGTTTCTGTAAAGATGGAGTTTCAGTTCTGGGTCACAAGTCACATAAAAGAACAACCTGAATTTTCTACAGACCCAAGTATAAATAGCTGCTATCTGTGATGGCTCATCCCAAGACAAAGCTCTGCAATATTCACTTAATTCTTTCATCATTATCATTACTTAAGTATTTTTACGGCAGCTAGGTTGTATGGTAGATAGAGCACCTAGCCTGAAGTCAGGAAGACTCATCTTCCTGAGTTCAGATTTGACCTTAGACATTTAACTAGGTGTGTGACCCTGGGCAAGTCACCGAACCCATTTTGCCTAAATTCCTCATCTCCAAAAAGAGCTGGAGAAGGAAATGGCAAACTGCTGCAGTGTGTTTGCGAAGAAAACCCCAAATGGGATCATGAAGAGTCAGACATGAATGAAAAATGACTAAACAACAAAATATTTTTAAAAGTTGAAAATAATGTGTGATTCTTCAGAAGGGTATCTTTAGGTTACTATCATTTCTATTACATCTATAGAAGTTAATTCAGTTGGTTATATTCTCATCTTCATGAGCAGAGCTGTAACTGAGGTCAATTGACCATGGATTTGTCCTAGGGTACTGACGTTTAGAGTCTACTAACAGCAGAACACCTGTGACATATTTTATCCTTTCTGGAAGAGACATCCTAGATGAATTTCTCCTCATCCTTAGCAATGGCTTTGTCTCATGTCAGATCATTCTTCCTTTACGTAGTGGCTGAGTCTCATATTTCTCTGCCTCACTCTTCCCAGAATTGGGTAAATGTGAGAAAACTTTGACACGTACTCTCTTCTCTCCCAGTGTCTACACCTCCCAGGTGACATTCTCTTCCCTTACTTTCCCTCTCACCCCCTCTCATTCCCTTTCAGGTATAAAATTTATTGTAAGTCTTCCCATGGAGCTAAGTTCAGGGGTTCTATCCCCATGTGATTCAATTTGCTTTGCTACGTTTAATTGAACCTCTACGCGCATACCTTATGTTTGTACAAATATAGATTATAGAGCAAGCTGGATAAGAAAAGTTTTAATACATGCCCAGCCTTACCCCTGGGGGAAACAAACTAATGATAAATCATTTGATAAGCACTTATTAAGTGCCTACTATATTCCAGGTACTGTACTAAGTTCTGGAGATATAAATATGACTTGCCTTCATGTATCATCTGTGTGTGTGTGTGTATGTGTAGAAATTTTGTCTATGAAAGTGCCCTGACTTAAACATTTTTTTAAAATAGAAAAGTGAGTAAAGTCTTCAAAGTGTAGGCCAGTGAGCTTGATCTCCACTTCTAACAAAAATCCCATAATATGTCATGAAAGGGATGGCTTGCAAGCATTTAGAAAAGAAAGTGGTGATCCTTATAAAATCAGCTTAGTTTCATCAAGGATAGGTCATGCTATTAACCTTCTTTATTAGACTCTTGATAGATCAGGGGAATATAATAAATATAGCATACCTGAATTTTGGCAAAGTGTTTTAAAAAGTCAAGTTGTCTTTGCGAACAAGATGAAGAGATGTGTGCTGGATGGTAATACCCATAGATAGATTCAGATCCAGTTAGATGACTAGACTCGTAATGATTGAGGGCTTGATGTCACCTTAGAGGAAGGTATCAACTGGAGGGTCCCAGGGATGTGTGCTGTTCACTATCTTTTATCAATGACATAGATGAAGGCATAGATGACATGCTAACCAAATTTGTAGATGACTTGAAGCTAGATAGTATAGCTTGTACATCACATGACAAGCTAGAACAATGGGCTGAATTCAAGCAGGTAAAATTTTATAGGCAAATATAAATTTTTATACTTGTGTTAAAAAAAATAATCCTTTAAGTACAAGTGGAGAGGGAATATTTAGACCAGGGTGAGGAACCTATGTCCTCGAGGGTACATATGGCCTTCTAGGTCCTTTTATTAAGGGGATTTGTTCTGTGAAAGTTGGATTCAGTCAAAGGCCCACATTTGAATACCTAGAGAGGGGACATGTGGCCCTGAGGCCACAGATTCCCCACTCCTGGTCTAGACTGCACACAAATATCTGGGGTCTTTTTTGGTCTGCAAGTTCTATATGAGTCAACACTATGATATGGCAGCCCAAAAAGTTAAGAATGAGAGAACAAGTCTCACTACCCCTGGTTAGACTTCATCTGGAGCAGTATGTATAATTCTGAACACCACACTTATGAAGGGCATTGACAGGCTGGTCTACATCCAGAAGACATCAACCAGAGTGGTGAAAGGAGAAGATACATACCAAGTAATATTGATTATTTGAAGAAAAGGGTGTTCAGTCTAAGAAGAGAAAGCTAAGAGAGGGCATTATAGCTTTCTTTATGAATTTGAACACTGTCATGTGGAAGAGGAATTAGACTTGTTTTACTTGTTTCATTGGGCAGAACTGGAAACAACAGGCAGAAATTGAAAAGGAGAATTTAGGCATCATCTAACTAAAATTTCCTAACAAGTAGAACTATTAAAAAATGGGACAGTCCATCTTAGGAGACAATGGGTTTCCATCACTGGAGGTCTTCAAGGGAGAATACAGAGGAGATTCTCATACATACATACATATATATATATATATATATATATATATATATATATATATATATATATATATATATATATATATATATATACACATACACACATATAGGCCTATATATTTGGACTTTGAACTCTCAACTAGGATTGTGTGGTTATACTAGACAGAAACAGGACAAGTAGGTATATTGGAAAAATTGCTAGTTTGAGAGTCAGGAGATCTGGGTTTTGGTCTTGACTCTGTCAAGTACATAGCTTGGGTTCCTTGCAGTCATTGAATTAGACAAATCTCTTAAAGGCTCCATGCCTCAGTATCTTCATCTGTGAACTGAGGAGTCTGGGCAAATAATCTCCAGAGTCTCTTCCAATTCGAATGTTCTATAGTTCTATAATTTTTTGGTCCTTATCAAGAAGCTCAGTTTCCTATACTCTCATTGAGAATCTTCTTGTCTCAGCAGTCAGCATATATGAAGTTGTCACAAATTGGATGGGCATTTGGAAGCCATATCCCATTTGGTAACATGGGACACCATTGGAGGCTGTCTTTCTCCCCCTTTCCTTTTCAATAAATACTACATAAATAGAACATTTATTAAGCACTTACTATGTGTCAAGTCCTGTATGAAGAGCTGGAGATATAAATATAAACAAGGCAGCCCCTGTCCTTGAGACCTAGACCTTGGCAAGATAAGACAAAATTGGACCTATCAGAGCTAAGGATTCCTGTGTGGAGGCGATAAGATCCTGAGGATAGGAATGGTTTCATGACTGCTTTTGTTTATTTTTCGTAATCCTAGCACAGTACTTGGCATGGAGCTACTAAATAGAGCTTATTAAATGAAAAAGGATGATAGTAACTGTTTTAGAACTCTATGGTCATTGTTATTATCCTGGTGTTTCCTTAGTACCGGATGTGTACTTTTTGTACCATCATAATACTTGCAAGGATCTTCCCCCCACCCTCCCTTCCACTGAATCGATTAGGGGAGAGAGGGAGGGAGAGTAAAGATATATCCACAGTCCTTCTATGTTCTTTTGTCCTCTTTCAATGACTCTCTGAGTTGTCAATCAGCATCAGACTAGTCAGCAAAGTAGAACTGCCCATTAAATCCATGCTATTTGACCTGATTATTTGACCTGAGAACTCAGCCAGCCAGTGCCATTTCACGCAAAGAGAGGGAGCGTTCCCCTCTTCCTACATTTTTGGTGAAATTGTATAACTATTTCTGGGGTTTCATTAGTACAAAATTCCTGTGTGAGGACCTCATGGGGGTGTGTATGCGATAGTCTTAGCAACAATTTTGTTCTGTTGCCTTTGGCTTTAACTATATCCACTGAGGATATAAGCCTTCTTTTATATTTTGGGTTATTTTACTTGTTCACTTTTTGGCCAGGACCTATTCTTAGTTTATCTATTTGTGGTTTTTTGTGCACAGAGAAGGGAATTTTAAAAAGGAAGAAAGAAAAAATTGACCACACACAGTTTAGAGCCCAAATAAAAGATCTAGGGTGATTCGATATGAGGCACATTCAGGGTGTTCGGTATCCCAGTCATCTGCTTTGAGTGAGAATCATTTCTGTCCTCATACTACAACTGGACAATTAAAAGGAAATGAATGTAGCCCTTTTATAACTGATAGAAATTAACATATATACTCTGTAGCTCTATAAGGATTACAAAGGGCTTTCCCTGACAAACACCGTCCCTGCTAAAGTAATCAATCAGTGAACATCTATTAAGAATCTATTATGTACCAAGGAAAAAGGTTGTTGTTTTTTGTCTGTCCTTCTTTCCCAAAGAGGACCATGGTATCAGGGAGGTGAGACCATGACATCACAGATGAGAATGTTATAGAGAATATGCTTATCCAGTTATAAGTTGGAATACATGATCTCTGAGGTTCCTGCTGGCTCTGAGATTCAATGACTTTATTATCTCTCTTTCACAGAAGACCACTCTGGTGTGATTTTCCTAGAGTCATATAGCTGGTAAGTGTGGGGACTTAAACATAGGATTACTGACTAGGAACTGAATGATCTTTCCACTCTACCCATAAACAGGATTTCTTTAGCAGAGTCACTCTCTATTTGCTCCAACAATTCCTTTTCTAACATGAATATACGTCTTTGCAAAACTATGCTGCTTATATCTGTCTCTTTCAGTTGGTTGATTTCTAAGTGGATATGTAAATGTAAATTTTTGATTTGCTTTGGTTACAGGAAATTGAAATTTTGCTTGCAACTTTGATATCTCTCTATGAGTAGCTTGCTAGCATTTATGGTGCTAAGGTTTTTAAAGTGCTTTACAAATATAAGCAGAAATATTATTATCTCATTTTATCCTTACGATAATCCTGGGAGGTAGGAATTATTATTTCCCCCATTTTAGAGATAAAGGAATAGAGGAAGACAGAGATTGAGTAACTTGCCCAGAGTCACAGCTAGAAAGTATCCAAAGCAGCGTCCTGATCTGACACTCTATCCTCTGTGCTGCCCAACAACCTGCCATAAAGATTATGGATATGCTCATTGACAACCTGATGAGAGGATTAAGGATATCTCATTACCTAGTGGTCACCCCTTTGGTGATGAGCCTGTCCAAACTTAGCCTGATTCTTGGAGAGTTCGCATATGTCCCTGCTCAAAACCTTTCTGGTCTGACAGGGTCTGGAAGAGCCTCAATGTAGCCTTTGAGATGCCTAAGAATTGACCTGTGTACCAGGGGAGGGCTGGAGTAGGACTGACTATGATGGAAGAACTTGGGTAAATAAATTTGATTGATAGATTATTGCTAGTTTCCTGTGAAGCCCCCAGACTGAAAGGCTGCAAAGACATATTCATACTGAATATGCTGTGCAATTATACAAAACCATCAGCAGAAGTATTGTTTATCTTGAGCTGGGTCAGATTAGCTCAGGGAGCAATGAAGCTTTCACCTGGAGTCCAGTGCAAGACCTTATACTCCTGATACTTTTCCAGGGCAGGAGAAACACAATGACTTGTCATACCTGGAACCAGCCTAGTGAAGTAGCAACGAGGGGAATCTCAAATACATGTCATTCATATCTTATCAGTGACACCAACTTTCATGATGGCAACCTATCAGATCACTCGACCTATCTTGTTCCAACCTATTTTTCTGGTCTCATTGGGCATAACTACTCCTCCCACACTGTACAAGCCAGTCAAGCTGGTCTTCTCTTACACATGATGCTCTATCTCCCATCTCTGTACCTTTGTGCTGGTCAACTCCCATATGCTTGGAATGAACTTCCTCCTTATCTCTGCCTCATAGATTCTCTCTTTTCTTTAAGTTAAAGCTAAAATGCCATTTTCTGATGAAACCTTTCCTAATTCCTCCCTGATTCCTAATATTCTTCCTCCTAAACTCATATGTAACTTATATTTAACTGCTTTGGATTTATAAGTTTTCCTAAAAGTCTTAGTGCAGTTTTAAGCTTTAATGGTTTTAAAGTTTGAAGCTTTGATAACTTCAGCTTACACTAAGACTTTATGTTTGTGCTGTATTTTATATGTTTTGGCTCTCTCCCTAATTCATAGGCAAACTCTACATGAATAGGAATTATTTCTGTCTTTTTACTTGTATCTCCAACATTTAGCATGGTGCCTGACACCCAAAAGATGCTTAATAAATATTTCTTCATTGATTGACTTCTCATTCTGCAAAAGTCACATAGCAGTATGGTCTCCATCCATTGGTTATTGACCTCATTGGTCTCTCTTCCATTTCTAAGATCTATGCTTTAGTACAGCTACCATCTGACCATAACCTCTTTTAGCTCTTCTTTCTCCCACTCTCTAATAACTCCCACAGAATCTGTTTCATCTAGATATCCAACCAAGCAGAAGCAATCTCTTCTATTTCCCTCCTCCATTAGCTCCCTTCTGGTTATAATGGACCCTCTACCCAGCCTAGACACCATGATTAGCCATTTTAATGCTCTCCTACCACTCTCTTGGACTCCATAATCTCTAAATCTATTGCTACACTACCAGATCAGACCCCAGTTTGGGGTCATTTGACACCATCTGGTTTTTATTCTTGCTTCCAGGCCACAGAGTATTGCTGAGAGAAGTCACCATGCATGTCCGACTAGCCTATTTTATGATATCCAGCCTCAACTTAGACCCTTATCTTTTCTCAGCAATTCCTTATTGATTTTTTTTAAAAAAATGAAAACTTCCCACATTAAGTAGTCCAGTTGTTCTCTCTTCTCTGGCCTTAATCTCATTGCTTCATTCTTTATTCTCAGCAAAGAATCTTGGCTCTTCCTTCCTTGGGAATATAGAGGCCATGGGAATAAGCTTTCCAATTTATCCCCATTACCATCTCAATACACTTTTACCTGTACACATTTTCTCATTGCCTTCCTTTTATCAGAAGAGGAAATATCACTTCTCTTCTGTAAGGCTGATTTTTTTACCCATGCCCTCAGTCCTGTTCCTTTCTAACTCCTGAGGGGTCTTGCCTCCTCAGTGATTCTCTCACCCACAGCCCTCTTGTTTTCTACCTCTTCACTCCTGCCAAGCATTTCTCTCAGGAAAGGATCTGCTATTTGTTTCTTGTGGTGAGGTTCATGTCCTTTGAAGTGTGCGTGTGTGTGTGTGTGTGTGTGTGTGTGTGTGTGTGTGTGTGTGTGTGTGTGTAGAATAAGCATTTACACAGTGCTTACTGCATAGGCTATGTGATACTGAGAGAATAAACATTTATATGGTTCCTGCTGTGTGAGCTGTAATGTATCTTTTTGGGCTCTAACATGTCATTTTGGTCCTCTTTGAGAATGGACAACAACCAGTTAGTCATCCCACCAAACACTGTATGAGCTATGTGACACTGGGCAGCTCACTCAACCTCTCATCGTCCTAGGCACTAGGTGGAAATGTTCATATGAAATATGCTACAAAATGATACAAAGTCATCAGCAAAAGTATTTTCCATGATACGTTTCAGAGAAGGTTTCTACTTTTATTATTACTGTTATTTTATTTATTTTAGTAAAGAAATGTAAAAGAGTTTATACCAATGAAATCCCAGGTTGGGTTGCTAGGTCCTATTCCTTTGAATTGAAATTAGCGTATTAACTCTTGTGAGGGTACTCTCTAACTTCAGGGTAAGAGAGGAGGACAATAAGCATCTGTATAGTACTCAGTCTGGAGAGCACTGTGCAGAGTACGTTCTAAATACTATCTCATTTAATCCTTACAAGAAACCTGTGAGCTAGGTACGGTCATTATTCCCATTTTATAGTTGAGGAACTAAGCCAAACAGAAGTACCTAAGGCTGTATTGGACTCAGGGCTTCTTGACTCCAGACTGTGTTCTATCTATCATGCCATGTAGCTGCCTTGTAGAGAGAAATGCTCTAATGATAGGAGCTAATGTTTATATAGTCCTCTAATACGTGATAAGCTCTTTAAAATTACTATGACCTTGGGTTCTCCCAATAGCCCTGGCAGGGAGGAGCTCTTTCTTCTGTTTCAGGAAATTCAGGCATCAGTGAGGAGGTCTTTTTCTTTTTTTTTTTGATGGTGGTAAAGGAGCAGCAGAAGAACCCTGCTGGGGTTCCTGAAACTATACCAGGGAGAAGCCACCCATTCTGCCTACCAGGAAGGACAGTCCTACACACACACACACACACACACACACACACACACACACCACACACACACATATTTCTATCCATCTGTCTGTCTATCTACCTACCTATGTATCTATGTATCTATCATCTATCTATCTGTCTGTCTATCTATCTATCTATCTATCTATCTATCTATCTATCTATCTATCTATCTATCTATCTATCTAATCTACCTATGTATCTACCTACCTACCTACCTATCTATCTATCTGTCATCTCTCTGCGCAGTGGTCACCATACAATGTATTCATGCTCCTTAGTGTTCTATGAGATCCCCACCACTTTCATTGTACCATCCAGTTCCCCCAATCTTCCACCACACTCTTCAGGAATCTGCTCTGCTCTCTATTCTCATTGGGATCCAGTCTGTTCTTTCCAGAGAGGAGAAGGGGCCTGATAACACAGCCCTGAGATGTTAATACCACCCAGTTATGCACTGGGCACAGAGATGGAGCAGGGTATGGAATATTGACTGAACCACAGCTCTGGTCCTGGGCCTACAGACCTTCTGAGGAAGAACTCTTTGAATGTATCTGAATGGAAAGATCCTAAGTTCCTTTTCCTAGGAAAAAAACTAGAACTTATGCAACTAAGCAATGAGACTAAAATCCTGTAAGATCAGTTTTAACAATGGGGTTGCGGGGAAGCAGATTCTTCTTTATTTAGTGACAAGTGTGAATTTTGAAATATAGGAAAGAAGAAAGAATTTAATTTCTTTTAAATACATTGTTATAGTTTTAAAAAGGGCTAACCAGGTTGCCTAATAGTAACCCTTCAGGTACTTTCTTTAATGTTTGGTAATTAGCACATGGGTTGGTTTTGTGTAAGCTATAATTTTAAGGTATTTGAAAACAAATCATTTTTTAGTATTTTAAATATCCTATCATCTTGCATATAGAATTGTGTCCATGAAATGTATAGTAAACAAGCTAAAGTCAAATATGCTTTATTATTATATGTTTTTTCTTACTATCTAGAAAAAACATCATTTTCATTTTTTAAAGACTGATGTTGAATAGGGGATTTGTCTACATCTGTGCTTGGCACAGAGTAAAAATATATAAAATATTTATGCTATATATACATATACAATGTATATATAGTATATATATAATATATATATACACAAAATATGCAAAAAATATACCAAAAAATGCTGAACAAAATTTATTTTGATGTCAAGGTCCGGGGTTACTACCCTTAGCCCTTAGACACTGGTAATTTTAAGGATTTGAGGGAGAGCAGTAGTGAAATATATCTACTACCAACAACTTCATGGAACTTTTCTTGACTTTTTGTGGTCCTTTTTTTTTCTTCATCTAGATAGAGGAAATTTAGGAATTTCTAGCAAATTTTGGAAGTTGCAAAGAGGTAAGTTTAGGCTTGATGTCAGGAAAAAAATGAAGATCAATATGAGTGACCCCAGAGTGGAATGGACTGCCTTAGGAATGAACGAATGAAAAAGGATTTATTAAGCACTCACTGTGTACCAGCATTGCATTAAAGTCTGAGATCTACCAGTGCATAGGTGAAAATCATCCTTATCCTCAAGGAGCTAACATTTTAGTTGGGAGAAATCACACATATATGGGAGGTGGCAAAGAAAGACTTTGGTTTAGAAAGTTATAGGGATCGTTTCCAAAGCCAGAAAAGGTGAGAGGGAATAGGTATAAGAAGTGTGGCAGTTAGTGAAGAAATGGGCAAGGATTGATGGGAAAGCTGTGCCTAGATTTAGTGGGGGACTCAGGTAACCACTAATCCAGACAGTGGGCCCTCACTGTAAGGAAATAAGAAAGGAAGTTACTAGGCTTCCTTTAAGTCTAACTAAAATCCTTCCTCCTATAGAAAGCCTTCCTCAACCCTTCTTCATTCTAGTGCCTTCTCCCCTTTATGTCCTATTTATCCTGTATGTAGCTCACTCTTAATATATTTGTTGACATGTTGTCTCCCTTGTTAGAAGAAAGCTTCAAGACAAGGACTCTTTTTTTTTTGGTCTCTTTTTGTATCTCCAGTGCTTGGCACATAGTAGGCACTTAATGAATGTTTATTGATCAATTGATAGGTTCCCTTTCCTTAGAAGTCTTCAAACAGAGAATGGATATCCCATGTGTCTTGAGTGTTATGGAAGGACTTGGGGTCAGATATAAAGTTTGTAGTAGCCAAGGAACCTCTCCATTTGGAAATTCTGTCATTCTGTGACAGTTTTATGAAAGACTTCCTGTTATTTCTAGGATACAACATAAACTCCTCTGCTTGGCATTTAAAATTCTTTCCAAGTTGGCGCCTTCTTTCCAGCCTTATTATCCATGCACCCTATGGTTCAGCTTGATAAGGAACTTTCTTGTCATTCCTCATGCAGGATGATCATCTCTTGACTCCTTTGCTTTGAATTCATTGTCCCTTACCCCTAGAGTGCTCTCCCTTTTCACCTCCACTTCTTAGAATCCCTAGTTTCTTTTGAGCACTGCCTGATGCATGAAATCTTTCCTGGTCCTTATATACCCTAGTGTCTTCCCCTGAAGTCTACCTTTATCTTATGTGTTATGTATATATCTGAATAGGTACATGTGGTCTTCCCTGTTAGAGTGCAACCCCAGAAGGTCAGGGATGGTTTTACTTTTATCTTTAAATCTCCATCATCTAGCATTGTGTCTGGCGCAAAGGAGATGCTAAATGAATATTTACTGATCAGTTGATTGGACTGGTAAAGCATGTTTAGCTAGTTGGCATTTAAGCTTTTTGAGTGAAGGAACTATCTCATTTTTTGTATTAGTATTTGTAAATGGTTGTTTATTGATTGCTGTAAGTTAGCATGGAATCATTATGGCAACCACCCTTACCTCAGAAAAGACCCCACCAAAGCCCATGATGGAGATAGCAGCTGCCAGTTACATTTCCTGGTGTCCCTGGATAGGCTCCTTCCCTTAGTTGTGTCTCCAGCTTCCTGTGGCTCTTTTCATGTGCTGTGACATTAGTTACATGAGCTGAGGGAGATGGATTCTATCTAGGCTTCTTGACTAGACATCTTAAATTTATTTTTAGCAGGTAGATTGTCTTTTCCCCAGTGTCATACTCAGAGCAAATTAGAAGAAAAGAAAAGAAAATCCTCAAGATCCTTGGAGGCTGAACGTCTTGAAGGAGGTCAGATACCCCACCCATCCGTCATCAAAGCATACCATCACAACTCCATTTAACAAAACTAGGACATCGGTCTCTCCAGTCCATAGCTTATTAAGGCTTAACACATGCAAATCCAGAAAATCTTCTCTCTAGCAGCAGATGCATGAGACGTCATACCTGTGTTGAAATCACTATATATAAACCCAAGCACTTAAAGGGATCCTAGGTATTGGTAAGAGGTAGATGAAGGAAAATCCATTTACAACACTGTCCTAGGTCCCTTGATCCTCAGATATGCAGATTCTCTATAGGGGTGGTTGTTTCAACCCTGCCTGAACTTTACTTGACTTGTTCTTCTAAATGAGTTGTTTGCTTCTATACTAATTAGCTGATACTGATACTGAACTCTACATGCATTTTCTTATATGAGAATCACAATCACTAAGTGGTAAGCACTGCAGTTAATCCCATTTTATAAATAAGGAAACTGAGCCTCAGGGGGGTTAAGCTACTTCCCAAAGGCATAAGTTAGGGTAAGGATTGGGAGTCAAACCCTGATTCTGGGGTCAGAATCCTATTCAGTATAGCTTGCTATATCTCTATTGCAGTCGTGTCACCACTGTTCAAAACATTTTAAAGACATTTCTTCAGGAACTGCCCTCATAGTCATTTAGTGTCAAGTATGGTGAATTAAGTAATTGGACTATCTGGGTAATACTGTTTAGGGACTGAAGGCAAAGTCTGACCGTAGCAACAAGGCTGGCTTCTCCCCCGTGATTTGAAATCTTGTTCCAAATACGGTATACTACTGAAAAGGGCATTTCAATACATTTAGAGCAGTAGCTGTTCTTCTTTCATCCTCCTCCTCCTTCTCCTTTTCTTTCTTCTTCTTTTTGTTCTTCTCCTTCTTCTTCCTTTTCTTCTTCCTCTCCTCCTCCTCCTTCTCCTCCTCCTCCTTCTTCCTCCTCCTCCTCCTCCTCCTTCTTCTTCCTCTTCCTCCTCCTCCTCCTCCTCTTTCTGTCCTCTTCCTCTTCCTGCTTCTCCTCCTCTTGCTCCTGCTTCTCCTCCTCCTCTTTCTTCATAACAGCAGCAACAGATATTAGGCAGCTAGGTGCTTCAGGGGGATAGCGTACTGGATTTGGAATGAGGAAGATCTGAGTTGGAATCCTGTCTTAGATGCATGCTCGCTGTGTGAACCTCAGCAAAACTTTAAACTTCTCCCAGCCTAAGTTTCCTCATCCATAAAGTGGGAATAATAACGATGATGGTGATAACAATAACAACATCCTCCTTACTAGGTTGTTGTGACAATCAGATTAGCTACTGTGTGTAAAGTAGTTAACAAACCTTAAACGTCCCAGATCAGTGTTAAGCAAGGAATGCTAAACTGGGAGTTACAAGATGGGACTCCCAGCTCTGATACTTATTACTTGTGCAGCCATGGGAAAGTCACTCAATCTCCCTGAGCTTCAGTTTGGTCATTTGTAAAATGAGGATAATAATCCTTGAATTGCCTATGTTACAGGGTCCTTTGGAAGACAGGACTTAACATGGATATGCTACTTCATATGAATAGTTGTTGCATTAGCACATGGATGTTTATAGATGTAAATTTATCGGGTCCAGATGTGATTTTGATGCAGATGAGCTACTTGTCTGTAACAATTTAAGAGGATTGTTTGGGGGCCTACAGATAACATGTCAGAAGAAAGACTTGAACTTGACCCTTTGTTCCTTTGCCATCATACATCTAGCCACTGCACCATACTGCCTTCCCATATTTATGTGGCACTTTAAAACAAAACAATTCCCCCATAACAACCACATGAGGTGATTTGAGTAGGCCAGAAGTTCACCTGTTCAGGAGAGAGTTTGCTTTTAGGAAAGCCATCTCAAGCCTCAGGAGTATAGGTCCGTCTAGGAGAAGAGGATGGAGAAATCCAACTTATTATGCTACTTATATATTTCTCCAGATGGGCTTGTTTGAATAGAGAATAATGCTAAGGAGACCATGTTTCCAACCCCATGTTGATTTCACTCTTTTCCATGGCCACAGTCTGGGCCAGTTGGTCTGGATTGCCTTGAAGGTCACTTCTAGCTCTGCATCCTAGGATTCATAGCCATCAATCCTACAACATGGGATTGCTCACCAGAGAGAGGTGGGCTCCAAGATAGTGTGGGTCAATGATTGCAAATCCCTTTCCAAGACTGGAGGACCTGTTCTGTCAATGCTGGAATGATGGGGATGGGGTCCAGAGCATCATCTACACATACAAAAGACAACACTATTATTATTAAGTATGGTATAACCAGCATGGACCTCTTCCAAGCTACGTCCGTGGGGGAGGCAGTATCAAATCTGTTTCTGGGAATAAAGAGGATTTTGAAGAAGAATTTAGATGAGTCATTCACAGCAGGGAGGAACAGTCCCCTTTATTTGTCATGTTCAAGGGAAAACCCCCAAGGGAAGGTCACATTGCTTAAGTGTGGCACCAAAGGGACTTGGGGATGAGGCAGGGTCAAGGAAGAAAGGGTACTAGGATAGTACCAGATCCTTTCTTTACACCGAGGCCACGACCAATCAAAATTCCAAAATGATGCATTGTCTCATCACTCACCTCACAGTGGCAGGGTAGAGTTGACTCCTCCAACCTGGGGCAAGCCCTCTCCCAGTCATATTGCAGTTAAAACTCACCCCTCCAAAGAGGGAGAGGGTGCAACCAGAGGTGTTGCCAAGGAATGCTGAGAATGATGATCCTCAGACCATGATAAGGAGAGGAGCTTCTTAGTTCATAGGACCATATATTTAGACCTTAAAGGGATCTTAGTGGCTACTAAGTTCAACCCCTCCCTTTTATAGATGGACAAACAAAAAGTCTAAAAGAGATTAAATGACTGGACTAGGGTGAAGCTGCAAGATTCAGATTCAACTCTTTCTGATTCCAAGTTGAGGATCTAGGATGACTGAGCCCATGATTTATGGCTGCTTTGGCAGTATGGGATTAGTACAAGTCCTGGAGGCAGCATGGTTTAATGGTTGATTCAAGAAGACTTGGACTCAAATCCTGCTTCAGATACCCTACTATTTATGTGATCTCTCCCAGCCTCAGTTCCTCAATTGTTAAATGAGAATGCTGAATGATACCTCAATGTATTTCTGTGAGAATCACATGATATATGTACAGTGCTTTGTAAACCTTGAAGTGTTAATGTAAACTGTAACTATTGTCATTATTCACTTGGGTGTCAGAGCTGATTCTAGAGCAGAGCCACTTGCATATTTTTATGATGAGAGGAGGAGGAGTAAGGGATCATAGATTATGATTAAGAGTTGGAAGGATATTCTGAGGTCAGTGAATACAGCCTCCTCAATTAACAGATGAGGAAATGAAGGCTTAAGAGTTTAAATGATTTGTCTAGGATTTGAACCTAGAATTTTCTGACTCTAAATTCAGCCCTTTATCTGGTTCACTGTGCCTGGTCTGATTTATTTCCATCAATCTGAAGGCATAGGTTAGCTTGGGAGGCATCAATCAGCTAAGAAACATAGGCTTTCAGATAGGAGGTGAGGTTGTGATTGGGAGAATATTCCAGAAGAAGGGCAAGGCAGAAGAAACAAGCGATGAGTCGACATGACTAGGGAATAGATAATCTGTGGAAAAATGAAAGATAAATGCAGAAAATGATCAGAGACTTTTCCCCCTAGATTTTAACAAGTATTTGAGTATTACTTCTTAGTTCTATTTGTAGAATTATAGAATCCCAATGTTGGAAGAGTTATTAGAGGTCAGCTAACCCATCTCTTACATGGAGTATAGACCATATATCTAGTGTTATAGATATAGAACTTGAGGGGATCTCTTGGACCATCAAATCCAACCATCTCATTTTACAGATAAGGCAAGTGACTTAGTGCTAGAGACCAGATCTGAACTCATATCTTACTGACTCCAAGTCCAGCTCACCAGCTATTGCTTCTTTTGAAATAGTTTCAAATATTGGAGCAGGTTCTCATTCTATCTCTGTCTCTACAAAATGATTTACCCCTCATCTCTGCTCATCTGTCAAATCTCTATTGCATGAGAAATCTGTGTGACAAGGGACTCTGTGTAAACTAAACTAAAACTCCAAACCCTTTAGTTTCTAGGGCAGTTCCAGGGGCCCTTTGAATGATTCACAGATGTTTTAAAGATGATCCACTTCCAGAACTCAAAATGGTAGAAGGTACTCAGCATAGCAAAGTATACATCACATGGTAGAGGTTACATGGCATGGCAGAGGGTACACAACATGGTGAGCAGTGTACTACAGAGAAGGTGTTGAGGGTTGTTATTGACCCTGTAGTCCTTGGGGAGGTGCCCAGCTTATAGGTGTAAATAGGAAGCTCCAGAACCTGATTCAGTCAAGGTGATAATATGCATGGTTATTTAACAAACTGAGGTTGAGAAGCCAGTTGGATGCCATCTGGTCTAGATAAGGACGAGAATAAACAATGAAAGAATTCTGGATCATCTGTTTGCATTGATTCGTTCTTTGAGTGGTGGGTGTGGCAAATGCTGCTTTCTTTCTCTCTTTTTTCTCTCTTTTTCTCTCTCTCTTTATTTCTTTCCTTCCTCTCTCCTTTTTCCTTCCTCCCTGCCTTCCTTCCTCCCTTTTATTTCTTCCTTTCTTCTTTTCTTTCTTTGTCAGTGTCTCTTAGAAGCTGAGACTCTCTAAAGGGAAATGGAACAATTCAATATGAATCAAGATAATTGAAACCGAGTGTTGTACAGACAAGCAACCAGCACACATAGCTGATTTCTTTTGTTTCAATGCAAGCCCATGCAGCCATTTATACTTTAATAGAAATGCTCGTGAGAATGAGTGAATTACAGCCTATTTCCAAGCCTCCTGATGAGTTCCCTGAGTACTTAGAGTCTGAGTGGATGAACCTAGGATACTTACATAAAGACTGAGGGATTTTGATTGAAAGGTACAGTATAAATATTCGGCATTTGAATCCTTCTTTTTGCCCAGGGGAGTCAGCATGGAACAGTTTCCTCGTCTGTAAAATGAGATTGGACTAAAGGACTTCTAAGATCCTTTTGAGCTCTAAATCTATGATCTAAGCTCCTCTGATTTCTTTTGGGATTCCAATAGTACATAGTATTATAGAGTCCTGGACCAGGAATGAGGAGACCTAGCTTTGGGTCCAAGTTTTACCGTTAACTCCTTACAATAACTCAAGCAAGTCACATTCCTCTTCTGGGCTTCAGTTTTCTTATCTATAAAATAAAAAAAAAAGTTTATTTTACAATAAAAAACATTTTGTGAGCCAGGGGGTATGGTGGGAAATGTTTAGCAATCAACTCTCTGAAAAAAAAAAAAGGTACATAGCACATACTTTTAAGTTTAATCTGCATTATTAATATTTTTCTCCATTACTTTCTTGAGTCTAGACATTTAATAAAATAATAAATCAAGCCCTAAAATGTAAAGCTGGCTAATATTTAAAGTATAAAATAAACCCATTAAAAATTTAATACTCTGGTGGTTGAGCTGACATATTCCTGCATTTCAAGGTTTAGAAAATATTTTATATATGTTATCTCATTTGATCCTTAAAATGATCCCATGAGGGAAGTACTATAGGTATTAAGCCCATTTTAAAGCTGAAGAGGAACAAATCACAAAGTATCACACAACTAATAAGAATCAGAGGCAGGATTTTTTTTGACATTATATCAAGCACCCTGGCCTTTTGACCAGCTGGCATTCTTGCCTCATCCCCTGGATATCTAGATTCTATTCAGGGACCTTGTGGTCAAGTGAAAAGAGATGCCAGGTTTTTTATCAGACCATTTGAGTTTCTATTCTGGTTCTGTTCCTTACTACTTGTGTGACCTCAAGTAAACAACTTCAACCTCTTGGAATCTCAGTTTCCTCATCTATAAAATGAAGGCGTTTCACCACTTGCCTTTTAGTTCCAAATTTCTCTTTAAATGACTAGATGAGGTTAAAAGCTTTAGGATTAGATGCCTTTATAAAACATTTTTTTTCCACCATCAATATTTTTTGGAATTTTGCTTTTCGTTTCCCTTAAGATAACAGCGTGATTCTCAAATGCTGGTGGACCATATTCCACAGAGATGTTTAATTGTATTTCCTAATATTTTCATTGAAATTATGACTACAAAAAATTGAGAAGCTCTTTGCATCATGGTTCACTTGGAAAGCATAACAGTGAATTTTAAAATAAAATACATTGTATCAGTAACCGGCTTTTTATGAGGTTTTCTTTAGTCAAATAAAAATGACTAATGCAGAACTGCTTTAAGGTGGGATGAGAGGGATGGCTGTCTCAGGCACAGTCTATTGGGGGATTGGAGTCAATAGTTATATAACCAAAGATTTCCTTGGTATTTTGGATTTTGAACTACCTCCTGTATATCTGGAACTCTCAGACAGTCAGATTCAAACATTTTTGGAAATTAAAAGCATAATACTTTCCCTTGAATCTAAACTTAAAGAGTAAACATTCCATTCATTAATTCATTCATCCATACATTCAGCCAATGTTTATCAGTCCTCTACTCTGTGTAAAAGATGCTTTCCTAGATTCTTTGGGGGAATATGATGGTGAATATTGAAAGGAAGCATGGTATGGTATTAGAGAGAACGGCAGGACAAGGAATCAACCTAGACCAGAATGAGAATTTTCCCCCTGAGGGCTATCTGAGTATTCTATCTGGCAACTAGGTGGCAGTGGATAGAGCTCTTGGGACTGTTGGCAAAAAGACCTGTGTTCCAATCCTGCCTCAGATATTTCCTAGCTGTATGATCCTGGGCAAGTCACATGATCTCTATTGGCTTCCATTTCCTCAACTGTAAAATGGGGATTTAGTAATAGCACCTGCCTCCCCTGGTTGTTGTAAGGATCAAATGAGATGAGATGAGATTTGTAAAGCATTTCATCCAGTGCTTGACACATTCTAAGTGCTTCTTTCCTTCCTCCTCAGGAAGCTATTTCACACCCTAAGGCTTCAGGGTCCTCATCTGTAAAATGGGAACAAGTGTACCTGTAGTGCTGATTTCACAGGGTTGCTGTGAGGTTCAAATGAAGTATGTAAAAGTTATTGCAAATCTTAAAGTCAGAGCTATTGGCAAAAAGACATACTCTCTAATCCATAAGGAACTTGCACCAATACCTGCATACCTGCATAAAACTTGAGAATTATAGATAAAATCCTAGTAGAAATAGTAGGGAAATGCTAGATCAGTAGTTCTCAAAGTATGGTCCAAGTCACCAACATTCTTTCAGGGAGTCTGTGAGGTCAAAATAATTTTCATAATGATACTAGTGTAGCGAGGGCTGTTCCCCCCATATAACACAAGAGTGTCTTCATGTGGCTTGAAAGGAGTCAGAGTAGACCTCTCCCAGCCTCTTCTTTCCCCACCCTTCTACAAAGGAGATTTTAAATCCTGCCAAGAGGGGAAGCAGGTGTTTTGGGGTCAGAAGCCTGGTCACTCTGCTGTCCTCAGAGAAAGGGTGGGGGTGGTCCTGGGCTAGAATTATATCTATCTGCTTTCTTATTTATTGTTAGTCTAACGGATGTGGTTTTTGAAGTGCAAGCAACACTTCTAACTGTTGGACCCAAGCTTTATATCCAAGGTTTAACTCCCCACCAAATACCAATTCTACAATGAATATGTATAGCAAGTATAGAGAAGTCCATTTTTCCAAGTCAATAGCAAAATGGAAATCAGAGATGTTATACATAGAATCTAGACCAGACAATAAAGGAACTTCTCCATTGGAAATGAGATAACTCTGCTCAACCAAGAGTTCCAGATCTCACTCAAGGGGAAATTCCATAAAGTCTAGTGTGGCAAACTGGGGATAGAGATCTGATGAAGACTGCCAGCTGTTCTCATGTCAGTTTTTTCCTCTAGTGACGTGAAGTGGGATTGGCATGGTCCATTTTCTCTCTCTTGAACCTGGAAACCAGAAGCAGCCAAAGTCCAAAAAGACTCATCAATTCAAAGAAAATTAAAGTGCTCTCCTTTCTCCTGCTGCCTCCAACTCTACCTAGCTCCTCACACAGGCATAGGGCACTGATCTCCACCAATAAGGAAAGAGCCCCATGTCAGTGGTTTGGTAACTAATTGAACAAAGATGTTTGAATTTCTAATATGGCAAATGTCAACAGATATTGCCCACATAAACAAAAACTTTTTGGGGGATCCTCAATAATTTTAAGAATGTAAAGAATGAAACCCAATGAGACCAAAAAGTTTGAAAACTATTGTTCTCAATTGACTTTTTTGACAGTGAAAGGAATTGTCTATGTTTTGGGGGAGAAAAGGAATTCTAGGTATATGAACAAAAGCATGTATGTAGGAAATGGGGTTCAAAATCAGCTTAATAACTGTAACTGACATTTATGCAACATCTTAAAGTTTGGAAAGGTCTCTTTATGAATGTAGCTCTCCACAACTTTGTCCAGGGAGTTGGAATGCAGCTGGGATAGAAGTCTGAAGGATGAGTTATAAATCATCAGTATTCTGATCCAAGGACTTTGTCAGTTGTACCTGCCCCAGGAAAAGATAATTCCCTTTTCTCTTAGGTTGGGAAGAGGGGAGTGAGGGGAAGTCTCCCAACAAGTGAGAGAGGAGCAATATATTGATATATTCTGTGACTCATATGACTAGTGAGAATCATCCCTTAATGTCCCTGCTACTTATTGCTGCTGTACAAGTGGTTAAGAACTCAAAGGTAGGAGAAGGCTAAGACAAAAAGCAGAGACCATACCTGCTTCCCAGTTGTTGGGAACCAAATGGTGTTACCTCTTTGTCTTTTATTTCTCACTGAGCCTACATCCTATCCCTTATTTCCTTGGGGAAAAAAAGGCTGTTCAATTTCTCTATTTTGTATACATTCTGAAAAAGAAACCAGTTTCTGTAAGATACACTTTAGCATGTGGGTATTTCTTTTTTTTGGTTGTGTGTGTGAATTTAAAAAAAAAAAGCTATGGAAAAGAGTTTATGGTTGAACTGGAACAAATGAAGAGAGAAGACAGACTTTTTCTAATTTGCTGGTTGTTCCTCCTTCCCCTGGCGTCCCCCACACTTCTCTCTCATCTAAATGGAACCTTGAGATGAACCAAACAAGATTTTATTGATAAGCATTCTTCTCATCATTAAAGACCATTCTCTGTTTTGTACACAGTTATATGATTTGGACCTGGTTCAGTCCTGGGGGACTGATTTTAATGAAACGCTGGACTCTCTTTTCTCACATTCTTTGACTTGTTAAATTCTCCACCCTGGCATTCTGGGGGTGATTTTCCTGATGGTTCACTTTTAAGGCTTCTTCAGAAAAGAGGAGGAATTTAAAAGGTATTCAGTGAACAGTGTAGTATGAGTGAGATATAAGGGAAAGATAAATTTATTCCTGCACATACAAAAAATACTAAACATTAAAGACATAAGCATTCATTAGTAGAAAATGGTACCTTGTAACCATTGCTGCAGACTTTGAGGAAGCTGATACTCAAAGCTCACCAGACCACCAAACAATGTGCAAGACTGATAATTAGATACTTTTCATTTCACCACAGGCTGGCACTGTACAAACCACTCTTGAGACATGCCCACTGGTAAAATGACAAAAGCTTGGGCCATTCTTTCCAGGGTAGGAGCCTTCCCTGCCACCCGTCCACTCCTGCCATGGTTGTAATCAAACTCTATTCATGTCATTAGGTCCAGGACCTCAGGATCTCTCAAACACACAAGGATTCCTACAAGCATGTCCACCTTAAGAACTGTGTCTACTCAGAAAAAAGAAAAATAAGGTGGAAAGAGCAGCCGTGGGCTGTGGCACAAGCTTACTTAATTTAGTCCATATGCGGCAGCATAGAAAGCACAGAGAGTACTGCTTGTCATATGGGAGAGTCAAAGCCAGGTCAGTGCAAACCCCTTAGTGACCAGCTAAGGCATGGTTGGAAGCAGTCCCCGCAAAGTTTCTACATGGTCATCTGGAACCAGAAATAGTCACTGAGCGTGTTCCATGGGGGTCAAGGGCAATGCCCCCCACTACAATTATAATTTCCCCAAAGCAGGGGAAAGATTAATTAATGCTGATCATCTTGACTCCCATAGGCACAAATGAGCTGACCATGTTGAAGGAAGGAGGCTAGGTAGGGACAGACAGGAGGAAAACCCCTTTGAACTTGTTGGTCTGGGGAAAATCTCCATTCTTTTTGCTTTATTTCCTCCAGCAGGTGCCAGGAAACTTCTCTCCATACCAGAAAGGAGGAATAGGGAGAGAGTGGCTAGCCACACAATTGTGGGGTCATACAGAAAGAGTAAGTCATTCTCTTTTTCAACCCCCAGCCACTTAGACAAAAATGTCCTCATCTGAGCCTCACGACTCTGTGAAGTAGTTACTATATGTATTATTATCTGCTATCTTAAATTGATTGGTTGATAGCTAGAAGGACCCAAGCGGTCATCTAGTCCAACCCTTTTATTGTACTGTCACCTGGATAGAACTGGAGCCAAACAATGTATCTAGAGACAAGAGAGTTAGAAATCAAACAGATGTTTAGTTTCAAAGTGAGGAAAATGGCTTGTAAGCAAGGACATGTGTGCCAGGGCCCCACCCCTAGGGGAGCGGACAAATCTCAATACTTATACGTATGGCTGTGCAATGAGGTGTAGCCCTGAAAATGAAAATAACAGCAACAATGTAACGAGTTGGATTCCTAGCTAGGCTTCATGACCAGAACATGGGTCCTTATATCTGGTGTCTGTCCAAGCTCAGAGAAGACCTGCTGCTGCTCAAAGCAATGCGATCATTATATGAAACAATTCTGGGATTTTGTTGTGGCTGAGATCATCCAGAGGGTGAGGGCAAAGGATTGTTGTTATGCCAAGCTCAGGCCACAGCTTGCTGGCTGAATCTTAGCTCTGGAAAGCAGGGCATCCCCTAACATCTTATTATGACAGATGAGGAAAATGAAGCACAGAGAGTTTGTGTGCCATGCTCAGAGTCACATAGCTAATAAGTATCTAAGGCAGGATTGGATTCCAGGTTTTCTTGACTATAGGCTTAGCATCTATCTATATCCTAATATACTTTTTCACATTGAGTTGAAGATATGAGAGGTTGAGATGGCTAGCCGTTCTGAAAAAGATTGAAGAGTATTAGGTGACTTTAAATTCAATAATGAGTCTTTAAGGGAAGGGACTATTTTTTTGCCTCTTTTTTATATTCTCAGAACTGGCACAGCGCATGGCACATAGGTGCCTAAAAAGTGTTTATTGATTGATGATTGATAAGACTATTAAGAAAGCTAAAATGATTTTAGGCTATGGTGGCACTGGCAGCTAAATAACCCAGCCCAAAGAAGATATTCTTTATGACTTTGACCGACTGAAAACTTTAGCAAATATACAAAAAAGTTTCTATTTCATCCAAAAAAATAAAAGAAAGAAAAAAAGGAAGAAAAGAAAAGAGAAGCATTATTTAGGGAAAATGTTGGCATGTTAGGACCTAGACTGAGGATGCCAGATGCCTCCCTGATATACCAGTAAAGTTTAAAAAGAAATCAGATCACTTGTAGACTCCTCTACTTAGTCCTGGCATGTATAGAAGGATCACTAACCTCTTGTGGTGAGACCTGAGGTTGGCTAGACCAAGTGCATGAAGAGTATAGTAGAAAGTAGCCCTGGGGCAACTGGAAAGTGATTCTAAGCCCCAAGACCAGTGGCAAAAGGACCCTAGATAAAGACCAGCCCATGGAAGCCCCCAAACAGCAGAGTCGCTGTTGTTCAGTTGTGTTCAATTCTTTGTGACCCTATTTGGGATTTTCTTGGCAAAGATACTGGAGTGATTTGCCATTTCCTTCTCCAGCTCATTTTACAGATGAGGAACTGAGGCAAACAGAAATAAGTGACTTGCCCAGGGTCATACAACTAGTAAGTGTCTGAGGCTGGATTTGAACTTATGAAGATGAGCTTTTCTGATTCCAAGACTGGTTCCACCACATTATCTTCTGTGCCACCTAGCTGCCCTCATAGAGGGGAAATGTGTAATGCAAGGGTAAACCTTAGAGACCTGGAGCAGCCCTAGAGTCTCTGGATGGGAGTGAGGGTGGGTAGGTGGAGGGAGAGTCCTGCTCATAGCCACACACTCAGAACTGGCAGGGCCTTTCCATGCCATTCCATCGAGGCTTGACTCATCCACAGATCCCTCCAATCTAGACACCAAGAGTGCTGAGAGGAGCAAATCAAGGAAAACACTGAATACTATGAAGAAATACTTTAGACTGAGAGATTCCCAGTTAGTAAATCCAGGGGATGAGAGTTCCCTCATAAAAAGTCCAAATAAAGCCTGAAAGGGAAAAAAAAAAATGTCTGTGTGATAAGGATTAGAAGAGTACCTAGAAGAAAGGAAATAAGAGACCAAAATGGAATTGGTAGGGTGGAAATAATGGAGAAAAGAATTAATACTTGTGATGGCAATTATGAGAGTTAAAGATCTTCCCCACCCATTAATGGGCCTGCCCATTAAGGAAAGCTTGATTGGGGAGGTCCACACCTTTTGTTAATTTTCTAATGAGGCACTGGTTCTCAAGGGTTAGGATGCCCTCTGACTCTGAAAAGTGTATAAATACTCTGAGGTGAGGTTTTACTTTGGGGCTTACTCATCAGAAGTATTTGTTTGGCTAGATAAGACTCTGGGCAGCTGCTAAGAGGCTTTGAAAATCCAGATGTTGGTGCTTCTCTCTCTGGTAACTATGTATGCATTGTCAGATAGTTATCTGTCTGTTGATCTGTAATGTATGTATTACTTATGATCAGGCAGCTGAAAGTCCTATCTGTTGATCTTTATTTCTTTGTATTTTCTCTGAAGTTCAGGGTGCTAACTTTTTCCCCTGAACTTAAGTGAATAATATATATGTATACATATATACATATATATACATATATCTATCTATATATATATAAATGTCCTTTATTAAGGTGATTGTTGTTAACCCTTCAAAAGTTGCTTTCCTTTTAGAAAAGCAGATCAAAGAACCTGTGAAAGTAGGCCATCCTCTGTAAGTCCGGGTGCTTGCTATTACAGTACCACATTTTAGGAAGCTATTGACAAGCTGGATGGTGCCTAGAGAGCCAGGAACCTACTGTTCACAGATGAAATAACATCCTCTCATGCCTTTACTGGTAGCTACTATGTCTCATCACAAGAGTTTTAAAGATTGGGCAGGTGGAGGTGCTGCCTGCTACCTTTATATGTTCATGTTGGCCTTTGAGAGGCAATCTGTCATAGTGAAAGAATGTTGAATCTGGAATCAGAAGACTTTGCTCTTTCTTATCTTGGGAGAGTCACATTTTCAAGTTTTTCATCTGTAAAATGAGGGGATTAGACTAGATAACTTCTGAGGTCTCTTTCAGTTTTAGATCTATTATCCCATCATAATGAACTTAAAATGACAATTCATATTATTTTATATATTATTCCTATTGCATGTTTAAAGTTTCTATGTTGTCATAAAATTAAGATATAAATAAAATTATTTGCCTAGATTTTAAAAGAAGTTTGAGGGACACAATTTTTTTTAAAAAGGTGTATGTTCCTTCAGAAGGTTTAGAAACCACTGTGTAAGGTGTGTGGGCTGTATTAAGCAGGAAAAATCATCCTCTGAGCATTTGTGATTGGGGGAATGACATGTGCTTTAGGAAGATTAATAAATAAGCAGTATGTAGGAGACACAGAATTTGGGACAAGATTGGGGTCAGGTAGACAGTTGAAGAAACTACTATAATAGTCCATGTGGGAGATAATGAAAATCTGATGATGGGGAGAGCCGGACTGGAAAGGAGGAAATGGATTCAAAAAACATTTTGGAAGTTGAATTGATAGGATTTAAGCTGGTTAGATATTGGGAATGAGGGAGAAAGTGAATTTGAAGATGATTTTGGGAGAGTGGTGGTTCCATTGACAGGTATGATTAAGTCTGAAGGAGATGCATCCAGTTTTTAACATGTGGAATTTAAAGTGTGCAAGTCTATAGCTCAAGAAAGCAGCTTTGACCACAGATAATTAGTTAGGCCTCCCTGGCCCTGGAGAATATTTGGGAATAATTTGCATGGATGTATTATTTGAAGCTGTCTCTGTTGAAGAAATTGTCAAAGAATAGGATGGAAATGATAAAGAATCAAGAAAAGAACTTGGGAAAATGTCTATATTTAGGGTGCCTGCTGTGAGGTAGGCTCTCAGATGCTTCCCAAGGCAGAACAGTGCTTCTTGTCAGTACCTTGGACTACTGCACTGGTTTTCTAATTGGTCTTGCTGTGCTGGCACCAACTTGTACCACTTCCTGAAAGCTGATTGTTAAATTTTTAGCGTGAGCATGTACACCTAGGAAATCAGGAAACATTACACACTAGGGCTTGGTTTATTGTTCTGCTGATTGTCAATACTTCAAAAAGCGATGGAGAAAATTTTAATAATATAGATTAAACTTAAAAGTATCTTGTGTATATATTTTCCCCCTAGAGAACTGGTTGTTAAATATTTAGTACAGCCCTGCTCAAGCCCTATTCCAATCCACCCTATAGTCAGTTGCTAAGGTGTTTTTTTGTGTTGGATAAATTTGACCATATCATCCCTCTGTTCAATGAGCTCCTTTTCTTCAGAGATCATATATAAAGTCCTCTGTTTGGCATTTAAAACTCTTCATCAATGGTCATTTGGGACAACTACACATTTATTGTTTAATATCAAATGAATCCTCACTGCATTAGAGTATTGGGGTGGTGATGACCTTCCTTGTTTAGAGACGAATTTGAGCAACACCAGAAAGCCTTGACACATGCATAGAAATAACGAGTTGTCCATTTGTCCAGAACACAGGGGCTGCCAGTTAAACCTGAAAAGGTAGTATGGTGCCAGGTTATAGATAACCTTGGATGCCAGGAGGAGTCTGAAACTAACTGGTTTACTCAACATGTGATAGGGAGTGATGGTGGCTCTCTGAAGAGAGAATTGACATGACCAGATCCATGCACTCAGATCATCAGGTGAAAAAAGGATCAGGGACAAAACTCGTAGGACTAAGTTTCTCAGTTTTTCAATTTCCTCTTTGTAGTAGATTTTGTTAAAGCCTGATGGGACAAAATTGGTCATTGTTCTGGGTCAATACTTTATTCCTGTATGGATGGGCTCTAGAGAAAAAGCGTAAGTGAAAATTGGGTAGTACAGTGGAAGGAGCACTAGTTCTAGGAGTTCTAGAATGAAAAGACCCAGGTTCAAATTCTGTCTCTGGCACTACTGTTGTGACCTCAAACAAGGTATTCAGCCTCCTTGGTCCTTAGTTTCCCAGTTGGAAAAATGAGGGTGCTGAGCCAGATAGCTTCTGTGGTTCATCCCATATCAAGATCTGTGTTCTTGTGTTAATACTCAGCATATCCCATTGGGAGTGTCCTGGACCCCCATGAACCTTCCTGCCTAGTATTGCCTGTAGCTCTATCACTTTCCCTGACCTTAGTTCACAGCTGTGTAAGGAGGTCCTTGAAGTCAAGGAGGCCTTACTAATTAACTGCGGTCAGGTGTTGACATATCCGAAAGGTCACTTTGACAAGGGGCCTTTGTGTATAGAAGGCGGTGATTGAGGGATATGTCCAGGTGTTTGGATGTCATAGGCATTTTCTTAGATAGTAGCTCATCTCTTTCACCCTCAGCAGAGGGGTCACATACAGAGACCTGGAGAGAAATGTTGTTTTCCATTTCCATTAGCTGCATATGGTTTAGGTCTCCAGGACTGGCCTTCCCAGAAAGAACAGTTTTTTCCCTGATGTCATGACCAATCCATTGAAGGAAATGAGTGTATCTAGGCTGGGAGAGACTCAGGGGGATATGATAGCTGTGTACAAGTATTGGAAGGGCAGTGATGTGGAAGAAGGATCAGGTGTGTTCATAGTGGATTCTGGAATCAGGAAGATTCAAGTTCAAATCCAGATTCTAACATACTAATAGTGTGACTTCTGCTAAGTCATTTTATCTGTTTTAATTTCCTCAACTGTAAAATCGAGATTATAGGAGCACCTACCTGTCAGGGTAGCTGTGAGGATCAAGAGAGATAATAATTATAAAGTTCTTTTTTAGTTATTATTCTTTTTGTTGGTATTTTTTATTAATAAAGAGTTTATTTTTTAATTTAATTATTTTATTTGTTTTCAGTGTTTGACAATCACTTCCATATGTCTTAGATTTTCTTTCCCTCTCTCTCCCTCATTCCCCTCTCCCTCCCCACTCCCTCCCTGAGATGGTGTATAATCTTATATAGGTTTTACACATACTTTCCTATTAAATACATGTTGCATAGAAGAATTAAAATGAATGGGAGAGACCATAAAATAAAACAGAGCAAAACATAATGCAAAAGAAAATGGTCTGTTTCTATCTGCCATCCAATTCCATAGTTCTTTCTCTGGATGTGGAAGGCATTTTTGTCTCAAGAGTTCATTGGAAATGGTTTAAGTTCATGCATTTCAATGAAGTACTAAATCTACCAGAAAAATTCCTTGCACATTGTGGTTGTTGCTGTGTACAAAATTCTCCTGGTTCTGCTCCTTTCACTCAGCATCAGATCATATAAGTCTTTCCAGGCTTCTCTGAAGTCTTCCTGTTCATTGTTTCTCATAGCACAAAAGTATTCCATTATATTTATATACCACATCTTGTTCAGCCATTCCCCAGTTGATGGACATTCCCTTGATTTCCAGTTTTTGGCCACCACAAAGAGAGCTGCTATAAATATTTTGGTACATGTGGACCCTTTCCCATTTCTATGATCTCTTTTAGATATAGTACTAGAAGCGATATTGCTGGGTCAAAGGGTATGCACATTTTTGTAGTCCTTTGGGCATAGTTCCAAATTACTCTCCAGAATGGTTGAATCAGCTCACAGCACCACCAATGATGAGTTAGTATTCCAAGTCTTCCACATCTTCTCCAACATTTATCATCTTCCTGTTTTGTCATGTTAGCCAACCTGATAGGTGTAATGTGGAATAATTATGAAGTTCTTAGCATAGTGCCTGGCACACAGTAGGAGCTGAATAAGTACTTTTTATTTTACCCTTTCCTTCTGTTTAACCACAGTGGCTAGAAGCAGGAACAACTAGTGAAAGGAACAAGAAGGAATATTTAGACTTGATTTCAGGAAAAACTACCCCATAATTAGAACTGATTCAAAGTAGACTGGGCTGCCTCAGAATGTGGTGGACTTCCTCTCACTGGAGGCCTTCAAGAAGAGGCAGGTACTTGTAGTTCCTGCTGAAGCCCTTTGCAAACCCAAGGCTTTACAAACCTTAAGGTGCTAGATAAGTGCTTGCTACTATCAATTTTGGGGGAAGGGTTGTGAGTGGTACTGGATGGCAGCTGAGCTACCTTTCTACACTAAAACTGTGTGATCTTGAGACCCTTGATGCCAGTGGCCTTCAGCTTGATCAAATGAGATAATATTTGTAAAGCCTTTAGCACAGTGTCTAGTACACAGTAGGAACCTAATACACAGTTATTCTCTTCCCTTTCCTTTCCATCTTTTTTTTGAGCTAGCAGGTTCTAGATTTTGAATTATAGGATTAGGATGACAATCCAGGCTCTGCCGGGTACTACTTTTTTCACTTTGGGGAGGTCATTCCAATTTTCTGGGCATAGTCCATCATCTGTAATATGGGGTTGGGCTAGGTTTCTTTTTTATAAACTTGGATCTCCCTGTGCCACCCAGCTGCAAGTGCAGTAGTCTCTGGGTATAGAGACTTATTTCCATGGAGATTTCGACCTGCTCTTTTTCCTGTGCTCATTCATCCCTCCTGTGCCACACTGTGCTTCCCTTTTACCCAGTGGATAGAACCTTTCCTGCTAACCTTCTAAGTTGTCTTGGGCTAGAAAATTATTTCACCCCATACTTTTCTTGGTTCTGCTACTTTGGAATTTGTTTTGAGGCATTATTTAATGTTATTTGGAGGGGAATTTGGATGAGCTTAGATGAGTCCTTGCCTTGACTCTGCCATCTTGGTTCCATCCTAAAACCTCTAGCTATTGATTGTTAAATTTTCAGTGTGAACATTTACATTTTGGAGAACAGCAAACACTACAAATCAGGACTTGGTTTATTGATTTGTTGAATGTCTGCATTTCAGAAAGCAATGCAGAAAATGATAATAATTAAGATTATTCTTAGAAGTGTATTGGGTATACATTCCTTTCTTCCCCCAGCCAGTTGTTATATATTTACCAGCATGCTCCTTGTGTAAGCCAGATCTTTCAGACTTGATTAGTATTATTCTTTAAGGAGCCATACTGAGCACAGGGATCCCTCTAGACAAACAAGCTCCACATATAGAAAAATAATTTGCAAAGCAGATAGACTAGAAGGGGAAGAGTCTGCCTGAAAAATTGATTCATGCTGAAGGCTCCTCTAAAAAGTGAACTTTTCTGGTACCTTTAGCTCTTTGAACATAGTTTGAATCATTAACTGCTCATCTGAAAATGTTTGACTGGGACAAAGAAGATTAAGATGTTAAAAGTCAAGGTCAGATGAGGGGCAATAAAAATGAATGTAAGTTTATATAAGAAATTATGAACTTAGTTTCTAGGTGTATACATTTTAAAGGTGTGAACATTCAGGTTAAACATAGTATTTTTCAGGTTTTTCTTCAGAATTCTAATCTTTCAAATCACAACCACTCTTATTTGGGGCCTTACCATCTTGGCCTGGACTGTTGTAATAATCTTCTAATTGGTCTCTCTGCCCCTTTTCAGTCTTCTCTGCCATCTGAAAATTCGTATTTCTTAAGCACCAGGCTGGTCTTCATTCCCCTCCTCAAGAAGTTTCCATAACTCCCTATTGCCTTTAAGAAGAAATCCAAACTCCTCTTTTTGACATTAAGAACCCTTCACAATCTCTGTCCAGCCTGTCTTTCCAGGATGATTACACAGAACTCCCAGTCATGCACTCTGTGTTCGAGCCAGACTAGCCTATTTGTTGTTCCTCGAGTAGGACATTCCGTCTCTGACCCTTTGCTCACACCGTCTATCATGGCTGGAATGCTTTCTCTCCTCACCTCTGACACTTGGAACCTGCAATTCCCTTCCAGGCACAGACTTCAAGAGGCATTAGCAGTTCATGTCAAACCCCCACCCCAATGACTATTTATGTAGTTTTTTAGAAAATATTTTGTTTCTACTTCTCTGTGTGCATTCTGTCTTCTCTGCTTTCTTCAATATAATGTGACATCAAGAATTGTTTCATTTTTGTTTTTGTATCTCCAGTGCTAAGCACACAGTAGGCATTTAATACTTACAACTGGTGTGTGTGTGTCTATCTGTATATCTGTGTCTGTATCTGTGTGTGTGTCTGTAAGGGAGGGCACAATGTTAGTAGGATGATTTGAGTTCCCTTTTTGGCCCCCTTCGATGCCTGAAGTTCTTGTTATTAGTGGCATGTTTTCCACATCAAATTTATTTTCCTTATCTCCAGGAGGGTCCCCTTATCCCCTCATGCAGTCATTTTAACAATAATGTATTAATGCTTTCAATATGTAAGGCATTATTGGGAAGTGAGTATTTTAAGATTTTAAAAAAATAAATTCTTGCCTGTCAGGAGCTTACATTATTCTTTGTTTTTTGGGGAAGGGAAGGAGGGGTGAGGAGGGGATTGAGGATGCAACACTCAGGTGAAAGTGTGCAAAGTGCTGTAAGAAAAAAATGAGATGGAATAGAACACTTTTTAACTAGGAACATCAGGGAAGGCTTCATAGAAGTGGTGGCACCTGAGCTGAATTTCAAGGAAGAGGAGACTCCTGAAAGTTATAGGGAAGGAGGAATTATATTTTTCAGTACATTCTAGGCAAGCTCTAGGAACTGTGGGGTGAAGTGAAAATGGTGGAGTTAAGAGATAACCAAGTCCAGGGAACAGTGCAGGGAACCACTGATCATTTGGTTGGAATGTAGAGCATGTGAAGGCCAGTCCTACTGTGAAGTAAGGCTAGAAAGGTTGATTGGGAGCCAGGTAGCATAGGGCTTTAAACTCCAGCTTAAAGAGATTATTACCTTGTATTTTAGCCTCTGAAGCTTTTTTTTCATTAGGGGAGGGATACTGTCAGTGATATAGTTCATGGCGGCATAGGTAACACATTTACATATTATTAGCTATTGGCTTGGATTAGTTCAGTAAGAGGGGCTGGACCAGGGAAAGAAAGGAGCATGGGGCTAATGCCTAGAGCAGAGGTGGAGAACCTGTGTGGCCTGGAGGCTACATGTGGCCCTTGGGTTCTCAAGTGCAGCCCTTTGGCTGAATCCAAACTTCCAAATCCCAAGTTCAAGTCCAAAAACTAAAGTTTGAATCAGTCAGAGGGCTGCACTTGAGGATATAGAAGGCCATATGTGTCCTTGAAGCCACAGGAAGGAAGGCCTGGCCTGGGTGTGGCCTTTCAGAGGAAAATTCAGAACGGCCAAGATGTAGTATGCCAAACTGCTTACCTGTGATCATTTCATGATGGGTCACCTCCCACCTGTGTTGAGATACTGTTCTCCCTTTTCAGCCCTATGAGCAGTAAGAAATTCCTACTATGACATATTTTAGGAGGCAGTGAGAGTATGACTGTAGATAGAGTCAGAAGTCCTAAGTTCAAATCTGGCATCAAGCTGTGTTATCTCTCTGTGCCTCAGTTTTCTCATTTGTAAAATGAAGGAATTGATGACCTTTAGAGTCCCTTAAGTCCTTCATTCTGTGTTCTGAATGCACTGAGAGTATAGAGGTCATATTCAATACACTGAGAACTCTCTAAAAATTGACCTCAACTTGTCATGCTCCAGACAAAGTTGAAAGGAACCAGAAGTTCTTAGGGGCAGAACTGGCCTGTGCCCTCATCATCTGCTCATTTCCCTCACTAAACTCTTACTCTTTCCCATACATGATATATGAAGACATCCATAGAGAATCCAGCCAGTGTCATGGTCATAACAAGGGGTTCTCACATAGTCTTCAGTTAAAACAAAACAAGCAAAAAAGCAGCCCTTTCAGAAAAAAATCCTAAAACAACCTTTGGTGGAATCAGTGTTCTCTTCTGAGACTGAATGATAATCAACTGATTCTATATCACATGTGCATGGGTACATTCAGTGTTTGATTGCAGGCCAATAGAAAGCCAGCTTTTCAGGCTTATAATTACTTTTGGCCGCTTTCTGATGCTACTTTCCTTCCTCCACAGATAGTTTGCTGCATGTCTTTGTTACAGATTTAGGGCTGGATGGGACCCAAACCTCTCTGTTTATAGATGAGGAAACAAGCCCCGAGAGGCCACCAATGTCATGCAGGCAACACCTGATAGCACCAGTATTCCAACCCAGGTTTGCTAAATCCAAACCCAGCATTCTTTTCTTTCCTTCGTTCTGTAGGAGATTCCTATCTCACTACAATCTGATTTCTTCAAGAAACCTTTGGGACTCCTTTTCAGAATCCTTAAGTTCTGAGAAATAATGCTTTGAGAAACACTGATCGTAATCATCTTCAGTTTATGTTTAAGTAGCACTTTAGTTTACAAGATATTTTTTCTTTTTTAAAGGAAATAAAATGGCAGAGACAAACATTAAAGTTGTTAAGAGGGCTGAGAGATCATCTAGTTCAGGGGCCTTTAACCTATTTTGGGCCATAAAGTCCTTTTGCCATCTGGTGAGGTCTATGGACCCCTTCTCTCAGTATTATGATTTTAAACCCATAAAATAAAGAAGGAAAACAATTTTATTGAAATAGTTGTTACAATATGTTAAAATATAGCTAAGTTCACAAGCCACATAATGAAGAACACTTGATCCAATCCATTGCACTGAATTTATAAATAAGGAAACTGAAGTTCATGCATGGGAAGTGACTTGTGTGGTGATATGTTGCTTATCCTTAAGTTTTGAAGAGGTCCAAGAGCATCACAGGGTAATGTCTTGGCTTCCAAGTGAATTGGATTTAAGTGAGGCAGAGTTGCACAAAGCCATCAGCCTCACTCTGTCTTCTGAAGTCATCCAAGTCCAGTGGCAAAACAAAAGTCAGGACAATTAGAGATGGCCCAGGATGCAATGGATGACCTTGGGGTCTTTAATGCCTGACCAAGCTCTAAGTGCTCCACAGCTCCTGCTTCAGCTGCCTTTATGGCCATTGGAACAAATTGTTCTCATCTTCCCATTCTGTCAAGGGAAAGTCTTCACTTACTTGAGGTAGACATCTCCTTAACTCACCAACAAGTTTAAGGCCTGTTGGTTATCCTTAACCTTGTTTAGCCTGCCTGCTAAGATCAGTTTACTGTATATGCTACAGCTTTTTGGAGCCACGGGTGAGAGTTGAGTGAAGTTGGACACCGAACGTGGATGAGCTGCCTTGAAAAGGATTCAGCAGCCCTCACAGCAGAGGTGCTAGTTCTCCCCAAACACTCCATGTACCCCTCATGATGATCTAGCTAGAAAGTGAAAGAGCTGGGATAAAATCCCAGGCCTTCTGATTGTAACTTCTCTGCATCACTATTCCTCTTACTTCTGGAATGCAAACTGTCCATTCCTGAGTAAAATGCTTGTCACGGTTGACAGAGCCTGAAGATTCCCTGGCATAATTCATACAGCTGATTGCCAACAAGATGTATACATTTGCCTCTCCAAGTGGAAGCTGAGAATCCAGAGTAATTGGGGATTCATCTTATTTCAGTTGTCCTTCCTTATCTTTCAAAGTCCTTGAACCAAAGTTGAGGAATATTATTTAATATTTTCTCATTGTTTTATTTTATTTATCTTAAGTTAAAGGTAAATTGATATTTGCATAGGAATCAGACTTATTTTCACTGTATCAATATTTTGCTCAATTGTAAGTAGACCTAAATCTCTTAATATTAGGAGCATAGTGTTGTATATTTAGAAGAAAAAGGGATTTCAAGGGTCATCTGTTCCATCTCACTCTTTCTGCAATTTAGGAAACTGGCAGAAAGAAGTCTAGCCACTTGCTCAAAGTCACACAGCTAGTATGCAGTAGACCCAGAAAGTAAACCCATCTTCTTGGATGCCAAATCCAATTCTCCTTTCACTGTATCATACTGATTTTTTAATATTTCATTGGGTCTGTTTAGACATTCAAAGATAGTTATACTTAACAGTGAATTTTTCTTATGTGTGATAGATAAACCAATTCACAAGTCTTACTTGTTTGCATTTAATTTTACCTGTTTGTGTGACCAACCTTTAGTGAATGCCTAGATTACCTAAAATGGAGGCATCTAGGTGGGAGATCTCAGGGACTTGTTTTCTGGGAAAAGATATTCTTTAGGAAGGAATTCTTCTCATCATTTCTCACCTTGCTACTTTCCTGGATTTCATGATCTCCAGAAATTCATTCTGTAAGATAAAATCAATTTGAAACTCAGCACCTCCTGCTTCTGGGATCCCTCTCTTTCTCCCTCTGAATGGAGAGGGTGGGAGGTGGATATCTGGGAGCTCCTCTGGGATGCTCTACCATCTAAGGAGGGCATCTAGGGAGTTATCATCATTTCCAACTCACCTGCTTTCTTGAACTTTATGATCTCCAGAAACTCATTCTGCAAAATGAAATCATCTCAGAGACTCACATCTTCCTTACCCACCCCCTCTTCTCTCTGTTTACCTTCCTTTTATGGATCATCTACCCCAATAGATTGTAAGCCCTGTGAGGGCACCTACCTTTTGTGCCTTTCTTTGTTTCCCCAGCCCTTAACAGAGTAGGAACTTAAATTTTTATTGACTCTGACATTCCACCTTCCTCTACTATGTGGGTGGCAGGCCACATTGGGCTGGCCATGTTGAAGTGCTAAAAGTGTGTTTGCCTAAAAGACTGTTTTATGAAGAACATTTACATGTGTGTGAGTGTTTGTGTGTGTGGGGGGGGGTTGTCAGAAAAAGCAGTCTCTCAAGATCTCTCTGAAGAACTTCGGAATCAATTGAGAGACATGGAAGACCCTGGTACAGGACTGTCCAGTGTGGCAGATCCTCATCACAGAAGACCATGTGTTCTATGAGCAAAACAGAATAGCTATAGCTCAAAAGAAATGTGAGATGCACAAATTTAGAGACATCTCCACTCCAAATGTTCATATGGACTATTTGTACCCAAACTGTGGTAGAGGCTTCCGAACTTGTATTGGTCTTATCAGGCATAGCTCGACATGCTGTACCTTGACTCCAAAATAGTGATATCATCTTGGTCCTTTTCAAGCACGAGGGAAAACAACTAACCAATCAACCATGTAGATGGGACCAGCCTTTTTCTATTGGCTACATACCTGGAACTTGGTGGAATTTTTACCATAGTCTCTCTCTTCCATTGGCATCTAACTGTAAAGGTCTCCACACACAACAATAACACTAAGCTGGGTGAGGGAAAGGGCACCTTCCAGATTTTCTTTAGGTCCTATGGCCCAGAGAAACTGAGTTTAAGGTTTTGGTCTTACTTCATTTCTCTGTTTTAGTTCTAGGTGCAGAGAGTAATCCTGCACCAAGGAGCTTGAGCCAAGGTGACCTTACAGCCTGGATTCCAGGCTAAATGTTG
The DNA here is from genome assembly GCF_028372415.1 of Notamacropus eugenii. Classification (NCBI taxonomy): domain Eukaryota; kingdom Metazoa; phylum Chordata; class Mammalia; order Diprotodontia; family Macropodidae; genus Notamacropus; species Notamacropus eugenii. Next base: position 414,686,565 of record NC_092873.1, read on the forward strand.
CTGCCAGCCCAGCAGGAAAGCCTTGAGAAGCCAAGGTGCTGGGATCAAGTCCAAATAGACTTTGGACGGGGTGAGACAGTGCTGTATAGGAATGAAATTAAAATGTGAACCTCATTTCCCTCCCTTTCCCAGAGAACTTGGTAGTATGGGAGGGCTTATGTCCCCTAGGTGTTAGGGAAGAGGAGGCAGCATGTTTGTATATTTGTTCTTGCCATACTTTTGAAATAAACATTTATTTGTAAAGGCTAATCTGACTATTAAGTGATTAAATGGAACTGGGGTGCTAAAATTCTCTAAAATTCCCTAAAGTTTCCCTAAATTTGAGGCAACACAATCTGTATGGGCTTATCCCCTAAAAGATCCCAGGGAACCCTGGGGGGGGGGGGATGGAGTGAAATATAACATATCTGCCTCTTAGCAGTGGGGGCTAGAGAATCACCCTAATGTCCAAAGTTTTCACAACTAAAGGGCCCAGTTTTACTTTTGAGGGAGTTCTACTTTCTCTGGCTCATGGCCTACACCCAGAAAATCTGTGAAAATCCCAACCTGGCACCGCTCCATTCACTGACACCAGTTTCTCTTTCAAGCACACAGTCTACAAAATTAAAGAAGGAAAGTTTTATTGGAAAAATTCAATAAAATAAAATAAAACCTCAAATAAAACCCTAAGAAAATAACTCCCTCCCTTTTCTTTGGACTGACAACACTGCCACTGTCATAGTGAACAGCCACCATACCTGAAGAACTTATAGTGAGAAGTGTGGCAAGCACCCACCTTGGAGAGCGATATGTTATAAGAAGGACAAGATTGCCCTAAATACTGAGGGTAAAAGGAACAATGACAGGAACGCAGGGCCTATGGGAGTCAAACAGAGCTAATTAAAAAAAATTATACCAAGAAGATGGTACTGAGGCTTGGACATGTTGAGCCCAACTGCAGATCTAAGACGACTCTTAACTATAAAGAGATGCAAACTTTTCTAACTTGGAGAAGACAAAATAAAGGACCAAATTATCCAGTTCTAAATTTCACCTTTGCTGTTGCTTTCCTAGCAAAATCACTCTCTCCTGAAGATCTGTATAGATTTTTAGGCAGGCTTGAATAGGCAATTCTTGGCAAGAGGGCTGGGATTTGAACTGGATTTCTCTGAATCCAAAATGGATTCTCTATCACTCACCTTCCTCATCATTCCCAGCTGCTGTCCTCAGCCATTGCTTTCTCAATGTTCTTCTGTTTCCTCATTAGCTTCTCCTGTTATATGGTATCTGGCACTGCCAGATGTTCTCAGGCAAAGTCAAAATTCTCCTTCGGGACAGAATGGGATCTTTCTCTGTCCCTCAGTGCAAATAGAAAATCCTCCAGAGTTTTCCCTGTCTGACAGGTGGCACATTTCTCTTTGGGTTCACATTAGGGACCTCCTCTTATTGAAATTGTTTCCCTTTGCCACCATTCCTGTGACTTCTGACCTCACAAATTAACCCAGGGAGAAGATTCCATTTGTTCTCCAGTTTTAAGAGAGTCTCTGGGAATAACCTCAAGTGTAGGGGCATCCCCCACCAGAGGGAGCAATCCCCGCTTGTTGAAGAGTTGATAGAGAGTAGATTAGTGATTTCATTGATATAGAGAATTCCCATAAGAGGGAGTTTCCTTTATCAATCCAGGTGGGGAGCTAGCTAAGTGGCTTAGTGCATAGAATGTTGGATTTAAGAGTTAGGAAGACCTGATTTCAAATCCAGTCTCAGATACTTTCTGGCTATGTGAACCTGGGAAAGTCACTTAATCTCTGTCTGTCTTGCTTTCCTCATCAAAATGGGGAAAAATTAAAAGCACTTACGTTGTTAGGAGAATAAAATAAAATGATGTATGTAAAGTCTTGGAAACCTTTAAGTGCTATTATTATCATTATTACCCTTTGCATTTGTAATCTTAAAGATTTGCCTAGGGTAGTGGAATCAAACTCAATTAGAAATAGCAGCCACTACTCTTGTGTGTGAAGGCTGATTGCTGTACTTATCATAATGTCTTTTGTTGGCTGTGAGACATTACTTATTTGTTATTTTCCTTTTTTGATATGTTGCTCATTGCACAATTGTTTGGGGGTTAAATCAATATTAAAGTGAGATGTCTTAGGGCAGGGGTGGGGAACCTTTGACCTTGAGGCCACATGAGGCCCTCTAGGTCCTCAAGTACAGTCTTTTGACTTCTCTGTTAAGTTTGGATTGAAAGGGCCACACTTGAGGAACTAGAGGGCCATATATGACCTTGGGGCAGCATGTTCCGGACCTCTGCCTTAGGGGAAAGAAAAACTGCACATTGACTTAAAAAATCACAAAAGACCATTGTTTGTTTGAGTGTATTTTTGTTTATTTTGTAAAATATTTTTCCCTACTATATTTTAATCTCTATTTTTAATCTCACCCTGAGAATTGCAGGCTGAGCCTTTGACATCCCTGGGCTAGAAAACTGAGAGATTTAATGACTTGCCCAGGGTCATAGGTCTACCCGTGCCAGAGGCAGGACTTGAACCTAGATCCTTCTGGCTCTGACATTGCTTGCCTCTTTATCCACCACAGTTGTCTGCACTGAAATTTTTTTTCCTAAACTTCAACTTCCTCATAAACTGCCTTTTGGACATTTCAAAATGGAAATCTCTTAGACATTTCAAATTCAATACGGCTCAAACAGAACTCATTACTGACCCTCCAAGTGCCCCCCTCTTCTTTCCCTGTTACTGGTAAGGAAACCATCATCCTTCTAATAGTCCACATTGTCAGCCTAGGCATTATCCCTGACTCTTCCACATACCCAATCAATTGCTGAATCTTATCACAATATCTCTAGTGTATTCTCCCTTCTCCAGGCTCACAGAGGTACTACCCTAGCTAAGAACTTCATCCCTGTCACCTGGACTAATCAGGCTCCTGATTGGTCTCCCTGACATTCCAATCCATCATCTCTATAGTTTTGAAAATGATTCTTCCTAAAGTACAGGTAGGTCTAATCATGTCACCCATGTTCAAGAAACCTCAGTGGCTCCTTATCGCTTCTACAATCAAACAGTATTTCATCTTTATCTAATCCTACTTTAAATTCCTTTTTTGTGTAAGTATTGGACTGTAATAATAATAGCTAACAATTATATACTATTTATTATGTGCCAGGCACTTTACAAATAATATTTTATTTGATCCTTACAACAACCCTGGGAGAAAGGTGCTATTACTACCCCCTTTTTACAGATGAAGAAACTGAGGCAAACAGAGGTTAAGTGATTTGTCCAGGGTCATATAGCTAATAATGTCAGAGGTTGAATCTGAACTCAGGTTTTCCTCAATCTAGGCCCAGCACTCTTTCCATTGCATCTAGCTGCTTAGGTATAATTATTAGTGCAGCAACATACACATATAATTTATATAACTATGAATAATACATATACACATGCACACATAAATACAGATAGATGATAGATAGTAGATAGATAGATAGATAGATAGATAGATAGATAGATAGATAGACAGACTACATATGGGAAAAAAATGCTGATGGGTTTTAGGATCAAAAATGTTTGAAGACCAATGGGCTGGATCAGAAGTGTCAAACTCTAAGCACCTAGGCCAACAAAACTCTCCAAGCACTGCTTGGACCAGATTAAAAATGTTGGGAAATTGGGTGGAGCCAAGATGGCAGAGTAACAGCAGGGATTTTCTAGAGCTCCTGCCAAGCCCAGCCAAATACCTGTAAAAAAATGGCTCTAAACAAATTCTGGAGCTGCAGAACCCACAAAATGATTAAGTGAAGCAAATCACTAGCCCAAGACAGCCTGAAAGGTTGCTGGGAAGTGTCTATCTCAGCACACTGGGGGTAGGACACAGTCTAGCATGGGCCCCACCAGCACAGAAGGGCTCTGAGCAGGCCTTGGGAAGACTGAATTTCTCAGCAGTTTCCAGACTTCATGACCCCAAAACTTTGGGGACAAATTAGAAGGTCAATGGAAAAAGCCTGTGGGACCAGTGTGGGAGAGAGGAGTAGTTTGGCACCAGCCCAAGGGCAGCAAAGGGGAAAGGGGGCAGAGGAATGCACAGAAGCCACAGCAGCAACAGGGAAAGCAGCAGCCACTGTTTCTGGAGCTCTAGGCCCACAGATTGTGGGGGAATCAAGTGGCTGACAGTACACCCCACTACCTTCACTGGAAGCAGAGATCTACCTTGACAAAGAGCTCAAAAATCGAGTAAATGGCTGGGGAAATGAGAAAAAACTGGAAAAAGAATCAGACTATAAAATCTTACTCTGATGACAAGGAAGACTAAAACATGCAAACAGAAGACAAACAAAGTCAAAGCTCCTCTATCCAAAGCCTCCAAGAAAAATATGAATTGGTCTCAGGCCATGGGAGAGCTCAAAAAAGATTTTGAAAATCAAGTAAGAGAAGTAGATCAAAAATTGGGAAGAGAAATGAGTGATGCAAGAAAATCATGAAGAACAAGTCTACTGCTTTCTAAAGGAGACTCCCCAAAATGCTGAAGAAAATAACACTTTAAAAATGGACTAACCCAAATGGCAAAGCCAATGAAGAGAAGAATGCCCTAAAAAACAGAATTGACCAGATGGAAAAGGAGTTCCAAAAGCGCACTGAAGAAAATAATTCTTTAAAGATTAGAATTGAACAGATAGCTAATGACATTATGAAAAATCAAGAAATTATGAAACAAAACCAAAGGAATGGAAAAATAGCAGACAGTGTGAAATATCTCATTGGCAAAACAACAGACCTGGAAAATAGATCTAGGAGAGACAATTAAAACATTATGGGACTACTTGAAAGTCATGATCAAAAAAAGAGCCTATACATCATCTTTCAAAAAATTATCAAGGAAAACTGTCCTGATATTCTAGAACCAGAGGGTAAAATAAATGTTGAAAGAATGCACTGATTACCTCCTGAAAGAGATCCCCAAAGGAAAACTCCTAGGAATATTGTAGCCAAATTCCAGAGCTCTCAGATCAAGGAGAAAATATTGCAAGCAACCAGAAAGAAACAATTCAAGTACTGTGGAAATACAGTCAGGACAACACAAGATTAAGCAGTTTCTACAAAACAGGGCTTGGAATATAATATTCCAGAGCTCAAAGGAGCTAGGATTAAAACTTACCCAGCAAAACTGAGTAATATACTTTGGGGGAAAATGGTCATTCAGTGAAATAGAGAGTTTTCAAGCATTCTTCTTTTTTATTTTTAATAGTTTTATTTATTTATTTTTAGATTTTGCCATTCATTTCCACAAAATTTTGAGTTCCAATTTTTCTCCCCAACCCTCCCCTTCCTCCCACCCCATAACACCTTACATTCTGATTACCCCTTCTTTAAATGTGCCCTCCCTTCTATCATACCCCACCCTTTCTTTATCCCCATCTTCTCTCTTTTCTTATAGGGCAAGATAAATTTCTATACTCCATTATCTGTATTTCTTATTTCCCAGTTATATGCAATAACAATTCTCAACATTCATTTCTAGTACTTTGAATTCCAACTTCTCTCCCTCTCTCCCTCTCCACCCATCCCCACTGAGAAGGCAAGCAATTCAATACAGGCTATATACGTGTCTTTTTGCAAATGATTTCCATAATAGTCATGTTGTGTAAGACTAACTATATTGCCCTCCATCCTACCCTGTCTCCACCCTTTTCTATTCTCTCATATGACCTTGTCCCTTCCCAAAAATGTTTACTTCTAGTTACTCCTTTCTCCCATTTGCCCTCACTTCTATCATTCCCCCTTACCCCACTTGTCCCCTTCTCTCCTACTTTCTTGTAGTGTAAGATACCAAATTTAGTGAGCATGTTATTCCCTCTTTACATATGTGAAGAGAGTTAGCTTCAATTTTCCCCTCTGACCTCCTTCCTTTTCTCCTCAATTGAAAAAGATTTTTCTTGTCTCTTTTATGAGTGATAGTCTGCCCCATTCCATTTCTCCCTTTTTCCTCCCACTATTTTCCTCTTTCACCCCTGAATTTTTATTTTATTTTTTTATGGATATCATCTCTTCTGATTCAACTCGACCTGTACTCACTATCTCTCTCTCTCTCTCTCTCTCTCTCTCTCTCTCTCTCTCTCTCTCTCTCTCTCTCTCTCTCTCTGTGTGTGTGTGTGTGTGTGTGTGTGTGTATAATCCCTCCAACTACCTAAACACTGAGAAAAGTCTCAAGAGTTACAAATATTATCTTCCCATGTAGGAATGTAAACAGTTCAGCTTTAGAAAGTCCATTATGATTTCTCTTTCCTGTTTATCTTTTCATGCTTCTCTTGATTCTTGTGTTTGAAAGCCAAATTTTCTATTCAGCTCTGGTCTTTTCATCATGAATGCTTGAAAGTCCTCTATATCATTGAATAACCATTTATTCCCTTGAAGTATTATACTCAGTTTTGCTGGGTAGGTGATTCTGGTTTTAATCCTAGTTCTTTTGATTTCTGTAATATCCTATTCAAAGCCCGTTGATCCCTTAATTGAGAAGCTGCCAGATCCTGTATTATCCTGATTGTATTTCCATAATACTCAAATTGTTTCTTTCTGGTTGCTTGCAATATTTTCTCCTTGACCTGGGAACTCTGAAATTTGGCCCAATATTCCTAGGAGTTTCTCTTTTCAGTTTTCTTTCAGGAAGTGATCGGTAGAGTCTTTCAATATTTATTTTGCCCCCTGGTTCTAGAATATCAGGGCAGTTTTCCTTGATAATTTCATGAAAAATAATGTCTAGGCTCTTTTTTTGATCATGACTTTCAGGTAGCCCCATAATTTTAAATTGTCTCTCCTGGATCTATTTCCCAGGTCAGTTGTTTTTTCAATGAGATGTTTCACATTATCTTCTATTTTTTCAATCTTTCGGTTTTGTTTTGTAACTTCTTGGTTTATTGTATTGTCATTAACCTCCCTGAACTCCACTCTCATTTTTAAAGAACTATTTTTATTCAGTGAGCTTTTGAACCTCCTTTTCCATTTGGCTAATTCTGCTTTTTAAAGGCTTCTTCTCCTCATTGGCTCTTTTTCCAATTGAGTTAGCCTCTTTTTAAAGGTGTTATTTTCCTCAGCATTTTTTAGGTTGTTCTTTAACAAGCTACTGACTCACTTTTCAAACTCTTCTATCACCTGGGTCCATTTCATATTCACTTTAGAGGTACTGGAGGCAGAAGCCTTGACTACCTCTGATAGTATGCATTGTTTTTCCTCATCCAGAAAGGATGGAAGGAAATATCTGTTCATCAAGAAAGTAACCTTCTATGGTCTTATTTTTTCCCCTTTTTGTGCATTTTCCCAGTCAGTTACTTGACTTCTGAATCCTTTGTCAAGAGGAGGGTCCTAGAACTCCTTCTTTCCCCTGGGGACCATTCTCAGGTCTGAGGTTCAGATCAGCTGCTCAATTCCCCCAGGGGCTTTAGGTGGGGGCAGGGCTGCCACTGAGGGCTGAGGTTTAGATCTCCTGCTCAATTCCCCCAGAGGCTTTACACTGAGCCTCTGTGGACAATGGACCCAGGCTGCTTCCGTGGTCACCATAGCTGCCCACCGCCTGCTGCTGTTGCCACCACCACCTCTGCTGCTGCCTGGGGCCAGTGCTGGGGGGGACTCCTTTCCCCTCTCGCCCTGTTGGGAAAGCCCTCCCACACTGACCTCTGAAGCTTTCTTTGTAGCTTGTGGGTTAAGGGATATGGGACCCTCCCTCCTAGGGATTGTGCCCTGGAGGCCTGTTCAGTCCTGTCCCTCCCTGGTGCCATGTGGACAGGGCTGGGCTCTGCTCCACTCAGTGTCCTATGGAATAGACCTTTCCTGTTGGCCTTCCAGGTTACCTTTGGCTGGAAATCTCTCACTTTGTTGTTCTGTGGCTTCTGCTGCTCTAGAATTTGTTGAGAGTCATTTTTTACAAGTATTTTGTGGGCTGTGGGGGAAGCGCTAGAGTATATGCATCTTTATACTCTGCCATCTTGGCTCAAGCCCCACTTTCAAGCATTCTTGATGAAAAGATCAGAGCCGAATAGAAAATTTGACTTTCAAATAGAAGACTCAAGAAAAGCATGAAAAGGTAAACAGGAAAAAAAGGCCTTAAGGAACTCATCAAAGTTGAACTATTTACATTCCTACATGGAAAGATAATATTTGTAACTCTTGAGACTTTTCTCAGTATTTGGGTAGTGGGAGAGATTATACACAGATAGAACATTTTCCATCATGAGTCTTTTGGAGTTGTTTTAGGTCTTTGCATTGCTGGGAAGAGCTTAGTCTATCAAAGTCAGTCATCCCACACTGTGGCTGTTACTGTGAAGGATGTTCTCCGGGTCCTGCTCACTTCACTCAGCATTGGTTCATATAAGTCTTTCCAGGTTTTCTGAAGTCTGTCCCCTCATCATTTCTTATAACACAATAGTATTCCATTATATTTATATACCACAACTTGCTCAGCCATTCCCCAATTGATGGGCATCCCTTCAATTTCCAATTCTTGGACACCACAAAAAGAGCTGCCATAAGTATTTTTGTCCATCATCCCTAGAAGTGATATTGCTGGGTCAAAGTGTTGAAGGGGATTTTTCAAGTGGAACACTTCTGGAAGTTATCCTTAACCACATACAGCTGGACATTTTTGTCAGTGACTAGGATGAAAGCATATCAGAGAAGCTGATGTCAGAAAACCAGGAGGAGTAGCTAAGAAGTTAGAGGAGAGGCAAACATCTTGGCAGTCTAGAACATGGGATCTACTTTTTTCTTTATCAGTCTATGAGTTCATTAGTATAGGGAACTCTCCATGAAGAAAATCTTTCTACCGATGTAGGCTGGCACCTGTTCTGCATTTCATAATCTTAAAGACTTACCTAAGAAATTAAATGACTTGCCGAGGGCTGCATAGTCAGCATATATCAGAACTTGACATGAGGTTTTCCTGACTCTGACATTGACTTCTATTTACTTTACAGCAAGTGATCTTGAAGAGAAGACAAAATGTTATAGCAATAAATACAGTCTTATATTTGAGGGTTGTTTTCTTTAAAAAACAGAACCCATACCAGATGACTGAACCATGGCTAGCCAACACAGTATGTGAAAAGGTTATGGGTGTTTTAACTGATTTTAAGGTCAATATGAGTATAAAAAAGTAAAAAGAAAGATAATTAGTCCACATTATGAGAGGCATGATATCCAGGAACAGGGAGGTGATTATACTCTTGAACTCTGCCCTGTTTCAACTATTGTGTTTAGTTCTCGGCACTACATTTTAAGAAAGAAGCAAGGAAGGAAAAAAGGATTCATTAAGTACTTACTATGTGCAAGACATTGTGCTAAGCACATTACTAGTATCTCATTTGATCCTGACAATGACTGTGGCAGGTAAGTGCTCTTACTATCCTTATTTATAGTTGAGGAAACTGAGGCATACAAAGGTTAAATGACTTGTCCAGGGTCACAAAGCTAGTAATTGTCTAAGTCTAGATTTGACCTCAGGAATTCCTGATTTCAGGCTTGGCGCACTGTTCAAAGTGTTACATATCTGATTTACGGATAGAATGCAGAGAATCAACCAATATATTTGAGAGCCATGAGGCCATACCATAAGAGGACTTGTGTTGTTGTTCAGTCATTTTTCAGTCATGTCCAACTCTTCATGATCCCATTTGCTGTTTTCTTGGCAAAAATACTAGAGTGGCTTGTCATTTCCTTCTCCAGCTCATTTTTCGGATGAGGAAACTGAGGCAGTCAGGTTTAAGTGACTGGCCCAGGGTTACACAACTAAGTGTTGGAGGCCAGATTTGAACTTGGTAAGATGAGTCTTCTTGTCTCCAGGGCCAGTGCTCTATCCCCACAAAAGCATTAGCTGAAAGAATTGAGTGTTCCATCTGGAGAAAAGAAGACATATTTCTTTGTTTCAATCTCTGGTTGAAAGATGACCTTTAATTCAGGGTAGAACATGATAGCTGTTTTCAATGTTTAGGAAACCTGTCATGTAAAAGAGAGATTTGACTTGCTTCACTTGACCCCAGAAGGTAGAAAAAGGAGCAAAGGGGAGGGGGTGGGGAAGTTGGCAGATTCCTAATAAATGTTTCTTCTGCCTTCCCTTCCCTTACCTCTCCCCTTTCCTCTTCACTTCCCTCTCTGCTTCCTTCTCCTTTTCCTTCCCTTCTTTTTTCCCTCTTCCTTTCCTTTCTCTGTCCCTCTGTCCTTCTTTCCTCCCTCTTCCCATCCTTCTTTCTATCCTCCTTTCCTCCCTTCCTTATATCCTCATTTCCTTCCTTCCATCCTCCTTTCTTCCCTTCCTCCCTCCCTCCCTTCCTTCCTTCTTAAAATCAGTGATTCTGAGATGACCTTAAAGCATTATATGAGCTCTTATTATTTGTATCATTACTACTAACTCTTCCTCATTTTCCTCATCTACAAAATAAAGGTGTTGCCCTGCATGATATATATTTAAGGTCCCTTCAAGGTTCTAACAGTCTGTTAGGTTGTTAATTAAGTAAAACAATAAAAAAAAAAATCAGGTAAGGCAGTTGTTTGACTGAATTCTTGGTTGCTGCACTAAATTATCCAGTCAATTCGATCCCAACAGTTGGTCCAATATCCTTTTGTAGACAGAGCCCCAGGTTAACTCTTTGCTGCTTATAATGACAATGTGATAGTGTCATTGGATATCCATTTTGGCAAATGTCTACTTTGGTGATGGATCTATTAGAACGCCCCACCCACTCCCAGTTTATCTGAACTAGCCTTGGCAAAAATAATAGCAGCAGACTTAGACAGGCAAACAGGGGCCATTTCCACTTCTGAGCTCTTCTCCCATAGGTTCATATAAACAGATCTTGGCGGGTCTCCTATTTTAATCGAAACACCCACTTGGCAACTGAACAACAAGCAGTAAACTGTTTGTTGCTGGTGTCTGGCAAAAAAATAAAAAATAAAAATAAAGAGTCTAATCCCAAATACCTCTGGGCTTTTTGCTTTATTAAGAACCTTGATAAATATAGTTCAGTAAGCATGTGGCAGTCCTTGTTGCATCTCAGATTTATGGCTAACTTTCAACCCCTACCAGTTAGGTCTATCGTGTAGAAGTGTGTAGCATTTCTTTTTCATTCGTAAGATAAAAACACAGAAAAGTGGAAGCACCTGTTTTGGATGACATTCTGACTCAGTCTGTCTTGGTCTATGGCCTTGGTCATTCCCCTGAAAACCTCATTAGTATGGGTCTCGAGAACCCAGACCTGCTTCCACTTTTCAGACTGCTTGCCGGTCTTAGTTCATATGTGTAACCTTTTCAGAAGTGTGTTGACACGTTCGAAAATAAACCTGGAGAGATAAAGAATAACACGTAAACCATAGGTGCATGAAAATCAACCAACTTGGCTCTCAGAGTGCTGGGATTAGGAAGGTCCACTGAGGGATCAAATATCCTTTCTTGCTGTCTATTTGGAGGCAGGATTCCTTCAACTCCCTATCTGCACAGCTGAAACTTCAGCTACTATCACTGCTTCTCAGTGAAATACTCCCCTTCCCTCTCTACCCCACCTTCCACTCCTAATCTACTGAGCTCAGTTGTAAAGACCAGGGCAAATCCAAATTGCCATGTGGACCAAGTTTAGACCAAAATTCACAGTATCCTAGTTGGAAAGGTCAATGACAGTCTTTCTCCTCAAATAGCCCTGATTGATAAAAATGACTAGTTTACAAAAGGGGGTTTTAGTTAACTTTAGCATAGAAAGCATATTCAATAGAACACTATAGCACTTAGCCACAGTAGATATTGGAGAAGGAAATGACAAGCCACTCTAGTATCTGTGCCAAGAAAACCTCAGATGAGGTCATGAATAGTCAGACATGGCTGAAACAACTCAACCACAACAAAAGGGTAGCTGTGGCTCCCATCAGTTCTATGTGGAAATTTGCTTGGTCATCAGGGCAAGGTAGGATGACTCTTGGGGCCTCCTGGGTCATGTAGGTCATCTGTCAAGTCTGAAGGGTCTTTATTCCATATAGGTGGGCCATTTTATACCCATAGATAACCAGGAAGCCACATCAACATGGTCAGCAAACATCAGGAAGCTGAATCATTGGAGATTAAACATGGCCTGAGCCTTCCCCCTTTAAGATTTCTTAACCTGGGATTCTGCCAACCCCTCACAGAAGGGATCTATGGATTATGGGGTTTATGAATTTAGTCCTTTTATGATATTTTGATAACTACTTCAATATAATTGGTTTCCTTTGCGATTCTAGGTATTTTATCTTTTGTCTTTAAAACCACTACTATTAGATTTCACTAGACTGCAAAAAGAGACCTATGATGCACAAAAATGTTAAGAACCCTTTTCCTAAGCCAAGCAAATCTTAGGGTTAGCTGCCTGGCATTTTAGGGAAAGAACTAGCCCAACCTCCATGGTGTTGGGGATGAGGAGGTAGAGGATATGGCTGATAGTGATCCTGTCATAGGAGGCCTTAACCAAAAAGATTCTTTCAGTTTCAGACCTGTTAAGGAAAGCAGTTCAGTGAGAGAATTCCTCCTGTTCCTCAGCAGGGGAAGTGCGGTATCTTCCCAGTAAACGTCTTAGATATCTGTTGCTATTTTACTGTTTGTTATTGGGAAAAGAAAGCCTATTTCTGTTAGATATTCATCTTGGCAGCCTGACATCATGACACCTTTTCACAATGGAGGTGACCAAAACAAAAAGTGTGGACTTGAGATTAGAATACCTACTTTATAGTCCAGATACCATCACTAACTCCCTGGATTACTTTAAGTATGCCACTTTACACAGCTGGACCTCAGGGTCATAAGGTGATAGGATCATTAATTTAGTGCTGAAAGAGTCCTTAGAAATCAAACGCCCTTATTTTACAGATAAGGAAAGTGAGGCACAGAAAGCTTAAACGAAAGAAGAGGTGGAAAGGAGATTGCATTTGTGGTTTCTTTCAGCTCTAACATTCAATGTCTGATTAGACAAAGGTAAGGGAATCAGTTTTCTAGTTATGCTGTGAACAAGAGAAAGATTGAAGAAGGACTAGGACTTTTATTCAGAATTTATAGGAGAATGATAAGAAATAGTGCAGAGAAAACAAAATTATCTCTCTACTGCTTATTTTGCTTTCAGTTTTTTTCCCCTACCGAGAGAAAAAACTTCAGGAAGATAGAATAAAAAAAAATTCACAAGAAGTTAAAACCAAATTTCTTGCTAAGTCATTTCAGTTGTGTCCAACTCTTTGTTACCTCATTTGGGGTTTTCTTGGTAGAGATACTGGAGAGGTTTGCCATTTCCTTTTCCAACTGATTTCACAGCTGAGGAAACTGAGGCAAACAAGGTTCAATGACTTGCCCAGGGTCCCACAACTAGTAAGTTTCTGAGGCCAGACTTGAACTCATAAGGCCTGGAACTCTACCCACTGCACAAGTCAGCTACTCTAAAATCAAATATAAATGCTTAAAAACTCAAATATAAATTGAAAAACAAGGACTGAAATACTCTCAATGAATTAGTTACCAGATCAAGGTGAATTATATGCCAGGTTATTAAAAGATCTGTCAGATGTAATTGTGAGATGTAATCACTATCACTGAAACACCTCTGATGATGGAAGTGATGTGGGAGTAGAGTTTGGACAACATCTCAATTTTTTAAAAAGGGAAGTGAGTTAAATCTCTAAGTTGAAGGTCAATGAACTTTATTGACAAAACTAGAACATATACAACTAAGGGAATAGTTTGTGAGAAATTAGAAAGAGAAAAAAGTGATCACTAATAGCGGCAGAGGGTCATCTAGAAGAGATCATGCAAGCTCAAACATTGTTTTTTGATCGTTGTCAATGTCATGGATCCATGTAGAATCACTCTTACTGAGCCCTGGATCTTCCTATATGTTCCTCAGCCATTACTTTCCTTTCCTTCCTTTCTGTTTAGAGACTGTAGGGACATCAGTAAATGTAACCAAGATAAATCGCATGAAACCACATCTCATGATTCTTCTCTAACACTGGTATCAATTTATGGGATGGACAACCCTAAAACACTTAGGACAGGCCAACTGTTTGCCACCTGTACTCACTCTCACTAGGAATTTCCCACATACCCACTGGGCCCACTAATCTCAGCCTTCACTCACAATTCTCTCAGCCTTCAAAGCTTACCATGCTGACCATGGCCATGGGGTTAGGGGGTGGCATTTGCTCACTTTCTTTCCCTCAAAGATAGACTCAATCTTGACGGTGTTCTTTGTCACCAGACCTAGGAGCTATTTTCTATTGGGACAGCTCAAAACACCAGCAAGGAGAGTATTTCTTTCAGCCTGTCTGGCCAGGGCTGGGGGCTAAACTGGCAACTGGGAACAGCTGTGCACTGTCATCGCCTTCGAGGTGCAGCTGCTCCCTGTTTATTAGTGTCTTAAACTCTGACCCCAGACTGGTACACCAGGGAAATGCCCTCTTCCCAAGTCTCTCAGGCTATCCATGGAAACAAGAAGAAGTGTTTTGGATGATATGACAGTACAATTAGGCATAGAAGGATCATCAATTTAGAGCTAGAAAGCAACTTTGAAAACAGTTAGTCCAACCTCTTCATTTTACAGATAAGGAAATTGAGGCCTTGAGTGACTTGCTCAAGATCACACTGGACATAAACATTTGAATCCAGATTTTCTGACATCTGGGCCAGCTATGTCACATTGTCTCAGTTGACTGGTCCTTAAAAGTGGTGGTTAATGGATTAACTTCAACCTGGAGGAAGATCTCTGGTGGTCATGTTCTCTCCTTGTTCCTTTTGGTTCAACATTTTTTTTTTTATCAATGACCTTGAGCCTGGGAGGGAAAGCTAACTGGTTGGATAAATTAAGAGACAAAATAACCTCTATAGGATAGGACAATGGGATAAGTCTAACAAAGTGCAATTAAAAAGAAATAACTGTGTATTCCTACATTTCAATTTCAAAAATCAAATCCATAGAGACAGAATGGAGATATAGGACCACTACATAATTGTTCTGTATTAAGGATTTCTCAGAGTTTTGACTTTAAGCTTAATATGAGTTAACAATAGACATGGGAGAAAATATAATGTGACCGCAAGAGGCATAGTTTACCGAATGAGGACATTTATAGTTTGGCTACCTGGCCTTACCAAATCACGTGTAGGCTATTGTACTCACTTTTAGGTGCCACACTTTAGTAGCGCTATTGATAAACTAGAGCTAATTTAGACTAGAGTGATGAGGACATTAAAAATCATGTCACACATTGTTTATCCCCAGTGAAGGTGATGGGAATAGTAAGTTTAGCAAACAATGAGGAGACTTCACATCTTTTTTTTTTGTTGTTGTTTGAAGGCCTGTCATGTGGAAGAAGGATTTTGATTTGTTTTTCATGGCTCCAGATAACAGAATTAGGAAAGAATGTATGAGAGTTGAAGACGTACAAGGAACACTAACAATTAGATTTGTTCAAAAATGGAATGGCTATCTCTGAGAAGCAATGGGTTTCCCATTATTGAAGGCCTTTAAGTAGAGGCTAGCTAACCACTTTTTTAGTAATAATGGGTACTTCTGTTGAGGTACAGGTTGAATTGGGTTACTTTTGAGATATCTGGATACTGAAATTCTGTAACTTGGTGAGTTGATTATCTTGGAGGAGAGAAGGCTGAGGAGCTCTTTTGGAGGCTACAAAATAATTAGATATTAAAAAGTTTATAACTTATATGTAGATGCCAAACACATACACATATATTAAACATACACATAGTACTACCAAAGAGTTTATAACTTACATGCAGATATCAAACTCAATATACATCACATATATGTAACACTTTACATATGTTAAATAGCATATTGTATTCACACATATCGCATAAATATATATATATTCATTATCTACAAATGCTTATCTATATTATATGCCTTTTTATCTACATGTATATGAGAGATAGGTAAAACAATTAGAAGGGACCTCATTTTCTTTCTTTATAAAATGAGGCAGTTGGATTGGATAACCTTTGAGGTTTCTTCCTCCTCTAAATCTATAATTCTGTGCCTCTACTACTCCAGTAATAGCTCCAGATGAAGAAAGTGAGGCCTAGAGAGGTTAAGTGACTTATCCAAGGTCATACAAAGGTGGCAAAGCCAGGATTCAGACTCATGTCCTTTGACTTGAGTGTATACTAAAGCAGAGTAGTATAAATTATTTCCTTAAGTGCTAAGAGATTTTGAAATAAAGGACTGAATCTAGTGGGTTGAGTTTAGACAAGGAAATCTACTTGGAGCATAGGGTCTCAAATGTGGTGCTTCCTAGGAGTCACACTTTTATTGTTTGGGCTTCACACCAAAGCCTGCAGAGAACATAACATGCAATGGTGAGGAGTTTCTTCCATCCAGAGAAAGCTAACTGAGTAAAACAGTCCTTTTAATAAGCTTAACTTGTTGCAATAACCTGTTCAAAACTGTAGCTGGGCTGTCTTCCTCCTTCCTCCCCCGTTGCCTTTGCTTCTAAGAGCAGATATCAGACACATGAAACATCATATGAAATTAGAGCACACACACGCCTATGTCATTTCTCACAATTAAAACTATGTTCTGCTATTCCTGGGAAACATATTTTTAGTCGAAGCTGGGATGTAATGAGAGCTCTAAAAATAACACCATGAAAGGTGAGGCTAAGGGTAGGGGTGGGGGTGGGTGTTCATCCCCCAGGGCTGAGGCAGTCAAACATTATTCATGGTCCATTTAGAGCTGTTCAGTAGTGGGCATAAGTTTCCATTGAACAGAAGTCTGGTTCTTCATGTTCAGACCTAACTCAAGTAATGTCTAAATGGGGTGGTCTGAATGAGACTCTTTGAATGCTCCCTTAATGAAACATTACTGACTCTACACACCTTTTGGTGTTTATTTCTGCTGTTGAAAACTCAAGTGAGACTTCTTTTCTTCCCCTTACTCATTTGCTTCAAGTTTAATGACATTTCTCTGCAACTCTTAATTTTCTTCTGGTTTGCTAAGTCAGTGTGATAACAAATATTTGTTAGACTCGGAAGAAAGAAGAGTCACAGAGTTTGAGGTGGAACTCGAGGCTGGTTAGAGTTCTAGACCAATCTCCTCATTTTACATATGGTGAAAATAAATTCCAATGAGGTTGAATTACTTGCCTAAAAGAAACACAGGTAATAAAATGAGAGAGGGAAACTGTTCTTTCTATACAGCATGCTGCCTTTCTGGAGTGCCTGCTTATAAAATATCAATGAATAGTCATAAGAACAGCACCATGGGCACTTTTAAGATTCTTATAAATTAGTGCTTTAGATGATCTCTCTCTCTCTCTCTCTCTCTCTCTCCCCCTCCCTCTCCCCTCCCCTCCCCTCCCCTCCTCTCCCCTCCCCTCCTCTCCCCTCCCCTCCTCCTCCTCCTCCTCCTCCTCCTTCTTCTTCTTCCTCTCTTTCTCCCTCCCCCTTCTCTCCTTCCCTCCCTCCTCTTTATCATATTCTACTTGACCGTTTTCCTGTACTTCAACAATTTCTAACTAATCATTACGCAAAATGAAATTATCTTTGAAATTCTCACTTCTCAAGTTATTTCTCACCCCAACTGCAGGACTCCATCATACTCCCCACCCCACCATCCCCTTCTTTACCTTCTTGGTAAACTCCCCCATTCAGCTTCTTTTTATTTTTGTCTCCTTCGGTAGATTGAGAGCTCCTTGTGGGCAAGCACTAATTGACTCTGATTTACTTGTGTATGTTTGCAGGTGTGTATACATATATGTAAATTTCCTTAATTAAAAAATTACTTTAAGGATAACCTCAAAGGTACTTACAGATTGGAAAAGTACTTGAAGATTGGACAGATACTCCTGGCGTTGAGCCAATGGCTATCAAGTTTAGCTGCTAAGAGCACCATGCTACTGAGGCTTATGTCCCAATCTGGCTCCTGTTATGGCAGAGATTCTTAACCTTTTATGAATCACAGACTCATCTGGCTTTCTGGTAGTCCATGGATGCCTTAGAATAAAATTTTTAAATAATTTAAGAAAATGACAAATTTCAGCTAGAGGTTAATGAAAATAAAGATGTATTTTTTTCCATTCAAATGTATGGACCCCACATAAACTCTATCTACAGATTTCCTAAGGGGTCTGTGGATCTTCAGGTGAAGAACTCTTGCATTATGGAGTACAAATAATAATTACAACAATATCTTTAATAATTAAAATGAGAGCAAGATGAACAATGATAATCACTGACAATTTTAAGGAACTTTAAAAGTGAAACAGTACTTTATAGATAAAATCTCATGTTACCCTCACAATAACTCTGGGAAATAGGGGCTATTATTATCCCCATTTTACAGGGGAAGAAACTGAGGCTTAGATCCCTTAAATGAATTGCCCATGACCATAGAGTTAATAACTTTCATATGTAGGATTGAAAACAAGGTCCTCCAGCATCCTTTTCATCATGTCATGGAGTTCAAATATACACATATATACACGACTGCTATGTGTAAAACATATGTGTGTATTTATATATACTTACACGTATACTTATAACTATAACAAAATAAAGGTATTATGAAGAATTTGCTTCACAGCTGTGCTATATTGGGAGAGTGAATGCTTTATTATCCTCATTTTGCAGATGGAGAAACTGTGGCTTAGAGAACTTTACACATGGTCACAGAGCTAGTATGGACCAGTGGTAGAATTCGAGTCCAGGTTTCTTGATCAGAAATTCAGTGTACTTTCTACGCTATCATGATGTTTCTTTCTGTTCCTGTGTCCTGGACTAAACTTCTGACCCTAACAAAAGTCTCATAAATATCATTTATTTATTACATAAGATTTGAATAACAGTGTAAACCCATTTCCTCAAATTAAGGCTTCTGTCCCACTGATGTGGCAGCTAAAAAGGGAGAGCATCCAGAACTAGGGAGGGAAATAGTCCAGCTGCATTCTGTTCTCATCAGATTGATAGCTGGAGTTTTGTGATCAGTTTTAGGAGATACATCCTAGGAAGTACATTAAGCAGAACAGAACTTAAGCCTGGATGTCAGCAAAGGACCTTGAGATGAGAAACCTGAAGTTGAGGGGACTTGCCAAGGATCACATAAGGAGTGTAAGAATTTAGTTGTGAAGGGAACAGATACAGGACTAGAATTCCAGGGGATGTTAAGGTTAAGTGAAAGTTTTTATTTTATTTTTTAAAGGAAAGGGCAGGACAAGTTTGTAGGTGGCAGGGAAGGAGTCAGTGGACATGAAATAAAGGAAATTATTAGATAGAAAGAATTCTGGAAAAAGACTGGTGAGCTTAAATTTTGGATTGTATTCTTGGCAGCCAAATCACACCATCAATTCACCTTGAGCTTGCAGTCCACTTAAACCTTCAGATTCAGCCACACTACTGTCTAGCCACTATTTCCCTATCTTATAGTAGAACCCATGTTAAACATGGACCCCACGTTTGTTAGACTATACAGTGTCTGTAAGGACAAAGAAACATGAGTAGGTGAGAGACATTGTCAACACTTCTTTTAACACGATAAGTATAGGCAGAAAGGCAGTCTGGTATGGTGAAGAGAGTTGCCTTTGGACTCATGAGTCCTATTTCTTACATATACTGGCTGCATGATCTTGAGAGTTCTCTATACCAGGGAAATCATAGCTCTGGAACACCTTTCCCCATCCTAGCCTTCTCTCAGCCAACCTCTCTCCTCTACCACACACATACAAAAGCATAGGAAATATGTTTGTATTTGTGTGTAAGCACTTGGGGATAATATTTCACATGGCTTATGAATTCCCAGGGACTTTTGAGTCATCACATATGTGCATAATTTGTATCTGCCTTGCCTGTCTATATCTCTTTTTGCTAAGGATTAAATGTACTCAATTGTTCTCAGTTCTTAAGCCCCTGGTTGAAGCTTAGGTGATTGGTGGAAGTATGCTAATGCTTTTAGATCAGCCTTGTCCCTTTTGGCTTGGTGTAACTTTAAGCCTGGGCCAAGGCCTGCTTCACACCAAGCTCTGAAGTAGTGCCAACTCTGCGCCTTTGGTAAAGAAGGCTCTCTTTCTGCTTATGGCTTGCATTCAGCTCAAATATCCTGTATCTATGAAGTATCCCCTGATCTTTTAAGCTGGAAATACATTCTCCCTTAGCTTCCTAGTAGTAGTTAGTTGATCAACTAGCATTTATTAAACACCTACTGTATGTTAGGCACTGTGCTAAGCACTAGGGATACAAAGAAAAACAAAAAAAAAGTGATCTGCTCTCAAGAGGCTCTAATGGGGCAGACAACAGTCTAATGGGGTAGGTAACATGCAAACAACTATGTAAAATAAGAATCTATATTCATATATATTTTTGAATTTATATATTATATATTTTATATAAAATAAATTAGGGGTAGTCTCATAAGGAAGACACTAAGTTAAGATGAAGTGGGACAGGTTTCTTGCCAAAGGTAGCAGTTTTGCTGAGACGTGAAGGCAACCTGGAAAGCAAAGAGGAGATGAGGAGGGAAAATGTCCTAAGCATGGAGAGCAGCCAGTGTAAACATTCAGGGTTGGGATATGGAATGTCCTCTTTGAGGAATAGTAAAGAGATCAGTGTCTCTTTATTGGTTAACAGAGTATGTAGAATGAAAGAAGGTAGTAGAGGACTGGAAATGTAGGGAAGTTCAGGTAATGAAGGGCTTTAAAAACCAGAGGATTTTATATTTGGTCCTGGAGGCCATAAGCAGCCATGGGGGTTTATTGAATGGGAGGAGGATATATAGTCAGAACTGCATTTTGGGAAGAACAATTTGAATCCTGAGTGGAAGATGGATTGGAGTGCAGAAAGAGTTGAAGCAAGAGACCAGCTAGAAAGCTGTTGCAATGGTCCAGGCATGAGGTAATGAGGACTTGCACCAATGTGGTAACAGCATCAGAGGAAAGAAAGGGGTATTTATAAGAGATGTTACACATGTAGAAATAGTAGGACTTGGCAACTTATTGGATATGGGGGTGAGATGAAGGAGTCAAGGGTGACACCTAGACTTTGATCCAAGGTGACTGGAAGATGACGATGCTCTTGAAAGTAATAGGAAAACCTTGAGGGGGAAAGATAATGAGTTCAGTTTTAGACATGTTGAGTTTAAGATGTTTACAGGACATCTAGTTTAAAATGTGTAATGGGCAGTTAGAGACTCAAAACTGGAGGCCCTTATGGTGATGTAACCTCGCAACTGCCTCATTAGTGGCAGAGAAAGTTCATGCCATACATGCCTTTGGCAGACATCAGAAATAGGTGTGGTTTTAACAAAGTTAACTTAAAAGAACATGTTACTGTGTGTTTTGCCACCATACTGGCAGATCATTGTGCCTTTCTGTCTAACTTGCTACTGAAAGCTCCAATATGTGTTTCCTTCCCCAGTAGAATGTTACATCCTTGAGAGCAGAAGTTGACTTGCTTTTCTATTTGTCTACTCAATGATTAGAGTAGTGCTTTACATGTAATATATACCTGATGATTTTAAAAAGTTCATTTCACTCATAGCCAAAGCTATACGACACCATAGCTAGCCAGGGAACCAAAAAAATCAGCAAAAGCCCCAGTCTGGGATTAAGTCTATTCTTTTGACTGCCTTTGTCTGATGCCAATTTGAATCCCTTGATCCCAAATGATTATCTCATTTGGGGATGTAACTCTTATTAAATCATTAATTGTAATCCTATGTCTCCCAAACCCATTTCCAGACTTTGCATCCCAAACTCCATAGAATCTGTGTGGAAAACAGCTTAACTTAAAAATGCTCTTTATTTTTATTTGGAATTTAATTTTCATAAAATTTTTTGTCATATGCATCTCTTTAAATGAAAATACAATGATTTATTTTAAACAGTGATAAGAATTCATGGCTATACAAAACACCCATAATCTATCTTGAAATATGAATAAAAACAAAAGTTAAATGCTTATCCAAGTTTCAATAGGTATAATCTATTCAGTTTATAATCACTTCAACATGCTCCGGTGTCACTAAACAACAATTATGATGTTTAAGACACCATTTGTTATTTATATATAGGAAATAGAATGAAACACAGAGATATGTTTTCACAAAATGGTGGTTATAGCTACAAACTATAGATTTATCTGTCTTGTGACTACCTTTATCATGATTTTGACAACCCACATGAAAATGTCATTGAAAAGCCCTGTTGAGAATCACATCATTTTCAAGATCCTTCTTGATTGGCATGAAAATGGAGCTAGGCTTCATAAAATTTAGGTGAAGCAGGAAGTGTTCACATCTCATTAATCAAATATACCCAGAACAAAATTGATGATCTTTTTTTTTCTTTTAGGGTATTAGAGTTAATCCAATCTCCTTGGTCTTACCGTACATATATCATTCAAGGCTATCTTAGTCTTTCCTATTTACACTCTGAGATGTAACCGTAGGCAAATAATGAAATTATTAGCTGTCCCATTAATAAAGGCCATTCATTCCAAGGTCCATAAGCAGTTCCTTTTCCCTAAATGAGTATCTATTTCTACTGGGTTTAAAAAAAAATCATTTACAAATTCATAGGAGTAATTGAAGAAGGCATTGAGTGAGAATCGTTGGAAATTGGTAGAATAAGAAGAACCAGGGTACCCCTTTTGACTCTCATCAACTTTCCTCCTCTACTGCTCCCCCCTCCCATAGCAAAGCACCAAAATTGCAGCAGGTACAATGGAGGAAGCAGAAAATTGAAAGAACCCATCGTATCATATTTCTTAAGAGAATTAATAACTGAAGACCATCTTACCTGCTCATTTCTCCTGGCACACCTTACTCCTAATCCCAGAATGGCCCTCATTCTTACCCTTTGCCTGTGGCACTGGACAGCACCTCATCTCTCAAAAGTGGCTGCAGTTTTAGTCATCAACTTTTGGAGTTAGCCCTTTGACAGTGACTCAAAGGGAATCCAGTTCCCATAACGAGAGCATGAAATGATAATGGAGCAAACTACAACAACCTTCTGAATGATTCACAAGGTCCTCAGTCAAGAGAAATAAAAACATAAATTAAAATATCAAAGACATAAGGACAGAAATTAGAGCTCTTAGGGAAAAAAAATCAACAAGCCTACTGTAAGAGTAGGAAGTTTAGAACAGAATACCAAGAAACTTTTCAAAACTATAGATAACTGAAAAAGACAAATGAAAGACAAAATTGTAAAAGTAGAGGGAAAATGAATTAAACAACAAAAATGCATCAAAACAAAACATACACCATAATTTTAACAATGCAGGAAATTAACGCAAGATAAAAATATTGAGTCTGAAAATAGAATGGGAAGAGATGATATAAAAACTGTGAGTCTTCCAGAAAAAAAAGACCATGAAATATTAAAAAACACACCTTGCATACTGTATTTCAGAAAATCACAAAGCAAATTCCCTAGAAATATTGGAAGTACATTGAGAAATACAGACCAAAATATCATAGATTTAGATCTAGAAAAGCCCTCAGCCTAGCTCAGCCTCTCTCACTTTGAAGATGAAGAAACAGTATCCTAGAAAGGCTAAGTGACTTGTTCATAGTCATGTGTTAGTAAGTGGCAGAGCCTACGTTTGAGTCTGCATCCTCTGACTTCATTTTCCATACTGTCTCCAACAAAATCCTAATAGAAACAAAGTCTAAGTTTTACTCACAAAGAAACCTCATAGTCAATTATTAGTGTCATAACATCTAACAATGGGCAGCTAGGTAGCAGGGCAGAATGCTGGGCCTGGAGTCAAAAAGACTCACCTTCCTGAGCTAAAATCTGGTCTCAGACACTTACTAGCTGTGACCCTGGCAAGTCTCTTCACCCTCTTTGCCTCAGTTTTCTCATCTATAAAATGAGCTGGAGAAGAAAATGACAAACCATTCTCATTTCTCTGCCAAGGGAACACCAAGATGGAATTGCTTTCTCTCTTGTGTACAATTCCTATTTGGAGATATTGTGAGGAGTAAGAAAATGTTTAGTTCTTTAGTTTATTAGTCACATGATTCCCCCTCCCCCACAATGTTCTCCTCCCCTCTTCCCTTCCAAGACTGAACATGTAGAGGCTATTATGACCAATCATGACCATGGGCGTGGCCAATCTCTGATCATTGAATGTGATGGTCCCCTTCCAATTCAATTAGAAACTTTTTTTTTCATATTTTGTAAAGAGATAACAAGACAGAAATGATTGTGTGATTAACACATTAACTCAGTCTTTCATCACCTTACCTTCTGTGATTATTTCAGCTAGGCAGGAGGGGAACCAATATTTCCTAATTACACAAAAAATTATTGGTCTAAACAAAGATTAGACAAACTAGACCTAATAGATATATTATTAGCCTAATGGAAAAAGCAAAGATGATACCTTTTAGGAATATTCTTAGAATGTAGACAAGGAAATTATCAAAACAAGTGCAGATTACATAAAGGGTAATGACAATGCAGGGACTACATGTTAGGATCAAAGGGATTTAGGCAAAGCAAGAATAAGTGGAATATTCACAAAACTGAATGCCTTTATCAAAAAAAAGAAAAATTCGCAAGTTGAGTCTTTCTAAAAAAAAAACCCTCAGAACGTAAGGAGTGAACAAACCAGTAGGAAACAAAGATGACAAAATGATAAACAAATCCAATCTCTCCCTTTTGAAAAAGACTAAAAAGAATTGATAAACAGCAAAATTTTTAAAAAGAGAGGAAATGGAATTCACAAAAGAAAAAATGACAAATGTAAAAACACGAAAGAAATTGTTGGGATTGGAAGCTCAATTCCGTGTGGACAGTCTTGGGCGGGTAAAGGTGGGAGCTTCTAAATCTTAGAGCTCTCACGAGACCCCCCCAGGAAACGGCAGGGAATCGAGGTGAACCGAGCTATCTCGAGTAATTCCGCCTCTTCCCGTGAGAAACGTGATGGGAGAGAGATCTCCCCGCCCTCGAGATTGTCCCGGATCTGGGCACACCTAGTTACCTAACAGCACGGTATTCAGATGCAAACTATGCAGCTGAAGGTTGAGTAGGATTGAGGAAGCCTGAAAGCTCTCTTAGCACGTGAGGAGCCAAGAGGACAGTAGGCTCCGCTTTTCTTCTTTCCTCTCTCCCCTCCCTCTCTCTCCCCGCTTGTACTTCTACTTCCAATCCCTTAAGATCCTAGCCTCCTTAGGAAATCTCCCCCTCTTCCTCCTAAGGAAGACCCCCCTGCACTTGTAACCGAGACCCTGAAATAAAGCTCAACCCTTGTTCGACTCTGGAACGTCCTTTCTCTCATACAAGCATCCGGTTTTGGCCAACCGAAGACCTCGGGAGGTGAGGTAAGAAGACTCGGGTAGCCCACACAGGCCTCTAGGCCTGGCAAGAAATTAGTAAAGTTACAAAGCTTGCTATTGTACAACTTCTTGTACAGATAATACATTTGAGAATCTAAAATCCTTTATCTGTAGAAGTATGAAATAAAAAAACCCTAACAAAACAAGTCGATTACTTAAAAAGATGGATCTTAGAAGAAGAAACTGGACATGGCATTAAAGAGCTGCCTTGTAAAAAGATACTGGATCCATCCAGATTCACAAACCAATTCTCTGTAGCCAACATCCATGGGGAAGAGATTGGCCAATTCCACCAACTGTCAACAGCACCCATATATGGGGCAGACACATTAACATGGTTGGAGCAGCAAGGCAACCTGAGAGAGAATCAGAAAGTAACATATGACAGGGCAAGTCTATCAGCTCTACTTGTACCACCATCTCCTCTCACACTCTAATAGTAATGGCTCAAGAATGATCCACAAAACCCTGAGAAAAGTAGTCTGGTACAGACCATCAACTTTGCTTCTAACTCACCCCTCACAGGCTTTCCTGAAGGAATCAACTCCTGTGGAGACAGGACACACCATTCTCTCTAACACTAATACTAACACTAATTGATCAACTGCCACCAACTGAAGACTCTGAAAAGATCCTGTTGCTGCTAAAGTCTTCAATACTGTCAAATGGATCAATGTTAGAAATGGGTATGGTTTATTGGTGGAAATGATATTAAATAAGATGAATTTCCATCTACTTTGCCATTGCACCTTAAGGACCATGGAACCTTTTTATCTTACTTGTAACTGAACCCTCATAGGGTCTCCTGCTAGGAGAATGTGAGCTCTCTGAAAGCAGGAGATTATCTCCTCCTTTTTATTTGTATATCCAGTCCTTTGCGCATACTAACCATTTGTTTTCTTATTCATTCACCAAACATAAATATTTACCAATAGAATATAGCACTACATCAGGAAATCTCCATCATAATTAAATATGGAATACAAAAGTATTTTTAATATTGAAAAGCAATCAATATAATAAATCACATTAAAAAAAGAAAAAGATAAAGATTATGTGATTATATCAATAAATGGAATCATTTAGTCTGTTCCAACCCCCTCCTCCTATTTTAGAAATTAAGAAACATAAAGAAATTGAATGAGTGATTTGGGGTCATGCAAATAGTAAGTGTCTGAAGCAGGAATAGACCTGAGGTCTTTCTAACCCTAAGGGCAGGATCTTATTTGCTATACAACATTTTCTGAAATAAAAAAAGGCCTTCAATAAGTGTTCATTATAGTAAAAATATAATAACATAGGATTAAATGGTATCTTTCCAAAATAGACACTTTCACAGGGACAAAATCAGTGAGTGATTGTTGATGAGCATTAGTATTATCTTTATAATTAAGAAAAGTGAATGGAAAAAATATTTCCAGTGAATATATCATATGAAGGTCAGATATGCAGAGTCTTATAAGGGCCTGATACATCTAAATAAGACTAGAAAAACACACCACTGGATCAAATATCTAAAGGACATATATGGTCAATTTCTAAAGTCAAGAAATACAAATTCTTAATATTACTTGAAAAGTTGTTCAAAATCCCTAGCAACATGAGAAATACCAGTCAAGGCAACCTTAAGTTTTTAGCTTTTTAGTTTGGACCTATTGTGGGGAGCAGCTTTCATTGATGGAGATTGCTACCTTCTCTGTTCCAATTGCGGAGTTACAGGAAGGAAGGAAATATGTACTTATATAATTGAGTAGGGGGCAGCATGAATCAACCTAAATCTAAACTTTAAGAAAATCACTTGAGTGGCTGAATGGAGGATGAATTAGAGTGGGGAGAGATGTGTGGCAGGCAAACTATATGTGGCAGCAGCCAATTGCAATAGTCCAGTTGCAGGAAGATGAATACCTGCACCAAGAAGGTAGCAGTGTCAGAGGAGAGAAAAGGACGTTCAAGACCTATTACAAAGCTGAAATTGAGAGATATTGGCAACAGGTTGTATATGGGGTTGGTGGTAATGAGTTATAGTGTGGAGTCAAGATAACAGCAAGGTTGGGATGCTGGTGAACTGGGAGGATGGTAGTACCCTCAGCAGTAGTAGGGAAGTTTGGAAGGAGTAATGGGTTTGGGGAAAAGATAATGAGTTCTGTTTTGGACATGTTGAATTTAAGATGTCTCCTGGACATTCACTTTGAGATGTGTGAAAGACAATTGGAGATGCAAGATTGGAGATCAGCAGAGTGGTTAGGGCTGAATAAGTAGATTTGAGAACTATCAGCATAGAGATGATAATTAAATTAATGGGAGCTGATGAGACCATCAAGTGAAATAGCACAGAGGGAGAAGAGAAGAGGGCTCCAGACAGAGCCCATGGAATACCGATGTTTAGGGGGGTAACCTAGAAGAAGAACCAACAAAGGAGACTGAGAAGTGGTCTTAGAGGTAGGAGAATGAAGAGCATAGAGTCTCAAAATCCTCCAAACTGAAGGATGCAATTTCGTCTTTGGGCAGCTCTAATTGTTAGAAAGGTTTTCCTTATTCATAGCCAAAACTTATCTTTCTGTAACTTCTACTCATTGCTCCTTATTTTGCTTACTGGGGTCAAACAAAACTATTCTAATCATTTTTCAAGGACAATAATCCAGATACTTGAAAATATCTATCATGCTAATTCTAAATCTTTTTTCTAGGCTAAATATTCTGCATTCCTTTGATTGATTCTTTTGTGGAATGGATATGTTTTCCCCTCTGTATCCTGGTCACCAACCTCTGGATGCACTACAGGTGGTCCAAGTTCTTCCTAAAGTGTGGTGCCTAGAATTGAACATAATACCCTGCATTTGGTCTGACCTGGGCCAAGTGCAGTGGGACTATCACTTTCCTTATACCTGGCTTTAAGATGCTATTAATATAACATGAGATTGCAATATATTTTTTTGTTCCCACATCACGCTAACTTATATTTAGTTTACAGTATACCAAAATTCTTTTTTCATTTGAATTGTTTTCTAGCCATTTACCATTCTGTTGTGCTGCAATTCTACTCAAGTATAAGGCTTTACTTCTATCCATATTAAAGTCTATTTTGTTAGCTTTACCTCATTGTTGAAATCTTTTTTGGATCCTTATTCTCTCAACCAATGTATTAGCATTCTTTATCAGATTCATATCATTTGCAAATTTGATAAAGTTGTTATGTATGTATGTCTTGATCCAATTCATTACCAAAAATGTTTGAACAGAACATACTCAAGGACAGAGTCATGCAGTACATTAGATTATAGAATCATGAGAATAGATTTAGAGTTGGAAGGTACCCTACAGTCTGTTTCATCCAACTCCTTCCCTTTACAATTGAAGGGACTGGGGCCCAGAGAGGTTATAAGGGATGTATGGATCATACAGCTTGTAAGGGGTTGAGGAAGTATGTGAACCAAGGTCTTCCTGACCCTGAGTTCATTGCTCTATCTATCCTCTAGGCTGATGTTGATTTATTAATCAACATTCTTCAGGAATAATAGTTCTACCAGTTCCAAATCCATCTATATGAAATATCATTCAGTTGACATCTTTCTATCTTGACCATGAAGATGTTATCAGAAACTTTGTCAAATGCTTTGTTCACATATGGATATACCATGCTATCAAATCCTGCTTATCCATAAATCTTCCACTATCACCCCTTCTCCCAATAAACACACACAAAAAGAAGTGCAGCTAGTATGGTGTGACTTATTCTTCCACCCCCCCCCCCCAAATTCATTAATTTATTTGTTTTCAATTTTCAGCAATCACTTCCATAAGTTCCAAATTTTCTTCCCCTCTCTCCCTTCTCCCTCCCCAAGATGGCATGCAATCTTATATGGGTTCTACATATGCATTCCTATTAAACATATTTTCACATTAGTCATGTTACATAGAAGAATTAAAATGAATGGGAGAAACTATGAAAAAAACAAAACATAACAAAGGAGAAAATAGTCTGCTTCCTCCTGTGTTCCAATTCCATAGTTCTTTCTCTGGATGTGGATGGCATTTTGCATCATGAGTCCTTTGGAAATGTTTTAGGTCCATGCATTGCTGTGAAGGGTTAAGTCTATCAAAATCAGTCCTCACATACCATGGTTGTTACTATGTATAATGTTCTCCTTGCTCTGCTCACTTCACTCAGCATCCGTTTATGTAAGTCTTGCCAGGTTTTACTGAAGTTCCACCTGTTTGCCATTTGGTGTGACCTATTCTTGATAAAAAAGCATTCTGACTCTCAGAGATTACTGCTTCCCTTTTTAAGGGCTCAGAATGTACCTTTAATAAGATGATATGAAATCATGCCTTGTCTTGACGTCAAGTTCCCTGACTTGAAGATTCTATCTCCTTTG
Organism: Notamacropus eugenii; assembly: GCF_028372415.1. Classification (NCBI taxonomy): domain Eukaryota; kingdom Metazoa; phylum Chordata; class Mammalia; order Diprotodontia; family Macropodidae; genus Notamacropus; species Notamacropus eugenii. The sequence continues at coordinate 414,716,277 of NC_092873.1, forward strand.
GGCAGTTAGGTGGTGCAGTAGATAGAGCACCTCTTCCAGAATCAAGAGGACCTGAGTTCAAATCTGGCATCAGACACTTACTAGCAGTGTGACCCTGAGCAAGTCATTTGACCCTGATTGCCTCTTAAAATTAAAAAAAAGAAACTGCCTTCTTCTTTTTTGGAAAATCAGGATCGTATGTCTTCTCTCCCACTCTCCACAATTTTCCAAAGATCAAACTCATTCTTCCAATACACTAATGGGTAGAGTTCATCAAACTTGGTGACTTGAGCTTACTTAGGGGGAGCTAGGCTAAGTCACCTCTTCCCATTCTGTACTTATTTCAGTTTTCAATTCAAATGCAGCCATTTTCTTAATCTGAAACCTACACAGAAGCAATATAGAATAAAAGTTCTGACAGCTCCATTATCCATTTTCATCATCCCATACATACCAAACAGAGATCCTAGCCTTTTTTAGTCTTCTCTTGTCCCATATATAACTTTAAAAGAAACCTCAGTTACCCCTTTTGCTGTCCTTGTTATATCAAAATGAAACTAATTATCTGAAGCTTTCTATGAGTGAAAATTGGTTGTTTCAAGAAAGGCAACATGGAGGAGTTGGCAGTTGAGATGAGACAAGGAAGATGAGGATCCTGATGGTTGTGTGAATATAGAGAGGTGGAAGATGGACTATCATATGCAAGCATAGCTAGCTGTAATAAAAGCTAACCTTTACTTAGTACTTTTAGGTTTGCAAACATTACCTCATTTGATGCTCACAATAAGCCTGAGAGGTGCTATTATTATTTCCTTCTTACAGATAAAGAAATTGAGGCCTATAGAGGTCAAGTGACTTGTTTTGGGTCACCAAACTAGTTAAGTATCAGAGGCAGCATTTGAATTCAAGCCTTCCTGACTCCAGGACCACCTGTGCCACCTAGCTGCCTCCTGAATAGAATATAGAATGAAGGAAGATAATGTTGAAAAAATAGATTGGAGTCAGATTGTGGAGGTCTTAAACACCAGCCTGAATAGTTTGTTCTTTAATCTGGGTACCATTTTTAACCAGGTGGGTGACCTGGTGAGACCTGTGCCTTCCCAGAGGATTCTGGGAAGATGGCAGAGTAGGTCAGAAAATTCTAAGCTCTCAAGATTTCCCCCTACAAAAGAGATAAAATAGCACCTTAGGATGAACAAAATATGGGTAAAAATAAGGAAGACTAGAGGCACAACAAGGGTCTTCAGGGGATGATTTGAAAAGATCAGAAGAAAAATCCCAGGACTGGGATTGGTCCTTGTGAAGAGAAAATTCCTCCAGGCTAGGGTCCACTTAAACAGCTAGTGGCAAGCCTTGGGGTTAGTTGGTTTGAAAGCATGCCTCAGCCCCAGTTACAGGAACTTTTACCCCTGGGACAGTGAGGGGAGTTGGGCTTCTGAGCCTGGGAAGATTGAAGGAACCTCTGCTGACAAGGAATGCCAGACCTAGCTGTGCTAAGAGGAGTGGGGGCAAAAAGGAACCAGCTCACGCCAGGTGAGTTCAGAAGCAGTGGGGCAGAAAGCCCCTGGCTGTGGGCACTTACAAGAGGTTGGAGGGTTTGGCTTGGGTTCCAAGCTAGAGGGGAGAATTGAAGATCTGAGGCAAGAGGCACCATTTCCCATCTCCCAGGGCTAGAGGTGGTAACAAAAAATTAAGCTATTACCACAAAAAAAAATGCAAAGGAGAAAGAATCCAAGCATGGAAAGCTATTATGGGAATAATAGAGAAGACTGGGGTTTATCTTCAGAGGAAGATATTGAAATAAAGAAACCTGCAAAGAGTAATGTCAAATTGTCACCTGCCCAAAGAAAATTCACAGAAGATTTTAAAAAAAAGACATTAAAAATCAAATGACAGAGGTGGAGGAAAAACTAAAAAAAAAAAAAAAAATAGAATAATCCAGGAAAGACAAGAAACTTATGAAAGGAAAATCAACCAATTAGAAAAGGAGGTCCAGGATCTTAAGGAAGAAAATGACATCTTGAAAATTAGAATTGAGCAAAGTGAAGCCAGTGAAAAGATAAGAGATCAAAAAATAATTGAGCAAAATATGAGTAATGAAAAAATAGAAGAGAGTGAAACATAAGAAAAACAACAGATTTGGAGAGCAGATCAAGAAGAAAAAACAAAAATAATCAGACTAACTGAAAGTTATGATAAAAAAATCTTGATACAAGAATACAATAAATAATTAAAGAAAATTGTCCTGAAGTATTGGAACAATGGGGGTTGGGGAGTAGAAATGGAGGAAGAAAAAAGATCCTATGAGGAAAACTCTTAAATATATCATAGTCAAATTCCAAAACCCCCAGCTCAAGGATAAAATATTAAAAGCAACAAGAACAAAACAATTTAAATATGATGGTGCCACAATTAGAATTACACAAGACCTAGTTGCAGAGAAATTAAAGGACTGCAAGTCTTGGAACACTATATATCAAAGAGCAAAAGAACTGGGCCTCCAGCAAAAAATGTCACACCCATCAAAATTGAGCATAATTCTGAAGAAAAATAAAATAGACATTTGATCAACTATCAGACTTTCAAGACTATGTTAAAATACTTAACTTAATAGAAGGTTTGACATACAAGAGCCAAGAGAAATTTAAGGTACATATCAGAGACTAATTGTAAGAGATTCAATAAGAACAGAATATTTACTTTATATATGTAAAACATATGTCTAAGATTCTTATTAATAAGAGGATAGCTCATAAGAAAGATTGGGATGAACCTGTGTATGATATAAATTAAAAAAGTAAAACCACTTAGGAACAACTAAAAAGAGTAATTATTTTATACAAATAAGGTGCAAAAAGAAGTATCAATAAAGAATTAGATGGGGGAGGAGGGTTAGTAATTTAAACCCATTGGGAATGGGTTTAAGAAAGATCAGTGTATATATATATAAAAGAGTATAAAAGTCTTCTACATTCAAAAGAAATAAAATGGTAGCGGGATGAGGAGGAGGGGGAGGACAAGGGAAGGACTTTTAGAGAGGAGGATGAGAGAATAAGTCAAAGGGGGTGTAGAAGGGTATTTAGATTTATAGGAAGGGGATAATAGGGGAGGAATTCTTGGAGGGGGGTAGGCAGGTAATAGGAGGGCAAGTTAGTAGTAAAGTAGAGAAGGCAGGAGGGATGGGAAACAAGAGATATGCAGAGACATAAAAACCAAGTCCGGGAATAGAATTTGTTTGAAAAAGTATACATACATACATACATACACACACACATACATACATTCATATGTATGTATGTATGTATGTATATGTGTATGTATACATCAAAACTATAGAGAAATATATCCAAATTTTGGCAGCTATGTGGAGATAGATTGGAAAGGGGAGTAACTGGAAGCTGGGATGCTGTTCTAATAATTCAGGTAAGAGGTGATGAGTGACTGAACAATAGTAGTGACTTTATGAATGGAGATAAGGCTATGGTGCAAGCAATGATCCAGAGGAAGAACTAATAAGGCTTGGCAGTTCATTGAATGTGGGAGGTGAGGGAGAGGGAAGAATCAAGGGTAATCCTAAGGATATGAACTTTGGTGATTTGACAGAAGTTCCTTTAATCTTCACAGAAATAAGGATGTTCAAAGTTGGGGAGAGCAAATTTAGGGAAAATATAGTGAATTCCATGTTGAGTCTGAGGAACCAATGGCAACCACATGGAGACTGAAGATGTATAGTAGACTTCTTACTAGTGTTGTAATTAAAATTAAGGTAAAATGAAGCACGAAGTGCCAAGCACAATTGACTTATTAGAAAAGTGCAAATTGTCAGTAAATAGGTTCTCAGCTCTTCATCATCTGTTCTCTCATCTCCTCCCCTGCCCTTCCCCTCCCCTCCTCTCCCCTCCTCTCCTCTCCCCTCCCCCTCCACATTGTCTATCCACTCTAGTCCAGCATGGCTTGTTCTTGGTGAAGCCCTACCAGTCCCTGGTGATCACTACTACTTCCCTTTCTATGTGATCATAAACTATATCTTTAATGTATTTTAAAAACTTGCCAGGTATTGCTGTGAAGTTGTTGGCCTATGGTTTACAGACTCTGCTTTCCTTTTTTTGGAAAATCAAGACATATGCCCTCTTTTAGTCCTGTGGGATCATTCCTTGTTCCTCACAGTCATTCAGATTACTGACAGTGGCCTGGTGATGATATCTGTCAGTTCTTTCTGTCACTTGGGATGGAGTTCATTTAGACTTGATGACTTGAACTCATTGAGGTTATCTTACCATCTCCTCACTTATCTTGGGTTTTCAAGTCTTTGCTAACCCTTTTTTCTCCCCTATTCTTTCCAGTCCAAAGATCATTCTTCTTGGCATAGAAATCAGAAGTAAAGTAAGATTTAAATAGTTCTACTTTCCCACAGTTTTCTGTTCTCATCACCTCATCTCCCCTGAACCAGAGGTCCCATGCCTTTCTCCCTCTTGCCTTGTTTCTCTGCAAATACATAAAATAGTTTTCTTATGAACAAATGAATTCAGTGAAATGTAATGCCATAAATTCATTAAGCACTCATTAAGGTTGAACTGGTCTTTGGGGTAAATGGATATGATAAGCCCTTCTTTCACTCAATCATTCCTTTCTCTTTAGGGATTATATTAAATTACTTTTTTGGTTTGCTGCCTCTTTGTATGTGAACCATCAAGATTTCTCTTAGGCTTGGACCACATGGGCTGGCTCTCATTCTCACCATTGACTTATGGCAGAGAGATCCACAGGGCTCTTGCCAAATGTTTTAAAACTTGAAACCTCTACATCTCCACCTGAGAAGCCAGTAGGGATTGCTCATTTGACTGAGAGCGTCCATCCAAGCTAAAATTGGCCCAGTCATTCAGGCTAACTTAAGCTGTCTTCCCAATTCTTTCTGTCCTCAATTCTGACCCTCTACACTTAGCCAAATTGTAGGGACTGAATCTCTGTCCTAGAGAAGATCATCTTTCTGTGCCCTTCCTATCTTTCTCCAGAATTAAGAAGCCTCGTGGAAGCAAAATATCTTTCTTGGGCCCTCATGAGACAGGTAGGCAAGCTGCAAGTAATTCTAGTTGCACTGGTATAACCATGAGTAGCCAGATAGACCTAACACATGCAGTCAGGAAGACTTGAGTTCAAATCCTTTGCAGATACATTTGCTTTCCAAAGTTTGTTCTTTCCCTTCATGGATCCCTCCCCAAAGAGTGTTTGGAACCAGGAGAGATTAGTGTTACAAAAACCCAGAAAGGAAAGACTATCTAGGAGAAGGTAGTCAAAAGTGTCATACGTACATGTATATATATATGCATATATATACACACACACGTGTGTATGTATATATAGATATATACACATGTATGTGTATATGTACATATGCATACGTACATGTGTTGTGTTCAGGTTTGCAAAGCACTTTACATTGTATTATCTCATTGGATTCTCAAGCCTCCCTATTCAGTAGGTGCTATTGTTAGTCACATTTTGCAAATGAGGAAGCATTGATTGAGACAGTTTAAGTGAGTTGACTGGGGTCACACAGCTAGTAAGAGAGTATGAGGGATTGTTGTTCAGTCATTTCAGTCACATCCTATTCGTCATGACCCCATTTGGGGTTTTCCTGGCAAAAAAGCTGAAGTGGTTTGTCATTTCCTTCACCTCATTTTACAGATGAAGAAACTGAGGCAAACAGGGTTAAATGACTTGCCCAGGGTCACACAGCTAGTGTCTGAGGCCATATTGGAACCCAGGTCTTTCTGACTCTAGGTTTGGCAAGGATCAAACCGCGCATATTCTTGACTCCAAATCTACCATTCTATTGACTATACCAACTAGTTTTAGGTTGGTCAGACTATTCTAGAATGGTCTTTATGGGAGTAGGAATAGTGAAAAAGGTGGAGAGGAGAGATGAACAGCAAAAGATTTTATCATGTTTTCTTGTTTGCTGTTTCACTTGATACTTAAAACAATCATCCATGGTAGACATTATTATGCACACGTACAGATGAAGAGATCAGAGAGTTTAAGTGCCTGATGCTTAATTGAGCAGCCAAGAATCAGAGATATGTTCAGACCCCAAGTCTTCGTGACTCCAAAGGGTCCAGCATTTTATCCATTATGCCATACTGTCTTATAAAAGTGAGGCCTCTGAGACAACTAGGATTTCCCTGTTCAACTGAAATTTTCATTCATAAGCATGGACTTTTTATCACCTACTGAGAGAGTTGGGATAGATTCTTATGAACTCTTCTTGTGTATAATGGACATAATAAAATAGACTTTATTCATAAGAATGCTGTTGTTGTTCAATTGTTTCAGTTGTGTTTGACTCTTTATAACCACATTTGAGTTTTTCTTGGCATTTCCTTCTCTATCTCATTTTACAGACAAGGAAATTGAGGCAAACAGGTTGAGTGATTTGCCCAGAGTCACACAGCTAGTAAGTGTCTGAGGCTGGATTTGAATTCAGGTCTTCCTGACTTTAGCCCCAGTACTCTATCCACTGAGCCACTTAGGTGTCTCAGTCATAAGAGTAGGAAACAGTCAATGAGAATTATGCAGAATACACTGTCAGGAATTATCATTGTAAAGTACTTAAATCCAGCTAGGATTTCTTCACTTTTTCTATTTCCCTTCATCTTCTCCATTACATTTCTTCCATGTCTAGTCTCTATCCTGTTGAAATGAACTAATTCAGGAGGAAAGTCTCTTCACTTTTATATTCTAGCAATGAGTTTGTATTTCAATGAGGTCTTATGAGAGAAGGTCCCATTGAACCTCTTCTTTCTTTTCTTCTTTTCTTGTCACATTTTGTTGTTGCTGTTGCAAGGGGTAGGAGGAAGGGTTGTACCTGTGATGTCATGGATGTATGGAAACTACTCCAACAATGAAGTTTGTCATCTTTCTGCAGTTTAGTAACTTAAGAGTTTTGGGAAGTTGCTTGGGGCACTGAGAGGTTAAATGATTGACCTGGGATCACAAAATTAGTTTGTATCAAAGGCAGGACCTGAACTCAGGTCATCCTAACTCTAAGACTGGAAAGTTGGCCCTCTATCTCTGGACCACTTGCTTGCCTGCTATTCTTTTCTTAAATGTATTTATCTATCACATCCTGATTATAAATCCTTCTTAACTGATGTAAAAGAATTGTAAAATATGATGTTCTTCCAATAGAAACTTATCCTTAATTTCAAAGACCATAAATACTTTGAAAGTAGAAAGTAGACCAAACTCAGACAAAATGCATATTCCTTGAAGGAATATTATTTACAGGGCTTGGTACAGAGTGGGCCACTGTCAACTGGGGAGAAAAAAATTTCTGGGAAGACACATACTTTTATCTAGATCTTAAAGGAAGTTATGGCTTAGTTAGGCCTTTGGGGCAAGAAGGCAAGCCTGACAGGGAAAAGAAGACATGAGGCTAGCCTAGAAAAAAGTATGAGTTAGAAGTAATAAGCAGAGTCTAGCCTGCAAAACTTCAGGACTTTGCCAAAATAGAAGGAGCTGAATGGGTCAGAAAATGGGGAAAAGATATTTCTTACTCCCCGAGTCCAATCCTATTAATCTGACGTAATATAAATCTATCTTCTGTCTGTCTGTCTGTCTGTCTATCTATCTATCTATCTATCTATCTATCTATCTATCTATCTATCTATCTATCTATCTATTCATCCATCCATCTATCTATCTATCTCGTCTCACTCAGGCTGGAAGTCTAGGTTCACTCACAGCCCTGATCCCATCACTTTTTGGCATGGGAGGTTTGACCTCTTCTGTTTCTGAGCTAGGATGACTTACCCCTTCCTATCTAACCTACTGCCATTCCCCCATTTTGGTGTCTAATCACACTGATGCCATATTTAGTTTGGATAACTTATTGGCATAGCCAGTTATAGCTAAGAACTCTTGGATTTAAGAGATCTATTAGCCTCAGACTTCCCTACAATAGGGATTACTGGTGTGGAGCACCAGGCCTGCTCCAACAAGAACTTATTAGGGGCCTGTAATGCAGGAGACATTATGCTAACTTCTGGGAAAACAGGAAAAGAACAAAAAATCCCTGACTTTAAGGACCCCATAGTCTACTACGTGGATGTAGCATGCTTATACATGATAATTTAAGGAGATCAATGAGCACTAATAGCTGTAGGACAGGAATTTCCAATCTTTCCAATCTTTCTTTTGTTTTCAGGAAATCTTTGCATATCCCTTATTCAGTATGGAAAGTAAGCAAATTCTAGAATTTATCATTTCTATTTACATAATAAAGACCTTCCTGTACTCTCTATTCTGTGAAAAGAATAAATCTTAGAATTTACTAAACATATGTATGTAAGAAATCATCTCTGAATACCCCATTCAATGGGAAAGTTCCAGAGTTTACCATTCAGATGCACATAAGAAATAAAATAAGGAGATCACTTAGTTACTTAATAGAGTTTTTTATATTCTCCATAACTCTTGAAAAGCTTTCCAACCCAGTGAATATGTTGGAAATCCCTGTTGTATAAGATAGTACATAAACTTAGCCTCAATAGAAGTTAGGGATTCTAGGCGGTAGAGTTTAGGAGTGTGGGGGATATTTTTGGAAGCAGGAGATGGAATGTTGAGTTTGGGGAGTAGTAAGTAGACTAGTCTGGTCAGATTATAGAGTTCATATAAAGGAACAAAGTACATTTAGTTTGGAAACAAACAAACCGCATGAAATGGATGAAGGCCATTTTCTGATTTTTTATATTGGGATACCATGCTTTTAGATAGGATGACTTTTATGTTCTTTTGCCATTTAGATAGGCTAATAATAAGAGATGGGTCAAAATAATTAACCCCTGTCTAATAGCCTCATCAAATGAGCTTGTAAAATTATATCGATGGGTATTTTAGTTTTCATTTATGGTTACAGTCTCCATAATGGTTTCCTGCTACCTCTGAGCCAAACCAGACAGCTAGCAAAGGGACAAAACATTTTGAGACAGGGGGCCCTATCATATCCCCAGGAAGACATAGTGGAGGCCAATAGCCTTTGAGCAACGTCCAATGAGGAGTAACAGTACAAGGCTATCTCTAGGCTCCAGCTGCAGAGTTTGACTGCTCAAATTTCAAGACCCATTGGATGAGTTTAATCTCAGGCAAGATAAACTTGTCTGAGTTGCTAAGAGATCTGACCCAGTGATGGATGGAAGTCGTAGCATGTAGAGTTCAAATACTAATCCAACAAGGTCAGTTTTTCCCAGTCATGTATTCTTAGGACTCCATATATAATTCCTGCCCCTTTCCATCTGTCAGGGAGGGTCAAAATACAGCTCTGCCTCAAATGAAGGGAGTGGATGAGGTGAAAATAGTAAGGACTATGATAATAGTATCTACCCTGCTCCTTCCCCAGTGATGGCCTGGTGAAATAAAGCACACTATTTGGTTTCCTGTGAAAGAATACAGAAATTCCCTAATGAATGTGTCTAACATTTTTCTAGCTCTGTAAATACTATGGGGCTGCCAGGTGCAGGGTACAAAAATAAGGGTTGGGGGGGAGGCTATTCTTCCTCTTTGGGGTTGACTAATCATGATAGTCCTGGTGGTATAATGGTATGAGTGCTCAAGGTCACACAGATTGTAAGTAGAAGAGCCAGAATTTTAACTCAGACGTCTACTACCTATATGACCTTGACCAAGTAATTCCCTTTCTAGGTTTCGGTTTCCTCATTTGTAAAATGAGAGAGTTGCATTAGACAGATTCTAAAGTCCCTTTCTGTGGTTATAAAGCCTTGCCTCATGCTCCTTTGTCATCCTGCATCACTCTGCAGTGTGATGGCCTCCATAGTCCTGTCACCATAGCACCCCTCTTTCTCCTCCACCTGCATCCATTACCTTCACATTGGTGCAAGCTATACTCTTTGAGTGATGAGTGATACATCCTCTCTGAGAGTTACAGTGTCTGTGGTCCATCAATTCTCTGTGCCTTTCCCTGATGTCTATAGGCAGATACTTTGCCCAAGGTGCAAATAATTTTAGTAATTGCCCTAAATCAGAGGTAGGGAACCTGTGGCCTCAAGGATGTGACTTCGAGGTTGTAGGTTCTCTACCCCTGCCCTAAATATATCACTCTTGCCTGCAATTAGCAGTGTGCTGAGGTCAGCTCTTTTAGGTTTAAGAGAATCAATTGTTAAATTTTCACTCTGAACATCTATACCTTACAAATCATCAAACACTACAAATCTGGATTTCATTTTTAGTTTGGACTTAAGAAAATGATGGGAAAATATCAATAATGTAAAATAAAACTTAAAAAGTGTGATAGCCATCCATTTCCCCCAAGGACCCTATTGTTAGAATTCGCCATCTGAAACGTATACTTTTTGCCTCTGCTCATCACACCCTCTCTGTCTATTGAAATCCTTCTCCTGTCTAGTTCAGATATCACTTTCTCTGTGTTGCTTCCCTTCCCCCTGGACTAGATGTCATTCTGCTCTCCTAGTAATCAGATTCCATCTCGTGTTATAGTTATTTATACATTTGTCTCATCCCTTTTGTGCTTAATACCTGGCCTTCTATCTTGCTATTGTTGTAACAGGATCATAGGATGTAGACCTAGGAGGGATCTTAGAGATCATCTCATTCAAGGATAGGGAACCTGCTGCCTCCAGGCCACATGTGGCCCTCTAGGTCCTCAAGAGTGGCCCTTTGACTGAATCCAAACTTCACAGAACAAATCCTTTAAGGATTTGTTCTGTAAAAGTTGGACTCAGTCAAAAGGCCACACCCAAGGACCTAGAGGACCACATGTGGCCTCAAGACCCCAGGTTCCACTCTGCTAGTCTAGTTTAATCCCCTCATTTTAGAAATTTTAAAAAAAGGGAGAAAAGAAACCCAGAAACTTCTTTAGGGCAAAATGATTTGGCAAAAGTCTCACAGCTAATAAATGAGTTTGGATCTGAACATCCAATGTTTAGTCATGAGAGTTTGTGTTAAATATGTTAGATGATATATGATCTTCAACAACAGAATCAAGCTGTCTCAAGAATATGGTCAGGCTGTACAGCAATAACTAAGAAAGTACAGGAAGAAGCCAACTTAGAAGTGATGACTCCTTCTTGGAAAAGCTCATGGCATTTTGTGTTTGTCTTATGCATTTTTCAAATTCTACTTTGTTTCACAGTCATTGGAAGAACCAGTCATAACATATGTCTACTAATACACTGGTTCATTAATTCATTCATTTGTATTATTTAGTATCTTATTTCATATCCAAGATATTTCATGTCTGTTATCTCATCACTTTGCTTTCTTGTATTGATTCTACAAGGAGCTCGTGCCAGGGGTTAATATCATCTCTGTTTTACAAATGAGGAAACGGAGGCATTTATTATTTGAGACTGTACTCAGAATCAGAATTAATTATTGAAGACTACTCAAATCACTGGCATCCTCAAGTTGAACTCAGGTCTGCCTCAAGAAGTTCCATGTGTACATTTGTGGCCACAGTATAGTAATGAATGAAAAGCATACTTTCACATTCTTGTGGATTTAACTATTACTTTATCAGGGGATGTTAACTTAATCTGACAGAGTTATAAGTGACTGTCTTTTATAATCCCTTAATTTTACAAATAAGGGAACTGAGTCTGAGAAAAGTGAAATGACTTTTGTGTAGTTACAAAGTGAACCAATTGCTAAACCACAACAAATAATCCACAAACTTCAAGGTTTAAAAATTACTTTCTTTATAATATCCCTATGAGTTGGTAATACATATTTTATTATCCTCATTTTATAGGTGAGGGTATTGAGGGTTAAAAAGGTTAAGTGATTTAACTAGGGTCAGTAGTCACAGAGCTGTGGCTCAGAACTAGGTCTTATTCTAAAACCAGACCTCTTTTTATTATTACTGCATCAACTCATGTCTCTGACTTTGCACTGCATCATGTTCAGAAGATCATAGTATCCCTGACTTAGAGCTAGAAGAGAACTTAGATGCCACCAATAGTGGTGGCACCATCTCCTACCGCAATAGCACAGATAAGGAAAATGAGCAATAGGGAAGTTAAGTGATTGGCCCAGGCTAACACAACCTTTTCAGTTTATTTTAGGTGGGATTTGAATTCAGGGTCAAATTTGTTTCTCAGTATTAGAATCGAGCAATTCATTGTATTCTAGCCAACTTCCTTCTGGTTAAAAAGAAAAAGGAACAGTAGGGATCAGTATGACTTCCTCAAGTTCATACTAGACCAATCTCATTTCCTTTTTCACAAAGAATTATTAAACTAGTTGTTGAAGGGAATGCTGTTGGATCTAGTTTACCTAGATTTCAGTGAAGTCTTTGATAAAGCATCACATACTCTTCTTGTGGAGAAGACTGAGAGATTTGGAGTATGTGATAATATGTTCAAAAGCATTCGGAATTTGTTGGGTGGCTGGGCTCCAAGAATAGTTGTTGATGGTTCAGTGTCAACATGAAACAACTCAGTGGATTAACCCAGAGATCTGTACATGGCCCTATATTGCTTAATATTTTTGTTAGTGACTTGGGAAGAAACATAGATTCTCCACTTATCACATTTGCAGATGACCCAGAGCTGGGAGGGATAGCTAACACAGAGGATCATAGAGTTAGGATCCAAAAAAGTTTGATAGGGTAGAGCACTGAACTGAGTCCAATAAGATGAAATTCAATAGGAATAAATGGAAAGTCTTTTACCTGGGCACAAAGGAATTTGCTTTATAAATATAAGATGAAGGAAACATGAATAGACAGCAGTTGTTCTGAAAATAAAAAGATCTGGGGGCTTTAGTGGACTACAAACTCAATATGAGTCATCAGTATGATGTGGCAGCCCAAAAAGTGAATGCAGTCTTGGGCTTCATTAAGAGGGCTGTAGCTTCCAGGAATAGAGAGCTGAGTCCCACTATGTTCTGCCCTTGTCAGACTTCATCCGGAGTACTGCGTTCAGTTCAGAGCACCACTATTTAAGAAGGACATTGATGAAGTAAAGCGTGTCCAGAGTAGGACAGTCAAGATGACAAAGGGCCATGAGTTCATGGCAAATGAGGATTGATTGAAGGGACCAGGCATGTTTAGCCTGAAGAAAGAAGACTTGAGTGGTATGATAAGTATTTGAAGTGCTACCCTATGTGGGAGGAATTAGATTTATTTTGTTTGACCTCAGAACATAGAAGTAGAAGCAATTGGTAGAAATTAACAAGTCAATTTAGGATTAATACTAGGAAAGACTTAATAACAACTAGAGCTATCCTAAAGAGGAATGGGTTATTTCAAGATATAGCAGGTTTCTGCCCCTTGGAGGTCTTCAAGTGGAGGCTGGTTGATCATTTGCTGACAATGTTATAATAGGGAATTCCTTTCGTGTCTGGTTTGGACCAGAAGGCTGCTAAAGTCCGTTCCAAATCTCAAATTCTGAGATTCTGTAATCTGCAGCCCTTGACATTATTGACCACCCTCTGCTTCTATGTGCTCTCTGTTTTCTTCTTGTTCTCCTCCTTCTTGTGTGTCTATTCCTTTTCAGGATCCTTTGCTGGATCTTTCACCATGTCACGTCCACTAACTATGGGTTTTCCCAAGACTCTGTCTTGGTTCTTCTTCTCTTTTCCCTTCACATTATTCACTTGTTGTTCTCATCACCTACTATGGATTCAAGTATGATTTTTGTGGACATGATTCCTAGATCCCATATGTATAGCTCTATTTACTTCCCTGAGTTATAATTCCAAATCCCCAATTAATTATTGCCAATTTCAGACTATATGTTCCATAGATATCTCAAATGCAACATGTCAAAAACAGAATCCATAATCATGCCTTTCCAAACCTGGCTGCACTCAGCTTTCCCATTACTGTCAAGAACACCAATCACTAAGGTCCCCAGTGTAGGCATCATATTCAACTTCTTACTCTCCTTTTACAAAGGAAATTTAAAAATTAAAATTAAAATATTAATATTAAATTAGAATAGTAGAGTTAAAGAGTTCTACATGCAATTATTACTCCTATTTAATATTTTTAAGCAACTTAAAAAAATAAGAACATAGATTTATTATCATAATTTCTTTGTGATATTTACCCAATATAAAACAATCACCACACTAAAAGAAGCAAAACAGCATAAAGACTGTCTTAGTCAATAAACAATTGATCTTCTTATGGAACAGAGAGATATAATTTAATTTAGAGTACAAACTAATTTGTAAAGCATTTCATTCGAAGACGACAGAAGATTATCTGTATTGTCTCAAAAAAAACCCCCCAAATCAGTAAAGGATCAAAAGAGCATCTTAAAGCCTTAGATGGGACTGAGTTAAACTAAATCATTCCTAGAACCCTTAGAATTAAATCAGAAGAAGAGTGTTAGATATATGTAAAATAAAACTGATATATAACATCTAAGTAGCACAGTGGGTAGAACACTGGGCTTAGAATCAGGAAGACTCATCTTCATGAGTTCAAATCCAGCCTCAGACGCTTTCTAGCTGTGTGGCTCTGGACAAGCCACTTAGCATTGTTTGTCTCAGTTCCTCATCTGTAAAATGGGCTAGATAAAGAAATGGTAAACTACCCTAGTATCTTTGCTTTGAAAACCCCAAAATGAGGTCACAAAGAGTTGGACACAACTCAACAACAAAAATCTATTTTCATCATCAGAATGATTACATTTGGACCTGATCTGCCTCAGTATTTAGTGTAAGTGTGACTAGAAGAAAATGGAAACCTCATTAATGAAAATAAATTGTAAGGACCAGACAGATCTGATCAGCTGGATGAAGAGGAAGTCCATACTGATGGCAATATAACTTTGAAGAATTTTTAAGGTGAATTTTTAAGACATTGCAGAGAGTACGATTTCAAAAGAATGGAAAAGATCACAAATCATATGTATTTTTAAAAGGCAAACATGAAGATTCAGTGACAATAGATCATACGCCTATTTTCTCTTCTCTGTAATACCTTTATGAAAATGTTCAAAGCGTGTATCAATATGAAAATATGATAATATGAAAATATGATAAAAGTCCAAGCCAATTTTTGCAGATACTCTCTATAGTGGACAGACCTTTATAGTCATACAATTGAATCAGAGGTATAGATTATACAAGACCACACTCTCCTTATTGTTTGTTGATAATGAAAAAAAATTGACCACTGGTAAGTTCTTCCTGGGACAGCTAGGTAGCAGAAAGTGAAGAAGAATTTATCCTTTTGATGAGGGTGAAAGAGGAGAATGTAAAAGGTGGCTTGAAGTTCAATGTAAAAAAAGATAACAAAACTAAGATCTTGGCCACTGCTTTTATCACTTCCTGGCAAATAATGGAGAAGAAATGGAAGTAGGGTCAGATTTTATGTTCCTCAAAGATCACTGTGGATGGCAACTACAGACATGAAAGGAAGGAAAGATGCTCCTTGGAAGGAAAGATATGACAATTCTGGATGGCATACTAAAAAGCAGAGACATCATGTTGCCCACAAAGGTCCATACAGTCAGAGTTATATATTTTCAGTAGTAATACATGGTTGTGAGAGACTGAGCATCGCAAAATCAACACTTTTGAGTTGTGGTGCTAGAGAAGACTTGAGAGTCCCTTGGACAGTTAGAAGATCAAATCATTCAACACTAAAAGAAATTAATTCACACTATTCACCAGAAGGTCAAATACTGAAGTTTAAATATTTTGGCCACATAATGAGAAGACAGGACTCTTTGGAAAAAACCCTGATATTGGGAAATATTAAAGCCATAAAGAAAACAGGATGGCAGAGACTGAGATGGATAGATCATGTCATGGGAACAGCAAGCATGAATTTGGACAGACTTTGAGAGGTAGTGGAGGATAGAAGGACCTGTTGTGTTGTGATGCATGGGGTCAAGAAGAGTCATATATGACTGAACAACTGACCAACAATGATGACAGAGTTCTTTCTAAAATCTTCATTTAGGTGAAGGGTCTTGTGTTAGGACAGATGTTTACTAGTATCTCCCTGATGCAACTTTTTTTCTCCAATCATAACATGGGGTAGAACCAAGTTCCTCCTCCTTCCCTCCTTCTTCATGGATTAAATTTCATTAAAAACAGACAAAGTTGTTCTTATTGGCCTCTAATTCCCCAACATAGCTTCCTGTTTACCAAAGGGTATAAAAAGTTCCAACTATGGACAACTGATGTCCCTCTGACTAGGTGGACTTCCAAAGACCACATGAGTCACCATGTCTTTGACAATTTCTTGCCTTGATAACCAGATGTGTTTCTACATAGAAATGAGGGGGACCATGCCCACTGAAGCTAAGTGTTGTATCCTTGTTGTGTATCCTTATTATGTTAGGACAAAATAAACCTCTTATTAAATCATTTATAAATGCCTCATTTCATCCTAACATTAAACCTGAACTAAGTATATTACTGCCTCCAACAGACCCCAGCCAGCCATCTCTATTTCTTCGGGCTGTGCCTCAGCTGTTTCCTGATTCTGCTCCTGTGGGTCCATTCTCTTATTGCTTTAGTTCTTCCTGGAACCTCTATTTTGGGGAAAGGTCCTAGACCAGCCATTCATGATGTTCCAGACTTGGCCACCATGCCTACATAAACAGGCACTATCCTCTCCCTCCTTGCCCTCTGTAGCTCCCTTTTTATGTGTTATCTTCCCCTATCAGAGCATAAGGCCCTTGAAGGCAATGATTGCCATTAATTTGCTTGTATTAGTGTCTCCCACACTTAGCATAGTATGATATATAGCAAGTGATGAATAAATACTTGATAACTGACTGATTATGTAAGTTTAAAATACAGCCTTAAAGTCTCTCATTTAACAAGGTTTCTCCTAGACTTATATTAACACATTATAAAACATAAGATGGCTTTTATTTTTAGTGATCCAAAGGTTATCAATTGTGATGGCATATATCAATTGCTATGCAGCCTATAAATATTGGCATTCTATAAAAACTATTCTACAAGTAACCACACTAGAAATGTTTATAATTATTATTGTTAGTATTGAACAAGGCATATAGTTAGGCGGTATCTGTCTCTCTCTCCATCCCTTTTTCTTTGTCTCTGTCTCTTCCTCAGTCTTCCTCTTTTTCTCTTTCTATCTTTCTTTCTTCTACCCTTCTTCTACTTCTTTTTTCTCTTTCCCTCCCTCCCCCTCCATCTCTGTCTGTCTTTCTGTTCTCTCCCTCCTTTCTCTTGACCCCCTCCTTCCCCTCCTCCTCTCTTTTTCCATTTCTCTACCTGTTTTTCTCTCCCTGTCTTTCTGTCTTTCGGTTTCTCTCTGTGTCTTTGTCTCTATTTCTCTCTCTCCTCAACGTAATCACTATCTCGTAATATTTCCTGAACAAAATATAAGTTAAAAAAGAGATTAATTATAGCTAATGAGATTTTCTAGATGTTCTTGTTTGTATATGACATTGTAGTTGTAACAGGGCTTACTCTGGTCCCCACAGCCTGAGAGCTAGGTGTGTTACATTTCACTCCTCTCCCAAACTTCTCTGGTACACTTGAGGGGGTTTGGGTTTATCTAGTCTCTACCACTGGCTCAAGGAACCACTGATTGTGTTCCTACAAATTTAAAAGTTTCTAGCATCCTAGTTCCATTTAACTATGTAATGTTTAGATTAAGTTTTGTAAAGGAATACATGCTTCAAAAGTATAGCAAAGACAAATATATAAAAATTTTCCTTAATATTTCAGGGGCATGATCTCCTATCCCCCTCCATCCTACCTCAGTCTCTGAGAAGATGAGTAAAATTAGGTTCATGACTGATCTCAGTTCCAACATAACATTAGCCTTTCCAGTTTTCAGGTCCAAAGATACCTCTCCTCCTCCCACTTCTCCCTCTCCCCAGCTTGTTTTCTGGTAATATTAGATTTGGAATCCTGTCCTGAAGGTTGACATGGCTTGAGTTCTGGTACTCCCTGCCAACAGGACTGAAAAAGGACAAATAAAACAATTCCAAAATCCCAAGCCCCTTCCTTAGGGTCCTAGGGTCTACTGGGTGAAGAAGGTGTGTTTTCCCGCCCAGTTTAGTGCTAGGTGCTCATATTGTTGATGAAGGAGACTTTCATCCCTGGATACCACCAGAAAGATAGTGACTGTGCTTCAGTCAGGGAAACTTGAACAAGAGAAAAGTTCTGGCTACAGAGTCATTGGAAAGAAGCTACTTCCAACAACATGGTAGGTGAATGCAGAAAGTCTTCTCCCAGAAGGAGGTTCCTGGCATCTCCCACTTGAGTGCCTTCATCTTAGATGATCTGGCCATGTACCAAAGCTCTGTTATACATTGGTTATAGGTCATCTTTAAAGAGCTTCACATTTCTTGAAAGAAAAATAGCCTAGTAATCCCCATAGAGTATAAATTCAGGGTGTATGTCAAAGAATATTATTTGAAGGATAAATTCTGTTCATTTATTTAATATGTCTTTGGGCAAGCAGAGTAGATTGAAAATGAATGTAGCGCAGTAGTGTGAACAAAGTATGGAAATCTAGATTGGAACCAGTCTGGAAGGTCTTAAATGAAGTCTGAAAGTCTATGGCTTTAAAAATTTTATTTGTTAGTCAACAATGAGTCTTCAAAGGCTTTTTTTAAAGAACTGAGATGGTATTCAATCCAACATATACTAAATAAATACTATTTGCAGAACACTTATCCCAGTTAATCCATTCCAATTTGGCACTTTATTGCATTTCTTAAACTCATGCAATGATTTAAAACAATTCTTCCATTAAATTCTTCCATAATAGGTCACACTTCAAATATCCAGAGAGCAACTCTTTGTGAACTTCACTAATACACAAACACATAGATACAGACACACACACACACACACACACACACAGACACACACAAAAGTTAGATTGATATAATCTCTGCCTTCAGAGTAAATAGCTCTAAATATGATCAAACTGTGCATTAGGAAGTCAATTGGGCACCTTCGATTGGATCCATCCAGGACACAGTGAAAACCATTCATGTGTCCAAGACAGTTTAATTTTTTTCAGATATTGAATCAGAGTTGAAAGTGTAGATTAAGCTTTGGGTAAAACTTGTTGGAAATTCAGAGTCCATGATTTGCCTTTCAGGTGTGGACTTTCTTAATTCAGTTTCCAACTTTGTGAACTGATAGCAGTGCTTCATAAAACAGGGCTGTCCAGATCAAAACTTCATCCATCTTTTAGACATATTAGATTGTGGGGAACAGAGATTTCCTGGCAAGTTCCATTTACCCTTACTCCAAGGACAGAGAGACTAGACTATATGAAAAAAATATGCAAGAGGTGAAGACTATGGGGGCTGTTATGGGAACTCCAGTCTCTAAACCTTTCACTTTTACTGTCTTGGTAATTTATCTATGATGAATGTGTTGAAGGCATCAAAGAGGTTATTTAATTAACTAGAAATTCTACTGTCTGTAAAAACTAAGGGAGCTAGATTGAAGCAGCAACCCTTGACTGTTGAAATTAACATATTCAGGTTGTGTGCCTAGTATGTGCATGTGTTTTCCATTTTTAAAATTTAAATTTATTTATTTTTAGTTTTCAGCATTCATTTTCACAAGATTTTGTCTTCCAAATTTTCTTCCCATCTTTCCCCTCCCACCGAGATGCCATGTATTCTGATTACCCCTTCCCCCAGTCTGCCCTCCCTTTTATCATCACTCCCTATTATCCCCTTCCCCTTTACTTCCTTGGAGGGCAAGATAGATTTCTATACCCCATTGCCTGTATATCTTATTTCTCAGCTGCATGTAAAAGCAATTTTTTAACATTTGTTCATAAAATTTTGAGTTCCAAATTCTCTCCTTTCTTCCTGCCCCACCCATCCCCATTGAGAAGGAAAGCAATTCAGTATAGGTTATACATGGGTAGTTATGCAAAGCACCTCCAAAATAGTCATGTAAAAGATTAATTATATTTTCCTCCATCCTATCCCACCCTCCAATTACTTTATTTTCTCCTTTGACCCTGTCCCTTTTCTAAAGTATTTGCTTCTGACTACCCCCTTCCCCAATCTACTTTCCCTTCTATTATTCCCCCCTTATCCTCTTCCCCCCTACTTTCCTGCGGGGTAAGATACCCAATTAAGTGTGTGTATTATTCCCTTCTTAAGCCAAATCTGATGAGAGTAAGGTTCACTCATTCCTTCTAACCTCCCCCTTCTTCCCCTCCATTGTAAAACCTTTTTTTCCTCTTTTATGTGAGATAACTTACCCCATTCTATCCCTTCCTTTCTCCTTCTCCCAATATATTCCTTTCTCACCCCTTAATTTTATTTTTAGATATCATCCCATCATATTCAACTCACCCTATGCCATCTATCTATCTATTTATCTTCCTATCTGTCTGTCTGTCTGTCTGTCTATTTCCTCCAACTACCCTTATACTGAGAAAGGTCTCATGAGTTACAAATTTCATCTTATCATGTAGGAATGTAAGCAGTTCAACTTTAATAAGTCTCTTACAATTTCTCTTTCCTGTTTTTCTTTTCATGCTTCTCTTGATTCTTGTATTTGAAAGTCACATTTTCTATTCAGTTCTGTTCTTTTCATCAAGTATACTTGAAAGTCCTCTATTTTATTGAATGTCCATATTTTCCTCTGAAGGATTATATTAATTTTGCTGTGTAGGTGATTTGTGGTTTTAATCCTAGTTTCTCTGACCTCTGAAATATCATATTCAAAACCCTTTGATCCCTTAGTGTAGAATCTGCTAGATCTTATATCATCCTGATTGTATTTCCACAATTCTCAAATTATTTCTTTCTGACTGCTTGCAATATTTTTTCCTTGACTTGGGAACTCTGGAATTTGGCTACAATATTCCCAGGAGTTTTGCTTTTAGTATCTCTTTCCAGAGGCAATCGGTGGATTCATTCCATTTCTATACCTTCTGGGGCAGCTAGGTGGTGCAGTGGATAGAGCACCAGTGCAGGAATCAGGAGGACCTGAGTTCAAATCTCACCTTAGACACTTGACACTCACTAGCTGTGTGACCTTGGGCAAATCACTTAAACCCAATTGCCTCATCCTGGCTCATCTCCAGTCATCCTGATGGATATCTGGTCACTGAATTCAGATGACTCTGGAGGAGAAGTGAGGCTGGTGACCTGCACAGCCCTCCCTCACTCAAAACAAAGTCAAGTGGAAGTCATGTCATTATTTCTCTGATGGCTTGGTCTTCTTCAGCAATAGATGAACACGCATTTTACCCTCTGGTTCTAGAATATCATGGCAGTTTTCCTTGGTAATTTCTTGAAAGATGATGTCTAGATTCTTTTTTTTGATAATGGCTTTCATATAGTCCAATAATTTTTAAATTCTCTCTCCTGAATCTGTTTTGCAGCTCAGGGGTTTTTCCAATGAGATGTTTCACATTGTCTTCTATTTTTTTTTATTCTTTTGATTTTATTTTATAATTTCTTGATTTCTCACAAAGTCATTAGCTTCCATTTGCTCCATTCTAATTTTGAAGGAATTATTTTCTTAAGTGAGCTTTTGGACCTCCTTTTCCATTTGGCAAATTCTGCTTCTTAAGGCATTCTTTTCCGTATTTGATTTTTTCGGACTTCTTTTGCCATTTGGGTAGGTCTATTTTTAAGGTGTTATTTTCTTCAGAGTTTTTGGATCTCCTTTATTTTCATGATTTTCTTGAATCACTCTAATTTCTCTTCCCAGTTTTTCCTCTGTTTCTCTTACTTGCTTTTCATAATCCTTTTTGAGCCCCCCCATGGGCTGTGACCAATTCATATTTCTTTTGGAAGCTTTGTATGGAGGAGCTTTGACTCTGCTGTCCTTCTCTGGTTGTATGCCCTGATCTTCCTTGTCACCAAAGTCAGATTTTGGAGGCTGAATTCTTTTATGATATTTACTCTTCTTCCCAGCCTAATACTTTACTTTCTAACTCTTTGTCAAGGTAGAGCTCTGTTCCATTAGGTGTGGGTGTACTGACCCAGGTTTCAGGGATTTTGTATCTGCAGTTTGACCTCTAGAAGCAGCCTGTGCCACTGCTGCTGCTGCTGGCCACTGCCATTCTCCCTTGCCCTTTGGCTGGGGCCAACCTAGCCAGATTGTTCCTCTCCCTAGGTCCTACAGAGCCCCCCACTGATATCTCCCCAGTGTCCATGGGCCATGAAGTCTGGAAACTGCCACAGCTACCAATGACTCAGTCCCCTGAGATTTGCTCCAGTAGATCTGTGTCAATACGGCTCATACCTGACCATGCTCTACTCCTTGCCTGATGTGAAAGATCCCTCCTGCCGATCCTCCAGGCTACCTTGGACTGGGAATTTGTTTCACTCTATCATTTTGTTGGTTCTGTAACTCTAGAATTTGTTTAGAGTTATTTTTTCAAGTATTTGGAGGGCTTGGGGGGAGAACTCAGGGAAGT
Organism: Notamacropus eugenii; assembly: GCF_028372415.1. Classification (NCBI taxonomy): domain Eukaryota; kingdom Metazoa; phylum Chordata; class Mammalia; order Diprotodontia; family Macropodidae; genus Notamacropus; species Notamacropus eugenii. The sequence goes on from NC_092873.1 coordinate 414,738,655, forward strand.
TCCTGTCTTCACGTCGCCATCTTGGCTCTACCCCCCACCCCAGTAGACCTCTTCCCCATTCTACACTTTCTTGATGATGCTTTTTGATACCATATCTCTCATAAATGATTGAGAACCCAAGACCCAAAAACAAGCATGTGTGCAATTCCAACTACAGGGATAAGAAATCACACTTTGTGACAAAAAGCATACATGGTTTCCAGAAAGATAACGACTTACTATTTAACAAAAACTTCTAGGAAAATTAGAGTGCAGTCTGGGAGAAACTGGATTTAGGCCAATTTTTCACATCATATAGCATGATCCACTTCAGATATATGTGTCATTTAGCTACAGAAGTTTATATCATAAACAAGTAAGAGTAATAGGGAAAGACATATCTTTTATAGCCATGCATAGATGAGGGGTTCTTAGCCAAATAAGGAATAGAGAGGATCATGAGAGATAAAATAAATGATTTTAATTATACAAAACTGAAAAAAAATACTTTTGCACAAGCTAAATCAGTATAACTAAAGAAGAAGTCAATAGTTAAAAGGGGGGAAAAGTCTCTGCAGCAAATTTTTTTGATAAAAGTCTGAGATCCGGGGCGGAGCCAAGATGGCGAAGTAGAAAGACGCACATACACATAGCTCCGAACCCACAAACCACAGAACGGCTAGAGGGGACTAAGCCAGGGCAAATTCTGCACCCAGAGACCATGGAATATTGGAGCGAGGGAGATTTCTGCTCCAGAGAGACCTGCAAACCTCTCGCGGGGGGTCCTTCGCGCCGTGGACTGGGTGCCGGGACGGGGAGCAAAGTGCAGCCCTGCCGCGACCATGACACCGAGAGGAAAAGATCCGAGAGGGCTACGGGGACAGGATCTCCAGCGGCCACACGGGTCCCCCGACCCACAGAGGGACCTGCAAACCTCTTGCAAAAGGTCCGTCGCGCTGCAGACGCGGAGCCCAGCCTGGACCTGCGGCAGTGGCGGCAGCGGCCGCGCTCCGGAGACGGGATCTTCGGCAGCGGCATAGGCCCCCCCACCAACAGGTGACTGATGGGGGTAGGTGAGAGAGTCTCTTTGGCGGGTTGAGAGGGGGGTGGTGTGCCCCCATGGCTCGGGCCCCCCCAGGAGATAGAAGCTGAGAGGCGGCTGCGAACAGGGGCTCCCCAGGCGGGCGGGAGCCTGGATCCATTGTGGAGGGTCTGTGCATGGACCCCCTGGGGGAACTGAGCCAGAGAGGCGGCCCTGCCCCTGACCCCAACACCTGAACTTGGTTTAACACTGAGTGGCAGCCCTGCCCCCGCCAAAGACCCTGGGGCGGGAAGCAGCATTTGAGTCTCCGTCCCCAGACGCTGGCTGGGAGGACCGGGAGGCGAGGTGGGTGTGAGGAGAACATTCAGAGGTCACACCACTGGTTGGAGAGAATGCCAAGAAAAGGGAAAAGAAATAAAACTATTGATGGGTACTTTATCGGAGAAAAGACACTTCCTCCCTTCCTTTCTGATGGGGAGGAACAATGCTTGCCATCAGGCAAAGACACAGAAATCGAGGATTCTGTGTCCCAGCCCACCCAATGGGCTCGGGCCATGGAAGAGCTCAAGAGGAATTTTGAAAATCAAGTTACAGAGGTGGAGGAAAGACTGGGAAGGGAAATGAGAGGGATGAGGGAGAAGCATGAAAAGCAGATCAGCTCCCTGCTAAAGGAGAACCAAAAAAATCTTGAAGAAATTGGCACCTTGAGAACTAGCCTAACTCAGCTGGCAAGGGAGGTGCAAGGGGCCAATGAGGAGAAGAATGCTTTCAAAAGCAGAATTAACCAAATGGAAAAGGAGATTCAAAAGCTCACTGAAGAAAATATATCTTTCAAAACTGGAATGGTACGGATGGATGCTAAGGACTTTATGAGAAAGACAGATATCTCAGAACATACCACGCAGATTCGAAAAATGGAAGATAATGTGAAATATCTTATTGGAAAAACAACTGACCTGGAAAATAGAATCAGGAGAGACAATGTAAAAATTCTGGGACTACCTGAAAACCATGATCAAAAGAAGAGCCTAGACATCATCTTCCATGAAATTATCAAGGAAAACTGCCCTGAGATTCTAGAACCAGAAGGCAAAATAAATATTCAAGGAATCCGCAGAACACTGCATGAAAGAGATCCAAAAAGAGGAACTCCTAGGAGCATTGTGGCCAAATTCCAGAATTCCCAGGTGAAAGAGAAAATATTGCAAGCAGCTAGAAAGAAACAATTCAAGTATTGTGGAAATACAATCAGGATAGCACAAGATCTGGCACCCTCTACATTGAGGGATAGAAGGGAATGGAATAGGATATTCCAGAAGTCAGAGGAACTAGGACTGAAGCCAAGAATCACCTACCCAGCAAAACTGAGTATAATACTTCAGGAGAAAAAATGGTCTTTCAATGAAATAGAGGACTTTCAAATTTTCCTGATGAAAAGACCAGAGCTGGAAAGAAAATTTGACTTTCTAACACAAGAATGAAGAGAACCATGAAAAGGTGAACAGCAAAGAGAAGTCATAAGGGACTTACTAAAGTTGAACTGTTTACATTCCTACATGGAAAGACAATATTTGTAACTCTTGAAACATTTCAGTATCTGGGTACTGGGTGGGAGTACACACACACACACATGCACACATGCACACATACATAGAGACAGAGTGCACAGAGTGAATTGAAGAGGATGGGATCATATCTTAAAAAAAAAAAATGAAATCAAGCAGTGAGAGAGAAATATTGGGAGGAGAAAGGGAGAAGTTATACGGGGCAAATTATCTCTCATAAAAGAGGCAAGCAAAAGACTTATTAGCGGTGGGATAAAGAGGGGAGGCAAGAGAAAAACATGAGGTCTACTCTCATCACATTCCACTAAAGGAAAGAATATAATGCACACTCATTTTGATAGGAAAACCTATCTCATAATACAGGAGAGTGGGGGACAGGGGCACAAGCAGGGTGGGGGGGAGGATGGAGGGGAGGGCATGGGGAGGAGAATGCAATACGAGGTCGACACTCATGGGGAGGGAAAGGACCATAAGAAAATAGAAGTAAAGGGGGACAGGATAGGATGGAGGGAAATATAGTTAGTCCTATACAAAACAACTAGTATGGAAATCATTTGCAAAACTAAACAGATGTGGCCTATATTGAATTGCCTGTCTTCCAAGGGGAAGGGGTGGAGAGGGAGGGAGCTAAAGAAGTTGGAACTCAAAGTGTTAGGACCAAATGTAATGTTCTTACCACTGGGTAACAAGAAATACAGGTTAAGGGGTCAAGAAAGCTATCTGGTCCTACAGGACAAAAGAGAAGACGGAGACAAGGGCAGGGAGGGAGGATAGAGGAGAGAGCAGATAGGTCACAGGGGCAATTAGAAAGCTCGGGTTTGGGGGGGGGAGGGGATAAAAGGGGAGAAAATTTGTAACCCAAAATTGTGTGAAAATAAATGTTAAAAGTTAAATAAAAAAAAAAGGAAAAAAAAAATAAAAGTCTGAGATCCAAGACACATATTAATTCAAATACATAAGAACAAGAATCACCCTCTAGACAAATAATCAAAAGATATAAACAGGCATTTCTCAAAAGAAGAAAAACTAGCAATTAATTACCATGGGAAAATGTTTAAAGTCATTAATAATAGGAAAAATTCAAATAAAATAACTCTGATGTTCTACCAAATAATTATCAGATTGACAAAGATGACAAAAGAGAAATAAAGAAAGTTTTTAGAGGGAATATAAGAGGAGAGGTGCACTAATACACTCTTGGTGGAGTTGTGAATTGCCTCAACCATTCTGGAGAGCAATTTGGAACTCTACCCCAAAAGTCACTAACTACATATATCTTTAGGTTGACAGATAACATTAAAAATATTTTTAAAAGGAAAGAACTTGCATATACAGAAGTATTCATTGCAACACTTTTTTATTGAAGCATATAAAAGTGCCCATCAATTGGGAGATGGCTGAATAAATGATGATATATTAATGTAATAGAGTGTTGTGCTAAAAGAAATATTGAAAGGAGTGGTTTCATAGAAACCTGAGAAGACTTGTATGAACTGATGCTGTAAAATGAACGAAAACAATGATGTAAGGAAAAACCAATGTGAAAGACTTGAAAATTTTAATCAATGCAATGGCCAGGTCCAAATACAGAGACCTGAGGATGAAGCATGCCTTTTTACAGTTTGACAAAGTAGTAATGGCCTAGATGTACAGAATGAGACATACATTTTTGGACATGTCAAATCTGATGATTTGTTTTCTTTAACTATGCAAAGTTGTCACAAATATTTTATATTTTTTGGGGAAAAGGTGAAGATTGAATGGAGAAAGAGAGAGGTTAGTGATAGTGATGGCAAAAAGGTAAGAAAGAGAAGCACACCAATGAAACATTTAAAGAAAACTCAAGAAATCAGGAGGAAGTTCAGAGAGTAAAATGAACCAGAAAAACATGTTGAATTGAATATTCTCAGTTCTTAATTCACAATTTTTATGCAATCCTTCTTTCTGTTCATTTTATATGGAAATGTTAATCTTTATTGCTGTTAGAATAACAGAAAATTAAAAAAAAAGTAACATGGCTTTTTGTGCTATGGGCATTTCTGACACAAGACTTACAATTGGTCAAGTGTAAAGAGGGATACCAGGGGCTTCCCCTGAGCTTCTAAGTCAATCTTTGTTTCCCTCTAGCTGGACTATAATCAAAATTACTGCCTGTTTTACTTCCCACCCCTTCTCCAAATGCCCCAAATTATATCCCTTTTTTCTACATTTGTCTCATTCCCTGACTTGGGTAAAATAGTCTCTGGGAGTAGCAGGAGGGAGTGGAATGCTGCCATACATCCCCCCCCCCCATTTTTTTTTTTTTTTTACTATGTGGCATAAAGTGGTAGAGATTTTAAATTATCCTTGATTCATTCCTATGTGATGATTGTCACAGTGTTCTCTCCAATCATCCTCACTCAATAAATCCACTTGAAAATAGTCATGATAATCTTCTACTGCTTTGTCCATAGACTATGAAGGAGAATTGGAGATCTGGGTCCCTCTTAATTAGTAAAATCCTTTATTTCCTTGGAAACTGGGGGGAGGAGGTCAGGTCCTGCTGGGGAAAAAAATTTAAATACAAAGAAATATCTTTTTTGATCACTTCTAAGAAAATTTGAGTTTTGTCAGAGAACAGTGACAGTGATGTTGGTTCATTGAGCTTATTCTGTGTCTATAGAGAGAATTCTTTGAAGAAGAGTCCATCAGCAGTCTATACTGTATGTACATGTGCAAGAAAAGAAAGTAGAGTTGACTTTGTAAAAAGAGCATCTGGTGAACCCAAGGTGGTATCACTGATCTCTCCCAGAGAGGTACAAAGGGTTTCTTGGTCTCATGTGTTCAGCCACATGACTTTCTCACTGCCTTCCTTTGTTTATTTTGAACTGATGACTCAGCTAAAAGGCACTACATTCCATGGTTAGGTCTGCTTGTTTGTGGAAGTTCATGCCAGAACTACTGGGTGAATTGGATTTGACTCTAAGAGTTTGATTTATTTGCTTTTCCTTAGAAAAATGATCACTGCCCTACCTCCCCTCATCTTTCATAGTCTAGCATTTTAGAAGTTAAGTGGAAAATTTGGGTATAAGAGTTAGGGATCAGACTCTTTTATTTTTGCTTCCTATGATGCACCCACACTGAATCTGGTGGATCTGAGCAGTTCTCTGTGAAAGTCATCTAACTATCCAGTTAGGAGATGGAGTAGAGAAGTTTAATAAATTTGGAAAATTGGATGGAGTTGATTCTCAAGCAAACAAATTGGTCCTTCTTTAATGAATCACAGAACTATGAATCCACAATTCACATCAATATCAAAATTTGAAAATTACAAATAATTCAGAAAATCTGTGGAGAGGACAAGATTTTAGTGACTAGATGGAATAATGGATAGAGTATGGGACTTGGAAGACCTAAGTTCAAATTTTACCTAGCCATTTACTAGCAGTGTGAACTTGGACAAGTTACAACTTCTCTGTGCCTCAGTTGAGGAGTTTAGACTTTATGGCCTCTATTGTTCCTTCCAAACAGATCTACAACATCTATTTCCTGTTAACAAGTCTAACATCTTCCATGTGATTTTTTTTAAGAAGACCAATAAAAATAGCTAACATTTCTGTAACAATTACCAAGGAACCATTCTAAGCATAGCAAATACTCTCTCATTTGATCCTTATAACAGCCCTGGGAAGTAGGTACTATTATTCCCATTTTACAGTTGAAGAAACTGAGGCAAAGAGTGGTGAAATGACTTGCCCAGGGTCACATGGATAACAAGTGTCTGAGGCCACATTTGAATCCAGGTTTTCCTAATTCCAAGTCTAGTGCTCCAGACACTGTGCCACCTGACTGGCTTGAATTTCTCCCACAGAATCAGCTTTGTAAATAGAAGAGTTCTAAAAATCTGACAGTAAGGAGTTTTTTAAAGCTTGTATGCCAGTTAATCATAGTTATTGAACACTTCTCTTTTTTGGGAGGGGGAGGAGGCAATCTGTACCTATGTTTTTTGGGGAAGGGCATAAGGCATTCCTGGCGAGGAAGCTCCCTTTACTGAAGCAGTTTGATTCCAGTCCTTCAACTTATAGTCTTAGAGAGCTGCTGGGAGTACTGTGAGGTTGTTACTTGCTCAGACTTACAGAGCCACCATGTTTCAGAAGAAAGACTTAACTTCGGTCTTCCTGACTCTAAGGCTTTCTAGTTATCATGTTATACTGCCTCTATAATCTAAAGTACATATTGACTACTTTGTGACTTAATCTTATAAACAAATATGACAATATAACAAAGTAGCTTATTTGCATGGGCAAATTTGATTTTAATACAGGAAACGTGGCATGATAATAAGAGAATTGCACTAAGAAACAGAAGACCAAGGTTCCAGCTTATGTTTCTTACTAATTATGTTATCTTGAACAAATCGTTTTGTTTTCTGGGTCTCAGTTTCCTCTTCTGTAAAATGATAGGGTTAGATAGGAGGAGACTTCTTACAACTAGAAAATTCTGTTTTGAGTTCTCTGTGCTTCAGTTTTACCATTTGTAATACAGAAAACTTGTATTTTAGCATCTTTTCAATAATATGGATAAAGGTATATATGTTATAACTGTCAAATTTGTGATAACATGAAGCTGGGAGGTTCAGCTGACATATTGGAAGATAAATTTAGAATCCAAAAAGCCCTGAATGATGTGCTGAATATACAGAATGCCACTGAATAGGAATAAAATCAAGTACCTATATTTGAGTTCTAAAAATCAGCTGCACAAATATAAAAATTGGTAGATATGGCTAGATGATGGTTCATAGGAAAATGTCTTAGGGATTTAGTGGTCTGTAAGTTCATTGTTAGTCAATCTTGAGTGTGTGAAATGTAGAAGAAGGAGGAAGAGGAGAAGGAGGAGGAGGAGAAGAAGGAGGAGAAGAAGGAGAAGAAAGGGGAGGAGGAGGGGAAATTGATGCAGCCACAAACTGCTTAATTTAAGCCTAAAGCAAGTAATGAAGAAGATGCAAGTCTGCACGCACTCTGCCCTGGTTAGGCCACTTTTGCAACATTGTATTCAGATCTGGGACTGACTGAGGCTTCTTTGGAAGACCACTGATAAGCTGCATTATTTTCAGAAGCGAGTAGCCAGGATGAGAGGATTTGAAACCACAGCAAATAGTGGTTGATAGAAGAAACTGAGGATTTTTTTTTTTTTACCGAAGAAAGTGAGACATGATAGGTACCTTTCAAGTATTTGAAGAACAGTCATATAAAAGATGGATTAACTAGTTTTTTACTTGACCTTTGAAGGCAGAAATTATGTCCAATGGGTGAGAATATCAGGGTGCCAGATTTTAACTTGATTTAAGGTAAAACTTCCTAATAATTAGAACCATCTTGAAATGATATGAGCTCAGCAGATAGTGAGTCTCCTATTACTTCAAGCAGATTTTGTAGAGGGGAATTCTATTTAGGTACAATTTGGAATAGAAGACTTTTAAAGTCCCTTGGACAATCCTCTCAGATTCCACAATTCTCTATTTTTATAGCTCATCTTACTAGTTTACTGTCAAGAGAGCAGAATTAGCATATGTGACATGGCCTAGAAATAGAAGGTAATATCATCACTCATTACTCCCTTACTGAGGTAAATTTCACTGTTGTGGGTCAATTTCCCTTCTAAAAAATATTGGCCAAGGCTTTATCTGGATTAAAATCCAAACAGCCAATTAATTCAGTAAAACTATAGTGAAAATATAATTAGGAAATAGCATATACACCAAACAATCAACTAAGATTTCACTTTTCACCAAGACAGCAAAAGCTGTCTTTTATATTTGTATTTATACAGCATTTGAAGTTTGCAAGGCACTTTATATACACAGTCTCATTGAGTTTCACAACACCTGTAACAGGTAGTAGCTGCAGGTATTATTACCTATGTTTTGCAGTACAGGAAACTGAGATTCAGAGAGGGTAAGTGACTTTCCTACGATCACACAGCTAATCAGTGCCAGAAACAGGATTCAAACCTGCATCTTTCTGAATTCAGAGTCAGTGCATAATCAACAGCATGATGCTGATATTTTCTAGCTATATGACTTTAGGCAAGTCAGTTAATTTCTCTCCGGCTCAGTCTTTTCATCTATAAAATGGGGATAATAATATCACCTACCCACCAGGGTTGTCATGAAGATAAAATGAGAATATTTACAAAGGGCTTTGCAAATCTTAAGCAAAATATAAACGCTGTCTATTATGCTGCTTCTCACACTTGGCTTCATTTAGAGAAAGCCTAGGCTAGACGCTTGTGAGATTCTAAGAACTCAGACATTTTATCTAAGTACAGATTTGTAGTTTTAATTTGATTAGAATATTTTATTTATTTTTTAAATTTATTTATTTAACTTTTAACATTCATTTTCACAAAATTTTGGGTTCCAAATTTTCGCCCCTTTTGTCCCCTCCCCCGACCCCAAAGCACCAAGCATTCTAATTGCCCCTACCACCAATCTGCCCTCTCTTCTATCATCCCTCCCTTCCCTTGTTCCTATTTTCTCTTTTGTCCTGTAGGGCCAGATAACTTTCTATGCCCCATTACCTGTATTTCTTATTTCCTAGTAGCAAGAACAGTACTCAACAGTTGTTCCTCAAACTTTGAGTTCCAACTTCTCTTCATCCCTCCCTCCCCACCTATTCCCTTTGGGAAGGTAAGCAATTCAATATAGGCCATATCTGTGTAGTTTTGCAAATGACTTCCATAATAGTCGTGTTGTGTAAGACTAATTATATTTCCCTCCATCCTATCCTGCCCTCCATTACTTCTATTCTCTCTTTTGATCCTGTCCCTCCCCAAGACTGTTGACTTCAAATTTCTCCCTCCTCCCATTGCCCTCCCTTCCATCCTCCCCCCCACCCTGCTTATCCCCTTCTCCCCCACTTTCCTGTATTGTAAATGAGTGTGCATTTTATTCCTTCCTTTAGTCAAATGTGATGAGTAAACTTCATGTTTTTCTCTCACCTCTCCTCTTTTTCCTTCCATTAAAAAGTCTTTTGCTTGTCTCTTTTATGAGAGATAATTTGCCCCATTCCATTTCTCCCTTTCTCCTCCCAATGTATTTCTCTCACCCCTTAATTTCATTTTTTAAAGATATGATCCCATCCTATTCAATTCACTCTGTGCTCTTTGTCTCTCTCTCTCTCTCTCTCTCTGTGTGTGTATAATCCCACCCACTACCCAGATACTGAAAAGTTTCAAGAGTTACAAATATTTTCTTACCATGTAGGAATGTAAACAGTTCAACGTTAGTAAGTCCCTTATGACTTCTCTTTACTGTTTACCTTTTCATGCTTCTCTTCATTCTTGTGTTTGAAAGTCAAATTTTCTTTTCAGCTCTGGTCTTTTCATCAAGAATGCTTGAAAGTCCTTGATTTCATTGAAAGACCATTTTTTCCCCTGAAGTATTATACTCAGTTTTGCTGGGTAGGTGATTCTTGGTTTTAGTGCTAGTTCCTTTGACTTCTGGAATATTCTATTCCACACCCTACAATGATCCCTTAATGTAGAAGCTGCTAGATCTTGTGTTATCCTGATTGTATTTCCACAATACTTGAATTATTTCTTTCTAGCTGCTTGCAATATTTTCTCCTTGACCTGGGAACTCTGGAATTTGGCCACAATGTTCTTAGGAGTTTCTCTTTTTGGATCTCTTTCAGGTGGTAATCCATGGATTCCTTGAATACTTATTTTGCCCTCTGGTTCTAGAATATCAGGGCAGTTTTCCTTGATAATTTCATGAAAGATGATGTCTAGGCACTTTTTTTGATCAAAGCAGTCCCATAATTTTTAAATTGTCTCTCCTGGATCTATTTGATTTAAATATTTTAAAACCAATACTACCAAGGTCCAGAGATATTTGTGGCATTTGGTGTGAATGTAAATGTGTGTGTGTGTGTCCATGTGTATATATTTGCATATCCTGGAGAGTGTATAATTTTGGCTCTGGCTAAAAATAAGGGCTTTAAGTTAACGTGCAAAATGAAATTTTAGTCAAACCTAAATCCAAATCCACAATCCCCATTTACAAATTGGAACCCAAGTCAAATCCCTTTGAGACCTGCATATCTCTAATTAGCAGCTATTTAGCCTCACTGCCTAAGCTGAGACCATCCACAAAGTGGCATGTGCCATTGCCAAGATAACATATTACGAAAAAAAACCCCAACAACCATTTCCTCTTGCAAGAAATGGATGTCTTTCCTGTCACAATTCAATTACTATTTAGTGTATATGATAAAAAAAAGACATATAGGCTTGTGGAATATGAATCTGATGATTGTAAAGGGGAAAAAGTGCCTTTGGTTAAGAGGACAATAAGCAAAGGAGATAGAGGTAGTCAGCTGTAGCTCCTTCCAAAGACTAGTGCTGCAAAATTCAGAAATCTCCCTTAGCTGGGGCCCTCGGCAATGCTCAGAGAGGGCAAAGGGAAGAGACAGGACTTGCCCAATAAGCAAGGAGTTTATCTAGACAAGATGTGACAGTTTTCATAGCTTGAAGGTCAAAAGAAAATCTAGAGATCCAGTAGCTACATCTTCAGTGGAGGAGAAAGAAAAGGGTTTTTTGGGGAAAAAATTCCCTAGTGACTAATTGCCCTAAGGAGATAAACTCCATCAATGTATGCTATGGAATTGTAGAATCTGTTATGACCATTCCATCATTTTCCAAAGCTAAAGATCCAGACTGAACAGTGTTGAGACAAGGAAGGGACAGACTGCTCCCTGGGCTGTGATTACAATACAGGAACTATCCTGACAGATTACTCTCCAGATAAGGAGCCTTCTAAATCAACACTTCTTTAACTGTGAGTCATGACCCCATATGGGGTCACAGAAAAATTGGCAGAAATAAAAGATTTCTGAACACGCAATAATTAATTAAAAATCAAACACATAATGAATTTGAGATGTTTATGGCAGGACTTGCCCACGTTGCATCACGTAACTTCACTGCAGCCTTGGTTCTGAACACAAAGCATGTGTACTTTGCATTGTATGTGCCTTCAGGCCGTGCAACACCAACAAATGCTAAGAAGGGGTTGCAAAGTGGAAAAAGTTTAAGAAGCCCTGGAAGGGTGATCTGCGTCCTGGGAAGGTTTGTTCTTCTCTCATACAGATTCTCTCTCTCTGCTGCTGTCTTTGAGAACAGTCATAGAGGGGCCATGATTTGTTCCCATCTCTGTTGTGTTTTTTTTTTTTAACAGACTTCATTATTAACACAACTGCCTTTCTCACCCTGAAGCTCTTCTCAGTGCTTGAGACCTTCTCCCCCTCAGTCATTTCTCTGCCACGTTTTTCCCCCTTTCCCATTGGTGAGCTCTTTCCAGAGCCTCCATTTTGGTGATGGTTCCAGGGTAGCCCTGTTTCATCCCCCTCCCAGTTATATATACATTGTAATTTTCACATTATCTCCTTCATTAGATATAAGTTTTTTGAGGACAAGTACTGTGTCCAACACAATCATATACCACAACTTGTTCAGTCATTCCCCAAATGATGTGCATCCCCTCAATTTCCAATTCTTTGCCACCACAAAAAGAGCTGCTATGAATACTTTTGTATATATAGGTCTTTTTCCTTTTTTAAAAAAATCTCTTTGGGATATAAGCCTAGTAGTGATATTTCTGGGTCAAAGAAAGGATATGTGCAGTGTTATAGCCTAATGGACATAGTTTTGTTCTCCAGAATGGTTGGATAAGTTCACAACTCTACCAACAGTGCATTAATGTCCCAGTTTTCCCATGTCTCCATCAACATTTGTCATTTTCCTTTTCTGTCATATTAGGCAAGATAATAGGTGTGAGGTGGTAGTTGAGTTGTTTTAATTTGCATTTCTCTAATCCATAGTGATTTAGAGCATTCTTTCATGTGCCTGTAGATAGCTTTTATTTCTTTATCTGAAAACTGCCTGTTCATATCCTTTGACCATTTGGAGAATCACTTGTATTCTTTTAATTTTAACTCAGTTTTCTATATATTTTATATAATCTCAATTTCTCTGTAAATAAGGTCTTTATAAGAGGTACTTACTGTAAAATTTTCCTCCCAGTTTTCTTCTTTCCTTCTAATCTTGGCTGCATTGGTTTTGTTTATTCAATGCCTTTTAAATTTAATATAATCAAAACTATCCATCTTATATCCTGTAACGTTCTTTATCTCCTGTTTGTCATAAATTCATTCTCCTTAGATTTGATAGGTAAGCTATTCTATGCTCCCCTAATTTGCTTATGATATCACCCTTTATGTCTAAATCATGTACCCATTTTGACCATGTCTTGGTATAGGTATGAGATTGGTCTATACCTAGTTTCTGCTAGACTGCCTTAGTTTTCCCAGAAGTTTTTGTTTTATTTCCTCCAACCCCATTTATTCTTCTCTCTCTCCTTTCATCCTGTTTCTCCTCAAAAATGTTTTGCTTCTGACCACCACCTCCTTCAATCTGTTATCACTTCTATCATCCCTATCTTTTCTTGTCCCTTTCTCTTCCTTCTTCCCTGTAAGGTCAGATAGATTTCAATACCCACCTGAGTGTGTATGTTATTTCCCCTTTGTGCTAATTCTGATGAGAGTTAAATTCAAAGATTTCCACCCTCACCCAATCTTCCCCTTCCACCATAAAAGTTCTTTCACATCTCTTTTATGTGAGATAATTTACCGCATTCTACCTCTACCTTTCCCCTTCTTCCAGTGTATTTCTCTTTGTCATCCCTTAATTTTATTTTTTGACTATCATTCTATCATAGTCAACTTACCCATGCCCTCTATGAATACTTCTTCTAATTGCTCTAATAATGATAAAGTTCTTAGGTGTTACAAGTATCATCTTTCCATGTAGGAATGTAAACAGTTTAACCTTATTGATTTATTATTTCTCTTTTCTATTTGCCTTTCTATGCTTCTCCTGAGTCTTGTATTTGAAAGTCAAATTTTTTACTCAACTCTGGTCTTTTCATCAGGAATGCTTAAAAGTCCTCTATTTCATTAACTATCCATTTCCCCCTCTGAGGCATTATACTCAATATTGCTGGGTAAGTAATTCTTGGTTGTAATCTTAGCTCCTTTGCCCTCTGGAATATCATATCCCAAGCCCTCTGGTCCTTAAATATAGAAGCTGCTGAATCTTGTGTTATCCTAACTGTGGCTCTATGAGATTTAAATTTTCTTTCTGACTGCTTGCAATATTTTCTTTTTGACCTGGGTGCTCTGGAATTTGGCTGTAATATTCCTGGGAGTTTTTATTTTGGGATCTTTTTCAAGAGGTGATTAGTGGATTAATTAAATTTCCATTTGACCTTCTGGTACTAGGATATCAGGGCAATTTTCCTTGATAATTTCTTGAAATATGATGTCTAGTCTCTTTTGTTATTATGACTTTTAGGTAGTCCAATAATTTTTAAATGACCTTTCCTCAATCTACTTTTCAGGTCTATTGTTTTTCCAATGAGATAGTTCACATTTTCTTCTATTTTTTTCTTTTTTTAAAATTTTGTCTTATTGTTTCTTGATGTAGTCTTGTAGTCATTAATTTCCACTTGCCAAATTATAATTTTTAAGGAATTATTTTCTTCAGTGGATTTTTGTACATCTTTTTCCCATTTGTCCAATTCTGCTTTTTGAGGAGTTCTTCTCTTCAGTACATTTTTTGTGCCTTAGTTTTACCTCTTTTACCTGTTCTATTTTTAAGGTGCTTTTTTCTTCAGTATTTTGTGTCTCCTTTATCTCCTTGACTTTTAAATTTATTTTTTGTATCATTCTCATTCCTTTTCCAATTTTTCTTCTGCCTCTCATATTTGAGTTTTAAAATCCTTTTTGGACTTTTCCAGAAATTTTTTGGGGGCCTGATACCAGTTCACATTTTTCTTTGAGGCTTTGTAATAGATGTTTTTTTCTGAGTTTACACTTTGATCTCCCATGCCAGCACAATAACTTTCCATGGTCAGGTTCTTTTGTTGTTGTTTGCACATTTTCAGCCTATATCTTGACTTTTCACTTTATGTTAAAGGTTGTATGTCAAATACCCTCCGGTGGCCTGTCCCTTTCTCTTCCCTTTCCTTTTGTATGCTCTCTCTCTTTAGATTGTAAATTCCTTAAAGGCAGAGACTGTTTTTTTTATTAATTGTATCCTCACAGCTTAGCACATTTTTCTGGTACATGGTGGGTGCTTAATAAATGCTTATTGAACTGGATAAATTATATCAGTAGATAAAGAATTTTTTGACATGATTCAATACCCTTTCCTGTTTAAAAAAAACTAAAAAGCATGAGAGTAACCAGATTTTTCCTTAATATGATATCTCAAATTATAAGCTAGTATTATATATAATGGGGATGAGCTAGAGGCCTTTCCAGTAAGATTATGGGTAAAGCAAGAATGTTGGTTAATTATCAGTACTATTAGATGTAGTTCTAGAAATGCTTGTCAGAGCAGTAAGTATTTGTATTGGGGGATATTCATTTCTATTGGTGTATATTTATTCTTGTGAATTGGGAAAAGGGAAGAAAAATAAGATGCATAGAAAAAGAGATAGAGATATAGAGAGACAGAGACAGATACAGAGCATGCATTTCAAAACCACATATATATATACATGTATATATACATACATATATATATACATACATATATATACACACATATATAGATATACATATATATACATACATACATATACATACATATATACATATATATATATACACACACACATATACATGTATATATATATATATATACATACATACATATACATACATATATACATATATATATATATACACACACACATATACACACACACACACACACACACACACACACACACATATATATATATATATATGTATATATATATATATATATACTATAAAATCCGGGGCTATCTATTTCCATTGTGGTACATACGGGTGCATGTTCGGGGTAGGGGTGGGGAGAGAGAGGAGCAGTCAATATTATTTTTGTCACATTCTATTGGATGTAGTAGAGTTATCTGTATACATATGCTCATATGTTGGTGTCTGTTCTTGCATATTTAAGAATCTAGGAACATGAATCAATCTTTTGGGAGGAACCCAAGTTAATTTACTCACATAGGTGCATGAAGTGGAACCTAGGGCATTTCTAAAGTGGGCTTCCTACTTTCTAAATATTAGAGTATTCCGTGATCCTTTTCTTTTTCCTTGAGGAAGCTAGCTTGTCAAATTTTAATAACAAGTCTACCTGTTGATCTCCATTTGCCGGAGATGCTTATCCAGCAGGTTAGTATGATCTAAGCTGATAGCTGGACCAATGAAGGCCCCCATTCTACTCATGCTTTCCAGCTATAGGACTGATGATCCATTTTTTCTTTTTTATTATTCTACTAAGGAACCTGGGTCATGGAAGTAGCAGAGGATCATTAGGGACTTTGAAAACAACCTATGTTCTTTGTAGTACTGTAACCTGGGGTGAGATTTCCAGCATAAACCAGCTGGATAGCAAATCTTGAGGACAGAAGCTTTCCTTATTGTCTAGAATGTAAACATCTTTTGGCCTGCAGTCCCACAGATAACTGATTTCTTGTTACTTTCTTGAAAGAAACACCTCTTCTTCTTTAGGGAATTCTTCAGGATCACAGGAAGTTCATGACTGATTCCCTGTGTTCCAGACTCTTTTTCAACTAATTGATTCAAAGTCCCATTCTTAATTTTATAGTATCAAGACCTGTCCAAATCAGAAGCTCACTCTTTAATCCTTGGTTGAAATGAAAAGGAAACAGAAAGACATAAGATAAGTTGCTACTACCTACTGGATACTTTTTCCTCTTTGGGTTTTCATGAGGTTTCTTTCTTGCTTCTTCTCTTCCCTTTTATCATAATCAATTTAACTTCTTATTTTGGTTTCCTGATGACAAGAGATTTCCTATCTGGCATGGGTCCCATTGGCGGTTTGGTCAAATCTATTCAGAATGCTTTTAGATGTATGAAATAAAGTAAATAAGATTATAAAGAAAATCAATTATATCAAAATATGGTTATAAAATATATTTGCAAAGAAAAGTTCACAGACTTCACCATGTTAAGAATCTCTGCGCCAAGAGAAATAGTGTAATTTATATGTGAAGAGATGTTATGCAAAAGAGGGTAAGGCTTCTGCTTGACCCAAGAGGATCTTACTAGGAGCAATGGTCAGAAGTTATAAGAAGGGCAAATTTAGACTTGATTTAGGGAAAATTTTCTTAGCAATTAAAACTGTACCAAAATGTAATAGATTCTTTAGATTAGAGGTAACAGAAGTACTCTCACTAGAAACCTTTGAGAAAGAAACTGAGCATTTTTTCTGGCTATACTATAGAAGTGATTCTTGTTCAACTATGAGTAGTATTCAATGGCCTCTGAAATCCCAACTCCATGATATTCCCTCAAAATAATAAGGACTTCCAGGCAGTTTACTAGCTATGTGCCCTGGGGCAAGTTATTTAAACTCTTTTATCCTCAGTTTTCATATACGTAAAATGGTACCTATTTCACAGTGTTCTTGTGAGGATCAAATGAAACAACTGATACGCTATATAAATGTGAGCTACCATTATTATTTAAAAATGAAACACAAAGGATAGCTGAATAACTTTTCCCTTCTGCAAAGCTTTGTGAAAGTGAATGACCAGCCATCCATTTAGAAATGACCAAACAAATTGTAATGATGATATTACATGGGGATAATGGATATTATTATGGTATAAGAAATGAGTGCAAGGAATTCAGAAAAACATGGGAAGATTTACGTGAACTGAAGCAGAGAGATGTAAACAGACCCAAGGAAATAAAAGAAATAATGACTATCCAACAAGGCAAATGCAAGGAAAAAACAACTCTGAAACTGAAATACATACACACGCATATTTACACATATACACACATATATACAAATATATTTATAGGTAAATATATGTGTATAAATTTATATGTACTTATTTATACATATACACATAAATAAAACACATAAACACATAATTAAAATGATTAAGCTGGGTCCTTGGGAAGAGATTGGAAAATATGTCTCATCTTTCTTGGCAGGAGTGGGACACTATTGACGTGGAACATTGAATATACTGTCAAACTTATTTTTTATCAAGTTGATTTATTTTGCTAAAAAGTTTTTGCACTTTCTTTTTTGCTTCAACGGATAGTCTAAAGGGTGTAGGAAGAGTAGTGCCATCACTGAAAATTAATATGATACAAAAAACACACATACATTTATTAAAAAAAATTTAAAAAGAAGAATGGCCCTAGGTCAAATTCAAACAAGGAAAAAGTAGTGAGGCCTTACATGGATTGTCCAAAGTGTAAAACCTTCAATACAGCATTATATTACTTCAAGACTATAAACCAGCCATAATATATGAACTTCTTACTTCAGCCTTATACACTGAGGAGCCCAAGAAGCTCTAGTGGGTTTTCACAGCTTTGTCAGGATGAATTTAGAATTCTAGAGATGAAAAGAGACAATAGCAGGTATAGAGGATGGATTTAGAGGAGACACTGTGCAGTCAGTACATACAATTCCTCCATGTGAGTTGTAGAGCACTTGTCTAATGCCGTTTCCATGTAGCTTTAAGAAGTTATTTCTCTGTCCTTGTTTATCCCTCCATTTAGGCTAAAAAGTACAATGTGGTTTGGAATGCATTGCTCTCTTTAATTCACACTGATCTTTGAAAAGAAACTAGTAAGTTCATGACAAAGATAAAGGATTTACAGAAGGTGATATTTTAGCTAATCCTTCCTTCCTTCACTCTCTATCCCTCCCTCCTTTCCTCCTTTCCTCCTTTCCCTTCCTCCCTCCCTCCCTCCTTCCTTCCTTCCTTCCTTCCTTCCTTCCTTCCTTCCTTCCTTCTTTCTTTCCCTCTCTCCCTCCCTCCCCCCCCCCCTGCAGAGTTCCAGTAGAATAGTACTCACATTGGGAGGTCTGTGTTTGCACTCCATTTCTTTTCATTACAACATACTCAGTGCCTTGCATCTGCTGCTCTCCAGAGGGGAGCTAAAGGGCTCTGGCCATAACCTAACAGCCCTTCCCTTTAAAATATGCTCTTTATGACAAAAGTAGCTGATTCTCATCCTCCACCCCTGCTGCAGAATCTCAGAATTCGAAGTTGGAAGGACCTCAGAGTCCTCTAGTCCAACAGTGTTTCTGATTAGCAACCCTTTCTATCATATCCCTAACAAATGGTTGCACAATGTTTGCTGGAGACTCCTCTACTTGTAACCAAAGATATACACAAAATTTTTTTTTAGGTTGAGCAACTGGGAGTTTTCCTTTATTTGTTGAACATCCAACTATGAACAATATTTGAATTCATTAAATAAAAGATGGAAACTTTTTAGCAAAATTCAATTTTAAAATATTACTGGACTTTATAAATATGAAATGCTTTAAAAGATAAAAAATACCATTTTTTGAGACATTACGGTATCTCTGATTATATCTGGCACACTCTATAGGCATATCTGTGATTGTGACATGTTCTTTCTTGGCATCAAGCAAGTCAAGTAATTTAAGTTCCTCTTTAACGGACAGATCTTCAAAGACTTATAAAAAACTCTCATGTCTCATCTCAGTCTTCCCTTCTCCAGGTTAAATAACCTTGGTTTCTTTGACTGGTCACTAGAGGCAGAGCTGGAATCACTGGTCAAAAACTTGGGTTTTACCTCATAGTGGTGGCATTGAGTGCCTTTTCCCTTGTAGGGTAATGATACAATGGGCTGACATGTTTCCTCCTCACCAAGGACAGGGGAAGAGAAAGTACATCCTGCTCCAATTCCTGGCAGGCTGCCATATTCCACATACACAAGCCTTTCACTACCATGACCCACACCCTGGACCATCCATCCTCATCTAATGCAATGGTGCCTCCCTGGTATGGATGGTCTGCATGCTGCAAATATTCATGGTGTCAGCAGAAGGATCTAGGTTTATGGTAGATTCATTCTGTTTTCATCTAAATTCTTCTCTCCCCACCTCAACCACCATCCTTTTTATTCCTCCTTTTCCAAGTAGCCCAACTAGGACTACAATTCCCTAATACTGGAATATATATTTATATAAAACAGTTCCAGTATATATATATATATATACACTACTATCTCTGTATTTCAGAGATTCCTAATATATTCATTCTCTCTTACATGTGAGGCTACCTCCACAGGTGGAGGTTCTTTTCTAAATGGATTTTTTAAGGGATACAGAGCAATTTTATTTCTACCTTGTTAAATTTTATATAAACATATATATTCCTTAAACTGTAACACATTGTTTCTTTTTAATATGAATTTATTTTACACTTAAATACAGAAACTTAAATACACAATAAGAAAAGAAAAAGAAATATATTATAAACCTAAATACAAAAAAAGAAGAAAAAGTATTGCCATGTGCACAGTAGAACTTAAGAGCAGATTCAAAATATACAGCAATAAATTTCCATTTCAAGAAAGTCTGTATAATAAATACTATGTGTTGTGTTCAGAGCTGTCCATCTTTTCTTTGCTTCCTTGTTAATTTTCTTTTGTTCTCTGCTATAAAGAATTTTGTTTTTTTTCCCCCATTTAAGTGGATTTTTTAAAGCTATAACTCATTTAGGAGTAGTTGTTAAGGATATAGACATCTTTTAAAACTCCCATATTTTCCATGAAAAAATTTAAAATGTTGTTCCAGGAGGGAATCATAACTTTAGAGCCAGAAGGGCCCATAGAGGACATATTGCCCAATTCCTTTCTAATACAGATGAGGAAACTGAGGCCTAGGCATTACATCTTAATTGGCTGATTTTATCATTCAGCAACTCTACGGACCTTTTCAAGGAAGTATGTGACAGAATGCTGTGAAAGACTGAACTGCACATAACACATAGAGATAATTTAGCTTAAAAGGGATAGGTAGAATTCTTTAATGAAGACTTGCAAGCCCATGGACTTTGGGGAAAATTTCCAGCTTAATACAGATATGCAAATTTCTAAAAAGAACTTCTATAACTTTAGGATAGAATTCTTTTTTAAAGTTAATTTTTGTTGATAACTTTTATTTTATGCCACCTAAATTTTACCTGTATCTCATCTCCCAACCCCTTTAGAAATCCATCTCATATGACAGAAAGAAAAATTTTTAAAGAAAAAAGGAGAAAGAGAAAAAAGTCATCAAAATTGATTACCACCTTAAAAAGAAATCTGACGATATTTGCAATGTCCCATGTCAATGGATCCCTCACCTCTGCAAATGGTTTCATCTCATCTTTCTTATTTAGGGCCAACCTTGCTCTTTTTCATGTTAAAATATTCATTTTCAATTGTTTTGGGTTGAGGATATTCTTAAATATAACTATAAAAACATAGGCATGTGAACATTCTTTTTAAGTAGATGAAGTAGATTTTGTTGTCATGAAGCTACTCAGTACCCCAGGGAGAAAAAGACAGTTATTGCCTGATGTTCTGCCTACTAGGTTGGATATGTGAAGAGAAGAAAGGAGAGAGGAAAGAGAGGAGAAGAGAGGAGAGGAGAAGAGAGGATTGGGGAAGGGAGGAGAGAAGAAAGAAGAAGCTTTATTTCTTCTAACATGGTCACCAGAAGAAGGAAATTTCAAAAGAAAGAGAATTATACTGTGTGCTTTTCTTATGTCTTTCCCATTTCTTCCCTTCTAGTTAGGTCTTGAAACATTACTTTCCCCCTTCCTAGATTGTCTATGACCTAAGAGCTATCCCTGAGGGTTGGAAGTGAAATTGCTTCTTCCATGTTCTAAGCTTTAGGTCTTAACGGTCATTAAGAGGAAGAGAAAGGCTGCTTTTTTGGAAGGAGTGAGTCAGCTTTGACACAAGAAGGTCCAGCCCTATATACAATAGAAAGTCACCTCTTCTTTACCCTCATCATGGATTCTATTGCTGGATGATTTTCCAGAGGTTTAACGTTCTGGAAGAAGCTCAGTGGAATATCTAAATGTTATGTCCCTCTTCTCCTTTTCCTAATGTAAAAAAAAGTGTCAATAAACAATCATGGTATTTGCAAAGATGGCTAAGCAGACAGTATGCTAAGTACTAAATCCTATAGATGCTATCTCTTTGGATTCTATGTACCATTGACACACATTAATGCTAACAATAAGATTTTTGTTTATGGTAATAACCTTTTTTTAATTTTCCATGAATTTAAAGGAAGTGACTGAAGCTTCTAAAAAATTATGATAAAAAAAAAAAACCCAACACCTTTCCTAAAATGGACACTTTCAATGTAAAAAGGACTCAGTAGGTGGCCCCCTTGAGCAGGGCTTAAACATAGTTTGGCCACAATATTCCTCTCAAATCCAAAATGACATGAATCACTTAAACAATGGGTATCTTGGGTATAGCCACATTGAAATACTGAGTAGAGAAAAAAGAGCATGGGATGCTATCAGCTTTATTGATTCTGTTGAATAGCATTTTAAAATTAGCAAATACGTTTGGCCACATGAAGGTAATACACCAAGACTGTTCAAAGAGCGTATTTATAAAGTATCTAAAAGAAACTGATTTTGTTACAAGGCAAGAAATTATTATAATTCAGTGGAGTGTGAGCTCCTTGAGGACTGGTATTTTTTTGTCATCAGATCCTAAACACCTAACACAAATCTGACACATAGTAGGTACTTGCTAAATGCTTCTCGATAACTGATGATTTAAACAAAAGCTCATTGTTAAATTTCTGAACATTCTCCTAAGATATTCAGAAAATGTCTGACAAACTTTTCCATGTGGGTCAAGTAAATTGTTGGGTCCTTTTTATTCGCAGCATTTAACACAGTTCCTGATACGTAGTAGGCATTTAGTAAATGTTAATAAATAAATGTTATAAATGTTAATAAACTGTTGACCTTTCTGAAATTCTTCACAACACTTTGACATATGTCTCAATTCTATATTCATTTTACAATCAAAAATATTCTCCATATATTTCAACCAGTAGTCAGTGGACTTTTATAGAAGAAACCCCTTTTTTCCCCCACTCTTAAAAAACAGTCCATAGATACAGTTCTTTGGATGCTATGTGTCTAAGACAGCACTGATTTTAAGCTAGAGGAATATTAAGTCTTAGGCAATTATGAAAGGCCCTATTCTACCATGTTGTCACATATGCCTAACTAAGGAGTGGAGAAATCATCACCAACTTATGACTTAGAAGTGAAATAGTACTACGTATGGTAATTGGTTCCCAGGTCAGCCCAGAAGAGTCTACTTAATGTATAATGAATCAAGATGTTGTACTGAACTAGCAATAGTAGGAAATCTATAGATCCTTACAACTTGGGATACCTTGTAAGCTTTAACAGCTTAAAACTACAGTGAAAACTTTTGGGACACCTTGTATAACAATGATTCAACATAGGTTTGACAGCACATTCGGTGGCTCTTTTCTTCCCTTCCACCCATCATCTTCTGGTGAGATTGCTGAATAAAGTACTCACTTTCATGCCCAGAATCACAAGTTTTGGCTTGTGACTAGGGTCCATTAAAGTGGAGGCTTTGTGTATGTGTGTGTGTGTGTGTGTGTATGTGTGTATGTGTGTCAGTTGAAGACTATTGTTAAAGGGTACTGTCTTTCTTGTTGATCTCAGGGTTTTAATCTATGGTAGATAACTCCCCAATCTATATCTAGCTCTTAATTTTCCTGAGCTCCAATTCTCTATCACCAACTGCCCATTGGGTAGCTCCACCTGAATGTTTCATAGATATATCAAATTAAGTAGATTTAAAATAAAACTGTGTCTCCCTCCCTACCCTCCAATTAAGCTTCCATAACATTTCTCATATCTATCCTCTTCTCTCCACTCTTGTGATCATCACCCAGTTTAAGCTCTCATAGCCTCTGACTTGGACTATCAACTTAGATAGGGGGGAGACAAAGAACAAAGTAAAAAGTGCACAGCAGAGAACAAAAGAAAACTAACAAGGAAGTAAAGAAAAGATGGTCAGCTCTGAATGCAACACATAATATTTATTATATAAGCTTTCTTGAAATGGAAATTTGTGGCTATATATTTTGAATCCTCTCAAGTTCGGCTGTGCACATGGCAATGTTTTTTTCCCCTTATTTTGTATTTAAATTTATAATATATTTCTTTTTTATTTTTTTATTATGTATTTAAGTTTTTAGAAGTTTAAAATAAATTAATACAAAAAAGAAACAATGTAATACAGTTTAAGACATATATATATATATATATATGTTACTCTCACAAATCTTCTGCATTCCTATATATTAGTAGCAAAGTCCAACAGCAAGACAAAGAAAAAGAAATCCCATTTAAAGCTAGGGTAGACACTATAAAAAAATTTGGGAGTTTACCTCCAAAACAAACCCAGGGATTATATGAACGCAATTACAAGACACTTTTCGCATAAATAAAGTTGGATCTAAGTAAGTAGAAAAACATCAGTTGCTCGTGGGTAGGTTGAACCAATATAATAAAAATGACAATTTTACCTAAATTAATTTACTTATTTAGTGCCACACGAATTAAAGTATCAGATAATTATTTTCTAGAGCTAGATAAAATAATGTCAAAATTGATCTGGAAGAACAAAAGGTCCAGAATATCAAAGGGGCTAATGAAAAGAAATACTAAGGAGGGTGACCTAGCACTACCAGATCTCAAATTGTATTATAAAACAGCAATTATCAAAACCACTTGGTACTGACTAAGAAACAGAAGGGTAGACAAGTGGTATAGGATAGGTACTCAAGACATAGTAGGCAATGAATATAGCAATCTACTGTTTGATAAACCCAAGGATCCCAGCTTTTGGGATAAGAACTCACTGTTCAACAAAAATTGCTGGGAAAACTGGATAACAGTGTGGTGGAAACTAGGCATAGACCAATGCCTGACACTGTACACAAGAATAAGGTCCAAATGCATACACGATCTAGGTATAAACATTGATACTATGGACAAATTGGAGGAGCAAGGAATAGTGTGTTTATCAGATTTATAGAGAAGAGAAGAATTTTTGAGAAAGAAGAGATAGAAAGCATTATGAAGTGCAAGATGGATAATTTTGATTACATTAAGCTGAAAAGATTTTGCACAACCAAACCCAATGCAACCAAAATTCAGAGGGATGTAGAAAACTGGGAAAGAATTTTTACAGCTAATGTCAGGGATAAAGGCCTCATTTCTAGAATATATAGAGAACTGAGTCAAATGTACAAAAATACAAGTCATTCCTCAGTTGATAAATGGTCAAAGGATATGAACAGGCAATTTTCAGAGAAAGAAATTAAAGATATCTATAATCATAAGAAAAAATGCTCTAAATCACTTTTGATTAGAGAGATGCACATCAAAAACAACTCTGAGGTACCACATCACACCTATCAGACTGGCTAACATGATAGAACAGGAAGATGATAAATGTTGGAGAGGATGTGGGAGAGTTGGAACACTAATTCATTGTTGGTGGTGCTGTGAGCTGATCCAACCATTCTGGAGAGTAATTTGGAACTATGCCCAAAGGGCTACAAAAATGTGCATACCCTTTGACCCAGCAATATCCCTTCTAGTACTATATCTAAAAGGGATCATAGAAATGGGAAAGGGTCCACATGTACCAAAATATTTATAGCAGCACTCTTTGTGGTGGCCAAAAACTAAAAATCAAGAGGATGCCTATCAATTGGGGAATGGCTGAATAAATTATGGTATATGAATGTAATGGAATATTATTGTGCTATAAGAAATGATGAACAAGCAGGCTTCAGAGAGGCCTTGAAAGACTTATATGTTCTGGTGCTGAGCAAAAGGAGCAGAACTAGGAGAACTTTGTGCACAGCAATGACCACAGTGTGTGAGAGTATTTTCTGGTAGATGCAGAACTTCATAGTAATGCAAGGACTTAAAAAAAAAATTTCCCAATGGTCTCCTAAGGCAAAATGCCTTCCACATCCAGAGAAAGAACTATGGAATTCAATCACAGAATATAGCAGATCATTTTTTTTGTGTATTATGTTTTGGTTTGTTATATGGTTTCTCTCATTCATTATAATTCTTGTACACAGCATGACTATAGTGAAAATGTATTTAATAGGAATGTATGTGTAGATCCTATATAAAATTGTATGCTGTCTTGGGGAGGGAGAGAGGAGGTAGGGGAAAAAAATTAAGTTATATGGTAGTGATTGTAGAACACTAAAAATAAATAAAATTAATATAAAAAAGAAATATATATGTTTGCACAAAGTTTAACAAGGTAGAAATAAAATTGCTTTGTATCCTTTAAAAAAATCCACTTAGGAAAGTACCTCCACCTGTGGAGGTATTTTTACTTCTTAACAATGGACAATTATCTATGTGTGTGTGTGTGTGTGTGTGTGTGTGTGTGTGTGTGTGTGTGTGTGTGTGTGTGTGTGTGTGTGTGTATAGCTACAGTGTAAGCCTTAGGATTATCTGTTAGCTTGACTGACAATAGCCATCAAGAGTTTAGTCATCTCATAGTCTCTTCCCAGCATATGATCAGTTAATTTCCTGGTCCTGGATTAGTTTTGAGCTCTTGGGCAAATTAATTCACTTCTCTGAGCCTCAGTTTCATTATCTGAAAAATGTGGGTAGTATTATTTGCACTCTCTACTACACAACGTTGTTGTGACAAAAGTACCTGGATAACTCAAAAAGCACAAAAATATGAGATTTCTTTGTGACTAGAGTCATGTAAAAGTGACCCCTTAGGTACTAGAACTTTAAGGAACTTCCCTTTGAATTTAAAATTAAGAAACACATCTAAGTTCCTCCTCCTCCCACCCCAAGGCTATTGTATCATAAAGGAAAACTTAAAAAATTATAGCACTTTAAAATAATAGGCTTATTTTTCATTGGTAAGACATTTTAACATTTTAATTTAGATTTAAATTTTTTCAAATTACCAATCAATCTCAACAAGTATTGAGTGCCCAGCACCAGGTACTGTACTAGGAGCTGGGGATATAATGACTAATTATTGTAAATCAATCCCTTCTCTCAAGGAGCTTTTGTTTTGCTAGGGGAATTCATCCATCCATCCATCCATCCATCCATCCATCCATCCATCCATCCATCCATCCACATGTACTCACACACATATTACAAGGTCATGGAGGAGGCACTAGAAACTAGGGGGAAGGGGGATCAGGAAAGGTCTTATAGAGAAAGGTGGTATTTTAGCTGAACTTCGAAGAAAACTAACTATTTGAATTACTGACAGTAAGAAAAGAGGGCATACCAGGCCCATGGGACAGCTAGCTGAACAAAGTTGCAAAAGATGGAGTGATATGTAAAGAAAAGCAAGAAGGCTAGTGTGGTTAGAGTAGAAGTATTCTAAGAGGGAAGAGGAAGTGAAATGCTTCTGTGTAAAAGTCTCTACCATTTACCAACTAATAAGTCCTGGGTCTTTCATGTGTGTCAGTAGACCTGTGTGTCTCTCCTAACCTTGAGTCCCTCTCCTAACCCTGAGTCCTAAGTGACTGGCAGCCCCTCTTCTGGTACTCATACTTAGTGGGTCCTGGCTCTGGGACAGGGTAGCTTTGCAAGAGGGACCCAGCTATTCCTACTCTCATCTTCATACTGCTGTCTCTTGGGTCCCCTAGGTTACATAGAAAAGGAAGAATTGTTAGGAGGGACCCAGGATAATTTGAGAATTTCTTCTCTAGTTTGAGAATATTTTCATATGTCTAGTGCACCTCTTAGATTGTTCAAAACCGTGTCTAGGAGTCTTACACTTTAAAGATGAACCAGAGGAGGAATAGTAGTGTGTAAGAAACAGAAAACAAGGAGAAAGGATCAAAGGATTTATAACTTTAAGAATAATTTAAGAAAGAAGGAGATGTAGCTCTTTAATTAGACTGAGTCTCTAGTCAGGCCTTCCAGGTACTTAGGATTTATTCTCCTTGTGCTTCACTTTTCTACTTTATGAAAATCACCAAGACATCCACAACCAAGAGCAAGCAGGCATGCATGTGGCAGCCAAGGGGAGGGTGTGGGGAATAGTATTCCTCTTTGGATCTTTCCAAACCTTAGCTCCTTCAGACTGCTCAGGCTCTGGTCTTGGTCTGGTGAATAGCTTTCCATTTGGTAGCTGTCAAACAATTCTGAAAAAGTGAAAAGAGAGAAAGTACCTCTTTAGTCCCCCTATTTGGTGATGAACACATTGTACTCCACCTCTGTTAGTCAAACACTCCTTCCTGTGTCCTCAGAAGACCCCTGATGGCAGGGAGATGATGTTGGTCCCAATTTTACTCAGTGAGGATCCAGAGCTCAGAAAAAGTGAAGCTATCCCCTTGAGATCCCTCAGTGAGTCAGAAGCACAGTTTTAAATAGACCCCACATTCCCTGCCTCAGTCACTCAAACCATTAGGCCACACTCCCTTTTGGAGAAAGGGTTTGCTCTCCCTCCACAAACCTTATAAGGCAAAAATATGCGCCTTGTGATGAGCTTCGGGATTCCAGGCTGAAAGATATGAGTAAAAGAAGGTAAGGTAATAGAGTTAACATAAGTTGATTTTTTTTTTTAAAGTTAAAGTTCCAGAGTTTTTGCCTCTCTTTTCCATGAAGCCAAGAGGGGTGGAGCAAGGATTCTGGTGGAAAAGTGAACAGGAAAAGAAAGAGTCTCTGTCAATCACCAGGACCTGGCACATTCATATTGTACCATTGACCAAATAACTAAAGACTCAGAGATCTACTGGGAAAAAATAAACCTGGAAGGAAACATTCCCCTTCTAGACTTATTACCTTGTCACCTCTGAAGAAGAATAACATAAGGATTTAGGAAGGGACAGATGTTAAAAGTGACAACCATTTAGTGGTTTAGCTTGTCCAAGAGGCAGTGCCTTGATGTCAGATACTCAATCTACAAACTTTTCTTTCTTAAAGGTGGGGACTGGAAAGTTCATATGCATGGCAAATGCTACTCCATTTTTTTTAAAAGGTTCAGATGAATTAACAGTAAGTTAATTCACTAAAAATGAATAGCAGGGGGGAAAAACATACAGATTATCATAAACTGATGCCAGTAATTTCTTTAGCTCTGGACTCAAATCAATTCATCTCAAAAAAATACCATGTTTTCAAAGGACCTCCTATATTCTATATGCTGGGCTACATGCTACAAACAACAAGATGAAAAGTTATACCTGCCCTTAAGGAATTTATAATCTAATAGTGTGCAGCAGGGGTGGGGAACCTGTGGTCTTGAGGCTACATGTGGCCCTCTAGGTCCTCAACTATGGCCCTTTAATTGAAACCAAACTTTACAGAATGAATTTGTTTGGATTCAGTCAAAGAGCCACACTTGAGACCCTACAGGGCCATATGTGTTCTCAAGGTCACAAATTCCCTATTCCTGTCTCTGTGGAAAGGTTAATTGAAAGGGGCAGAATGACATAGTGGACAGAGGATCATCCTTGGAATCAGGAACACTTGGGTTAAATTCCTAAGTGGCATCCATACTAGCTATTTGATTATGGGTAACTCACTTAATTTCTCAGTCTATGCTCCAAGGACTTCTCTATCATTTGAAGTTACAGAGTAGTTACTCATTTGCATGGAAAGGGGAGAAATTTCCCCACCAGGAGTCCACGATACTGATGGGATTACAAGTCTGCATCTAAAAAAAAGAAAGAAAGGAAAGGCAGTAACTAGTTAGGTCTTATACAGAGAAAGAATAAGTGTGATTTCAGGAATACAAAGATGGCTGCTCTATCCAAAAGCATCTCTAGCTCTAGTGCTCATGATAATTCTTTATCCACCTACCTGATGTCAGATTTCTGTCTGGTGGAGTCATTAATGTGTCAAAAATGGATGGAGAGAATGGAGGTGACAAAGAAGAGAAGTTTATTTCCTGCTTTAAAATTCACAGTTACTATCTAGGGAATGAAGAAGAAAGAGCCCTCAAGG
Source organism: Notamacropus eugenii (assembly GCF_028372415.1). NCBI lineage: Eukaryota > Metazoa > Chordata > Mammalia > Diprotodontia > Macropodidae > Notamacropus > Notamacropus eugenii. The sequence goes on from NC_092873.1 coordinate 414,768,179, forward strand.
TCTCCTCTAATGTTCTCCTTGAATTGCTAACACAATCAGTTGATTTGATCAGCTAACATTGATAGGTGTAGTGGGAATAAGACAGGAGGGTTTTGTTTCTTTTTCTTTTATAAATCTTTTTAATATATATATATTAATATACAGGAACATATGTCCTCTATGTATAGCATGGGATGCCATCGTATGACTTGAGGGGAGGCAGAATAGACATCTTTAGCCTCTTTTCACCCCACCTTTCTCCAAAAGAGATTTTCATTTTTGCCAGGAGAAGCAGTAGGTTAGTGTCAGAAGCTTGGCTACTCTACTCTCTTCAGAAAAAAACTGGGACCAGATTAGAATTATATCTATCTACTCCCTTAAACGTTTTTGTTACTCTAGGGGATGTAGATTTTATTTTCAAGCTAAAGTTTTGATTGCTATTCATGAATAGGGAAAGAAAGATCCAAACTTTATATCCAAATCTTGACCCCCTTTCCCACTGGTTGCAGGTTCCATAATGAAGACACATAAGAAGCAGCAAAGAAATTCATTTATCCATGTTGATGGCTAAACAGAAATCAGAGAAAGTACACACACAGGAGAATATTAGCCAGAGCCAGACAATACAGAGTGAAGGAGTTTTCCTGTTGGGAGTGAAATAACTCTACTCAACCCTAAAGAGGGAATTCCCCAAAGTCTCTAGTGCAGCAAGCTGGGCCAGGGACATGATGGAGAGTGTGATTTCCTCTTAGTTCCCCTTTTGCCCAGTCTTTTTCTCCCTTCAGCAGCCTGAAGTGAGGTTGGCATAGTCTATCTTCTCTCTTGAAGTTGAAAGTTAGTAGTACCTGAAATGACTGCAGGGATCGACTCTTGCCAACTCTACCCCAACCTTCATGCAGATGCAAGACATTAATTTCCGGAAGAGACAAGACAGTCCCATACTAACGGGCATTGGTACTTGAGTTCCAAAGGAAGAGGGAGAGGGGAACAAAGGAGTGAAAATGAACTCTCAATGGGGGGAGGGGGAGGAAATAGTAGACCACATCAGCAACTGACATAATCATTCATATTCCCTCTGCTAAATGTGTTTCCCACATGGCAGAAAAACTATCTTTTGGTTGATTTGATTTTCTAGTTTTTAACAAGTTTGTGCTTTATCATAGTTATTCTATGATAATAAACTGGTAGCAGCTGGAGAGCCCAGATATTCATGCTTCCTTTCACCTCCTCCTTTTAGAAACCCCCAGTACCTGAATTCTTACCTGGATCACTGAATATTTAGTGAAGTATGCCTCCCTCATTTATTGCTTACCTTATCCTTACTTTCTTTACAATATCCCAGCTCAGAGGGGAAAAAGGATCTCAGACACTAGCAGATTTAAACTCAATTTAAAGAGACTTTTGTTCTATAATATCCTTATCAAGTGGTCTATATGTTATCTAGACTTCAACTGAAGACCTCCAAGGATAGACAGTCTATTTCCTCTCCCATAAAAACTTGAAGGTAACTATCTTATCTCCTCCCTCTCCCTATCTTCCCATCTCATAAACCTTCTTTCTTCTCTGGACTAAAACATCTTTATTTTCTTTAACAGATCCTCATATGATGTGGTGTCAAGTCCTTTCACCATCTTGGTTGCTCTATTCCAGATGTTTTCTTTTTTACATCTTTCCAAAATGCAATATTGAGAATTGAATGCAATCTCCCAGATGTCCTCTGATTCAGGCAGTGTCCATTGAGTATCAAGGAAAGTACTTAAGCCTGTTTGCCTCAGTTTCTCATTTGTAGGATGAGCTGGAGAAGGAAATCACAAACCACCCCAGTATCTTACCCAAGAAAACCCTAAATGGGGGTCATAAAGAGTTGAACGCAACTGAAATGACTGAACAACAAAAATTTAGTGATAGCACACTACTGTCTCATATTGAGTTTACTGTCTAAGCATCAGGTTTTTTCCCCATACAAAATGGTGGTTTCACTATTATTGGTTAATTGCCAAAGGAATCTTTGAATAAACCTTTTGGTGAATGCTATAGAACCTGAATTCCTGGTTTGGGAAATTCACTGAAATGGCTGGACCAACCTCAGTTAAAATTGGGTCCTTTGTAAAGTACATTTTGTTATTCCTGTAGTGCTGAACCAGGGATTTCAAGCAGGTAGGGGTGTGTGTGTGTGCGTGTGTGTGTGTGTGTGTGTGTGTGTGTGTACGTAATGATAACTTCTAATAATCTTCTTCTTCTTCGTCCATGTCACTATCTCTTGATGCCAATTTTGGTGCTTCTATCTCAGTTTTCTGTCAGGTCAGTCCACCTAAAATGCTAGTCTTTGTTGTGCTCTAGAGGGCATCTGGGTGCTTGGCCTCTGAACTAACTAACTGTATGACCCTGGGCAAATCACTTAACCCTGTTTGCCTCAGTATCTTCATTTGTAAAATGAGCTGGAGAAAGAAATTCCAGTACCTTTTTTTTTAATTGTGGAAAACTTTTGCAAGTGGTTTTATTTACAATGCCAACATTCCTTAAAGAGCAAGTCAGGTAGCAAGAAAAGTAAAATTTAAAACTGGACAATAACTGGACAAACTGCTTTACAAAATAAGCAAAGGAAAGCCAAAAGTGCCACTTTCCGTACAGAACTCACACAGTTTCAGTTTATTCAGATCAAAGTAAAAAGACTTTTGATTATACTGGTTAAAACAGCCATAAGATCAGACTCTGCACTCAAAAAACACTACACATGCAATGGGAACAATCAATATCCTGTTAATACAACTGATTTGCTGCTACATTTGTCTAATATTAACAATTATAAGCAGAGCTGTGCAATTAGCTATTTGGAATGATCTTTACAGTGTTACAGCATTAACAGGCACAAAACTTCACTTTTCTTCACACCACTGGTTCTCCTTGCATACCTAGGCTTCTTCCTCTTCAGTAAAGTCATTCTTGATATTGAATGTTTTGTGAATCTCTTCTGGAGTTTTTCCCTTGATCATATTTGCAGCAGTCTTGCATGTGACGTTGTGCAATGTGCAAGTAGTTTGGCACCAGAATCAGTTCAAAAAGGGTTCCTTGGTCAACTATCAGGAATTCTTGATCCCAAACAGGAATATCATCTGTTTGCTTCTCTTTGTTCTCATCAACCTGAGGAGAAGCAGACTCATCCTTGCGGTGGGCGCACCACTGAATTACCTTTTTTAATATCACTACATTAACATTTGGTAGAGGAACTGGATCATCATCCCCTTTACTGTCCATTCCCAGGTCTTTCAATATGATCTTGTTAGTTATAGACTGTTTTGCAATTTCACCATCAACTTCAAATATCTCTTCATCTGAATTCTGCAACTTAATTGAAAGCATGATTCCGGATCCCCAGGGACAGTGGTGGGCAAGCTGACTGAACCAAGAGGACCAGGTGGGTTAAGGGGCAGGCAATGAAGGGAGGAAAGGCCCCAAGGCAATGCGGAGCACCAAGACCGCTACGTATTCCAGTATCTTTGAGAAAAAAATCCTGAAATGGGGTCAGAAAGAGTCAGACATGACTGAAACCACTGAACAACAAAGTGTGCTCTAAAAATGGCCCCTTAGGCTCCTTCTGGATTCCTATGTAGCACAGAATAGGAGTTGACTTCCTTTTAGTCAAAACTTTTCATAACTTTTGGTCAATTAGTAGACTTTTGCCCAGAAATACTGCTACTAAGCATATACATATATACATATATATGTACATATATACATATATATATTTGTAGTAGCACTTTTTTTTTTAAAATTCAAGAACTGGAAATAAGGTGGATATTAATCAATTGGAAAATGAACAAATCATGGCATATGACCATTATGGAATATTATTGTATTATATGCAAAAATTAAAAAGGATGGATTCAGTGAAATCAAGAATGGCTTTGATTTGAAGCAGAATGAACTGAGCAGGACCATAAGAATAATTTATACAATGACTACAATTATGCAAAAGAAAACCTCTTTGAAAGACTTAAGAATGCTGGTCAATGCAATGACCAATCATAATTCCAGAAAACAAATGGCAATGCATGCTTTCCGCTTCTTGAATGAATAAAAAACATTTATTAAGTACCTAATATGTCCCAGGCACTGTGCTAGCCCTGATGAAAATACAAAAGCAAAGACAGTCTGTGCTCTCAAAGAGTTTATACTTTAATGAAGGAAACAATACAATTTTAGGAGTGGTGGCCTCAGAGGGATACTGTCAGTCAGTTAATAAGCGCTTATTAATCACCTACTATGTGCCTACATTGAGCTAAGCAATAGAGATACAAAAAAGGCAAAAAAACAGTCCTTTCTCTCAAGTATCTTTATAATCTAAAAGGTAGAAACCACAGGGGAGTAGATTGACATGCTGTTCAGGAATGATGGCAGGATTAATTTGGTCTTTGTTAATGGTTCCAGAACTGGAAGGGCAGAGTGAAGGGCAACAATGGCCAATTGGCTTTGGAAGATGTAAGGAGGTAGCAGGAAAGGAGGGTATGAGGTGAAGCACAACTGAGGTTTTCCTGAGAGGGTTTGGGGAGAAGCTGAGGTGATGGACTGGAGGTGAAGAATGCCTTTAAAACATAATAAAATGACTTGTTTTGCTTGACTGTGTATTTGTTACAAGGTGGGAGGACTTCTCTTTAGAGAGCTAGAGTCAAGAGGGAGTTGGTTGGAACTGAAAGTGATGCAAAGAAAGAAAGAAATGAGTGTTAATGAAACTCAGATAAGCAGAAAACTTTTATTCTTATTATGCTACTTTTAACATGCTCATAAAACTGCACATAACAGAGGCTGATAGTATCTTATATAATCTTTTCCTGTCTGTTCATATTTGCTGATTTCTTTAAGCTTGTAACAAAAAAGAAAATTTAAAAACAGCTCTTAAAAATAGTGCTTTCTAACCTGAGAGGGAACATGATATAATGGAAAAAGCACTGAACCAAACTTGGGTTTGAACCCTGACTTAACCCAGGGTAGGTCACTTACATTTATGAGTTTCATTTTCCTCATTTGTAAAATGTTTCTGTTCAGTTTTCTCCAACTCTTCATGACCTCATTTTTTTTGTTTCTTGACAAAGATACTGGATGGGTTTGCCATTTCCTTCTCTAGCTCATTTTACAGATGAGAGAACTGAGGCAAACAGGGTTAAGTAACTTGCCCAGGGTCACAAAGCTAGTAAGTGTCTGAGGCTAAATTTGAACTCAGAAAGATGAGTCTTCTTGATATCAAACCCTGGGCTCTATCTACTCTGCCACCTATCTGTTCATTTGTAAAATAGAGATTTAAAATTGCACTTTTGAGTACCAATGATAAAGTGTGGATGGAGTACGTTCTAATTATAAAGTGCTATAGAAATGGAGGTATCTTCTCTCAGTCTTAGGATTCCTTTATAAACTATTTGCACAGTCACAGAATTAGAGATGAGAAGGGATCTCAGTGGCTATCTTGTCCAGGCTATACACAAAAGCGTCCCTGCCATAACACACTGACAAGTAATCACCCATCCTTTTCTTGAAGATCTCCAGGTCCAAGAGGACCCCTCATCTCTGGAGGCAGACTGCTCTACTTTGGAGTAGCTCTAATTGTTAGAAAGCTCTTATTGATGGCAAGCCTAAATTTGTCTCTGTGAAACTTCATCCCATTGCTGCTGGTTCTGACCTTTGGGGTCAAGCAGAAAAAGCCTAATTACTCCTATCTATCAGACAGAGGAATTTCTATATTTCACATACAAGTTGCGAATATGTTCTGACAGTTATTTTTGGTTCTAGAAGACTGAGATTTTTTGATGATTCTAGAATAGTTTGAGTATAAAGATCAAGATAGTTTTGTTTAGTAGTTACAGAGACAAGGGACTGACAGCTATAAAATAGTAGAAAATTAGTGTTGAAAGGGAGAATCCATTTCCCAACTCCATGTCTGTTTATAGTTTGTCCCCCACCACCAGGCTTGGAATTCTCTCCATCTATATCTCTACTTAACTTCTCTAGCTTCTTTCAAGACTCAGGTCAAATTCCACCTTCTGCAAGAGAGGCCTTTATTTTCTCTCCCTGTCATGCCTTCCCTCTGGCATTCTACTCAGTATTTACTTACTCTTTGATCTACTCTTTCTCTCTCTTTACAGATATATATCATTAGATGGATGCACAGATAGAGAAAGAGAAAGTTTTTAACATGTCTTTTCCCTTCCATTGAGTTCCTTGAAGTTAGGGACAACGTTTGTTTGTTTTTTGCTTTGCTTTTTATCTCCAAAGTTTAGCATCATGCCTGGCACATAGTAAGCTCTTAATAGATGCTTGCTAATTGGTCAATCTTGGGGCAGCCAATTTGCCCTCCAATTCCAGCTAGGAGAACTCCTTTATGTTTTGGAAAAGGATATTAGGGCATCAACTCATCTTCTCATTTCATCACATGAATATCTCCATTTGGACTTGCCCCTTTCTATAATTGTGTGAACTGAATCTTTGGGATGAGGAGATCAAATCTCTCCTTCCCCTCAATCAATGCACAAAGATAAAAGGAAGAACTTAATCTGAACTTCTGATTTTGCCTTGGGTATTTTCCCTCTCCCGAAATACTTCAAATTAAAAAGTCCTGACTCCTAAACGCACAAAGTCATCATGATAAATACAAGGGCATAAAAGGCAAGGTCAGTCTAAGTGTACGTGTCCACATCAGCTTTCACAGAACCAACATGACACTTGTCATGGATGATTCATGCCGATGAATCACTTTCTCACTCTCACTTAGGAATGGTCTGATGTGACCCACAAGAGAGGACATGTTTGTTTTTCTTGGTAACCACCTAAATTTCTCAAGCAGCTGTTTATTCCTTGCACTTGCCATTCTATTTTCTGAAAAAGGAAATCAGTGTTGTAGTGTATTTTGGATGACAATGAAACCAAAGGTCTCTAGGCTTCTTAATTGTGTGACAGACGACTTAGTATAGAAGTAAGAGCATCAAAATTAGAGTCAGTGTGTCTGGGTCCACTCTGAACTCTTCTACTTCTGAACTATATAACCTTGAGAAAACTGCTAAAACTCTCTAAGCCTCAATTCCTCCTATGTAAAATGGGCATCCTAGTATTCATACTACTTTCCACATTATGTGGTAGCTGTGAAGAGTTTTATAAACCTCAATGTGCTATATGAATATATGAGAACTTATTAATAGAAAATATTTACTTGGAAGGAGCCCTCCAAGTCCATGTTGAGAGAAACAGAATTACTGCTCCTCTCTTGGCTGATAGCATCACAGATTTAGAATTAAAAGTGGCCTCAGAAGTAATCTAGTCTAACACTTTCATTTTACAAATAAGGAAACAGGCCTGTAGGAGAATAGGTGATCAAAGTTGTATAGACAGTAAGTGACAAGAGAAGAGTGCAGGGATGGTGAACTTGTGGTCTTCTAGGTACTAGGGTGCGACCTTTTGAGTGAGTCCAAGTTTTACAGAACAAATCCTTTTAAGGGGATTTGTTCTGTGAAGTTTGGATTCAGAAAAAGGACTGAACTTGAGGACCTAGAGAGCCACATGTGACCTCAAGACTGGTTGGTTCTCCCCTGTCTAGGTCCTCTGACATTAAGTCCATTGTTTTTTCACCTGAACCATGCTGCCTACCATTTAGCTGCTGTACTATTTCCCATTACTAAAGTGCTTCACAATTACTTAGCATGTTTTTTTTTTCCTGGAGGAGAGGGGGTGTGGAGGTCTGCCTCACAAGCTCAGTAGTAGCATTAGCCATGTGCTTTCTTCTCTGACCAAATGGGTGGGCACAAGTTACTCCTGTGTACTTTTCTTGGAAAATCTGCAACTTCTTGTCTCTGCTGCCACTTCTTGTGCCCAGAAAGTCCATTCTCAGTCTTCTTGTCTGTGAGCTCTTCTCAGGAAGGCAAAAAAGAAAGGCAAATGACATTCAACACTGACTCTCTTGTAGACTCAATTAGAGGCACTTTTCATAACCCCTGTGGATCACCATCACCAACTGCTGTGCTCTTAGGATCTCTCTAAAAGAAAGGTGGAAAAAATTGAAAGGGCAATCCCTGCCCCCACCCCCAACCCAAGGCCTCAAGGAAAAGTCTGGAATAAAGGGATGGCTTCTTTAAAAAGACCTAAGTATCCTCCCAACCATTTGAACCAAAAATTCATGTTGGTGGTGAGCCAGTTGCTTTCTTTTTATGAATGCAGATCTAAGAACTTGTGATAGCAGCCCCCCAACCCCATGTATGTTGGGGTGCTTACAGATGACTGGAAGAAAAAGTGAACGTACTGACTTTCTGTAGTTCTGCCCCACTTAAATCCAATTCACATGAGTCAAGATATCAACTGGGATGTCATCGGTCTTCTTTGAAAATGGAGAGTCAAATGCACCAAGCGATATAGCATCCAAGTTCATAGAGGAGAAGTTAAATGAGTTACAGGAAGAGGCAGACAGAAAAACTTTACTAGTAGGGGACCTCAACTTCTCCCTCTCAGAACTCAATAAATCTAACCAAAAAATAAACAAGAAAGACCTTAAGGAGGTAAATAGAGTTTTAGAAAATTTAGATATGGAAGACCTCTGGAGAAAACTGAATATGGATAGAAATGAATATACCTTTTTCTCAGCAGTACATGGCACCTGCACAAAAATTGACTGTGTACTAGGTCATAAAAATCTTACAATCTAATGCAGACAGGCAGAAATATTAAATGTATACTTTTCAGATAATAACGCAATAAAAATTACATGCAATAAAGGGCCATGGAAAGACAGACTAAAAATACATTGGAAACCAGATAATCTAATCCTAAAGAATGAGTCAAAAATAAATCATAGAAACAATCAATAACTTCATTCAAGAGAATGACAATAATGAGACAACATACCAAAACTTATGAGACACAGCCAAGACATTCTTGGAGGAAATTTTGTATCTCTAAATGCTTACATGAATAAAACAGAGAAAGAGGAGATTAATGAATGGGGTGTACAACTAAAAAAACTAGAAAAAGAACAAATTAAAAATCCTCAATTAAACAGCAAACCATAAATTCTAAAAATCAAAGGAGAGATTAATAAAATGGAAATTAAGAAAACTATTGAGCTAATAAATAAAACTAAGGGCTGGCTTTATAAAAAACAACAACATAGATAAATCTTTGGTTAATTTGATTTAAAAAAGAAAGAAGAAAACTAAATTAACAGTATCAAAAATGAAGACAGTGAATTCACAACTGATGAAAAGGAAATTAAAATAATACTTCGGAGCTATTCTGTCCAACTCTGTGATAACAAATCTGACAATCTAAGGGAAGTGGATGAATATTTACAAAATATATAAATTACCTAGATTAACAGAATAAGAAACGTAAATAACTTAAATACTTAATACTTAAATAACCTCATTTCAGAAAAAGAAATAGAACAAGCCATCAATGAACTCCCTTAGGAAAAATCTCCAGAGTCAGATGAATTTACAAGTGAATGCCAATAAACATTTTAAAAACAATTAATTCTAGTACTATGTAAACTATTTTGGAAAATATGTAAAGAAAGTGTCCTGCCAAATTATTTTTATGATACAAATATGGTACTGATATCTAAATCAGGAAGAGCCAAAATAGAGAAAGAAAATCATACATCAATTTTCCTAATGGATATTGACACAACAATTTTAAATAAATACTAGCAAAGAGATTACAACAACTTATTATGAGAATATTATACTATGACCAAGTGGGATTTATGCCAGAAATTCAGGGTTGGTTCAGAATGAGGGAAACTATCAGCATAATTGCCCATATCAATAATAAAATTAGAAGAAATTGTATGATTTCTCAAAAGTGAAATCTTAAAATCTCAGTAGATGCAGAAAAAGCTTTTGACAAAATACCCATTTTGACAAAGTACCCATTCCTGGTAAAAAACACTAGAGAGTATAAGAATAAATGGAGTTTTCCTTAACATGATAAGTGGCATCTATCTAAAACCATCAGTAAGCATTATATATAATGGGGATAAGGTAAAAGCCTTCCCAGTAAAATCATGGATGAAACACAAATGTCCATTATCACCACTGTTATTTAATATTGTAATAGAAATATTAGCTTTAGCAATAAGAAAAGAAAAAGAAATTGAAGGCAAAGAAGGCAAAAGGTAAAGAAGAAACAAAGTTATCACTCTTTGCAGATGATATGATAGTGTGCTTAGAGAATCCTAGATAATCAAGTAAAAAATCTACTTGAAATAATAAAAATATTTAGAAAAGTTGCAGGATATAAAATAAGCCCATATAAATCATTGACATATTTCTATATTACCAGCAAATCTCAGCAGCAAGAGATAGTGAAATTCCATTTAAAATAAATGTAGACAATATAAAATATTTGGGGGTCTACCTGCCAAGATGTACTCAGGAACTATAGGAACACAATTACAGAACACTTTTCATGCAAATAAAGTCAAATCTAAATAACTGGAAAAATATCAGTTGCTCATGGGTAGGCTGAGCTAATGTAGTAAAAATGACAGCTCTACTTAATCAACTTATTCAGTTCCATAACAATCAAACTACCAAAAGTTATTTTATAGAGCAAAAAAAAAATAATAACAAAATTCATCTGGAAGAACAAAATGTCCAGAATATCAAAGGGATTAATGGAAAGAAATGCAAGGGAAGGTGGCCTAGCTGTACCAGATTTTAAACTATATTATAAAGCAGTAATCATTGAAACTACTTGGTCCTGGCTAAGAAATAGAGTGATGGATCAGCGGAATAGGTTAGGTACACAGGACACAGCAGTCAATGACTACAATAATCTACTCTTTGATAAAAGCCCCAAACTCCAGCTTTTGGTATAAGAACTCACTACTTGATAAATTCTTCTGGGAAAACTGAAAAATAGCGTGGCAAAAACTAGCCATTGACCAACATCTTACACTGTTATGCCAAGATAACATCAAAATGGGTACATAATTTAAACATAAAGGGTAATATCGTAAGCAAATTAGGAGAGCAAGAAATTGTTTACCTGACATCTATGGAAAAGGAAAGAATTTATCACCAAGCAGGAGATAGAGAACATAGTGAAATGTAATATGAATAATTTTGATTACATTAAATTAAAAAGCTTTTGCACAGACAGAGCCAACACAATCAAGATTAGAAGAGAAACAGAAAGCTATGAAACAATTTTTGCAGCCAGTATCTCTGATAAAAGCCTCATTTCTAAAATGTATAGAGAACTGAGTCAAATTTATAAGAATACAAGTAATTCCTGTATTGATAAATGAATAAATATTCCCAAATGATAGTCATATGAAAAAATGCTCTAAATCACTATTGATTAGAAAAATGCAAATTAAATCAACTCTGAGGTTCCACCTCATACCTAATCAGATTGACTAATATGCCAAAAAAAGAAAATGATAAATGCTGGACAAGATGTGGGAAAATTGGAACACTAGAGCATTATTGGTGAAGTTGTGAACTGATCCAACCATTCTGGAGAGCAATTTGGAACAATGCCCAAAGGTTTATAAAACTGTGCATACCCTTTGACCCAGTAATACTATTCCTAGGTCTGTACCCTAAAGAGATAATAAAAAGGGGAAAAGGACCCACATGTATAAAAGTTTTTATAACAGCTCTTTTTGTTGTGGCAAAGAATTAGAAATTGAGAGGATGCCCATCAATTGGGAAATAACTGAAGAAGTTATGGTATATGAATGTAATGGAATACTATCGTTCTATAAGAAACAATGAACAGGCAGTTTTCAGAAAAACCTGGACTTACTTGGACTGATGCTGAGTGAAGTGAGAAGAACCAAGAGAACGTTATACACAATAACAGCAACATTGTGCAATGACGAACTCTGATAGACTTTTTTCTTCTCAGCAATACAATGATCTAAGACAATCTCAAAAGACTCATGATGGAAAATGCTATCCTCATCTAGAGAAAGAACTATAGAGTCTGAATGTAGACTAAAGCATGTTATTTTCTCTCTTTTTTTCTTTTCTCATGGTTTTTCCCTTTTGTTCTGATTCATCTTTAACAGCATAATTAAAGTGGAAATAGGTTTAATATGACTGTGTGTGTGTGTGTGTGTGTGTGTGTATGTATATGTATATCCTAATTCAGATTCCATGCCATATTGGGGAGGGGGAAAAGAAGAGAGAGGGGAAATTTAGAGCTCAAAATCTTATAAAAATGAATGTTGAAAATTAAAAATCAATAAATAAATCAATTCAATTAAAAAAAGAGCTCATACACACAAAAGAAGAAAATGAAGGACAGTCAACAATGATAGGGGATTTCCAGTGAGTAAATTCTCTTTTATATAATGTTTTAGTTGCCTAAGGCACTGAGAAAGGAAGTTATTTGCCCATGATCACAGTTAGTATGCGCTAGAGGTGAGACTTGAACCTAGGGCTTGCTTATACCCAAAGCTAACTCTCTTATAATTACTACCTCTAATCAAAGTCACAAACACAGGTTTAGTGGCTCACTACCCAGTAACTTATCAAGATGATTAAGGAATTCTCTTGAACTGTTTACATCAGACCCTTTCACCCAAGGGTTTATATCTTGATTAACTTGTCAAGCTGATCAGGGAGACAACCTTGATGTCCCCCTTCATAAGGAACACTTTCTAATAAGCAAAGCCTTTCCTTAAATAGAATGGACTGCATTCTGAGACATTAGGTCTCCCTATCAATGAAAGCAATGCCTGAATAAGTATATGTCAGAGATGTGGTTGAGGACCCTGGTTGAGAAGCTGGATAAAATGCTCCCTGAAATCCTCCTCCATGAATCTATGACTTTGTAATCTTATCCTCTGTTCCCCATAAACTTTATTTGTTTTTTCCTCTCTCTCTCTACTTTCTTCCTCTTCTGTTCTGCCATTCCTTTCATTTTTGTCAGTCTCATCAGTGTCTAGCAAAATATATGACACAAAATAGATGCTTAATAACTGCTTGTTGATCAATTACTTTTTTCCCCTTCCCCCTTCTTTTCTGCCATTAACTTTGCTTGGACTCCTCAGTAGAACTAAGGGTGAAAGAAGTCCTTTGCTTCCTGATTTTATTCTTTTTTAAAAAAAATTATTTATTTTATTTTTAATTTATGGAATAAAACAAGCATTTCCATAACATAGATAATTGCATATGAAATTGAAAATCTATTATGTACAACTTGTTATTCCTTTTGGATATATAATAGAATTATCTTATCCAATTTCGTTTTTCAAATTCTTGATAGCTCACCTAGCTCTCTCTCTGGCTGCTTAACTAGATTAACTCCAGAGTAATGTACACAAAGTCCATAAAAGACACTGTCATTACTGACCCTGTTGGGGTAGGAGAAACAACTGGTACGTTTCTATACTTTACATGTGAGCCTTTATCATAGGACCAACAGAAACAGGGTTCAGGTAGGAATTAAGAAAGAGTGCCTGGGACAGAAAATGGTTGGGGAGCGACCCAGCACAGAGGTTATAAATTTGGAACATTACAGGTTTTGGAGATAGAGAAGACTAAAATAGAGCCAGTAGGTAGAAAACTGGTCTCTAGACTTCTATTTTGTTCCATTGTAAACTTTAGCAGAAATAACTCTATTTATTAAAAACAAATACTAGCTGGGAAGGGTGTGACTGGAAAGCATTTTTCCTGAAAAATAAAATCCAGATGCTTTAGTGGACTATAAGAACAATTCACAAGTATGACTTGGCAGCCAAGAAAAGTGACACTGTCTTAAGAAGGTTCAAGGGTGGCATAGCAGCCAGGACTAGGGAGGGGTCCTGCTGCTATATTTCTTCTCTAGTCAGACCTTGACTAGAGTACTATGTTCAGTCCCCAGTGCTGTATTTTAGGAAAGACACTGATAAGCTGGAGAGCGTCCTGAGTGGATCACCAAGGTGGTGAGGGCTCTTGAGATCGTGTTACATGAAGAGAGAATGAAGGGGCTGGGGCTATTTTGCCTGGAAGAGAGAAGAATTAGATGGCACAAATTCTTGTAGTATAAATATAGACTTCAAATCCATCAAATAAACAGTCAAAACCATTTCTCCAAATCTCTTTGGCAGACTATTGATCCATAGAAATTTTAGAACATTTTTAATAGATATCAGCTACTTGTAATCCCCAAGCTACAAGTATAGCTTTCATAGTATAGAGACTTAGTCGAAAAATAAAAACCATGTAGGGAGAAGATCCAGTATAGATCATCCCCATAATCCTGTTGTCTACTGGAATTGTCCAGAAGATGCATTCTGTGAACTTTTAGAAGATGAGCTTATATCCCAATACTTTTACTCAACTATAAAAAAGTAGTTGATGCAATAATCACAGTGTAGACTTGTTACAGAAATATTTACTATCTGATCTTCATTGAAAAAAATACTAAGTATATTAATTTTGTTGGAAAGTCATTTTTCAGTTGTTTCTGATTCTTAGTGACCCCATTTAGAATTTTCTTGGCAAAGATAATAGAGGGGTTTTGCTGTTTCCCTCTCCAGCTCGTTTTACATTTGAGGAACCTGAGGTAAATGGAGTTAAGTGACTTGCTCAGGGTCAAATGGCTGGGAAGTGTCTGAAGTCAAATTTAAACTCAGGAGGACTTGTCTTCCTGAATTTAGGCCCAGCACTCTATCCACTGTACAACCTAGCGGCTCACATATGTTAATTCCAGTAATGACAGCTTACCTTGACATAGCACTTTTAAGACTGAAAAGATCCTTATGGATATTTTCTTATTGGATTCTTATATAACTCTGTTTCCTATGCCAATGAAATTACAGGTCTACAAATGCACTCGCTCACATACATGTTTACACACATGTTTTATCTCTAGTAAAACAGGCACAGAGGTTGCATATAGAAGAAAAGTGGTTGTTTTTAGAGTTGGAATATTTGCCAATCAATAAACAGGCACTTATTTTCTATTATGTGTCCACCAATGTAATAGGCACTGAGAAAAATTTTTAAGAAAAATTTATGCTCTATTTCTTGACCTTAAAGATTTTGCAATCAAAATGAAGATACAAAACTAGCAAATATGAGAACCATTCAGCACTAATCTGAAATGAAGTGTCAGGAGTTTTAGAATTTAAGACTTGGAAAGGACCTTAGAGGTCATCAAGTCAATCCCTGTTGAAGCTCCTCCCACCTCTCATTTCATAATTTATGAAATAGATTTCCAAATAAACAAAATGACTTGTCTAAGGTTACATAATAGGAAGTTCAAAGGCAATTTTCATAAGACTCTCCTCTTTGGGGGAAATTGGTTATTCAGTGCTCCATGCCGACATGAAGGGTGGAATCAGTGAAAGCTTGAGAGAATATGGAGTCTCATCTTCTGTCTTCTAGATGTGAGAGGAAAGATATGAAATTCCATACTCTCTTCAGGTATCTGAGGGGAGAGGAAGACTTTGGGAAGATGCCAACAAAAAGAGAAGCCAGCACTTTGATCATGTCCCTAATCCCAGTCTGCCACCCTGGAAGCTGAGGAATTTACTCTTGGACGAGACTTGAGACTCTCTTGACTGAGCTGAATTTTCTTGTTTCCATTGGGAGAGTTCAATCCCCTCTGTGTACTGTCTATCCTTATATATATATAATGTATATATATGTATATAGTATATAGATAGATATATATGTATATATATAACATATATATAATATATAAATACCTATATCTCTATCCATGTATACACCAGTATATATTCTCATCTCTATACTTTCATTGATTTCTGCTTGCTGTCAGCTTGGATAAATGGATTTCTTCTCTATTTGCTACATGTATTCTTTATAAAACTGACATTTGGCGGGAAGGGAGTCAGTCTTTGGACATATAGCTTGGGTCTCTCCTTCATCATTAAGGGAGAGTGATCAGGGATGTAGCTTGAACCTAAAGCAATTTCTTCTGCTAGACTAACAATATTTAATGGAACTGATAGATGTGACTCTAGCCTGGCACCCCATCTTTTAGGAGAGTAGAGTGATTGGCTGCTGTCTTCAATACCCTACTCCTCTCCTTGCAGGAATCAAAGTCTCTCTTAGAAAAAGGGGAGGAGAGGAGACTGTTGATATTTATACCTGTCTTCCTGTGAGCCACATCTAGACAGTTCCATAACACAAAACCTATTTGAGCAAAACAAGCAATACAGCATGCCTCCACAGTACCCTGTACAGCTTTTTATATATCAAGAATCACATTTGATACCTTAATCCAAGATTTTTGCTTCAAACCCAGCTCTCTTTCTGATATATCACACTGCCTGTCTGTTGTAGAAGGTTTCATGGACTATGGTGATTTTGGGCATGGGTCTTGGAAGCCTGGGTAGGATTTGAAGAGGAAAACAAGAAGAGGGAGTCTCCAGGATAAAAGTGCTGATGCTTACGGGAACAGCATGAGCAAATATAGAGAGGCAATAATGAAGCATGATGGGTGCAGAAGACAGAGACTAGAGAAGTCTGCTTTGAGTGGCACTGGGTCGTGCTTGTTATCAAACTGGCTAGGAAGGGCATAGCCATATTATTGTGGTCCTGGACTACCAAGTTGAGGAGTTTAGATTGTTGTGTTTGTGCTTCATTTTCAAAGAGAATCATGACATCAGCAAAATGATGACTTAACTTGCAGGTGACTTTGATTTGAGTGAGGGAAGGATGTGCAAGGTCACCAGCCTCACTTTCTCCTCCAGTCATCTGGATCCAGTGATATTCATCAGGATGACTGGAGATGTTTCAGGATGCAATGAGAGACCCTGGCCCTTTTAGGCTAAGGTCTTTTCAGGTACTCAGTTGGAGTGAGGTAATGTCCATTAAGTGAATAGACCTCTTTAAGAGATAGTCAAGGGATGGTCCCTTTAATTAGGAAAAGACAAAAAAAAATCAAGGTGGGAGGCCAAAACCTTCAGGGTTACTGTTTCAAAGAGTAACGGTTACCATTGACATCCACTCTAACGCAGGAGGGTCCAAAAAACAGCCATTAAGTGGAGCTTGGGCAGGGACCTATTGTCTTCCATTTTATAAGTTTCAGAGTGAACTGGATTTAAGGTTTAAGGAAAGAAAGAAGGAAAGAAAGAAAGGAAGGAAGGAAGAAAGGAAGGAAGGAAAGAAGAAGGAAAGAAAGAAGGAAAGAAAGAGAAATAAAAAAAGAAAGAAAAGAGAGACAAAGAAAGAAAGAAGGAAAGAAACTATGTAAGTGACTGATTGTAAAAAGAGAATAACTCCCAGGATTGTTGTGAGGATCAAATAAGATAATATTGGTAAAGTGCTTCTCACATTGCATGGTGCATAGTATATGCTTTATGAATGTCTGTTCTTTGTCCTTTTCCCCTTAGTGAAACTCTTTAACTTTCCAAGTGCCCAACACAGTGGTCTGACACCAATAATTATTTATTAAATTTAATTGAAAAAAGGATCAGCTTAGAGAGGTAGCTGTTGGCAGGAAATTTCAGGACTATGAAAGGAAATGGATGAGAGAATTCTGTGATGCAGTGGGTGGGTGGTTAACAGTTAGATCTATTGCATCAAATCTATGCATTTAATGAAACCAGTCTTGCCAGGAAAATGAGCCTGGACAGTTTCCATTTGATTTCACCTTGATCCTGATTGTATGCTTTTTTTTTTATTCTATCATAAAAGGTAAAGTTTGTGCTGTTTCTCACTTAAAATTGACCTCATTCTCCTTGATTAGACCTATATATAGTTTAGGGAAGACATCACTACTAATTCTTTTTTATTTGCTTATCTAAAAGAACAGTTTAGACAAAGACATAGTTTACCCAAGTTGGATTCCAGCCCTAACCCTCTGATTTTTCACTATTAGATGAAAAGTGACACTTACATGACAAGACTCAGAAACCTTTGTGGTGAGTTTCTTAATTAGATTGTGACCTCCTTGAGGCCAGGGATTAACTTTTGCCTTTCTTTGTATTACCATTGGTTATCCTACTGCCTGGCATATAGTAGGCACTTAATATGTTTATTTTATTGTTTTAAAGACTGCCAGTGGTGGGGAAACCCACTGCTTTCCAAGGTAGCCTATCCCACTTTTGGACAGCTCCAAGAAGTCTTTCTGTATGACAAGCAAAAGTAGGTCCTTTTGCAAGACCTGAATACACTGCTTTGAGTGTGACCTGATCCAGGAAGAGTAGAGTAGAGCTATTCCTTCTTTCATTTTTGACACTGTCTTTTAGCACAGCCTTGTGTAACATTAAATTTGTTTTTAGCTGTTATACCACACTCTTGTCTAATTTTGAGCTTTCATTACACAAAAAAGTAGGTGTGTCGTCTTTATGTAAGGTGTGAGCAGAAAACCAATAATATCCACTAATCAATAGTGATGCACTCTCTAGTTCCTCCTGCTTTTGTCTGTTTTCTACAATTACCATGAGGATTTTTGGAGCTCTTTAGTGGGGATCCACAAAACTGTCTGGCTATGGCACCAAACAGAAGATTGCCCTGTTTGCAAGTATTCATAACGATTGATTAAACTATAATCAGTCTTGGTTCCTTAGCCTTTTCTTTCGGTATGAAAAGAACACCCCACAGTTATAGGGGAGGTGCAAGGTTCTCCAGCCAGGAAATTCTGGACCTTACAATATACTATACAATAGTATAGAATTATTGGTTTTCTCTTTGTACAGCCAGTAACCAGTAGGCACTCAATAAATACTTAGAGAATGAATGAATCTTTGTTGCTGCTCAGAACCAAATTCAGAATAGCAGTTCCTTTAGTTGCTCCTTTCACCTTTTGAAGGATAAAATGATCATTAAGGAAATTTATGAATTTTTGCTTCTCTTTGGGCTACAGTTTTCCTCTGCAAAATGAGAATGTTAGATTAGATGATGTCTCAACTGACTTCTAGATGAAACATTAGGTGATGGTGTGACTATTATCAACATAAGCATGTTAGTTTAAACCACAGAACTAGATGAATTTTGTGAGGGTATGAATATAGGGCTGAATAGACATCAACAAAAGATAAGTGAAGGTCCTGGTTAGCCCTTTTCCTGCTTGGCCAGTTTGCCTAGGAGCCCTAGAGGAAAGAGCAACTTAGGAAATACGACCCTTTTTTCTTCCTTCTGGCTATGCTGCATGCAACCTGGACTTGATTATGATAGGAATGGCTCTAATTTCACTGAACAAAGCACTCAACAGGCTGCACGAGCCTATTGATAATTTTTGTTCTTTCTAGTTATTGTCTTGGGCCAACAGAGCCATCACTGACGCACATGGAGCTGTTTGTTGCTCGCTGTTGGAAACCACTTTGGATGACAAATCAATAAGGATAATTCTCACAGGGGATGCCATTATTGTCATTATGGCAGTGGTATAATGTGTGAGATCCTTCCAGGTGAGACTGCTATTCCCCAGGGTTGAAGTGCAAAGACTCATTCAGGCCATGAGGTTTTTTGTTTAGGGAATTGCTTTTTCAGAGGATAAAATTATACCTTGACCAAAAAAAGACTAAATGTACCTTCCCCAAGTGCCTCACTTAAATCCAAGCATAAAGGACTTGTTCACTTATAAGGCTGTAAGCTGCACTGGAAGATATACTGGTTTTTGAGTCAGAAAAACCTAATTCTGCTACTTATTGCTATGACCTTGACCAAGGAAGTCATTTCTCTCTTTGGGCTTCATCTTCTTCATCTGTAAAATGAATGATTTGGACCAAATGATGTCTAATGTGCCCGCTAGCTCTAACTCCTATAAGTTAGGTTCATTTAAGGATGAATTAGAAGGACCTCAATTAATTGGGTAGTCTTAATTATGCTCTACCTCTAGATATAAAACCTTAATTTCACCCTCTTCTTTCTTTCCACAACCCCAAAATATGTACATGGTGGAGTAGAGTGGGGAAACAGAGATAAAGGGAGAGGGAGCAAAAGTTGGGGCATGTACAGGGTTGGAGATGACTTGACCATTATTTGAGTCATCTTGGTTTATGCTTGACCTTTCTATCCATATGTTTTCCAGACATTTGTGCTTAATTTCTCGCCAATGTCTCAATACATTTTAGTTCATTACTTCCTGATACATGGACTTCCTAGATCTTCCTTTCCAGGCTACATTGTGTTACTGATTCTATTTGAAAAAAATCTACCTTCATTACTTATCACTTTATGGTGTCATGGAAAGAGCACTGAACTCAGAATCAGACAATCTCTTTTTCAGTCTTAGTTCCATCACTTACTCACTGTGTGACCTTGAGCAAGTCTTTTAACCTTTGAGTCTCAGTTTTTTCTTCTGTTGGCCTTGATAACCTTGAAGTTCAACTCCATCTCTAAAGCTTTATAATTTGAAGTATGGTACACATCTGGAGAGCCTAGTGATGTAGTTCTGGTACCCAAAGAATTAAACCAGAAACTATTGATACTATTTGGTGTAAACACATTTTTGTTCCACATGGCTCAGCTACATTTGTTATTGACCTATATATCATTTGAAAAGCTTAATGTCTACTCATAACAATAACATGTGTGTGTGTTTTTTTTGTGTGTGTATGTGTGTGTGTGTGTGTGTGTGTGTGAGAGAGAGAGAGAGAGAGAGAGAGAGAGAGAGAGAGAGAGAGAGAGAGAGAGAGCCAGAGCTATAATTTCATCATTGTGAGGAACTGCTATCACTCCTCTTGAGAATTCTATCCACTGATACAGATAAGCAACCTGTCTGAAACTTCAAGTGTTAGTGCTGTCCTACGGTACTTACAGGTTAAATAATTTGCCCAGAGTTACAAAGCCAGTATATGTAGGAGTCAGGAATTGAACCCAGGCCTTTGGACAATGGAGACCATGTTCCAATCTTCAGTTTTCAATTATAAGGAAGAATGGGTGTGTAATTCAATGGAAAGAGCATTGGACTTTGAGTCAGAGGATCATGACTCTGAACCCATTATTTGTGTAACCCTTGACAAGATACTTAATGTCTTTGAATCTCAATTTCCTCATCTGTATACAATGAAATGGTTGAACCAGATGATCTCTAATACCCTTTTCCATTTTAGAACTGTGCCTCTGGGAAGTTTTTTCCCCCATTTCCTTGTGTTTAGTGATTGGTACAATGTCCTAGATGGGTATGTAACCATACCTTAGGAGAAAGACCTGCAGAAGCAAGAGAACTATAAGGAGAAACAATGAAATTGAAGATTTTTTCCCCCATCTCCTAAAGATAATCTTCTGTCCAAGAGAGATTTGTCAAAAAAAACTGCAGTGAGATCCTCATCATTGGAGATCTTCAAGAACAGACTAGATGACCACTTGTTGGGGATACAGTAGAAGAGACCCCCATTTTGGCACAAGTTGTATTAACTGGCCTCTAAGGTCCCTTCCAACTTTGAGTCAGTCCATCTACCATCAACTCCTTTTCCTTTCCCCACTTTTGATGTGATAGAAAGAAGACTGAATTAGGAACCAGGAGATCTGAGCTCTAATTCCAACTCTTCTGTTATCCAGCTTTATTACTTTGGCCTACTTACATAACATCACCGAGTCTAATTTTCTAATTTACAAAAGTTAATAAGGAAATATCACCATCAGGCAATTTAAGGGAACAAATGAAATATGCAGCCCTTAGAGATGATTGTAATTTGCCCAAGATCCTACACATGAGTGGCAGAATAGGATGTCTAACACCTAGTCCAGTGTTCTTTCCCTCATTCCTTTCAGTCAGGGCATGGTGTCTCTCCATCTTGTTTCTTTCTATTACTAAGAATTACAAGCAGTTTAAACCTACAGGTTCTTCTGCCACTGAGGCACAAGGTAATGCTTACATAGCTTGTGGAAACTTAATTTGCTTTCTGGAGTCTGTCCAAGACAGGGTCCTAGTGTCCCAGCTTCCTGCATATTGTTAATTTGGGAGTATGAATACTCTCTCTGCTATGATTTATATCTCCTGGTGCTCTATCATGAACAACATGTTTCAGTTCAAGATTTTGCTAAAGAAGCTCGTGCTTGACTAAGACCCAAAGGAACCAAGACAAGTAAATATTAAACCAAAAAATCATGAAATTAAAGCGGTATAAGGTCCCTTAGATTGTTGTTCAATGTTTTCCTGAGGGACTATTCAGCTTCTAACCATGTCCTCTCTGGTATTCATCCTGAGCAAAGTGGTTGCACCTGCCACACTCATTGTTCTGAGAGGCAAATTTATGACTGGTGACTTGTGACTTATTTTCCTCTCTGCCTGTAATTAAGTGATTCAAGTTGATTTTGCCAGAGACCGCTTAGGGTAGGAAGATCATTTAGACCCCAGATTTTGGATCCAAATTAATGATTTCAACCATGAAAGTAAGAGCATGCCTAGCATCTGAAAATTGCCAGATCTGGACGCCTTAGACTAAACCAGGCAGCAAGATTAATGATGGGCAAGGTGCAGGCTTGAATCCATTTTTATTTAGCTTTTATGGAAATCACTGTTCCTAAGAGAATCTAGACATGGCAGTGACCAGAGTCAGACTTGATCCATCGCCATAGGTTCCAAATTTTCTTTTTTAAACACTGATTTTTTTCACATTTGAATCCGTAGGCTGTGCAGATCATTAATAAATCAGCAGGCATTATTAAATGTCTACTACATGCTAGGGAGTGGGCATACAAACACAAAAGTGAACCATCCCCTCCCTTCAAGAAACCCACATATATCACCATACATATATCACCACATAAATTCTACCTATAATAGATTTTAACCAGTTCTTTGCCAACTGACTAACTACTTAAATTCTTTGAACCTCAGTATGGTTTTTTTTTTTATTAATTAGTTTATTTGTTTTCAGTTTTCTACAATCACTTCCATATTTCTTGGATTTTTCCCCTCTCTCCCTGAGACGGTGTGCAATCATATATAGGTTCTACACATACATTCTTATTAAATACATTTTCACCTTAGTCAAGTTGCATAGAAGAGTTAAAATGAATGGGAGAAACCATGAAAACAAAACAAAACATAACACAATAGAAAATGGTCTGCTTCATTCTGCGATGCAATTCCATAGTTCTTTCTCTGGATGTGGAAGGCATTTTACCTCAAGTGTCCATTGGAAATGTCTTAGGTCCTTGCATTGCTGTGAAGGGCTAAGTCTACTAGAAAAATTCCTTCCATACTCTGGTTGTTGCTGTGTACAAAGTTGTCCTGGTTCTGCTCCTTTCACTCATCATCAGTTCATATAAGTCCTTCCAGGTCTTTCTGAAGTCTTCCTGTTCATCATTTCTTATAGCACAATAGTATTCCATTACATTTATATACCACTACTTGTTTAGCCATTCCCCAAATTGATGGGTATCGCCTAGATTTCCAGTTCTTGGCCATCACAAATAGAGGTGCTATAAATATTTTTGCATATATGAGACTCTTTCCCATTTTTATTATCTCTTTGGGATACAGTCCTAGAAGTGATATTGCTGAGTCAAAGAGTATGCACATTTTTGTAGCCTTTTGGGCATAGTTCCAAATTGCTCTCCAGAATGGTTGGATCAGCTCACAGCTCCACGAACAATGAATTAGTGTTCCAGCTCTCCCACATCTTCTCCAACATTTATCATCTTCCTGTTTTGCCATGTTAGTCTATCTGATAGGTATGATGTGGTACCTAAGAGTTGTTTTGACTTGTATCTCTCTAATCAAAAGTGATCTAGAGCATTATTTCTTATGACTATAGATAGCTTTAATTTCTTCCTCAGAAAACTACCTGTTCATATCCTGTGACCATTTATCAATTGGGAAATGACTTGTATTTTTGTACATTTGACTCAGTTCTCTATATATTTTAGAAATGAAGTCTTTATCACAGACACTGGTTGCAAAAATTCTTTCCCAGTTTTCTGCTTCCTCCCAATCTTGGTTGCACTGGGTATTTGTGCAAAAACTTTTCAATTTAATATAATCAAAATTATCCTTTTTGTACTTAATAATGTTCTCTATACTTGTTTAGTTAAATATTTCTCCATTCTCCATAAATCTGACAAATACACTATTCCTTGCTCTCCTACTTTGTTTATAATATCAATCTTTATACCTAGATCATGTATTCATTTAGAGTTCATTCTTGTGTACGGTGTCAGGCATTGGTCTAAGCCCACTTTCTGCCACATTATTATCTAGTTTTCCCAGCAGTTTTTGTTAGACAGTGAGTTCTTATCCAAGAAGCTGGGATCCTTGGAATTATCAAACAGTACATTGCTACATTCACTGATTACTGTGTCTTGAATACCTAACCTATTCCACTGGTCTACCCCTCTATTTCTTAACCAGTACCAAGTGGTTTTGATAATTGATGCTTTATAATACAATTGAGATCTGATAGGGTTAGGCCACCTTCCCTACCATTTCTTTTCATTAGTTGCCTTGATATTCTGGACCTTTTGTTCTTCCAGATAAATTTTGATATTATTTTCTCTAGATCTAGAAAATAATTATCTGGTAGTTTGAGTAGTATGGCACTGAATAAGGAAATTAATTTAGGTAGAACTGTCATTTTTATTATATTAGCTCAGCCTACCCACGAGCAACTGATGTTTTCCACTTACTTAGGTCTGACTTTATGCAAAAAGTGTTTTGTAATTGTGTTAGTATAGTCTATGGGTTTGTTTTGGCAGGTGGACTCCCAGATATTTTATAGTGTCTACCATGGCTTTAAATGGGATTTCTCTTTCTATCTCTTGCTGTTGGGCTCTGTTGGTAATATATAAAAATGCAAATGATTTATGTGGGTTTATTTTGTAACCTGCAACTTTGCCAAAGTTGTTTATAATTTCAAGTTGTTTTTTATTTGATTCTCTGAGATTCTCTAAGTATATCATCATATCATCTGCAAAAGAGTGATAACTTAGTTTCTTCTTTCCCTATTCTTATTCAATTTCTTTTTCTTTTCTTATTGCTAAAGCTAACATTTCTAATACCATATTGAATAAGAGTGTTGATAATGGACATCCTTGTTTCACCACTGATCTTTTTGGAGCTGTATCCAGCTCTTCCCTATTACAGATAATGCTTGCTGATCGTTGGTAGATCCTGCTTTTATTTTGTGGAAGGCTCCATTTACTCCTGTGCTCTCCAGTGTTTTCAATAGGAATGTGTGTTGTTTTTTGTCAAAGGTGTTTTTTGCTTCTATTTAGATAGTCGTATGGTTTCTGTTAGTTTTGTGGTTGATATGATTAATAATGCTGATAGTTTTCCGAATATTGAACCAGCCCTGCATTCCTGGTATCACTCTTACATCATCATAATGTATTATCCTCATGATAAGTTGATGTATTCTTTTTGCTAATATCTTATTTAAAATTTTTCCATCTATATTAATTAGAGAAATTAGTCTATAATTTTCTTTCTCAGTTTTGGCTCTTCCTGTTTTAGGTATCAGAACCATATTTGTATCATAAAAAGCATTTGGTGGGACTTCTCCGTCACCAATTTTCCCAAATAGTCTCTATAGTATAGGAATTAACTATTCTTTAAATGTTTGATAGAATTCACTTGTAAATCCATCTGACCCTGCAGATATTTTCCTAGGGAGTTCATTGATGGCTTGTTCAATTCTTTTTTCTGAGATGGGATTATTTAATTATTCAACTTCCTCTTCTGTTAATCTGGATAATTTATATTTTTAAAAATATTCATGCTTCTCATTTAGATTGTCAAATTTATCGACATACAGTTGAGCCAACTAATTTCTAATTTTTGTTTTAATTTCCTCCTCATTGGAGGTGAGTTCACCATTTTTATTTATGACATTAGTAATTTGGTTTTCTTCTTTCTTTTTTTTAAATCAAATTGACCAAAAGTTTATCATTTTATTGTTTTTTTTCCATAAAATCAACTCTTAGTTTTATTTATTAGTTCAATAGTTTTCTTAATTTCAATTTTATTAATCTCTCCTTTGGTTTTCAGTATTTCTAATTTGGTATTTACTTGGGGATTTTCAATTTGTTGTTTTTCTAGCTTTTTCAGCTGCATGCCCATTTCATTGATCTCTTCTTTCTCTGTTTTATTCATTTAGGCATTCAGTGATATAAAACTTACCCTAAGAACTGCTTTTGCAGTAGCCCATAAGTTTTGAAAAGTTGTCTCATTATTGTCATTCTCTTGAATGAAGTTGTTGATTGTTTCTATGGTTTGTTGTTTAATCCACTCATTCTTTAGGATTAAATTATTTAGTTTCCAATTAATTTTTGGTTTATTTTTCCATGGTCTTTTATTACATATAATTTGTATTGCATTATAATCTGAGAAGGATGCATTGACTTTCTCTGCCTCTCTGCACTGGATTATGAGGTTTTTATGCCCTAGTACATGGTCACCTTTTGTATTTGTGCCATGTATGACTCAGAAAAAGATATATTCCTTTCTATCACCATTCAATTTTCTCCAAAGAGCTATGATATCTACCTTATCCAGAATTTTATTTACTTCCTTAACTTCTTTCTTGTTTATTTTGAGGTCAGACTTATCAAGTTCAGAGAGGGAGAGTTTGAGGTCCCCCACTAGTACAGTTTTGCTGTCTTTTTTTTCCTGTAACTCCTTTAACTTCTCCTCTATGAATTTGGATGCTATACCACTTGGAGCATATATATTTATTTATGATATTGCTTCATTGTCTATGGCACCTTTAAGCAGGATATAGTTTCCTTACTTATCTATTTTGATTAGATCTTTGTCTGTTTTTGCTTTGTCTGAGATTAGGATTGTTGCCCTTGATATTTTTACACCAGCTGAAGAACAATACATTCTGCTCCAACCTTTTACCTTTACCCTGTATGTAGCCCCCCATTTCAAATGTGTTTCTTATAAACAACATATTGTTGAACTATGGTTTTTAATCCTTTCTCCTATTTGTTTCCATTTTATGGGGGAGTTCATCCCATTCACACTCACAGTTATGATTATTATCTATGTCTTTCCCTCCATCCTCTTTTCCTCCATTTATGCTTTTAGTTGTCCCTTCTCCCTTCCCCTCCACAATAGTTTTAACTTTTGACCATTGCCTCCCTCAGTCTTCTTTCCCTTCTTTCATCCCTCCTCCCATTCACTCCCCTTTCTCCTTCCTACTTCTTCCCTCCCTTTTAGCCTCCCCTTCCTTTCCTTTTCCTTTTCCCTTCCTACTGCCTATGGAGCTAGTTAGATTTCAACACAACTGAGTTTGTTGTTCTCTCCTTGAAACAAATCAGATGACAGTAAATCTCAAACAATGCTTATCTCCCTCAACTTTTTCCCTCTACTGTAATATGTTTTTGTGCTTCTTCATATGATATAATTTACCTTTTTCTGCCTCTTTTTTTTCACGTCTCCTATTATAATCCCTTTGCACACTTAAATCACGTTTTTATCATCACATCATTTAATTTATACCCACTCTCTCTATGTATATCTCTTTTATATATCATAATAAATATGCAATTCTCAGGATTAACCAGCATCATCTTCCCTTATAGGGAAGTAAACAGTTTGCCCATATTGAATAACAAGTTTTTTTCTCCCTGTTTATCTTTTTATACTTCTCTTGAGACTTCTGTTTAAGGATCGTATTTTCTATTGAGCTCTGACCTTTTCATCAAGAAGGTCTGGAAATCCCTTGTTTCCTTGAATGTCCATCTCCTTGCCTGAAATGTTATGCTCAGCTTTGTTGGGTAATTGATCCTTTGTTGTAGTCCCAGCTCCCTTGCCTTACAGAATATCATATTCCATTCCCTCTGATCTTTTATTGTATAACTTTTATCTATTTATTGTAGAAGTCCTGTCTGATCCTGACTGTAGTTCCTTGATATTTGAATTGTTTCTTTCTGTCTGCCTGCAGTATTTTTCCTTCACTTGATAATTCTGGAATTTGGCAACAACATTCTTTTGTGTTTTCAGTTTGGGATCCCTTTCAGGAGGTGAACAGTGGATTCTTTTGATGAGTATTTTGCCCTCTGTATCTAGAACCTCTGAGCAGTTCTCCTTGCTGATTTCTTGGAAGATATTGTCCAGACTCTTTTTTTTTTATCATGGCTTTCTGGTAGACCAACAATTCTTAGATTTTTCTCTCCTGGATCTATTTTCCAGGTCAGTTGTTTTTCCAATTAAATATTTTACATTTTCTTCTACCTTTTCATTCTTTAGATTTTGTTTGACTGATTCTTGATGTCTCATAGAGTCATTAGCTTCTACTTGCCCAATTCTATTTTTTGTTAAATTGTTTTCTTCAGTTAACTTTGCATCTCCTTTTCCATTTGCCCATCTTCTCCTTTTAAGGAGTGATTTTCTCCAGTTAATTTTTGTACTTCCTTTTCCATTTGTCCAATTTTCCCAGTTATATTTTGGACTTCCTTTTCCATTAGTGAAATTTTCCTTTTAAATTCTTCTGTGATTTCATTTTTCATATTTTTAAAATCATTAACCAATTTTTCTTCTACTTCCCCAGTTTGGCTTTTGAAATACTTCTTGAGTTCTTCCAAGAATGCTCTTTAGGCTTGAGACCAGTTCATATTCCCTTCTGCAGTTTCAGATGGGAGTACAGTCTCAGTGATGACCTCTTTGGTATTCATGTTTTAGTCCTTGTCCCCATAGAAAGATTCTATGGTGTTTTCTTTTCTGGTTTGCTTCTTGCTCATGACAACCACCCTTTTCCTGGCTTTTAAAGTGGATCTCTGCTTCTGGGGCACAGAGAGCTCTGGTTTTTTTTTTTTTTTTTTTTTGTGCTGAGAACTTAAGGCTTTGTGTTGTGGTCTTTGCTTCCTTTAGCTAGAAGCTAGAATGATATAGCTTACCTGTTGCTGAGCTAGTATGCTAAAGCAGAAGCTAGGTGAAGTCTTTTTGAGTTTCTCTGGAGTTACCTTGGAGCTAACTGCATTGAGTGTGGGGGAGGGGTGGTCTGGCAGTAGGAGGTCTCCTCTCCTGGGCACAGTCAGGTTCAGTGGTTGGTGAACCCCCTATACACTAGTATTTTCCTGATTCCCCTGGAGTGCTGAGGCATGCCTGGGGTTCTGCTGTTGGTAATTGCAGACTCCACCCCCCTGGAGCTCAGGATCTCCTTCTGGTTTGCAGAAGTGGGGCTGTCTGGGACAGCTCCAGTCCTGCATTGTTTCCCTTCAGCCATAGAAAGAGAGACCCCCACTCCTTGTGATTGTCCTAGCTCCACAAGTAAGAGACTATTTACCCCTTCAGCTGATCCCACTGTTCCAGGATTTTTCCTGGGAAAGTAATCTCTGGGTTTTTGAAGGTCAACAAGGGAGGGTTAGAGCATTTACTGATCACTCTTCCATCTTGGCTCTCAGAAGTTCAAGTAGATTACTTATAGTCATTCATTCTGCAGGCTGTTAGTCTCAGGAGTGGCTGCTGCAGTTACCTGGGGATCTGTGGTTTTCTGTCACTCAGTTCCACTGGACTCATGTCCTGGGCTGATATGTTTGAGATTCTGCTGGACTACTCTTGAGTCAGACTGCCTGGGGGTTCCTGCCTGGCTTTGCTATAGTAGGGTCTGCACTGGTACAGCCTGTGCCTGAACCTCAGTTTCTTAATTTTCAAAATGGAGGTGGCAATACTTATAATATCTTATGCTTACAATACTAATTTCATATATATGTATATATGTATATATATGATAGTTATAATATCTGCCTACCCCCACAGTATTGTTGTGAGAAAAATGACTTTTTAATTTTATTTTTATTATATATTATATGTATATTATACTAATATACATTACATATAATATATTAATACAATATGTTAATATATATTTATTTTTTATCAATTAAAAAAGCATTAAAAAAATTTTGAATTCCAAATTCTCTCTTCTTCTTCCCTCCTCCCTCTTTGAGAAGGCAAGTAATTTAATATAGATCATGTACGTGCAGTCATGTAAAATATATTTCCATATTAGTCACATTGCAAAGGAAAACACAGACCAAAACAAAACAAACAAAACCAAATCCAAGAAAAATAAAGTAAAATGCATGCTTCAATCTGCATTCAAACTCCATTAATTCTTTCTCTGGAGGTGGATAGCATTTTTTATCAAGAGTCTTTCAGAATTATCTTAGATCATTGCATTGATAAGAAAAGCTAAGCCATTCACAATTGGTCATAATACAATTGCAGTTACTATGTGCAATGTTCATTACTTTACATCAGCTCATATAAGGCTTCCATGGTTTTTCTGACCGCATCTTGCTTGTTATTTCTTATAGCACAATAATTTCTTATAGCACAATAGTATTCCATCATAATCGTATACCATAACTTGTTCAGCCATTCCCCAGTTGATGAGCATTTTTTTCCCTTTCCAAATTTTGCTACTATTAAAGAGCTGTTTTATGAATATTTTTGTACATATAGATCCTTTCCATTTTCTTTGATCTCTTTGTGATATAGACCCAGCAATGCTATTGCTGGCTTGAAAAGTATGCACAGTTTTATAACCTTATGGGGTATAGTTCCAAATTGCTCTACAAAATGGTTGAGTCAATTCACAACTCTACCAACAGTACCTTGGTGAGGAAAATGATTTGTAAATTATAAAGCTCTACAGAATTGTATACTTTTATTATTGATTCTTGAATTTCCTCAGACCAAATTTCAGAGCTGCTATCTACCTTGACTCTTGTTTTCCTGCCTGTCTTCCTGAGTGCTAACCTGCTGTGATCTCCCCTAAAGCCATGCTTCTCTACTTTTGCTTGTCTTGCTCATTGCAAACATCCTCTAGGCAACTGCAATTTTGTTGTATCCCTCAGGTCCAGCATGAAAAATATTCTAGGGAGAATAACTTAGTTATTTGAAGATAATCACCAAAATATTGGTCCAATGCTTCCACCTCATCCTCAGGCTATCTAATAAGGACTTAGAGAAACATTTCATCGCCTGATGTTTCTTAAAGAATAATTGCCTGAATTACCAGTTTCAGGCTGTGCATCTAGGCATAGACCAAGGGAAAATATATCTCTTGTTTCAACGGAGTCATTGATTTAAACATCATAGTTTAAGTCAATGACTGAATGATTTTGAAGTCCATTTCCACGGCAGCAATGAACATTTATTAAGGAGAAAATGAACAGTTTTAAGTATGTGACCATGTTTGGGGGTAGTGGGACTCCTTTACCTGCTCAAAACAGTTTTTAGTAGCCTAATCTCTTTGGCCTTTGTCAAGGTTGAGAAAATTGAAGTCCACTGAGAGATGTCTGTTTTTGTTTGTTTGTTTTGGTTTTTGTTCAGCCTTGTTCAACTCTTTGTGACCCCATTTGGGGTTTTCTTGGCAAAGATGCTGGAGTAGTTTGCCCTTTCTTTCTCCAGCTTATTTTACAGATGAGGAACAGAGGCAAATAGGGTTAAGTGACTTGCTCAGCTAGTTAACAGTGACTTAGAGGTAATTAAGTGTCTGAGGTCAGATTTGAACTCAGAAAGATGTCTTCCTGACTTCATGGTTGTGTACTCTATCTGCTGAGCCAATTAGCTGCCCCCACCATTTCAGGGATACTTAACTATAAATCCTGTTCCCTTTCCTATCTCTATTTAAATCACAAAGTGATTTAAATTTCCCCACTTCTCAATCAGTTTGTTCCATATCCACCACTCTCAACACTCCCTATTCAACAAGTTAGGGAACAAGACTGGGAACCTGGAGGAAGAGACAAGAAAAAATAAAGCCAAGTTCTTGGGAGAGCTATTTCTGCTTTTTGGAGGAGGTGAGATAGAAGAGATAGAATTCAAATTTGTGAAGGTAAAAATGAAACATTTTGAGCTTAGCTGTTGTTGTTCAGTCATTTTGGTTGTGTCCAATTCTTTGTGACACAACCCTACTTGGGATTTTCTTGGCCAAAATCCTGGAGTGGTTTGTCATTTCTTTCTCCAGGTCATATTACATATGAGGAAACTGAGACAAAAAGAATTAAGTGACTTGCTCAGGGTCACACAGGTAGTAAGCATCTGGGGTCTGATTTGAACTCGGGAAGAGGAGTCTTCCTGATTTCATGATTGGAATTCTATTGATTGCATCACCTGGCTGCTCCTTTTGAGCTTAGTAGCCATCACCAAATCACTGATTCCACCATTGTTTTCACTTTCTAACTCCTCAGGGGTTGTGATATAGAGTAGCAGCCTGAGAAATGATCTATTTTAGTGAACACCTAGTCCTAAAACCTTTTCCAATATAGGAGCCAAATTCCATGAGTGCCAGTGTTATGTGTTTTCCCTAATGCTGTGAGGCAGAAAAAGCCCTGGCCATAGGGTCAGAAAGAATGGGTTTCCCATTTTGACTTTAATACATAACAACTGGGTAAAACTTGGGCTAGTCATGCAAACTCTTTAAACTTCAACTTTCTCATTTGCATAATAGGGGTATGAACTACATGATCTTCTTGGTGGCCTTGGACAGGTCACATAACCTGGACCTCAGTTTCCTTATCCATAAAATGAAGGGTTGGAGTAAATGGTCTCTGAGGTCCTTTCTAGCTTTAGATCAATGATCCTGTGGGTCCCTAAGCTCCTCTTCTAGCTTCAGATTCTGTGTTCCTACTTTATGATGCTCATTCAATTACGGATATAATCCTTAAGTTTCTTTCCTCTCCATGGTACGCAGCTGATAAAATGATAGTCCTAAAGTACAGGTTTGGCTGTATACTCCCTTGTTCAGGAAACTTCAATGGCTCCCTATTACTTCTAGGATTAAAAGGAAAGAGGCAGCTTGTTGGTGCAGTGAATAGAACACCTGGAGTCAGGGGGACCTGAGTTGCTCCAATCCAGCCTCAGATGCTTGATACTGACTTTGTGACCTTGGGCAAGTCAGTTAACTCTCCCCCCCTCCCAAAAAGGAAACTTCTCTGTTTGTTATTTAAATCTCTCCACAATTTGGCTCCAACTTGCTTTTCCAAGATTATTACATATCACTTCTCCTCACCCACTGTTTTACCTAAACAAACTTGCCTTTTTCCTGTTTCTCATAAATCATTCTTCATTTCCTGAGTCTGTGCCTTTGCTCAAAATGTTCTACATATATGCAATGCATTCTCTCACCTCTACATGTAAGAACCCCCAATTTCATTCAAAGTAGAAATGAAACTTTCTACATGGGGCTTGTGCTTTCACTTTCTACATGATCTGCCAGATGTTGTCTTCTTTTTGCAAAATTAACTTCCATTTTTTTTTTCTTTTTAGCACTCCTCCTTAGGGAAGTACTTACTTCCCTAACTGTAACAAATTGGGTCTCCATAGATCAGTTGATTATTACTCTTAGAGTTCTATGGATAACTTTGATGAATGAGTTTTTAGTACTGCTGCTCATGAACCCCTACTGGTGTATTTCTCATTAATTATTAACTAGTAGCCTCAAATAACTTTACAAAAAGGGTATTCATTTACTATGGTTGTATAATAAGAACAGTTGGTACCAATATTACCTCCACTCCCCATTCTTCCCCCACCCCCAAAACTAGGTACTCTCCCCATGGACAAAATAACAATGGCAGTGAAACACAAACATGAGGAACATATATGGGGAAAAGGACATTTCATAGCTCCTGGTTCCTGGAATTAATTTTTTTCCCTTATAGAGTCCTCATGAAGTTTCCCTCATGTGCCAGTCTCTGCTGAACTCTAAAGCTTGGTGCTTCTATTGAATCCATGATGTTATTTAGTAGTTTTTCAGTCATGTCCAACTCTGTATGATCTTTTCTGAGGTTTCCTTGGCAAAGATGC
The DNA here is from genome assembly GCF_028372415.1 of Notamacropus eugenii. Lineage (NCBI taxonomy): Eukaryota > Metazoa > Chordata > Mammalia > Diprotodontia > Macropodidae > Notamacropus > Notamacropus eugenii. Next base: position 414,801,815 of record NC_092873.1, read on the forward strand.
TAAACTGGTTTGCCATTGCCTTCTCTAGTTCATTTTACAGATGAGGAACCTGTGGCAAACAGGGTTAAGTGAAATGCCCTGATTACACAGCTGTTAAGTAGATTTGAACTCAGGAAGATAAAGTCTTCTTGATTCCAGGTCCAGCACTCTGTCACCTGTGCCACCTACCTGCCCACCTCCTGTTTCTGAACTGATAAAATTCTTGTACTGTTTGACGCTATCAGAGCTTGTTAGCTTGATTAACCAATCATACCTTTTCCCTCTCCCTAATCCAATTAAAGATGCTTACACCTCAGGGCTTAGAGGATCTCATTTATATACTAGGGTTTCTTAATTGATTGTTCTCTAACCCAAAGAAGTATTCTCACCTGATAAAGGTACTGTGGCATAGACCACCTTGTTAGTTGAGGTAAGGCAGTGGAATTCTTTAATTGTACATATTTGGTGCATTTTTATACCTGTACGTGTTGTTTCCCATTTCTCCTTGAATGTAGAGACTTTCATTTTTGTCTTTATACATAGTGCCTGATAGTAGTAGCAGCCTTATAATTATATATTGATTGATTGATTGATTGGCAAATCACTAAACCATTCTAAGATTTTTTTTCCTAAAATGGGAATGACAAGACACTATCCATTATAGGACTGTTGGGAGGAAAGTGCTTTGTGAACTGGGAATATAAAACTAAATAACATAAATCTTAGCTAGTATTATATTTGTTATGAGACAGCTGAGCAGTGCAGTGAATAAAGTGTTGGATTTGGAGTCAGGAAAACCTGAATTGAAATCTTTCTTCATGTACTTACTAGCTATGTGACCTTAAGGAAGTCACTTAGCACCTCTGGGTCCCAGTCTCCTTATCTGTCAAATGAGGATAATAACACTTATTCTGAAGGGTTGTTGTAAAAATAAAATCTGATGACATCTGTAAAGTCCTTTGCAAACCTTAAATCATTATATATGGTTCTTCTCCTTTTCTTCCTCCTCCTCCTTCTTTCTCCTTTTCCTTATTTATCAATCTATCAATCCATCTGTCTGCCATCTGTCTTTCTGTTTTTCTGTCTATCTATCCTTTTGCATAGATACTCTTGGGGAACTATGTATTGATAGAGTGCCAGGCCTGAAATAAGGAAGACGAGTTCAAATCAGGCCTCCAATACACAACAGCAGTGTTACCCTGGGCAAGTCATTTAACCCCTATTTTCCTCAGTTTCCTTACCTGTAAATTGAACTGGATAAGGAAATGGCAAACCGCTTCAGTATCTTTGCCAAGAAAACCCTAAATGGGGTCACAAAATGTCTTTCATGACTAACATAACTAAACAACAATGAACACTTTTAGGGCATGAGTCATTATGAACCCTCTAAATACTAGTGATAGTAGTAGCAGTAAATTTTTCATGAATTTCTATAAGTTTTAAAAAGATGTCTCTTAGTGATAAAAATTTTCTGAATGTATCAATGTTGGCTTTTTGAATGCCAGAAACACAGTTATTAATTGGGCCATACTCAAAGGCTTGACATGTTAGCAGGATTTGACAGAAGTTGTAATTTGCTTGTATGGGCAACACAAGCTTATCTCTTTACCATTATAAGGCACTGGAAGTTGATCTTAATGGAAGAAGCCAATAGTATCAATGTTTTTTCTGATATATCCATTTAAAAACTATTTATTAAGAGTTTGCTAGGTTCAAGAGTCTGCTAAGTGTGGGAATACAAAAACAATCTGAAAAAGTTCTTGTCCTCAAGGAGTTTCCCTTCCACTGGTGGACTGCTACTTTTACATAGATAAATAAGCAGAAGATAATTTGAGGAGGAAATAAGGGAAGTGTGGATTAGTAAAGATTTCAAATATAAATTAAGGTTTGAGTTGAACCTGAAGGAAGCTAAGGATGGTAGGAATCTGAGGTAAGGAGGAAGTGATTCCAGTGATGAGGGACAACTTCTGAAAAAAGTAGAGGAATGCTGGGTTCTAGGAAGACGAAAATAGTCGTTTGACTGAAACATAGAATGAATAGAGGAAAGTAATGTGGATAAAGTTTGGCAAGGTTGTGAAGTGTTAAATATCAAGCTAATTTTTTAAATTTTACCTTAAAATTTTTTGATTAGGGAGACCATAGCCTGCTAACATTTAACAAATTTGTTATTGTTGCTCAGTCATTCAGTCATGTCCATCTGTTTGTGACCCCATTGACCATAGTATACAAAGTCCTTATATCTTCCACTGTATCTGATGATCAGTCATAACTCATGCTCATTGCTTCCATGATACTATCTATCCATCCCATTCTCTGCTCTCTTGTTGACTTCAATCTTTCCCACACAACAGGATTTTTTCCAGTGAGTCCTGTCTTCTCATTAGTGGCTACAGTATTTAAGCTTCACCTTCAGCATTTGACCTTCCAATGAATAGTCTGAATTAATTTCTTTAAGTATTCACTGATTTGATCTCCTGGCTATCCAAGGGATTCTCAAATGTCTTCTCCAGCACCACAGTTAGAAAGCCTCAATTCTATAGGGCTCAGCTTTCCTTATAGTCTAACTCTCACAGTTCATACATTGCTACTGGAAAAACCATAGATTTGACTGTACAGACCTGTGTTAGCAAGGAGACGGTCTCTGCTTTTTTAGTATGCTGTCCAGATTTGCCATAGCTTTCCTTTCAAGGAGCAAGTGTCTTTTAATTTCATGGCTGTAGTCACCATCTGCAGTGATCTTTGAGGCCAAGAATATAAAATCTGGCACTGCTTCCATTTCTTTTTCCTCTGTTTGCCAGGAGGTAATGAGACCAATTGCCATGATCTTAGTTTTTTTTTTAATGTTAAGCTTCAAGCAGACTTTTATACTCTCCTCCTTCACCTACACCAAGGTTTCTTAATTCTTTACTTTCAGCCATTTGAGTGGTACCATCTGCATATCTGAGACTGTTAATATTTCTCCCAGCAACTTGAATTCTGGCTTTTGATTTATCCATCCTGGGATGTCATGTGCTATATTCTGCATAAGTTAAATAAGGTGACTATACAGCTTTGTCATACTCTTTTTCCAATCTTAAACCATTCAGTAGTTCTGCATTTGGTTCTAACTGTTGCTTCTTGGCTTGCATACAGGTTCCTCAGGAGATAAGTAAGATGATCTGGTACTCCCATTTCTTTGAGGACTTGTCACATTTTGTTGTGATCCACACAGTCATAGGCTTTAGTGTGGTCATAAACCAGAAGAAGATATTTTTCTGGAACTCCTTTGCTTTATCCATAATCCAGAGGATGTTGGAATTTTGTTCTTTAGTCCCTCTGCCTATTTGAAAACTAGCCAGTTCTTCTGGTAATCCTTGGTTTACATATTTCTGAAGTCTAGCTTGCAGAATCATAAGCAGAATCTTGCTGATGTGAAATGAGTGCAATTGTTCAGTAATTTGAACATTCTTTGGCATTGCCCTTCTTTAGGATTGGGGCATAAATTGATCTTTTCCAATCCAGTGGCCACCATTAAGGCAGTAATCCAGGAGGGGTATTCAACCAATACACATGGATAACCTTTCAATGTTGTTGTTTGTCCTTTGTTTTCAAAGACGACCAATAACATCATGGGGATGATTCTTCACTTGTGTGCAAATTGGATTTAAATGAGGCAGAGTTATACAAAGTTTTCAGTCTCATTCTCTCTTCCAGAGTCATCAAAGTCCAGTGGCAAGACAAAAGTCAGGATGACTGCTGATGGCCCAGAATGCAGTGGATAACTTTGGCATCTTTGATGTCTGACCAAGCTCTAAGCACTCCACAGAGCCTGCTTCAGCTGCCCTCATGGCCATTGGAACAAATTGCTCTCATCTGCCCATTCCACCTGGGAAAGTCAGTCCCAAGCATGTGAAACCTGTCAGTAGTATTAGGTGACATCACAGAATGTCAGAGCAAGAAGGGTCTCTGAAAAATCATCTAGGTCAAGCTCCTCTTTTTTCTAATAAGAACACTGAGGCCCTGAGATGTTAAGTGAGTTGACAAAGACCCTATAGCAATAAATAACAGAATCAGAATTCAAACTCAGATCTTCTGGCTTCAAGTCCAGTGCTTTTTTCACCATGCCACACTAACACTTAAATTGATTGGTTCATTGAATATTTTGACCTTCAGGCCAAAATGAACCAAGGAATAAGGAGGAACATAGGCCTCAACAAGATCAAACATTCCTTCTCCACTTGGTCTTGTTTCAGAATGTGTCACCTCGTTCTCATCCCTCCTTTCCTTCCCTGATCTATCAATCGATACCTTTTGGCATCAAGTACATGTCAGTTCTAGTTTAGTGATGTGACAGTACATTACTTGTTGACATTTACTTCAATTTCTCTTTTCATCCAATATTGTATGGTTAACCATTATGAGTCATAAAATAATACACTATTTTATATCTTTGTTTCCAAACGCAATTTATTGTTAAACCTCTTAAGGTAATAAATTATTTCAAAATTGTCTAGTGTTTCTTCTCTCCCTTGATCCTTCCTTCCTTCCTTCTTTCCTTCCTTCCTTTCTTTTTTCCTTCCCTTCTTCCCTCATTCCTTTGTCCTTCTCTTCCTCCCTCCCTGTCTTTATGTCTCAGTAAAACAAAAAACAAAAGTATTTTTTGGAGTAGGAAACGTATTCTTTTGTTGTTGTCATCCAAAGATAAGATTGAACACCACTGGGGGAGAATCAGTACATTATTGCTTTAGATCACCTAGCTTAGTGACTGAGCACAAACACACCAGAAGTCTGGCTTGGGGCAATTGATATTGATTATAATGATCCTGAAGCAATTAGCTCATGGATCTTTGTAACATCCATTTTCACTTTCCTTTCCAAAATTCCTTAGGGCCAAGGATAGGCCTTTCCAATTCAAGCAGCCTGGTTCTACTTTTTGGAAGGACATCAAAGAATAAAGAACACTGCCATTAGCTCCCCTTCCATGACTGGCAAGAAGTATATTTGGAATGGCTGAGAATTTGAGGTATAGTACTCACTACAATACCAACATAAAAAACAAAGAGTCTGTCTAAGCCCTCAAAGGATTGCTGTTTTGGACAGAGAAATGCTGCAGCGGCTAGAGTTCCAGACTTTGATTTCTTCATTTGAGTTCAGATTTTTCCTTTACATGTGTCACTCTGGACCAGTCACTATCTCTGTTTGCCTCAGTTTTTTCATCTGTGAAATAGGGATAATAATAGCACTTACCTCACAAGATTGTTGTGAAAATCAAATGTGATAACATATACATAATGTTTTGCAAACCTTAAAGCACGATTGAGATGCCAGCTATTAGAATGCCAGCTATTCTGTTCTGTTTGGGGGAATGCTGATGTACATCCAACTTACAGTTATTCAGAGGCTGTCTCTCCCTCCATGTTTGACTTATGCTGGCTTCTACCTCCTTTTTCTCCCGCTGCCAGCCTGTTGGCAATGAGCAAGGATGGAGAATTAAATAAAGGCAGCACTCAGCTACAAACAGCCTGAGTTGTAAGTTTCTCTTTAAGGCAGTTGTTGGGAATTCACACCAACTTTTCCAGTAGAAATAATGATACTTGTGATGGTTAGGCTTTAAAGTCAACTGGAAAAAAGAAAAGGAAACAAAAACTATTTAAGTGATAGAATTCATAGAATTTCAGAGTTGGAAGGGACTTCAAAAGTCCAGCTCCTGCCTAAAGCACAAACCACCTCTCTCCCACAACAATCTCCTTAAATAAATAAATTAATCATCCTGCTGCCACTTAATCCTTTCTGGGGATGGTGTACTTCCTACCTCCTAGTGGAGCCAATTTAACTTGTGGATGATTCTAATTTAGTGATTATTTTCCTTATTATCATCTGAATTCTATCCTCTCATTACCTCAACTCCATTGTGCCCACTTCTGGACCCTCGGGCCAAACACAAAGAATATAATCCCTTTCTGACATGGCAATACTTGAGGGAGTTAGCATGCTCTTCTTATGGCTTCTCTTCTCTGGGACAAATATCTCTAGTTCCTTCCATTGATCCTTAGGATGACTGATGGGATTAAGAGTTAGAGCCAGAGGCAAACTTGGAAGTCTTCCTCATTTTACAGATAAGGAAACTGAGGCCCAGAGAGGTGAAGCAATTAGTCAAAGACCACCCAGTCAATAGCAGAGTTAGAATTTGTATGATATATAGTTTCACATCTCTTTGTAATTCTCCTCTATTCACATTCCATTTTGTTAATGTCCTTTGAACAATGAATACAAAATTTTGACAATTATTGAGTGATTTTGGAGCACTATCACTGGCTTAATTCTGAATATTATAATTCTATTCATTCAGCCTAAGTTTGATCTAGTTTTAATGATAATTATTATAATGATTAATAAATAATTTTGTTTGCTCTATCACATCGCTAGAACATTGAGTTTGCATTTTCCTGAAGAAACATGTTAAAATATGTTTTTTTCAATGTATATACCCTGTCTTTCTGTCATACTTTTCCAGTTCTTCATGATTCTTCCAAGTTCTTTGGCTGTAGTGGGAGCCTTAACAATATTTGGTGAATTGAGCTCTGTTTTATTCCACAAAGATCACAGGCCAGTTTCAGTTCTATGGTAACTTGTGAAAACTCTTTAAGTATACTTGCATTCAGTCTGTCAGGGATGGAAGACTTGAACTCTTTTATTAGTCACTCAGTTGTTAGTTGTTGTCCTTCATTCTTGAAGAGGATCAAAATGATATCACCATGATAAAGTGAAGTTTCAATGTATATGACTGTGGCTGATCAGACAAGCTCAAAATGCTCTAGCACAGATTGGGCACAGATAGCCTACGTGAACATTTGGCATGGTTACTTCAAATCTGTGCATCCTTCATTTCCTTTGTGCTGTCTCAATTCTGCTTTGCACATAGAGCATAGCACCTTTTCTGATGTGGACATGCCATGCTGAGTGGTCCTGTGTCAGTATCTCCCATGTCCCACAATCAAATTCAAAGTTCTTGAGAGAGACCTTGAGGGTGTCCATGTATCGCTTCTTCTGACCACCATTTGATGGCTTGCCCTCTGTGAGTTCTCCATAAAATAGTCTTTTTGTCAAGCATACATTTTGCATTGAAACAATGTGGCCAATCCATTGGAGTTGCACTCCCTGAAGCATAATTTAAATACTTGGCAGTGTAGTTTGAGTAAGGACCTCATGACTGGTACCTAATCCTGCTAGGTGATCTTCAGAATCTTCCTAAGACAGTTCAAATGAAAGTAATTCAGTTTCCACCATGGTGCTGCTAGACTGTCCATGTTTCACCAGCATACAACAATGAGGTCAGCACAATGGCTCTGTAGACTTTCAGTGTGGTGGTCAGTCTAATACCTCTTCTCTCCCATACTTTTCTTCGGAGCCTCCCAAACACTGAGCTAGCTCTGGCAATGCTTGTGTCAACTTCATTGTCAATGTGTACATCCCTGTACAGTACACTACCAAGGTAAGTGAACTTATCCACAGCATTCAAAACTTCTCCATTTGTTGTAACTGATGGTTCCATGTATGGATGGTGTGGTGGTGGCTGATAGAGTACCTGTGTTTTCTTGGCATTGGTTATTAAGCCAAAATTAGCACAGGCAGCAGAGAATTGATCCAGATAGTTGTATCTCAGCTTCAGAGGCTGCATTGAGTGCACAATCATCTGAAAACAGAAATTCATGTACCACCATTCTCTCCACTTTGGTCTTAGCTTGTAGCATTTTAGAATTGAAGAGCTTACCATCAGTATGGTAGTTGACTTTGATGCTGTGTTCATCCTCATTGAAAGCATTTGACAGCATGACTGAAAACATCATGCAAAAAGCATGGGAGCAAGCACAAAACCCTATTTCACTCCACTGGCAATTGGGAAGGCATGACAACATTGTCGACTATCTAGAACTCGGGCAAACATGCCATCATGAAATTGATGTACAATGCTGGTGAACTTCTTTGGGTAACCAGATTGAACCTGAACTCTTTTATTAGTCACTCAGTCAATCAATCATTCAATAACTTTATATTATAGTCTGCTATATATCAGTAATTGTGGTAGGTGCTTGGAATACAATGACAAAAATGAGACAGAACTCAATTTCAAGTTTACATCCCAGCTCCATGTAATATGTACATATAAATGTAAATAAAACATAATGATAAAATATGTGCTATTTAATTAGGGAGTAGGAACTGGTAGGGGCGGATCCAGAAAGATTTTGTGTAGAAGATCACATTTGAGTTGAGTTTAGAAGGAAATCAGAGATTCTAAGAAGTATAGATGCAAAAAGGAAATTCCAGGCATGAGCATAGGCAAAAACATGGAGATGGGCAACAGAATGTCATATAAGGAATCAAGACTGATGAAATACAATTTTCAGAAAATGACTTTATGAAAGTTCTATTCTAATACTTCATCATGTCATAGAAATGAAATTGGATGCTTGAAGGTTCTGCTAGTGTATTCTACTAAACTGTAAATACTTTTACTGGTTAGAAATCTGAGATTTCTGAACTAGTCTAAGTGTGGAGAGGCTCATCACCAAAAGGTTGGGCACCTTGTGATAAAAATTTTTTTATTGCACTAACTAATGAAATCATATACTAAGTTATGAATGAATTTCTATCTGTGATCTTCACTAGCAGAGAAAGTACTCTCATTGAAGAATTCACAGATCAAGAATTAGGGATTTTTAAATCAATGAAGTCAAATATTTTCTCTTCCTCTCCACTGTTATCTTGAATTTCAAGCTCCTTCTCCCCCCTAATCATTTTTTATGTTAGTTGTTCCAGTCTGAAGATCCTTCTACTTGATAATGCTTGAAATGGTGTTCCACTAAATGTATTGTATATCATGGTGGTCACATTTAGTAGCATTTTGTGGCAAAATATATTCTGAGTCTCAACTCAAGACACCAGTAACAAATCTCTCTTAGGTTTATTGAGACCAGGGACTCTCCCAACTATAAACGAAGGGTGGTGGATAGCTTCTGCAACTTCAGGTAGTGACTGTATTAGGGTTATGATGTGGGAAGAAAGGGATATGGGAGTCCATAGCCTTCTGTTCATGTCACCTAGAGTTGTTTCATGGCTTCATCTTGGTGGTCACCCCTTTTCTTCTTCCTATCCCAGAGTATGACATCTGTGTATATCTATGGGAGAGAATCCTGATCCCTTTGGAGGAACTGGAAGATTTCAGTAGTTTATCTTTCTAAAAATATCTTTCATTCTTTATGTTGACTGATCCTTTTAAAATCTCACCCTTTTCATCCATTCTTTTCTCTCTCTCTCTCTCCAAAAGGGGGAGCTATCTTTTACTAGGATCCCAGGCTAGTGAAATCAACTGATAAAATCCAGAGACCAATATTCAGGCTTTCCTGATCCCCCTTAATGCTTGTGTCTCCTCTTTGATGATCATTTCCAATTTATCCTGTATATGTGTGTGTGTATGTATGTATATATATACATACATACATATATATATGTATGTATGTATATATATATGTGTGTGTGTATGTATGTATATATATACATACATACATACATATATATATATATATATATATATATATATATAGAGAGAGAGAGAGAGAGAGAGAGAGAGAGAGAGAGAGAGAGAGAGAGAGAGAGAGAGAAGGAAAGGAGGGAGGGAGGGAGGGAGGGGAAGAGAGAGAGAGAGAGAGAGAGTGTATGTAATTGTTTGCATGTTGTTTCCCCACCCTTACTTGATTGTAGGCTCCTCTGGGGGGACTAGTTTTACCTTTCTTTTTATTCCCAGTGCTTAGCAGACACTTAAATCCTTGTTAATTTGGCTTGATTTGTTAGATGAAGTATGACTTAGTGGAGGACATGCAGAACCTGGAGTCAGGAAGATGTGAGCTCAAATCTCACCCCTGACCCTTGTTGTCATGATACAGTGGGCAAACCACTAGTGCTCTGAACTTCAATTCCCCAATTAAAAAAAAAAAAATGGGTATGTTAATACCTGTTCTCCAAGGGCTTTTCTTAAAAGAGAAAATGTGTGCAGTGTTTTGTGAACTTTAAAGCATTATATAAAATTGATTTTATTACCTCTCTGGGTAAAATAATTTGACCTGAGTCTCAGTTTCCTCATTTGTAAAACTAAAGATAATAACACTTGCACTCACTTCATAGGGCTGATGTGAGGAAAGCAGTTTGTATATGGTAAAGCAGTTTATAAATGTTAAGTTGTTGAAATAATAATAACAGTGATGATGATGATGATTGGCTCTGTCACTAACATGATACCTTTAGGCATGTCACCTCATATCACTTTACTGTGCTTTCACTATTTCCCTACTTAGCAAAAGGAAATGTCACTATAGAGAGGTGTTAAAACCAAATGAAGTAAGAAACATGAAATCATTTTGATGTTTCAGAGGAAGGTGTCTGTTTCAATAAATGCAGGTTGCCATTATCATCCATGTCGGGTAAGTGGGAAGTTTCCATCATAAAGAGGAGGAAAAGGAATGTTGTGTGAGCAGGCAGAGACAGCTTGCTTTCAGACAAGCAGCTGGGGCTTGCTCCAGACTGTTGACACTACCCCTGTGGGATAGGTGCTGGGATCCCCACTGCTGAAATAACTGTTTTGGGGTGAGAAGTAATGGTTGTACCGATTGCCTAGAAACCTTCATTGGTCCACCTGGAAATAGGGATGATTTGGAATGAATATTCCCGTGAAGGAATGGGGAAAACAAATGGAGGATGTATGTCAGGGTGGAGCTTAACTAAGGATCCAGGCTGTCTGCCAAAGGACATATTCCCTCTGTTCATCGACTCACCTTCTATGCTGCATTAAAAAAAAAAAAATTGAATTTTAACCTTACAGCATGATGACATTATACTATAGTTCTGCAACTTTGGATGGTTTCATCTCTTCCTATAATTAATGCCACTCCATTTCAGTGCTTTTGTTTTCTCAGTATTATCATCAATAATAATAATGACAATATCCAATATTTATATGGTCCTTACTATGTGCCAGATACTGTGCTAAGCACTTAACAATTATCTTACTTGATCTTTACAACAACTCTGGAATGTAGGTGCCATTATTATCCCCATTTGACAGATGAGGCAAACAGAAGCTAAGAGACTTATCCAGGGTCACACAGTTAATAAGCACCTGAAACTGAATTTGAACTCAGTTCTCTCTAACTCAAGCCCTGATGTTCTATCCACTGAACCACTTATCTGACTCCATGAGCAGAGAAGTGCCGTGACACAGTATTTGAGTTATGGATTTCCTTCATCTTCTAGCCTGAATGAGATGGGAGAGAGGAGACAGTATTAGGATGCAAGCTGCCTGGGGAGCAAGGACAATATATTCTACTTCAGTGTGTCCTCTGTGAGGTTTAGCCCAGCTCCTTGCCTTAGAGGAGATACTTACTTAGCATTATTGACCCAGTGTTGGGCGGGATCTTAGAGGATATTTAGCTCAATCCTATCTCATTCCATGTGAAGAAAATTAGGTCTACATAGCTAACAGATGTGTCCAAGGTCACACAGGTAATTAAGTGTCAGAGGCAAGGTATGGACCCAAGCTATCTGATTCCAGGGTCAGCAATCTTTCTACAGACTTCAGACTATTTAGTCTATAATACTTAGTGAATGGAATAAACGTTTGTTAAGGACTTACTATCTTCTAGGTGCTGTGCTAAGCACGTTAAAAATATCTCATTTGATCCTCACAACAATCCTGTGAGATAGGTGCTGTTGTTTTCACCCTCATGAGGTGATGAGGTGATGAGGAAACTGAGGCAGACAAGTTAAGTGACTTACTCAAGGTCACATAGGCCATTTAGGATGATTACAATGTTCACATTAAAAAGGAAAGAAGTAATCAAAGAATCACAGAATCTCACCAATAATGAGGATATTAATTTCCTTCCTGGCTTTGTTCCTGACCTTTGGATTTAAAAAGTCATGCCTCATTTCTAGAACTTCCCTTAGCACTTGGGACTGCTTTTCCTTGGAACATCTTGTGACTTGATTACCAGGGATCACCCCTCCACAAGACCTTTTCCTCCTTCAAACTCCTGTTAGAGGGGACGTTTTGTGAAGGGGCCCAAGCTGATCTGCCTTCATTCCCCTCCAAGCCTAATCCAAGTCTAATCCAAGTGTCCAGAATGGTCCTCTTGGTACCACATTTCATTTTTATTATTATAATGTTGATTATGATCACCATCTACATAGTGCTTTAAAGGTTGCAAAGTATCTTACATACATTTTCTTATTTGAGATGCACACATTATTTCTTGGCTTCCCCCTTCTTTTTACCAGCCCTCTTGTAGCCGGGACCAGAGACCACAGCCTGGAAGACTTGACTTGATCCTTTCATCTCTAGAACTCACATCATGGATCCTGGGTCCTGATTGGTGAATGTTTCCTATGGTTTGTTATATCGGGTCAGGCTGGCTCCAGTTTACTTTCCTTTACTCCCCAGCCATCTCCTTTCCATCTGACTTGCTGTTATTCAGGAGTTCCCCCCTCACCACTCCTCTTTCCAGTTCTATCTGTAACCATAAGTGAGATAGATGAAATATCAATGAAATATCCAGGAAAAATATCCATTTCTCCTAGAGAGGATATGTGTATCTTTGTTCTCTTATGCTTCCTCTCAACTTCCCTCTAACTTTCCAGATCAAAAGACTATGCCACCCCCTGCTTGTCATCTTCCCCATTAGAAAGTAAGCTTCAGGGGCAGGGTCTGTTTTTACCTTTGTATCTATATTGCTAGCACAGTGCTTGCCATATGGTAAGCTCTTAAGAAACAGATTTTCGTTCATTATTTCATTTGACCCTCATAACAACTCTCTGTGGTAATTATTAGATTTATTATTATCCCCATTTTACAGATGAAGTATCTGGCACTGAGAGGGTCCCAGTTATGTGACATCCTCCATCTCACAGTGTCTGGTGGATATTGAGTTTCAAAAGGCTGATCACCAGGCTAATGGCATCTCCTTACAAGAGATTCTCCAAGTTGGGGAAATTGGGAAGAGTACCTCTTTACCGTGTAGCAGTTAGGTGGTGCAATGGAGAGAACATTGGACCTGGAGTCAGGAGGACCTGAGTTCAAAGCTGGTCTCAGAAACTAACTGTGTGACCCTGGACAAGTCATTTAACCCTATCTGCCTCAATTTCCTCATTTGTAAAATAAGTTGGAAGGAAATGGCAAACTAGTTCAGGAGCATTGCCAAAAAAAATACAAAACCCAAATGGGGTCAGAAAGAGTCTGACAGTACTGAAAAACTCTTTAACAAGAACAATTGTCTCTAGAGGCTGTTCCTCTATCAAGGGCCCAATACGTTATTGCTTGACTTTCTCCTCTTGAGACTAAATATCCTCAGCCCATTTAACAACTTGTCTTTTCTCCCTGTGTTCCATATATTTGTGTGGTTTCTGTTAAAAGTACCCCATACCACATCATCACTACCCAGCTCCATCGGAGCTGTTGCAGAGTCAGTGATGTGAGCAAGGTTCAGTGACTTCTAAGAAATTTCTTGCCAAGAAGAGCTGCTAAAGCCCTTTAGTTAAAGTCCATGGGCACTGAGGTAGTGGAGGGAATAGGTGCATTTTCCAGCCTATAAATCCTTAGTTCAAACAATAGGGGAAAGCAGTCTATCTGTTAAGCTCCTCAGAGAAACACATGACTGGGAACCTGCCTGTCACCCTGAGTTGGTGCTAAGTTCAGAAAAGTGTTACTGTGAAACTTGCCTTTTGGAAAGAGTAAGGGTTTGACTCTGAGGAGCAGAAGTGATAACCAACAAGTACCCAGCTTTGAGAAATTCATTATGTCGTTGTAAATCCAACATAGAAGAAAAGGGACATCAGGGTTAACCCTTCTGAGTTCCTATGTTTGCTGCTCCACATTGCAAAAGAGAGATTCAAGTGTCTCATAGGTCTCTTAGATAGCTGCCTTTCTTTTAGTCATCTTAGGAGGTGTTCTCACCTTTTAGTTACTTTAGGTTATAAAAGACCTCTTGAAAGGGATGGCTTGTTCTATTACCCTGTTATATCCTATGGTAATACATAGCATACTGTCTAGTTTTGTAGATATGCAGATTCCTAGAACCTTAGGATTGTAAAGGTAAGAGTTTCCTCGGTCCAAACCCCATATATTAAAGATAAGAGATCCGAGGTGAATGCCTCTTATCATCCTCTTAGATGCTCTTGTCTTTAGCCTACTTGAGAGAATACTGCCATTCATAATTCTGATGATGGTTTTAATTTAGTCCTTGGCTGGTTAGGCCAATGAAGACAATTACAAATCAATTCCACAGCAGTACAGTGACTAAGAGGTGAGTGCTGGTAGATGTGAACCTTTCCTCCACTTTGAGCCCTCTCACCTGAATCCCTAAATAAAATGTATCAGGACAGATTTGTCTTGTTCAGATAAAGAGTTGAAAAATCATTTAATCTTTGTGGGGCGTTCTACTGTGGGAGACATTTGTTATTCACTATTAACCACTGGTAGGAACCTGGTGACACATGAACGCAATTCACAGTACTGAATAACCGCTGAGGGCTGAAGGTGCTGTGGTTTTCACTTTGCAAAATAAGCATGCATAAAAATTGAGATAACTGTGTTGGTTACCTGGAGCAAATCTTTATAGAGAACTTTGCTCTGAACTGGTGCAAGCCAGTAAGAATAGGAGCATTCTCTTTCTTAGCCTTTTTTCCTTGCTTTCAGATAGTTTAGACCAATGAGAATAGGGGCCTCTCAGCCCCCTCTTCACAGGGTTTCCAGGAGAAATAAGGTTCAAATTTGATCTCTGAGACTTAATACCTATATGACACTGGGCAAGTCACTCCAAAGGCCTTGGTTTTCCAGTCTCTAAAATAAGAGGTCTGGATTAGCCAGCTTCTGAAGTTCCTTCCAGTTCTCGAACTCTCCTTCCATCTCTGACAGCCTTTGGCCACTTTCTTAATTAGACCTGAAAGCAGGTTCGGTGAGTGATCCCATGTCCTCACTTGTGTAGGAAATCTAAGCCCGAAACTTCCATTGGCTGATGATGGAGGGGAGAAAGGGCTAATGATTTATTATTTAAAAGGAGCAGGTCTAGACCAACTCTGTCAGAATACTAACAGAAAACAATTAAAGCAAAGATCAAAGTATTTGGGAGCCCTGTGACCTGAGCCCATCTTTAAAATTCATTCTGGCCATGCTTACCAAATCCCACAGATTTATTTGTCATTCTTCATCCACACGCAAACCTTTTATTGGAAAAGTAACAACCTGTGACATGAATCAGTGGGAAGCCAGAGGCATTTATCTTAACACTTTTCATTAACCTTTCAGTTTTGCTGAAATGGCAGAACCTGTAAGAAGACATAGCAAGTCTTCTTGAAATTTTGGTTCAGATTTAGAATAATTATAATCATAACAATAATAATAGAAATAATGGCAGCTCACAATTATAAAACAGTATGAAATTTACCAATTGCTATCCTTACCCTACCAGATACTGACTGGACATCACCATTATAAATGATATATCAGCACCTCAAATTAAGTCCTGGATTTGGAAGCAGAAAGACTCTGGTTCAAATCCAGCCTCAGACATTTACTTGTTGGGTGATCTTGGGAGAGCTCAGTTTCCTCTTCTGCAAAATAATCATAGTGCCTGTCTCAGAGTTATTGTGAGGCTCAGATATGTAAAGAACTAGGCAAACACTGAAGAGCTATGTACATTTGAGCTGTGGCTATCTCCCTGAATTCTACCCCTCCTTCAAATCTACTAATTTCTGGTTTCTCTTGAAGCATGACCATCTTTCCAGTCACTCTGCTTCAAAGCCTTGGGGTTGTCCTCGGTTCTTCTGGTTCTCTCATCTCCTATGTCCTCACTTAAATCTAATTCAAGAGCAAGTCAAGGTATCACTCTTGTGACGTCATTGGTCCTTTTTGAGAATAAAGGATAAGCAACAACGATATCCAGTCAGGGTCTAGGTCAGGGGTGGGGAACCCGTGGCCTTCTCGGTCCTTAGGTGCAGCCTTTTGACTGAGTCCAAGTTTACAGAAGAAAATCTTTTATTAAGGGAATTTGTTCTGTGAAGTTTGGGTTCAGCTAAAGGGATACACTTGAGGACCTTGAGGGCCACATGTGACCTTGAGGCCTCAGGCTCCCCACCGCTGGTCCAGGTCTTATTAAGTCCACCTGCACATCTCTCAAGATGATTCCTCTCTCTGGACTTACATAGCCACTGCAACAGGTCAGGCCTCTTGCCTTCAACTCTGGCAATAGCCTTCTGATTTTCTCCTCATTTCCAAGTTGTTCCTCTCTCCACTCCATCCTTCACTTGGATACAGTGAAATATTATTCCCAAGACACAAGTTTGACCATCTCACTCCTCTGCTCAAACATATTCAGTGAACTTTGCGTAGCTAAACTACGTGTGTAAACTGAGGCAAGCTGTGCTCCCACCTCATCTTGACCTCTCAGACTCTCAGTTTCTTGTTAGGGTTAGATTAAGATACCATCTTGTTGGAAAAACCCCTCCCCCACCCCAAATTGTTAATATTTAAACTACGTTGCATTTACTTATAATAGAGAGGCTACTAATTTGATGAAATTATGGGTTAAGAGGAAGGGCACCATGAATATAGTTTAACCCCTTGCTGGAAGGACAAGAAGAACTCCTCTGGTTCCTAAAGGTTCATCATTGGTCCCCAATGACTAAGGCAGCTTTCAAGGTGTTGTTAACTAAGAGACAATTTTTTCTTTTTGGTGTATTAGAGTATTTTATTAGAGACATGCTCTCTTTTCTGTTTCTTTTCCAGAGGTTTTTCTCTCTTGAAATTCAAAAGCAGAGTTCAGTAAGGGGGAGGAGAGACTATTTCTCTGTTCTCTACCCCAAATTTAAGAGCTGGAAATGGAAACTAGCAGAAGGGCTGCTGGCCTAGGACAGCCTTAAGGGAGAATGGTTGGACTTACAATTTCTGGTTCTTATAGTAACCTTAAACTTGAGAATTTCCACATTTTAGAGTTCTCAAGAGATAGAGTACCTGAATGAGAACATTTTGTTCCAAATGACCAAGATGGCGGCTGAAACAGATGGTGGGGAGAGCTTAGAGCTTGATCAGATATCAAAACCACAAGGTTATCCACTGTCTCCTAGGCCATAGTCAGTTATCCTGATTTTTCTCCTGCCACTCGACTTTGATGACCCTGGAAGAGAGAGTGAGGCTGACAACTGTGTGCAACTCTGCCCCTGCTCAAGTCAGGACATTACCCAGGATGTCATTGTTCCTCTTTGAAAACGGACAAGTGACAACTATGTGTTAAGCACCCTGGGAATACTAAGGAAGTCTCTGTCCTAAACAGTAGTTCCCATTCCTAACTGGTAGAGTTAAATTTGCACTGGGATTTCCCTATACTAATGAAATTACAACTTTTTTCTTGATATCTTTTGTTTTTAAAATAGCACCTTAATTTTTAGATAGCTTTCTCTCTGTCCCCAGCTATCCACAGTCCTCTCCTATAACAAAGATTAAAAATGAAAAATAATAAAAGCAATTCAACAAAAAAGAAAAAAAGCATCAGTTATATTTAAGAATAGAAGTGACATTTTGCCCCATAGTTCCCTTTCCTGCCTCCTCCCTCCAGCTCCCTTCAACAACAGAAGTAAGCAGCAGTTCTTAAAGCATAGACCAGAGAACCTTGCAGCCTAAGAAGACCATTTTTTTAAAATTAGTGTCTATTATGTGATAAAGTCTACAGATTGTCTACTTGAATGAGTAATATCCAGATTCACAGATTCAAGATTTGTGATTTTGAATACTTAGTGTGTGTCCTGATCTGGAGTCACTGACTTCAATGCTTCTCCATTATTTGATACTATCTCATTCTCTATTTCTCCCCTACCCCTTATGTCCCCTTTTCCCCCACTACAAACTTTGACTGCTCCAAGCTATGGATACAATCTCCTCTTTAAAAGGAAAATTATGCCTTTGGGAAGCCATTTCACTTCCCTAGGTCTCAGTTTCCTTATTTATAAAATGACAGGGATTTCACTAAAGATATCTTAGGTCCCTTCTAGTTCTAAATCCTATAAAGGAAGTGTTTGAAAGAGCTGCTTCTTATCTCAAAATGCCAGGAAATTTAATAGCCAACAGTAATAATCAGCTCATCTCAGGGGCCCAAAAGGATTTTTCTTTGCAACTACCTTGACATGGTCTTTAGCTTTGGCTTATCATTCTAATTAATGTATTTTGTTTATATTAGCACGTAGCCTCAATTGTGTGCAACTTTCACCTTAATGGAATTCGTATACTTGAGAAAGCATTTTAAAAGGGAGGGCTTTGGGGGAGGAGCCAAGATGGCGGAGTAGAAAGATACACATATGCTAGCTCCGAACCCACAGCCCATAAAATACCTGTAAAGAAGAACTCCCAACAAATTCTGGAGGAGCAGAAGCCACAGAACAACAGAGTGGAGGCAATTTCTGTTCCAGAGAGACCTGAAAAACTGACCCAAAAGGTCCATTGCACACTGGACCCGGAGCGGAGTTTAGCCCTGCCTTGGCCACGCAGCGCCGAGAGAAGAAGATCCGAGCAGGCTTCAGGGACAGAATCTCCAGCAGCTGCACAGGTCCCTCCACCCACAGGTCCCAAAGGTCAGTGAAAGGATCTTTTCAGGTGAGTGGGGGTTCCCCATGACTCAGGCCCCCGCGGGAGGCAGCAGCGGAGACAGCAGTGGACAAGGGCTCCCAAAGCAGGCAGGAGCTCGGATCCATTGTTGAAGGTATCCGCATAAACCTCCTGAAGGAACTGAGTCCTGTGTGGTGGCCCTGCCCCCACCTGAGCAGCTGAACTTAATCTCACACTGAATAGCAGCTCCGCCCCTGCCCAAAGCCCTGAGGCTGGGAAGCAGCATTTGAATCTCAGCCCCAAGCACTAGCTGGGTGGATCTGGTGGCGAGGTGAGTGTGGAAAGGAATCTCAGAAGTCAAATAACTGGCTGGGAAAATGCCCAGAAAAGGGAAAAAATATAAGACCATAGAAGGTTACTTTCTTGGTGAACAGATATCTCCTCCCATCCTTTCAGATGAGGAAGAACAATGCTTACCATCAGGGAAAGACAGAAAAGTCAAGGCTTCTGTATCCCAAACATCCAAAATAAATATTCAATGAGCTCAGGCCATGAAAGAGCTCAAAAAGGATTTTGAAGATCAAGTTATAGAGGTGGAGGAAAAACTGGGAAGAGAAATGAGAGAGATGCAAGAAAAGCATGAAAAGCAGGAAACCCAAAAAAATGCTGAAGAAAATAACACCTTGAAAAATAGGCTAACTCAATTGGCAAAACAGGTTCAAAAAGCCAATGAGGAGAAGAATGCTTTAAAAAGCAGAATTAGCCAAATGGAAAAGAAGGTTCAAAATCTCACTGAAGAAAATAGTTCTTTCAAAATTAGAATGGAACAGATGGAGGCTAATGACTTTATGAGAAACCAAGAAATCACAAAACAAAACCAAAAGAATGAAAAAATGGAAGATAATGTGAAATATCTCACTGGAAAAACAACTGACCTGGAAAATAGATCCAGGAGAGACAATTTAAAAATTATGGGACTACCTGAAAGCCATGATCAAAAAAAGAGCCTAGACATCATCTTTCATGAAATTATCAAGGAAAACTGCCCTGATATTCTAGAACCAGAGGGCAAAATAAGTATTCAAGGAATCCACAGATCACCTCCTGAAAGAGATCCATAAAGAGAAACTCCTAGGAACATTGTGGCCAAATTCCAGAGTTCCCTGGTCAAGGAGAAAATATTGCAAGCAGCTAGAAAGAAACAAGTCAAGTATTGTGGAAATACAATCAGGATAACACAAGATCTAGCAGCTTCTACATTAAGGGATTGAAGGGCATGGAATATCATATTTCAGAAGTCAAAGGAACTAGGACTAAAACAAAGAATCACCTACCCAGCAAAACTGAGTATAATACTTCAGGGGAAAAAATGGTCTTTCAATGAAATTGGGGACTTTCAAGCATTCTTGATGAAAAGACCAGAGCTGAAAAGAAAATTTGACTTTCAAACACAAGAATGAAGAGAAGCATGAAAAGGTAAACAGCAAAGAGAAGTCATAAGGGACTTTACTAAAGTTGAGCTATTTTCATTCCTACATGGAAAGACAATATTTGTAACTCTTGAAACTTTTCAGTATCTGGATAGTTGGTGGGATTACATACACACACAGAGACAGAGAGCACAGAGTGAATGGAATAGGATGGGATCATATTTTTAAAAAATGAAATTAAGGGGTGAGAGAGAAATATATTGGGAGGAGAAAGGGAGAAATGGAATGGGGCAAATTATCTCTCATAAAAGAGGCAGGCAAAAGACTTTTTAGTGGAGGGAGAAAGAGGGGAGGTGAGAGAAAAACATGAAGTTTACTCTCATCACATTTGACTAAAGGAAGGAATAAAATGCACACTCATTTTGGTATGAAAACCTATCTTACAATACAGGAAAGTGGGGGAGAAGGGGATAAGCAGGGTGGGGGGGAGGATGGAAGGGAGGGCAATGGGAGGAGGGAGAAATTTGAAGTCAACACTCTTGGGGAGGTCAGGATCAAAAGAGAGAATAGAAGCAATGGGGGGCAGGATAGGATGGAGGGAAATATAGTTAGTCTTATACAACACGACTATTATGGAAGTCATTTGCAAAACTACACAGATATGGCCTATATTGAATTGCTTGCCTTCCCAAAGGGAATAGGTGGGGAGGGAGGGATGAAGAGAAGTTGGAACTCAAAGTTTGAGGAACAACTGTTGAGTACTGTTCTTGCTACTAGGAAATAAGAAATACAGGTAATGGGGTATAGAAAGTTATCTGGCCCTACAGGACAAAAGAGAAGATGGGGATAAGGGAAGCAAGGGGTGTTAGAAGAGAGGGCAGATTGGTGATAGTGGCAATTAGAATGCTTGGTGTTTTGGGGTGAGGGAGGGGAGAAATGGGGAGAAAATTTGGAACCCAAGGTTTTGTGGAAATGAATGTTAAAAGTTAAATAAATAAATATAATAAAAAAAATAAAAGGGAGGGCTTCATGTATGTGTCTGCATCTTATTTCTATACTTTGTATTTGTGTATGTGCTTATCTCCCCTACTAGACTGAAAGCTCCTTTGGGACAAAGGCAACATCTTATTCATATCTATATGCCACAGTGTTTAATACAGGCTGCTGTACATAATAGGGCTCAATAAATATTTGTTGAGTAAATGAATGGATTTTATTTGGTAAATTGTTACTTAAAGATCTTTTTTCTTTTATCAAAATGAATCTCTTAAGATCTATTCTTCATGAATGGGGAGATATCCTATTATATGTTATATGTGTATACATACATATAACATATACATATATTACATGTGTATATACACATACATTATGTATTATATATGTATGTATATACACTTGTGAATATATATGTATATGTCTGTATCTATATATGTATATACATACATATATGTACACACACACACACATACTCATCGGTATCTTTGTCGAGCCTCATGTGATGTTCCAGGGCATAGCATCTAAGCAGCAAAACATATTCCCTTTTTGCGGCTACCAAGAAGCTTACAGTCAAATTCTGTGCCCAACTGTAGCATTCAATTCATTTCAGGAGTTTATTAACATATATTCGCTCTGCCTCCTTCAGATTGCTTTTATTTTATTTTATGCTCCATTTTCCTGTTTAATAAATGGAAGGCACCTTAAATCATTTGACAAATAAATAGCATAACATAATATAATGAATGTTAAACTAAGAATCAGGAAACCATAGTTTCAGTCTCACCTATGCTGAGCCACTTGGGCAAATCACTGTACCTCAGTTTTCTCTGCTGTAGAATGAATACATTAGACTAGACTGCGTCTGAAGTCCACTCCAGCTAAAAAGTTACATGATAATAAATAATTTTAAATGCTAAATAAATTTCTCAACTCATAAAATCATAGTAATAGCAGGCATTTACATAGAACTTCAAGATTTGCATAACTATTTACAAATATCATCTCACCCTCATAAAATAATGAAAGCTTCTGGTGTGGTTTCCTAGAATATTTTAATGATTTTTCTTTCAATTGGAATCATGAGTTCTGACTAAATATGGTATTGTCAGTCCTGTCATCAACCACCTGCCACTTGTTAGGTTCCTACTACTGCCAGGAACTGTGAGAGGTGGTGCAGATATAAATCCAAGTGAGATAATCTCTGCCCATAAGAAGTTTCTAGTCTAATAATCTAGAACAAAGAGATACAATTGTATTGAGGAAGTAATTGAAGAGGGAGGTTAATAATTTCCCACAGCTATCACAAAGCTAAGATAGTATGACTCAAATAATTAGAAAAAGAGTGTAGATCACATTGAAGTTTGGGGCTGTTAGTGGATAGATTATAATGTAAAGTTGTAAGAGTAATCAGGCGTATCCTTTAAAGTTGATAAAACCCTGACATTCTGCCCTTTTTAAATGTGCTCAGTCACTTACCCTGTTAGGGTAAGCTAGTCAAATTACATGAACGGTGAACAGAGAGGAGAAACAGCAGCTGGGGCAAGGATTCTTGGCCCTGCATGAAAATTCAAAACCGATGTTGGCATATTGAAATAATTGATCAATATATGTTTGAATGTCTCCATTGGTAATGGAGTAACTGTGAATGCTTAAAAAAAGTAAGAAAAGGCTCTTTTCCCATTGATTTCTTCTTACCTTTTGCTGCTTAGTACTCAAGTCCCTTTCTCTGGTGACAATGTTCATGACAATCTATAGAAATACATGTAAAATGGGAATAAGAAAAACCTGTCTTATCAGGTTTTTGTGCAGAAAATACTTTGAGAATGTCACGGTAAACCAGCTCTGTCCTTCCTTTATCCACATTGGAGTGGGATGACATTGTGGAACAGAGACCCAGGCCCTGCCCAGAACCATTGGGGGAACTCATCCATTATACCAGTTGCTCCTCTTCACCTTCCCTCCTCTTCCCATGCTCAGATATTTAGCCATATTGGAGTAACACTGTGGCCCTCTGCCATTGGTCTTTGTGAGTGGCAACAGTCCTTTGAAACCTTAAACTTTTTATTCACAGAGGCAGCTAGGCGGTTAATATGGTAGACCTGGAATAAGAAAGACCTCAGTTCAAATCTGACCTCAGAGACTTACCATCAAGTCATTTAACCTCTGTTTTAGTTTCAACTGTAAAATGGGGATAATATTAGCATCTACCTGTTAGGGTTTTTGTGAAGATCAAATGAGATAACGCTTATGAAATGTTTAACACTGTTCCTGGAACATTGTTGTAACTCAGTTGTTTCAATTGTACCTGGCTCTTCATGACCCCATTTGGGGTTTTCTTGGCAAAGATACTGGAATAGTTTGCCATTTCCTTCTCCGTTTTATTTTACAGGGGAGGAAATTGAGACAGAGTGAAGTGACTTGCCCAGGGTCACAGAGCCAGTAAATGTCTGAGACTGGATAATGATTGTGTTTGTGTATGTGTATGTTTATGCACATTTTATCTCCCTGCATTGGAAGCTCCTTATAAATAAGTATTATTTCATTCTTTGCATTTATAACCTCAGCACCTCATATAATGCTTGATGAAAGGCAGATTCAATAAATATAAATGGGAACTATTTTTATCCCATACTATTGATGGATGAGACCTTCCATAAAAACAAATTTTTTATGTAACTGAACTATTCTCTCTTAGATAAATCAGTAAATGCTGAAAGCAATAGGCTTATTTATTTTGTGTGTTTAGGGGAAGGTGTTGCTTCTTAACTGAAGATATCTAAGAAAGAAGGAGTAGAGGTCCCATGAAAAGGGTACTAAGATAACCTTATTGTTGTGTAGTTATTCAGTCATGGTCAACTTTTCGTAACCACATGGACCATGCTACACCAATACTGTCCATGGGCTTTTCTTAGCAGATACTAGAGTGGTTTGCCATTTCCTTCTCCAGTGGATTAAGGCAAACAGAGGCTAAATGACTTGTCCAAGAGTCTGAGGCTGGATTCAAACTCTGCTCTTCCTAACTACAGACCCAGCCTTCTATCGACTTAGCCTCCTAGCTGCCTCCAAGGCAAACAGGGTTTAAATAATTTACCCAGGATCACACAGTTAGCATTATCAAGATATTAGGGGACATCCTGTTTTTTAGAGCTAAGGCCCAGCAAGCAAGCTATCTTGGCATAACAACAATCAATCCTTTGCATTCACCCTGTAGATGATCTCACCCTCTGGAAAAATCCTAAAATTATTGTATTGCTTTGACCAGTACCAGGTGTTCTCTGAGCTGGGATAGGTACAACGCAAGTACACTTGCTCTGGTCATGAAGTCCTGCTATGAAGTAAACTTGTCTCATTGTTGCTATTCCTGTGTTGTCAGGACTATAGCTCATGGAGTAGCCATAGGTAGAAGCACTGAGATCTCCCCACACTGACTTGTGTCCATCCTACTAGGGGTGGGTCCCTGGCATATGTGTCCTTGCTCACAAGCCGTTTC
Source organism: Notamacropus eugenii (assembly GCF_028372415.1). Classification (NCBI taxonomy): domain Eukaryota; kingdom Metazoa; phylum Chordata; class Mammalia; order Diprotodontia; family Macropodidae; genus Notamacropus; species Notamacropus eugenii. The sequence goes on from NC_092873.1 coordinate 414,826,332, forward strand.
CCTTGCTTTGAAATTAAACTTCTGTTTGATTCCTGAGTCTCGGGTCTCTAGCCTGCTTTGTTCGGCCCTGGCAATCCACAGGTTAGAGGCCAGTTCTGTCAGCTGACAGAACTCAGGTCCTCCTGCTTCTCAGCACTCTATCCACTGAACCATCTAGCTCAAGGGTGGGGAATTTGCAGCCTCAAGGCCACATGTGGCCCTCTAGGTCCTCAAGTGCAGCCCTTTGACAGAATCCAAACTTCACAGAACAACCCCTTTAATAAAAGGATTTTTTATAAAACTTGAACTCAGTCAAAAAACCACACTTGAGGACCTAGAAGGCCACATGACCTAGAGGTCACAGGTTCCCCACTCCCGATCTAGCTGCTTCAGGATAAGCTTGATGCTCTTACAATTCATACGTGACTGACATCACAGGAACAGGAGTAGGAAGGGAAGACATACAGTCTGAAATATCCCCAGGGATAATTGGAGGGCAGTGGCCTTTGAGTCATAGAAGGAGAATGAACAAAAATAAAATCATTTTTAGGGTCAATTATGTAGATATAGACATAGACATAGAGATATAAAGCACCAGGGATGCAAATACGAAATTAATAACTCTCCCTATCATTAGGGAATTTATATTCCAATGGGAAGTATAATACATAGAGCAGAATGGTGGCCAGAAAGGAGGTGTTTTAGGTTGGAAAATTACAAAGGTGGGGATTCGAGTGACTGTGAGTAAAATGACACATCCTTTCCTTTAACGATGAAAATATTGATTTGGTTATAGTTCCAGAATTAGAAAGGGGGTTATGGGAAATAATGGGTACTTGGTTCAAGGTATTAAACTGCTGGTGAGGAAAAATCAAGGAAATAAAGTGAAGGTGCTTGGAGAATGGACCTTGATTTAATGAATGACTGAGACAATTGCCAATCAGGATAGGTAGGATTCAGGACAAGATTTCCAGACAAGAAGTATTCTAGGACTTGGCTTCTGGATGAATGGATACCATGACAGTGAAAAACTGTTCCTGGGACTTGGTCCATGGTTAAATCAACATTTCACTGGGACTTCTGGGTCTATGCTTCAGTTCATTTTAGGTAATCCCAGGCTCAGCATTGCCTGGGTGCTGTGCAGAGAGGGAAAGGGTTTTGCTCCAATGGGTTTCCCAAATTGGTTTCCCATACCTCATATCACAAGGAAGAAAGCAAGCAATCATCTAGAGTTCCAGAGGCAGGAGAGGGTAAAAATAAATTATAAATTGAGATGAGGTCAAAGAGGTCATCTAGTCTAACCTTCTTTTTACTGATGAAGAAACTGAGTGCTAAGTGATTCCCCTATGATCACATTTGTAGTAAGTGATAGAGGGAGAATTTGAACCCAGGCGCCCAATGACAGGGCCAACATTCTTGTCATTGCACTGGAAATGCCTCTTGAAATAGACAGTACTAAACTGATAGAGAGGTAGACATTCTGTTGAACTGAGAAAACCAGAGGATTTTTCTAGATTATAACATTGATTTGGGGGGAGTATGTGGAATGTATGTGGAGTTAAATACCATTTTGATAGAGAAAAATTTCAAAACTGTATTAAATATTCCATTTAGGATTTGCTTAATACAATTTGACCTTTTCTTCATGACTCATGATTATTAAAGAAACATTTTTTACTGTCTTGATTGTATCTGTATCTAAATGTCTATGTCTATACATCTGTCTCTCTATGTCTACTTCTCTCTCTCTGTCTCTGTCTCTGTCTCTGTCTCTCTGTCTCTCTGTCTCTCTCTCTCTTTCTCTCTCTCTCTCATTCTGGGTAACTGCTGCAGTGAGTAGGGCTATTTTCCATTACATTAAATAGCCTAGACTGTTGTGTTTTTATTAGTTCTTTTGTCTGCTTTTTATCATTCTTCTGTCTTCTTTTATCTGGCTGTCAGTTGCTCCCTTTTGGCTATTGCCAGTTCATTTACTTCTGGCAGCCCTAGTCCTTTCCCCCAACAATTTCCTAATTCGCTGCAGACAAATTAGCACCTCAACTTCCTCGTTGGATATCAGATAAATAAATTCATTAGAATTATATCCAAAACAAGTGACTGGGCTCTGAGTGAAAACTGAAGAGGCTAACCTATGAAAAAAGTGAATGTACCTCTCCAAATCCAATAGCTGTCTACTGAAATTGAAATTCTACCCACCCTTCCAGGGTTATTTCAGATATCACATCTTTCATGAAACTTTCCTATATCTTTCTTTATCTCCTCCCACATCTCTCCATGATTTCTCCCTCGTTGGACGATATTCTAACATGTGTTATTGTTATTTCTGGATTAGTTTTGTTCTCCTTACTGGACAATGAACTTCCAGAAGATAAGGACCAATCATGTTTATTCATCTTTGTATCTGCCATGATACTAGGTAGGTCCAGTGGCTTACATAGAGTAGAGCTCAACAAAAACTTGCTGAGTGAATGAATGATTCACATGTAGAACTTGGGATTTCTGTTTCAGATTGTGAGAAGTCTTTCCCCAATAGGTTCAGTTGTCTATTGTGTTTTGGATAAGTGAAATTGCTGATCTCTAGCTGAGTTAGGTATCAGTCAATGGGTCAGTAAGCACTAATAAAGTACCTGCTATGTGCCAGGCCCTGTTCTAAGTTTTGGGGATACAAAGAAAGGCAAAAAACGGCTCCTGCCCCTGATGAGCTCACACTCTAATGGATGAAGCAGTGTAGAGCATTACCATCAACATCTCAATGTTCTTAGTACCATGTTACAAACTGGGGAATTAAGAATGGATCCCCTTGACAAGGTCCTTTCAATTACTTAAGTGACTGATTAGATTGTTGTGATGTCCCAGGCTTTCTTTCCAATCTCCACCCCCAGGACCCCATTCTGCCTCAATCCCCATGCCTCAGGACTTTGTTGACTTTCTTCTCTGCCCTTCCAACATCCAGAATGACTGAATAGAGAGACTGCAGGTTTCTTTCATTCCTCCCTTTCCTTCTCTTTTAGTGCTGCTTCTTATATTCTCCAGATGACTTTGAGATTAAACTAGTACCACTTCCTACATGAGGCATTTCCTGACCTCCTCTCCCCCCAGTTATTAATACTTTATTTCTACCAAATATAACATTCCATTTACATTATACATATATATATGTAAATGGGTTGTCCCATACCTTTCAGTTCCAGTCAATGCAATTAATAAGATGCTTAATGTTCTAATGCCTTTATCAGGTAAAAATATTGCTTTGATTTAGTTACAAAATCAGTCAGTCTAAGGTATAAATTAGAAATAAACCATGGGTTCCCAAAGTGACTGATACAGCTGCCTGCAGGGTGCTGGAATGGTGTAGGGGACCAGTAGAAGCATGCAGTGCAATTGGGCGGGGTGTTGAAAAAATAAGGGATCAGTTGAAGCACAAGTAGAGGAGAGAAGAAAATTTTTTAAAAAATCATTCCTACATGTTTCATTTGTTGTATGAGAGCTAAAGTTGTAGTGATAACATTATTTTCCAAATAAACAAACAAAATGCAAGTTATAACTGATCAGTGGTCAAGTCCACGGAAAGGTCTTAACAAGCAAGAACTGGCAGGCCAGCTTGTTGTGCATTGTCAGGAAGTCCAGCATGCATCAGCAGGAATATGTGTGTGTAATGACTTCTTTACAATATGTTACTATATGGTTACATGATGCGAAATTGTGTCATCAATGCAGGAAAAAAGCCACAAATTTACAATAAATTATCAAATTTAAGAGGTATCATTTGAAAGTATTTGATGCAAGTTAAAAAAAAAAACATTAAAGGGTTAAAGAAGTAGATTTCCAGGGAGCCACTGAGTATTTTTTTAAAAGGGGGATAGTAGACCAAATAAATCTGGGAAGCTCTGGTATAAACAATTTCTCATCACATCTATTGAATCAATGAATCAAAGAGACAAACTGTGTAACTGAAGCTTCTCAAGGCATTCCCAGTTTGAGTAATATGGAAGTGCCCTTAAGGGGCCTGTTGAACCTGCCCAGAGAAGCTACAACAGGTATGAATAGAATGAAAGCAGATTTCACCATGTAGGATATGTCTTGTGACTGGTTGAAAAAAAATCACTAATACCTTTTGAGGCTTGAAGGCTTGGAGCAAGCCAGCTCTGTTACATCAATGGCAGTCCAACTTAATGGTCAAGAAGCTATAGCTAAAACCATATGGGAATTGCTTGGAGGATGTTGGGGAGGAGAGAGACTCCATCTTCTCAATATGATCTCATGCCCTACCCCACCATCAGAGGATGATTTTGTGAAATATTGGAAGGTTTAGACTTCCCATCAGCATCAGAAAATGTATCCTTAGGCTAATAGCAGCTTCCTGCATTTAGAACTAAATGGCATATTGAAGGCAAACTAGACATGCGAGGACAGACAGTTTCAGCACTCTACATGGCCATCAACCTTCAGAGACCAATAGAAAAGTACCCGAAAGAGAGAACTTCATAACTCCATGGAGGAAAGGACTACTAATAAGTAGGAGTCTTGAGTTACCCCCATTATCTAAGCTTGAGCCCATTTGTGTATATAAAGGCAGGATGTCATAGACTTTTGAGGGGGATGGCATCTTTGCACCAACTATTCATACTGTATCATTTCATTAAACACCTGTTTTGAAAAGCTAATTAAATGTGACTGGCTGGTAATCAAAGGACGAGGTGGGGGTAGAGAACATCAGTAGGCACTTGTAAGCAACGATATTGGAAATGACCCCCAACTCCTTCAGGATGACCTTGTAGGGACCCAAGCTTCCAGTACTAGTGAGAATTGGGAGAATAAGCCCAAAGGGTGCGTGTGTGTGTGTGCGTGTGTATGTGTGCATGTGTATGTGCGTGTGTGTGCATGTGCGTGCGTGTGTGTGCATGTGCGTGCATATGTATGTGTGTGTGCATGTGCGTGTGTGCGCATGTGCATGTGCACGCGTGTGCGTGTGTATGTGTGTGCATGTGCATGTGTATGTGTGTGTGCATGTGTGTGCGTGTGTGCACATGTGCGTGTGTGCGTGTGTGTGTGCTACATACATTTTGTACTTATTGTTTATACACATACACTTGTTGTATGAACTTGAGCAACTCACTTAATCATTAGGCAACTCCCTAAAACAAATAGGTTTCAGAGAAGGTGCCAACTATGTTGGTAGAGGAAATTTCCCCTACCGATGATCAGGTACCACCCCTACCCCAGTCCCAACATTTTGTTTTCCCTCAATAGAATGTAAGTAAAGGATAGTGAGAAGGAACATCAGGCAAATAGGAAGCTAGGCCAACAACAGATACCCCTCTTTTGATACAACTTACGCTCCACTCCTCCCTGCTCACCCTGGCACCAAAAAAAGTCTTTTTTTGAGACTTCTTTCTGGTCTTCAAAATCATTACAGTAACTTCTCTCATCATAGCCATGAAGCTGGGAAAGTTTGTCCCTGCTCCTAATGTCCCTGAACGATAAAGACCCTTCTCTAAAAGGCTTCTCTATATGTCTTCTCTTGGGTTTTGATTTTCCTGTCCTGACTTCTGGCAAGAAACTCCAGTTCTTTTGGAGTCATCAGTGGCTTTAACCACTAAATGCTCTCTCTCCTTTTCCTTTGACCAATACTTTGCATTTTTGTTGGTTAAGCTGAAGCAAAATCCTTAGCCAGAAATAATAGATGGTTTCTTTCTTAGGTTTACTTTTTCACCTAATATCCTTACTCGGCATCTGAACTTTATTCCCTCTAGAGGCCAAGAGCAATTTAGGTCTTTATAATGCTACCCAGGTCCTGGGATTCCCATGTAGATCTCTCCCATTAACTACAAGATCTTCTGGAATGAACTCTTTTTTAAAAATATTTTTACTCTTTCTTCCCCTGGCTCCTCATTCATTGATAAACTTGTGAAGATAGACACATTTTAAAAGCCAATGAACAATAGACACATGTCCCTGGTCCAGCTTCTGGCTCCTATCATCTCTCTAATTTTGGACTGCTTTATCATGTCCCTTTCCTCAATTCCAAGTTGAATATTTTACTAGAATCTGGGTTTGTAATTAAGTTCCTGAACTATTCAGGCAATAACAAGTGAACATTTTCTTACCAATGAGGACAGGACTGTGGATTGCCAGCCATTATTCCATATTTACTGTAGTGCTTCTGCATAGTCTGTGCTTGCATCACTAGGACTGCATCAGATTCAGACCAGACTGAAAATTTTAGTAATTCTGCAGCTAATATCCGTGGCCCTGTAGTGACGTGAAACTGGAAGTTCTGATCTTGAAAACAGCTCACAACCATTCCTCCCTCTCTTGTTGACAGAGGTAGGCTCTGTGTGTATGGAACATATGTAAAATTCAGATGGTGTGTTGCCTATTTTTGGTGAACTGCAGGCGCCCCCCCCCCCCATACTTTTCAATTCTTCATTACAAGGAACGTTTCTCTGGGGAGGTGAGGGAGGAAGGATTTATGTACAAATGAAGATGATGTGAGAGCCAAAGATATTGACACTTCACAAAAAGCAAAAAACAGAAAAACAAAAACAAAATTCCTTCAGGAAGTTTTAAGTGATTAATTCCATCTTCCTCTGATTGCTTTTTTTATGTGTTCCCTAAATGTCTATATTTATTCTCTAAATATCTATATTGATATATTCACTTTATCTAACAACAAAAAAATGCTTCTTTATACTTTTAAAAATACTTTCATATCCATTATCTCATTTGAGACTCACCATTACTCTGGGAAGTAGGTAGAAGAGATATTAGTGGCCTCTAAGTGTCATGGTGGATAGAGTACTGGTTTTGGATTCAGAAAGACCTGACTTCAATTCCTATTTCAGACACTTGCTAACTATGTGATTATGGGCAAATAATTTAACTTTTTTTCAGACTTCTGTGAAATGGGTATAATGATAGCACTTGCTTTCCAGAGCTGTCATGAAGCCAGAATAAGTATAAGAGGGATATCCTGTGCCTCTTAACCCCAATTAATATAGTTAACTAGATGTTCTAGGTCTTGATAATTTTATTAGGTTAGAATACCTCTTTGAGTTATAAGAATCAGTCAAAGGTGATTACTAGGTATGATTACTAGGTTACTATGCCACTATATTGAATCAATCAATGAATCAAAGATATAAATCAGGCATAGATTGAATAAAAGCAGATGATGTAGCACAGGAAATATTTTGTGGCTGATTGAAGAGAATCAGTTACACTCAGTTTGGAATCCAGCCTTCCAATGTCAGGCCAGTGTATTGGTAGGGCAATTCCAACTCCAGAAGAGAAGGAATTACTTGGAGGTCTCTCTTCTCTCCATCCAACTTTGATCAGAAAACAAAACAAAACAAGAAAACCTTGGGATCTCAGGAAGGTCATGTTTTGTATCAGGAGACAAGGACAGACTCAACGCAAACTTTAGTATTCTGAAACTTGGAGAGCTGCATGGACCCCAGGGAGATTTCAGGAGGACTCCAGGAAAGGAGAAAAGGTCTTCCACCCCAGGAGCAGTGACTTTCTTCTTTGTCAATGTGCCTACTAAGCTGAAGCTAATTTTCCCCTGGACTTTGTATGTACTTTGAGGTATGGTGGTCCCAGACTTCTGAGGGTTTTGTATTGCTTGTTTTGGGTACTCACTCTTCTTATGACACAGAGGCTGAGATGGGCAGATAATGTCATGGAAGCAATGAACATGAGCTTGGACAGACTTCAGGCGATAATAGAGGATAGGAGAACCTGGTGGCCTACAGTTCATGAGGTCACAAAGAGTTGGACATGACTGAACCACTGAACAACAACAAGTTCTTATGACAGTACATTAGTAAACATCTCCTTTTAACTGCTAATTAATTTGTCTGCCTGGTAATCAATGGGCAGCACACCACATAGGGGCTCATAAACTATAGTACTATGAGAATTCTCCAACCCTTCAGGCTTAACCCCTAGAACCCTGGATGGTAGGGAGTCAATTGGCTCCCAGGGACCTAACCTGACAGTTTGAGTAGGAGTTTGGAGAAGACCTGGAATTGTGTGTGTGTGTGTGTGTGTGTGTGTATAAAAGTGCTTTGTAAACCTTAAAGTATTGAATAAATCTTGTTCATTATTATATCATCAGTCCCATTTCCTTAGGCCATATTTCTCCAGAACTTTCACATTTAAAAAATCTTTTGTGATAATCCTGTGACATGGGTGGTATGAGTATTAGTATCCCATTTTACACTGGAGGAAACTGAAGGTCAGAGAAGTTATATTGTACCCAGAATTATAGGGTCATAGATTTAAAGCTGGGAGGGCATCAAGTTCAACCCCTCATTCTGTAGTTTAGGAAACTTAGAAAAGTGACCACTACATCCTTCCTGTTCCTAATAAATCATGCCAGAATTAGTCATGAACCAAAGATGTAACTGATCTGATAGACTATGCCCATAATGTTAGCTTGGTGATGACTTCACAAGCTGAGTAGAAACTAGGAACCTTATATCCTAAGAGGTACCACCTAATGGAAGAATATTAATGAGACAGAAAGACATGACCACTACCCCTGTAGGTTTTTCAGTCTAGATGGAAAGATAAACCACACATTCATGAAGTGAAATGAGAAAAATTATAATATGTCAGCAAGACAATGGTGTGGTGGGAAGGAAAGTTGCACTCACTAGTTCTAGGGTCAAGAGACCCAGGTTTGAGAACAGTACCTACTAGCTGTGGGACTATGAGTGAATCAATTTCTCTAAACCTCATTCTCCTCATCTGAAAATAGACAATGATTAGAATACTTCCTAATTTACAGTGCTGTTTTGAGGAAAATATTTAGTAAAACTTAAATGTGTCATAAGAATGTAAATCATCATTAGCATATGCTACTCTCTATTTATAAAATGGATGCTTTTGATGGTGAATATGGTTTGTGTATACAGGTATGCTTGTGTTTCCTTCTCAGTGAAATCAATGAGATGACTTGATGCAATAGAAAGCCCACTGGATTGGGTTCAGAGGACCAGTTTAGATTCTAGTTCCTGCTCTGCTAACTCACTGTGAGACCTTGGACATTTCCCTTCTTGTTCGGTATCTTCACCTGTAAAATGAGAAGATTAGACTGGGTGATGAGTTCGATCCCAGCTATAATATTCTGTACTTCTGAGGAGCTCTGATTCCTGGGGTGGATATGAGTATCTCTTGCAGAGCATATAGTGAAATCCTGAAAGGAGTAACGTACGTAGCTTAGAAATTCCAATTCTTAACACTATGAGTAAGGTGGCTAGGTGGTCCAGTAGATAAAGCCCTGGGCCTGGATTAAGGAAGACCTGAGTTCATCTGGCCTCAGATGCTTATTAGCTCTGTGATCATAGGTAAATAACATCTGCCTGCCTCAGCTTTTCAGAATGTAAAATGGGAGTAATAATAACATCTACTTCCCAGGGTTGTTGTAAGGATCAAATGAGATAATATTTGTAAGAGCACTTAGTTCACTGCCTGCCACATAGTAGGTACTTAATAAATTCCCTCCCCTTGACAAGGAGATGAGAACAAGTGATGATTGAAATCTACTAGCATGCCTTCACTACTGATCCTTTGGGGCTATGTTGATGAAAGGAACCTGACAAAGCATTTCTGAAGCAGCCAGGCTTGGGGGTAAGAGCTCTGTGTGATTTACATCTTCCTCTCACTGGATTATACCAGTTTGGTGTATGAGGATGAGACTGAGGTGGGGAGGGGCTGGCGTTGCTCCTCTAAGCTTGTATGTTCTCTGACGTCCTTGCTCTTCCTGCGTGAAAGGCCAGGAAACCACACACTGAATGCGCAAGCAGGCATCTTTAATATGCGTAATATAATTATGTGGGGTTGCTTCGATGGTTTTCCAGCATTAGACCCACACATGTCTCTCGAAGGAGCCATCCTAGCAAAATGATATTTTAATAAAAGAAAACCACATAGAATATTGTTAAACAGTCAAGACAGGGTTTGCATTTTCTCCACTGTTGAGATGCCGAAAATGCAATCCTGTTTGGGAATGTGATGTTTAGAACCAAATGGAATTCACCAACACAGACTAATTTCTCCCTGAGACCAACTGAATACTTATATTTTATTAAGCTGTCTTTTTGGCAGGGCACTCTTTCCCCTCTTCTTTGGGGAGGGCTGTGGACACTTGTCCGGGTATTTTCTCCAGCTATTTGGATGCATAATTTACCGGCATGCTCCAAAGGTGAATTGTTCTTTTTATGTAATTTTGCATTAATAATTCAGGTGGGTTCAGGGCAGTTTTTTCTCTAGCCTGCTGCTCCTTGTTGCTTACAAATCTCCCCTGAAGCATTTGGTTCACGTCTGAATACATCAGTTACTGTTCAGTTTCTCCAGTCTCATTCATTTGCCACTTGTCTCAGCTCCGGGGAACAAACTACACTTCTGCTGGAAGATGTGGGGCTGCTGGTTTGTCTTTGCCTACTCTACTTTGCACCCTGGTCATAGGTGGAGATTGGGGATTCCTTGGCAATAAACATGCAGTCTATTGTCAGTCACTGGACTTGTTAAAAGAATTCTGCTGAGCGTTGGCATAATGCTGACCTTTGAATACACTCCAAGCTCTTTGCTAACATGCTCTGATAAGTCTTTATAAAGTAAGGCTTGAGAATGGGAGAATCCTGATTGTCTTTCTGCCTAGTGGAAGATCAGTTATCACCCAGTCTTTCAAAGTATGGGGAAGGGTGTATGGCCAGGCTCATGGTAAAGAAAGATGTGGTTACCATTTGTCTGAGTTTTGTGATTTAAAGTGATATCCTCTGGTATTTGGTGAAAGGTTGAGAGAGGAGGTTTCCTTCTTTATTTTATAGGTGATCAGAGGTGAGAACAGGTGGAGAGACTGCCATAATAATGGAGGTCTTACAGATGATTTGGGATAGAAATAGGTGGAGAGACCCCCACGATAATGGAAACAAAAACAGTGAGCTGATGTACTGGCAGCTGAGCATTGTGGGTGAAAGAGGCTGAGGTCTGTCAGGCTGCAGGTTTTGAGGGAGATGGTTGAGGGTGAGAACAGGAAGTACTGGAGATGGATTGAGGGCTATGTCATAGAGAGGAAGGAAAGGAGACGTGGTTTCAGAGGAGAACTGAAAGAAAACACTCAGGTGCTGACTTGAAACCAAAAACAAAACAAAATAAAAACCCAAGTTTTACTCTAGACCTTTGTCCCTTTAGGACCTAGAAGGTGCTACGGATTGGGCAAAAGCAGTCCTTTAAATGTATCAATAGATTTTGAGTTGATGCAGGCGCACATTTGGTTGAATGATGTATCATTTCTTTTGTTCTGAATCCTTGTGCCCTCCACCTCTTATTTCAATGTTTATAATTTTAAAAAAATCATATATCTTCTGCACAGATTGTTGTGGTTGTTGTATTCATCCTTCATTGCTGAAGAAGACCATGCTGTCAGAGAAATGATGACATGACTTGCACCTGACTTTGTTTTGAGTGAGAGAGGGCTGTGCAGGCCACCAACCTCACTTCTTCTCCTGAGCCATCTGGGTCCAGGGACCAGATATTCATCAAAATGACAGAAGATGGCCCAGGATGAACTGGGAGACCTTGGCCCCTTAGGCCAAGGCCTATTCAGGTATTCATTTAGGGTGAGGTAACGCCCATTCAGTGAATAGGCCTTTGTGGCTACAGTAAGCGAGATACATTTAGTAAAATCAGGGGCAAGTAGGGAGGAGAGGGAAGAGAATAAATATTTACATAGTGCCTACTATGTGCCAGCCACTGTGATAAATGCTTTACGAAGATTATTTCATTTGATTCTCATAACAATATCCAGAGGTAGGTGCTGCTTTTACCCCCATTTTACAGATGAAGAAACTGAGGCAGGCAGCAGTTAAGTGACTTGCCCCCTTGGTCACATAGCTAGTAAGTATCTGAGTCCAGACTTGAACTTAGGCCTTCCTAACGCCAGACCTAGTACTCTATCTACTCTGGTACCTAGCTGCTTCTATAAGGTAGTATATCCCACCCTGATTAGACTAGAGAGGGAGTGCTAAGCACCATGTTTTAGGAGGGTCATTGATAAGCTAGATGTAGAGGAGATGGTGGAGAATGGTAAAATACTTCTGATATCCTCCAAACGTGGGCTTTAGGATCTTTGGTTGTTTTGTCTTGGGAAGAGAGGACCTAGGGAGACAAGACAGTTTACTTCAAGTATTTGAAAGGACATCATGTGGAAGAGAAATTATCTTTATCAAAAAATACTTAGGTAATATAGTTAAAAGAGAACTAGACTTTGAACTTAGAGAGATCTGAGTTCAAATCCAGCCCCAGATGCTTACTAGCTATGTAATCCTGGGCAGTCACGGAAGCTCTTTTTACCTGTTTATTTTTTTTTTCATCTGTAAAATGTGGTCAATAACAACACTTGCCTTCCAGGTTTGTTTGGAGGATAAAAGGAATAATATTTGTAAGGCATTATATCACTGTTAGCTATTCTTAATCATTATTATTTTTCTCATTGATTCCAGAGAACAGAACTAGAAGAAATGGATGGAAATTTCAAAGAAACAACTTTAGGTTCAATGTAAAGAAAACATTTTCTCAAAATTAGAACTATCCATGAGTGGAATGGAGACGCCTTGAAAGATAGGAAGTTTCCCATTATTGGCGGTATTCTAGCAAAAGCTGAATGACCCCTAGCTGAGTAGGTTGTAGAGGAGATATTTTTTCACACATGATTTGAACTAAATGAGCTGCTAGGTGGTACAGTGGATAGAATGTCAGCCTTGGAGTCAGGAATACTCATCTTCCTGAGGTCAAATCTGGCCTCAGATTTTTAATATCTATGTGATCCTGGGCAAGTCATTGAACCCTGTTTGCCTCATTTTCCTCATCTGTAAAATGAGCTGGAGAAGAGAATGACCAACCACTCCAGTATCTCTGCCAAGAAATCTCCCAGTGAGGTCATGAAGAATCAGATTCTACTGAACAACAACAAAGATAGCTTCTGAGGTTCTTCCTAGCTCTGAAATTCTATGCTTTTCAACTTACTTTTCAAGGTCATTTTAGGCTAGAGGTTCTTGATTTTTTTTTGTGTCAAAGATGCCTTTGTCAGTTTAGTGAACCTTATAGACTCCTTCTGAGAGTAATGTTTTTAAAAACTTAAAAGAAATGCTAAATTTTAGTTAGAGAGAAGGAATAGCTCAGGAATTCTATTTTTCCTTCCTTCCTTCCTTTTTCCCCCTTTTTCCTTCTTCCTTCTTTTTTCTTTCTTTCTCTTTCTGTTTCTTTTTCTTTCTCTTCCTTTCTTCCTTCCTTCTCCTTTATCTTCAAATTCCAACAGTTATCAAAGTGACTGGCACACAGTAAGTGCTCAATACATGCTTGGCAAATTGAATCATGCAGTGTCTTTAATGAGCTGAAGGGAAACAATAAACCAGAATGGGACACAAGTCTAGTTTAGAGCCTGGAGCCAGCCCCTATTGCCAACTCTTACTACTTTCCTTCTGCTTAATCCAGGGAAGGTTATTTCTATGCTGTACTTTTCTCCAGAATATTAGATAATTATTTGCAGAGGCACAGATGTCATCCTAACTCACACAGGTTGGTTGACATCTAAAAGAAGGGCATACATTCAATTCCTCATTCTGTTTCTATGTGGCATTTTAATGGCATATTTAAAAAATGCCTACACATGAAACTAAAGATAAGAGGTAGAACCAGTGTTCAGAGAGGTCTTTAGGGACTCTGGAGGAAAGCAGCATAAATCTTTCCAACCCCTCCTGTGATCTCACAAGCACTGCAGGACCAGGAGGTCTTGACAAAGCAGCTCAAATTTTTCCTTCTCTTCCCAGGGAAAGATCCCAGAAGGATGATTGATGCCCCCAATTTATGCCTGGTTTTAGGGTTTTAGAGACCAAAGTGTTTGAGGATTTTTAGAACCTTGGAGACCATCTGATCCAATCTCCATAGCTTACAGTTGAGGAAACTGAGGCCCAGAGAAATGAACTACTAACTTTCTTAGGTTGTCTACTTCTACTTCCTTTAATGTGTATATATGTTTCTACTCAATTCAATAGGGCATACTATGGTTAAGGCATCATGCTAGGCACTGAGAATACATTTAATAAAAATGAAACCATCCATGACATCAAGGGGTTTATGTTCTATTGCATGGAAAATAGCATATATTCACATAAGTAAATAAAGTTACAAAATTTCAGAGATAGAGGATCGTCAGTAGATATTGAGTCTAACAAATATCTAAACATCAACCTTTGTCACAACTTTCTTGGCAAGTGGTCATCCATCCTTTACTTACAGATATCTAGTGAAGGGAAGAGAAAGCCACTACTTTCCAAGGCAATTCATTCTAACATTTGGATAGCTCTGAATGTTAACAAGTTTTTGTTGTTGTTTTTCCTGATTCCATGCTTAAATCTGTTTCTCCTTGGCTTCCAGATTATTCCAGGTTCCAGGTTCTGGGGTCAAGTTGGAAAAAAAATTGAATCCCTTCTTACTTGAGGATAGCTATGCTCTATGTTCCACACACCACCACCCCATCTTTTCTTCTGTGAGCTAAACTAATGATGTCAAATCCAAATAGAAACAGAGGCCACAAATGATGTTTAAGATTTTTGTGGAACACATATATTGACTTAGAAAATTATGTTTTAAATATTATTTCTTTTTTTAAGAATTAATATATAAACACATTAAAATCCAGGAATTAAGAGAAAAGCAAACAAAACAACTCTAGGGTTCCATCTCACATCTTGCAAATTGGCAACAAATGGCTGAAAAATGGCAGTAGTCAATGTTGAGGAGGTATGGGATGATATGCACACTAATACATTGATGGTATGGCTGTGAAAAGGTCCAAAAGTTTTGGAAACAATTTGAAATTATGGAAATAGATAATGTGTATTTTAAATTTGAAGATGACACAAAGGTAGGCACAATAGCTAATACAGTGGATGACAGTGTCAGTATCCAAAAGCATCAGAATGTGAAACAATCTTGAGAGGCCAGAGTACTGGTCAGAATCTAATAAGAAGAAATTCTATAGGGATAAATATATTGTCTTATGCTTGGGTGCAGAATATCCATACTAGATTTTAAGATGTGGAAGGGCTGGAGTGACAGCAGTTAGGAAAGTGACCTGGGAGTTTTTGTGGACTACAAACTCAATATGAGTCAGCATTGTGATGTGGCATCCAGAAAAGCTTATTAAATCTTGGCCTGCCCAAGAAGGTCATAGATTTCAGTAACAGGGAGGTGATAATCCCATCATATTGTGCCCTTGTCAGACCTTATCTAGAGTACTACATTCATGGTTTAAGAAGGACAAAGGAAGGTAACCAGGATGGTGGAAGGCCTTGAGTGCATGACATATGAACATAGATTGAGGGAACTGGATATAGTTAGTCTGGAAAAAAAAGAAGACTGAAGAAGAGGTAAAGGATGGTCTGTGATAACTGGGACACCATCTCTAAGTATTTGAAGGGTTGTCACATGGAAGAGAGATTACATAGTATTCTGTTTGGCCACAGAGAACCAAACCAGGAGTCAGAGATTTGATAATGGGAAAAGTCCCTAATAATTCAAGCTATCCAAGAAGTTGAATGATTTCCTCAATAAGTAATGAGCTTCCTGTCTTCAAAGGTCTTTAAACAGAGGTGGGATGATGACAAGTCATGTATGTTATGGTGGGGATTACTTTTTTTGAGCATATAGGTTGCACCTGATGGCTGCTGAGATCCAACTCTCAAATTCTGTGATTCTTTTTCCTTCTATGAGGAGTTTCTCTCACCTTCTCTTCTTTTTTAAAAATAGTATCTCATGGGGCAGAGCCAAGATGGTGGAGTAGAAAGATGCATATACTCTAGTGCTTCTCCCACAGTCCACAAAATATTTGTAAAAAATGACTCTCAACAAATTCTAAAGCAGCAGAAGCCACAGAACGACAGAATGAAAGAGATTTCCAGCCAAAGGTAACCTGGAAGGTTGACAGGAAAGGTCTATCCCACAGGACACTAAGTAGAACAGAGCCCAGCCCTGGTCATGCAGCATGGGGAGGAACAGGACCTGAACAGGTCTGTGGGGCAGAATCCCCAGCAGGGAGGGTCCCAGATCCCTCAACCCACAAGTGCCAAAGAAAGCTTCAAAGGTCAGTGTGGGAGGGCTTTCCCAGCTGGGTGAGAGGGGAGTGGGGGTCCCCCTAGCACTGGCCCCATGTAGCTGCAGAGGTGGTGGCAACAACAGCAGCCAGCAGCAAGTGGCTGCAGTGGCCACAGAAGCAGCCTGGGTTCTTTGTCCTAAGTGACTCACCTTAAAGCCTCTGCGGGAATTGAGTAGCGGATCTGAACCTCATCCCTGAACATGATACTGGCAGGAGGAGGAGCTCTACGACCCTCCTCTTGACAAAGGATTCAGAAGTCAAGTAACTGGCTGGGAAAATGCACAAAAAAGGGAGAAAAAAGAAGACCATAGAAGGTTACTTTCTTGGTGAACAGGTGTCTCTTTCTATCCTTTCAGATGAGGAAGAACAAGGCATACTGTCAGAGGAAGTCAAGGCTTCTGCCTCCAGTATCTCCAAAATGAATATGAAATGGGCTCAGGCCATAGAAGAGCTTGAAAAGCAACTCAGCAGCTTGCTAAAAGAGAACCAAAAAAAATGTTGAGGAAAATAACACCTTTAAAAATAGGCTAACTCAATTGGGAAAAGAGGCCCAAAAAGCCACTGAGGAGAAGGAGCCTTTAAAAAGTAGAATTAATCAAATGGAAAAGGAGGTTCAAAAGCTCACTCAACAAAATAGTTCTTTAAAAAAGAGAGTGGAGGGGGCGGAGCCAAGATGGCGTAGTAGAAAGACGCACATACACATAGCTCCGAACCCACAACCCATAGAACAACTACAAAGAAGTAACTCACGGTGAGTTCTGCACCCGGAGGCCACGGAGCATTGGAGCGAGGGAGATTTCTGTTCCGGAGAGACCTGCAGACCTCTCGTGGAGGGTCCTTCGTGCGGCGGACTGGGCGCCGGGGCTGGGGGCTGGGTGCAGCCCTGCCGTGGCCGCGGCACCGAGAGGAGCAGATCCGGGCGGGCTTCGGGGACGGGATCTCCAGCGGCTGCACGCGTGCGTCCACCCACAGGTGGCGGGGGTCTGTGGGAGAGTCCCTTTGGCGGGTCGAGGGGTGAGTGGGGTGCCCCCGTGGCTCGGGCCCCCTCGGGGGACAGGGGCTGGGGGGCAGCGGCGGACCGGGGCTCTCCGGGGGGGCGGGGGCCTGGATCCATTGTTGGGGGTCTGTGCATGGACTCCCTGGGGGGGCTGAGCCTGAGAGGCAGCCCTGCCCTCACCTGAGCATCTGAATTTAATCTCACACTGAATAGCAGCCCTGCCCCCGCCCAAAGCCCTGAGGCTGGAAGCAGCATTTGAATGTCAGACCCCAAACACTGGCTGGGAGGATCAGGAGGTGAGGTGGGTGTGAGGAAAATATTCAGAGGTCAAGTCACTGGCTGGGAAAATGCCCAGAAAAGGGAAAAGAAATAAGACTATAGAAGGTTACTTTCTTGGTGAACAGGCATTTCCTCCCTTCCTTTCTGATGAGGAAGAACAATGCTTACCATCAGGCAAAGACACAGAAATCAAGGCTTCTGTGTCCCAGCCCACTCAATGGGCACAGGCCATGGAAGAGCTCAAAAAGAATTTTGAAAATCAAGTTAGAGAGGTGGAGGAAAAGCTGGGAAGAGAAATGAGAGACATGAAGTCAAAGCATGAACAGCAAATCAGCTCCCTGCTAAAGGAGACCCAAAAAAATGTTGAAGAAAATAACACCTTGAAAACTAGCCTAACTCAATTGGCAAAAGAGGTTCAAAAAGCCAATGAGGAGAAGAATGCTTTCAAAACCAGAATTAGCCAAATGGAAAAGGAGATTCAAAAGCTCACTGAAGAAAATAGTTCTTTCAAAATTAGAATGGAACAGATGGAGGCTAATGACTTTATGAGAAACCAAGAAATCACAAAACAAAACCAAAAGAATGAAAAAATGGAAGATAATGTGAAATATCTCATTGGAAAAACAACTGACCTGGAAAATAGAGCCAGGAGAGACAATTTAAAAATTATGGGCCTACCTGAAAGCCATGATCAGAAAAAGAGCCTAGACATCATCTTTCATGAAATTATCAAGGAAAACTGCCCTGAGATTCTAGAACCAGAGGGCAAAATAAATATTCAAGGAATCCACAGAACACCGCCTGAAAGAGATCCAAAAAGAGAAACTCCTAGGAACATTGTGGCCAAATTCCAGAACTCCCAGGTGAAAGAGAAAATATTGCAAGCAGCTAGAAAGAAACAATTCAAGTATTGTGGAAATACAATCAGGATAACACAAGATCTAGCAGCTTCTACATTAAGGGATCGAAGGGCATGGAATAGGATATTCCAGAAGTCAAAGGAACTAGGACTAAAACCAAGAATCACCTACCCAGCAAAACTGAGTATAATACTTCAGGGGAAAAATTGGTCTTTCAATGAAATAGAGGATTTTCAAGCATTCTTGATGAAAAGACCAGAGCTGAAAAGAAAATTTGACTTCCAAACACAAGAATGAAGAGAAGCATGAAAAGGTGAACAGCAAAGAGAAGTCATAAGGGACTTACTAAAGTTGAACTGTTTACATTCCTACATGGAAAGACAATATTTGTAACTCTTGAAACATTTCAGTATCTGGGTACTGGGTGGGATTACACACACACACATGCACACACACACACACACATAGAGACAGAGTGCACAGAGTGAATTGAAGAGGATGGGATCATATCTTAAAAAAAAAATGAAATCAAGCAGTGAGAGAGAAAGATATTGGGAGGAGAAAGGGAGAATTGAAAGGGGCAAATTATCTCTCATAAAAGAGGCAAGCAAAAGACTCATTAGTGGAGGGATAAAGAGGGGAGGTGAGAGAAAAACATGAAGTCTACTCTCATCACATTCCACTAAAGGAAAGAATAAAATGCCTACTCATTTTGGTATGAAAACCTATCTTACAATACAGGAAAGTGGAGGATAAGGGGATAAGCAGAGTGGGGGGGGATGATAGAAGGGAGGGCATGGGGAGGAGAGTGCAATTTGAGGTCAACACTCATGGGGAGGGATAGGATCAAAAGAGAATAGAAGTAATGGGGGACAGGATAGGATGGAGGGAAATATAGTTAGTCCTATACAACACAACTATTATGGAAGTCATTTGCAAAACTACACAGATTTGGCCTATATTGAATTGCTTGCCTTCCAAAGGGAAGGGGTGGAGAGGGAGGGAGCTAAAGAAGTTGGAACTCAAAGTGTTAGGATCAACTGTAATGTTCTTACCACTAGGAAATAAGGAATACAGGTAAAGGGGTATAGAAAGCTATCTGGCCCTACAGGACAAAAGAGAAGACAGAGACAAGGGCAGAGAAGGATGATAGAAGAGAGAGCAGATTGGTCATAGGGGCAATTAGAATGCTTGGCGTTTGGGGGGGGAGGGGAGAAAAGGGGAAAAATTTGTAACCCAAAATTTTGTGAAAATGAATGTTAAAAGTTAAATAAAAAAAAAAAAAAGAGTGGAGTACAAGGAAGCTAATCCCAATATGATAAACGAAGAAGTTACAAAACAAAACCAAAAGGTTGAAAAAATAGAAGATAATGTGAAATATCTCATTGGAAAAACAACTGACCTGGAAAATATATCCAGGAGAGACAATTTAAAAATTATGGGACTACCTGAAAGCCATGATCAAAAAAAGAGCCTAGATATTATCTTTCATGAAATTATCAAGGAAAACTGCCCTGATACTCTAGAACCTGAGGGCAGAATAAATATTGAAAGAATCCACTGATCACCTCCTGAAAGAAATCCAAAAAGAGAAACTTCTAGGAATATTGTGGACAAATTTCAGAGTTCCCAGGTCAAGGAGAAAATATTGCAAGCAACCATAAAGAAACAATTCTAGCATTGTGGAAATACAATCAGGATAACACAGGATCTGGCACCTTCTACATTAAGGGATTGAAGGGTTTGGAATAAGATATTCCAGAAGTCAAAGGAACTGGGATTAAAACCAAGAATCACTTACCCAGCAAAACTGAGTATAATGCTTCAAGGGAAAAAATGGCCATTCAATGATATAGAGGACTTTCAAGCATTCTTGATAAAAAGATCAGAGCTGAGTAGAAAATTTGACTTTCAAACACAAGAATGAAGAGAAGTATGAAAAGGTAAACAGGAAAGAGAAGACATAAAGGACTTTCTAAAGCTGAACTATTTACATTCCTATGTGGAAAGATAATAATTGCAACTCTTGAGACTTGTCTCAGTATTTGTGTAGCTGGAGGGATTACACACACACACACACACACACACACACACACACACACACACATAGACATAGACAGAGAGTACAGGTTCAGTTGAATCAGAAGAGATGATATCCATAAAAAAATAAAATTAAGGGGTGAGAGAGGAAAATATTGGGAGGAGAAAGGGAGAAATGGAATGGGCTAGACTATCACTCATAAAAGAGATAAGAAAAATCTTTTTCAGTGGAGGAGAAAAGGGAGGAGGTGAGAAGGGTAAAGTGAAGCTTATTCTCTTCACATATGGCTTAAGGAGGGTATAACATGCTCACTAAATTCGGTATGAAAATCTATCTTACACTACAGGAAAGTAGGAGAGAAGGGGACAAAGGGTGAGGGGGATGATAGAAGGGAGGGCAAATGGAAGAAAAGAGTAACTAGAAGTAAATACTTTTGGGAAGGGACAAGGTCAAATGAGAGAATAGAAAAACAAGGGGGGGGGACAGGGTAGGATGGAGGGCAATACAGTCTTATACACCATGACTATTATGGAAGTCTTTTGCAAAATGACATACACACACACACACACACACACACACACATATATACCCTATATTGAATTTCCTGCCTTCTCAGTGGGGATGGGTGGGGAGGGAGGAAGGGAGAGAAGTAGGAATTCAAAGTAGCAGAAATGAATGTTGAGAATTTTTATTGCATGTAACTGGGAAATAAGAAATACAGGTAATGGAGTATAGAAATCTATCCTGCCCTGCCCTTCAAGAAAAGAGAGAAGATCAGGATAAGGGAAGGGTGGGGTATGACAGAAGGAAGGGCTCATTGAGGGAAGGGGTAATCAGAATGCAAGGTGTTATGAGTAGGGGGAGGGGAGAAATGGGGATAAAAACTGGAACCCAAAATTTTGTGGAAATGAATGTTGACATCTTAAAATTAATAAATGACACTAAAAAACAAAATAGTATCTCATTTTCCCCAATTACATGTAAAGACCATTTTTTAACACTCAATTTTACAAACTTTTCTCCCTTTCTCCTTCTCCTTTCTTCCCCTTTTACTAAAATGGCAAGCAATTTGATAGAGGTTATATATGTGCAATCAGGTAAAACATTTCCATATCATCCACAGTTGTGAAAGAAGAAACAGCCCAAAAGGAAAAAAAAAACATGAAAAAAATAAAGTAGGTGAAAATAGTATGTTTCAATCTGCATTCAGAGTCTATCTGTTCTTTCTCTGGATGTGGATAGCATTTTCCATCACAAGTCCTTTGTAACTGTCTTGGATCGTTGCATTGCTGAGAAGAGCTAAGTCATTCATAGCTGATTATCACTCAGTGATACTGTTGCTGTGTACAATGTTTTCTTTCATCTTCCATTCTTCTAGAAACTGTGCTAAACAAAGTTTCTCCTACAAGAAATGGTAGTTTCACCTGTAACTCCTGCTCTTCAGTAGGACAGCTACTGATAAGGAGGAATTCATCCGCCAGAGCCTAACCACAAGAATCTCTTTGTACATATTAGAATGAGCATTTACTGCAGTCCATGATTTATAGTCTTTTCCAGGTGACTTTGTTGCCCTTAGTTACTCCCAAACTTAACCTCCCTTTGCCCTCTCAGTACAACAGGGAAAAAGACATATTTAATGCTTTCTTTGACAAGAATGTCATTATAGAAGCTCCTCATTTTATTAGAGTAATAGAACTGACCAACCAGAGATTTGGGGATCATTTACTGATCCTACCTTTTATATATTTATGCATTACAATGTACGGGCATTTATTATTGGCAAAGGCTTTTGAAGGAAAAATGTAAACTAGCTTATCAGTGAGAAGGTTTAATGATTTCAAGTACAGGAGGCAGATGTGGATGGAAGGGAAGACAATCAGAGAACAGATAGATAAAACATTTGTGAAGTGCTTACTGTGGACCAGTCACTTGCTAAGTACTAGGGATAAAATACAAGCAATAAGACGTTTCCTCCCCACCCACCTTCTACAGAAAGCTTTTTCCAATCCCTCCCAATTCTAGTGCCTTCCCTATCTTTATTATCTCTAATTTATTCAGTCCATATCTTGTTTGTATACAGTTGTTTACATGTTGTCTCCTGCCTTAGACTGTGAGCACCTTGAGGGTAGCAACTGTGTTTTCACATGCTATTGTTAAATTGTTTTAGTCCTGCCTGATTCTTCATGGCTCCATTTGAGATTTTCTTGGCAAAGATACTAAAATGGTTTGCCATTTCCTTCTCCAGCTCATTTTACAAATGGGGAAATGGAGGCAAACTGGGTTAAGTCACTTTTCCAGTATCACATTGTTAGTAAGTGTCTGAGACCAGGTTTGAACTAACAAAAATGAGTCTTCCTGATTTCAGGTCCAGCACTCTATTCACTGCACCACCTACCTGTCCCAGAGTAGTGATTTGGGGTTGGGGGTGGAAGCAGTAATGAATGGAGCAAAAGAGAGAATCCCTTAAAATTCCAGGGAAGAGTGAGGTTGTGCATGGCTAGAGTCCTTCCTAAAATGGTGGTCCCAGGGAGGGAGTCATGACTGAGGGATGCAGGGTAGCAGTTTCTCAAGGTGCCAATGTGGCAGGTCAATGAGAAGACTATTGCAGATTCAATACAAGACAGAAAAGGAATTCTTTCTCCCAAAGTGCTTCTCATTGATTCTGCTTTGTTTCCCTGGCTAAATGACTATGGGAAGAGTGAAGCATGCCGGTGATAAACGAGTAGAGTGTAATCTCATTGTAATGCTTCTGTTGGGGGATAAGACCAAGACCTCATCATAGACTAACCATCGTATCAGGCCGTTTTCTTGTATGCTGTCCCTATGTGTCAATGAACATGATTTGCTTAGGTAATAACATTCTAGCAAAGTGCACAGTTCCATTCTATTTGTAGCTTTGAACCTATAACCTTCACTGAAATGAGTTTCATTTGGAGTTGGGAAATACAGAAGGATTATAGACTAAATGCTGAATATGAATGAACCTAGACAAATTTTTTTTAAAGCTATGTGGTAACTCTTTTAAAGAAATAATGAAGTAAACACTTTTATGCAGGGCATAAAGGAGATAGGCATCTGCAATCCATTTTTCCCCCATAGTATCAGTTGAGGCTCTCATCATGTCTCTCATCTGAATTATTGCAATAGCCTTCTAACTATTGCATCATGTCTTTCCCCACTCTAATCCATTTTCCGCTCAGATACCAAGAGGATTTTTCTAAAGTTTAGGTCTGCCTGTCACTGCAGTGCTTATTGAGGGTAAGAGGCTTTTATTACCTCCAGGATTAAATGTTAACTCCTGTATTTGGCATTTGAAGTTCTTCCTAACCCAACCCCTTCTGATGTTTCCTGTAGTTTTATACTTTATTCCACTTCACTCATTCTACTGTTCAGTTAAACTGCTCTCCTACTTCCTTTTCCTTATCTTTCCCAATATGACATTTCCCAACTCCATGCCTTTGCGATGACTGCCCTTCTTGCTTGGAATGCTCTGTCCCTTGATCTCTGTCCCTTATCTTTCCTGACTTTCTTTAAGACAATTTAAATCCCATCTTATTCAGAAGATCCATCTTGGGTCTGACACATACTAATGCCTTATCCTCTCCAAGTTCCTGTGTCATGTGTTCTGTGCATATCCAGTATTTACATTTTGGCTCCCTCATTAGAGGTGATCACAGGGGTGATTTTTTAAACTTTTTTTCATATCTCTAGCTCTTAGTATAGTACCAGCATATTATAAGTGCTTACTAATTATTTTTAATTTCAATTTGTTATTTATTTTTAACATTCAGTTAAAAATAGTTTCAAATTCTTTCCC